>NC_016132.3:49175024-49800024 GCF_000005505.3 Brachypodium distachyon | reverse complement strand
TTTTTTTCTATGTTCTTCTATCTTATCTTGGCATCTCTTGTGAGTAGTGTTTACTGATGTATTCTTATATGATTATCCATCACTAGTTCACCACAAGCTGTGCTTAGCTCATATGGACGCATGGCTGATAACTTCAGCCTCAACCTATATAGAAAAAACAGGCACTGCAACAAAGAAAGTAGCCTGTTGTGAATGAACAGAGTGGATGAGTAGCATTATCAGCAGCACTAAAGAACCCAGGACTCTTACCTGATCATATTTAATTATCAACTTGTTTCACCATTTCATATTAGATCATGAGCATGTGCTGCTTGTGTGCCGAAAATCATCAACTTGTTTAATCATCAACTCAGGCACTTTACATGAGCATGTGCTACATTGGTTCAATACTGATCCGCTTATGTGCAGAAAATACTACAATGTTCATCTACTTTCTGGTTCAGTAGTTTAAGCTTACATTTATGAAAATTTAGGTAGGGGCCTCCCCTCCTGACGTTGCTCAAAAAAAAGTTTAAGCTTACAAGGTCCAGGAGATGAAGTTGTTGCATTTGCTTTGTTGTTTGTGATAACAAGAGCTGACAGCATTAATGTTTAACTTCTCCGTGAATATCAACTAACATGCTCCTTTTAGGCGACTTAGATGCTCTAGATATAAGAAGATAACACATTTTAGATATTTAGATGCACATCTACTGCTTGATGTTTGACATGCTCTAAGAATATAGGGTTTATAGCTCATAGTAACCGTCTACGTTGTCTTCTCACCAAATATAGATATTGTAGCACACTGTTGGCTTTTATACGATGTGATGCACTCCAGCCTACATCCTTGTGAATTGTGAATTGCTGTAACTGTTGTTTTGCAAATGCAGAACGTCTTGCTTTAATAAGACAGCAAAGAGCAGATGCCGCAAAGAAGCGCGAAGAGGAGAAAGCTGGTACATCTCTTGATGTTCACATATTGCCTTATGGTCTTGGTGTTCTTGTGCTAAGATTCAGAATGGTCCTGCATTCTATGTTGGGAGTACTTCTTTCTTTGATATTTTGCACCAAACGGCACTCAGTTACCTGCTTCTACCTCCAACAAATGTTCTGCCTGCATTTTTTTATACCAACACTGTATCTCATGTATCTTTGCATTGACATCAGTTTCATTTTCCTAAGAAATTATACACAGTATCCCATTCTTTGGTTTATGAAGATTATCTCAAGTTCGTACTGAATAACATTTTGTTGTTTGCAGCCAAAGAACAGAGGAAAACTGAAGCACGCAAATAATGATGACAGTTGCGAACCATGAAGACATGAGCTAGCTGAGCTGTGTTTGCTGGATATTTATTTCTTATGCATCTCATATATTTAAACTGGGGTCTCTATTCCATCTATATTTCCATAAAATTGTGCACCAAACTGTAAAGTAGTGCTGTCGACATGGCTTGCTGTAAACTTGAGCTTTGCAGGGTACAAATGTAGTAAGATCAGCTTATGCGAGATTTGCTTTCACTCGAACTGATATTAAAAAAACTGTTGAAATGTGCTGTCCTGGAGGCTGGAGGCCCTGGCTGATATGTGGTTGGGTTACTTATCTGCCACTGTCAAAATAGCCATCAGGTAAATGGGTCGTGAAAGTAACCGAAATCAACTATGGGCAGCAAAGCCTGCAACAGTGTTATACTGTTACTCTGCTAGTGATAAGGTAAACTGTAATGTGTCAACAACTCGATATTTCGTTGCCAGCCCAACAGAAGAGCGTATTTGGCCTACCTGTTATTGCACATAATTAAGGTTTGGCCTGTATGCATCAACCACACGTAATTAGGCAGATACCGTTGGTTATAGCAAAGATTGCCGGCTCTAGCTTTGATGTTCGTTTTCTTGCTTCTAGCTCACGACAAACTCAATAGTCAATGTCCAATTTCAGGCGGACTGCGTAACATTGCTTCAGTTCAGGGCACTAGAATGCCCTGAAATTTCGGCAGTGTTTTTGAAGCGTCTAGAAATAGCGCCTTGGTCCAAAAGCCTCTCAAGCCAGGGATGTCACAAAACCCCTACGGTTATACTGTAAGAGTTAGCGTCGGTCCACTCAAGTTGAACTGGAACTACGTCTGTTCTTAAAGCAACTAGACAGAGATGTCAAAAGAAGTAGACAGAGATTATCACTGCAAAAACATGTGCGCACAAAGATCTGTAGAAGCGAATGCTATATAGTAGGCGTGCAAAATTTTATTTGCTTTAGTTTCTCACCAATACATGCTTGCTAATGTGTCAACAAAAGCTGCAGGTTCAACCAAAGTACATTGGCCTGTCTTTCTTTAACTAGCAAAGAATACCCTTCGAGGGTAACATTTATGTGTTTCAAAATTCACTATCACCTTGTTTGGATGTAGACATTGAAACCCCAAATAACAAGATTCAAAGTGTTTGGCTGGTTTAGATATTGATCTTTGGTATTCGGGCTCAATATTGAGCGCCCAGCCCACCAGCCAAAACAGGGTCCAACCCAATGTCGAGGGTAAAGGCTCGACGTCGTGCGATATTCGGTAATTCTTGTTCCATCGACCGATACCCGGGTTCGACTCCTCGCGGACGAATTCTTCTTCCCCTTCTAATAAACGACACAGCCGCCTCCTCTGTCCCGAGAGCCAGCCGCAAATAACCTCACGGCCCACCCGAGCCCCCAGCGGCGGCGTCGGTGGCCATCTCCCGCTCTGGCGACCGGCGCATGTAACCTCCTCCCCTCCAACACCTGCTCTTCCTCCTCTGGCGGCGGCGGCGGCGGCGCAGCCACAGGTACCCCGCCTCCGGCCTCCTCGGTGGTCATCTCCCGCCCCGGCGCTCTCCCCTCTAACCCCATTCTTCTCTGTACTGCAGTGGCGGACGCGCGCGACCCAGCGGCGCCCTCCTCCTCCTTCCCCGATGTGCCCTTCCCTCTCCTTTTCGATCTGTGCAGCACGCGACCGGCAACCTCCAGGCCGACCTCACTCCTCGGCGAGGAGGATGGAAACCTGCACCAAGCGGGATGGTTAAGCTTGATGTTGGTGCTTCATTTCGCTTGGAATCCTGCAGTGGTGCGACGGGTGCTGTTGTGCGCGATGCAAAGGGTTTCTTTCTTGCGGCGTCCAGTCATCTTCTTCCCCAAGTGCGAGATGTTTTGACAGCAGAAGCTTTTGCCCTCCTTCACGGGCTTCAATTGGCGGATCACCTGGGTTGCTCCAGGGTGCTTGTTAACTCCGATAATTCATCCTTGATGGAGGCCATGCAAGGTAATACTCGTTTCTATGGCTCGGCAGCAGCAGTGATTGAGGAATGTCACAAACTTGCTGACGAATTCCAAAATATTTCTTTCGAATCATGTCCTAGAGAAGAGAATGAAGTTGCTGATGAACTAGCAAGCAAGGCGAACCAAGACCAGAACATCTGGATTGATTGCCCACCTAGCAGTCTTGTACCAGTCTTACTCAAAGATGTAACTATATTTGCTGGTTAATAAAGATTGTTTTCCCTCGTCAAAAAAAAAAGAAAGATAGAGAGGAGTTCAGAAGCATCGTTGTTCTTTTTGTTACGATTGCAGATAGGCAAGTAGTTGAGATGTGTGTATGTTGGTGTGAAGAAAAGGTTGTGATACTTTTAATTCATCATTTTGACCATCCAAACATGATTTGATATTCAACCTCAATATGAAGTCTGGTTTTAAATGCCTAAACACCCAAACAGAAATATTGACATTCGTTCTCAATATCAATATCTTGTGGTATTGGCATTGGAGCCAATTCAATGCCAAGCATCTCAATGTCTACATCCAAACAAACCCTATAAGAATATAAGAATGCTATAGATTAGGTATAATCACCTGCAGAAGGCAATCCTAACTCAAATCTACTCACTTTTGTTACAGCAGCAGCTCCAACCTGCGCTTATTCGTTGTTGGCGTCCCACGAAGCAATCATCCCACCGCTGTGTATAGGACCTAAATGGGCCTAGTATGCAAAATTGCTGCTAACACCAAAAACCAGATACACCTTTTGGATGATAGCACAATACTAGCAGCGCTAGCAGTACTAGATGTCATTCGAGCTTCAATCCACTATTTTATTTTTCATCATCTTACGTTTGTTGGCATCCAGGTATTTCTTACGGAGCCGTATGACCTTGGGAGTAACCTGATCAGGTTCAAATGTCAGTAACTTAAAGCAGCATGATATGGGTCAGACAAAAGTAGATCCAACCAGCTGAGAACTCGTGTTCTTTAATAAATGACGGGTAATCTTATTCCTTCTTTTTCCCCACAAGAATGGTATAGTCCAACAAACAACATTCGCTGGACTAATCTGCACCCTGAACAGATCACTGACGTGATGACGTCCAAAGATGCATCATGTTCATGTAGCAGAACTAATTTGGATTTATATGCACACTGATTGCATAGAAATAAAAATTCTTGGAAGATAGTATGTTACATTCCTAGATTATTTTTATCTACAAAAATTACACATTCCAAATTCAGATACATTTTTAAAAAAATGCTCTCATCTTGCTAAACGTTAACATGACCGAGGACTTGTCTAGTGTAAATAACATTGCATAACATTAGCCTGCAGGATCTTTATTTGGTTTACAATCTCAAAAGTTTATATCCAAAGCATCAACATTTCTATTTTGACAGAAGTTTTCATTTAGTCATTAAAAACCCAATAACCAGGTATGTGTCCATGTTTCCATATCTAGAACTAACAGGCTTCAAATGAGGCTTCCAATTATAGAAGAATCTATTGTTCATCTTCATTTGCCCCACTCCTCAATCCTCACAAGATATAATCAAGTACTCCCTCTGTTCCTAAATACTTGTCGCTGTTTTAGTGCAAACTTGAACTAAAACAGCTTTAGGAACGGAGGGAGTAGAAATTTTGCATCAATTCATTGTTTGAAGAACATAAGAAAAGAAAACTTGCCTCAATAAGCTCATCTGCAGCAACATATCCAATTGCCTCTTCCAAACTCATCTGCATGGTTCCACAACGTTAGTTACGATTATGTAATAGCTAAGAATCACTTTGCTTGGTTTTTTGGAATCCAAAAAATAGTACTCCCTCTGATCCTAAATTCTTGACTCAAATTTGCCCAAATATGGATGTATCTATTCTTAAAAAACATCTAGATACATGTAATATTTCGACAACAATTTAGGATCAGAGGGAGTAGTAAGTAAATGCTACATTTTCCATCAAAGCCAATGGAAAGTGGGCTGATGGTTTATGTTTACAAGGCTGAACTATTGGCAACAAATGCTTAGTTGTCAGCTAGGTCATGTAGTATAGTGTATGATGTATCTATATCCTATACACAAAAAACGCAGATATCTCACGATTTCTTGATAAATGAGCAACACGCTTACCAAGCGAGGCGGAGACAGGCGGATATTTTCATCCTTCCCTGGAGCCCGGATGTTTGTAAGTTCTTTAGTTCTCACAGGATTGATCTGTTGAACAAACATTATTTTCATGTATTAAAACACATAACCAATTTATACTAAGTAAATAATCAACTTACCTCAAGATCACTGTCACGTGAATGTTCGCCAACTATCATGCCTTCATACGTCTTTCAAAAAGGAGAAAAAAGAGGATCAATGTAATCTTCTGCACCTAGATGGTATATTTATATTTATTAATAAAGTGAAGTCATGTAGATGTAGCTACCTCCATCCCAGGAGAGACAAAAAGAGTACCACGAGCTTCTAAACTCATAAGTGCATGTGAAGTGATAGATCCCTTGCCAACAGATACCTATATATGAACATAGAGAAACGTTAACTTTTATATGTGTAGAGTTAAGTACTCCCTCCGATCCATATAAGTGTCGTTCATTTTGTACTAAGTACAAAAGTGAGCAACACTTTTTATGGATCGGAGGGAGTAGCACATATCTACAGTTCATAACTTCAAATTATATTGAACACAAACCATTTTGATTAGATAATGCTTATTCTTTTGCTAAAACCAATATCAGTATTAATTTCTAACTGCAATTTTTTTTGTAACATTCACAGAACACAAGCAATATAAAATATGTTTTACAAATAAGTAAATATGAGTAATACAAGATTATGAAGGTGATGAAAATGGATTTACCAGAACTCCTTTTCTAACAGTGCCTAGCTGACCTCTGTATTTAGCATATGCTGTATTCATAAGGAAACCGCAGGTCAAATATAAATGAAGCCTAGTTACACGTATTTAGCATATGCTGAATGCATAGATAAAATCATAGGTAAAATATTCATGAAATCTAGTTAGGCATGCAAGACTGAAATCCAGAAAATTACACATATCCAATTCTCTCATGCAAACAAAAACTGCATCTTGATGCAGCTATCTGCGATAGAAGGCTCAGCTAGGTTTATCTAGTGTCATAGCACCATAAAGTTGATTTTGATGGGCTGTGGCCATTGTGTGCAGTGTAGGCATGCAAATTCATAGTCTGTACTCTGTAAATAGGAGGGTCATTAACATAAAGCTAAGGGTTAACATCACAAGGTGGTTGTAACACTTTTACGACTTGCTATGATCCTTTGACATATGCAAGTTTTGGCATAGTCCACTTTATAATTTGCCTCCACATTTGGAAGACAAAAATTCCTGTTTTAACCATTATCTATGCACTTCAAGTCTAAACATGCATGCCCGAAAATGTATGAGTCGTGGACTTTAAACATTACTACTCCCTCCGATCCATAAATAGTGCCATCCATTTTGTACCAAGTTAGTATAAATTTTGTACTAAGTGGGCGACACTTTTATGGATCGGAGGTAGTGGTACTGAATTATAAATAGCATCATACATTGGAAAGCACGGTGCATAAATCCAGTTCCACGTGTAAAGCTGTTGAAAATTCCTTTAACACCCACCAAACCCCTGCATCCATAATAGATTATTTGATATTATGAGAAGCAAAACTGGTAAATGCATACTACATCAGACAGAGGGATAAGAAAGATTTCCAACAAGGTCAATTATAACTAAAGAGTAAACACATGACATTTTAGAAGAAATGGCTAACCAATCATCAGGTATTACATGCTTCAAAAGAACATATATGATGCAACACGTAATCAGCTGAACAGTACCACTAACCTAGATGGACAGGTCATAAAGACCCGAGTTCTTCCAATTGCTCCAGGAACAGGGCCCATGTCCAATACTTCACCCTTCCTGTGTGTAAGAGTTTCCAACACAAATCCCACATGCTCCTCGTCTACCTACAATATCCCATTCATCAATTGAAAATAGAAGATGGATCATGTGACGATAAAGAAGCTTGAACATGGTTTTCCTGATTTCTACCTCGACAGTTACTTCTTCAATGGGCTCTAGCCTTTCGCCACGCTCTATTTTGTACCTATTTCCATGAAGAAAACTGGTCAAGCTCATCGTGGACATGGTGCAGTCAAATTGCTCAAACATGGAGTTCCATGTCTTAGAAAGGTAGTGAAACTGATGAATAAAAGAAAGAGGATACAGAAGTAGACATATAACTAGAGTGTAGACAGTTAGCTCGGTAGAAAAAGAGTTTGCATATGAAAAGAGACATAATATGCAGAATATTGTGACTCACATCACTCTCGGGGGTGAAACTGAAAGCTCAAATCCTTCACGTCGCATGTTCTCAATTAAGATTCCTGAAAAAAAAATCATTGTATCACAGAGAATATTGATATATGGCACTTTGAAATGCACCAAATTTCAGTTAGGTAATACATCTATCAAAGAACAGGAGGGCTTTGTCAATGTTTCAGACCTAACTGAAGCTCCCCCCTTCCTTGAACTTCATAAGATTCTGATAATGGTCCAGGAAGAACATTAATTGCCAAGTTTGTTTCTGCCTCTCCCATCAGACGGTTCCCAATTTTTGCTCCAGTTACCTACAAAGTAATTTAAAAATAAAGCCAAGTGAGCACCTGCTGATGTCTAAAATTATCAATATATGTATATGCATAGTTTAAAATTTGAAACTATAATAGTATTTCACCCTACAAATTGATAAATTATTTTATGTGCACGGATATAGGATTAGGTAATATTAAAAAATGGAATATTATTTAAATAGGAAGGATAGTTATTTAAACGGGAAAGAGATAAGGTTAGAAGTAAAGATAGAATTTGTGTCCTTTGAATTATTACTTAAGGGTCATGTATGTCCCCATATAAGGGACAACATATGCATCAATTAGGAATCAAGCAATAAGAGATAGTTTATCAATCTGTCATCTCCCTCGTCAGTTGTCCTAACCAATGTTCTATTCCCCAATCCCCTACCACCTTGCCATCTTCATCGTGGGGCTCTAATGGGGAAGCAATCATGGCCCTGACCTGTGCAGCTTGAGGACGAGCCACTTTCAAGGGGTTGGTAATTGTTGTGTGCACGAAGGATGGTTATTTAGATATGAAAGAGATAAGATTAGAAATGAAGCTAATCTGCATTCTTTGAATTAGTACTTAGGTGTCAAGTCTATAAGGATAAACATATGTATCAATTAGGAATCAAACAACAGGAGATTAAGGATACAGTCTACTTCTTTAGAATATTTTATTTCAGAAATATAAAATCCAACCTGAACTACCTAGATATTTTATTTCAGAAACCTGCATATGAAATCCAGAACCTGAGCAAAATAGTTGTGTGATATCATGGAGTGCACTGTCATGGTCCTCGAACAACTAACAGTTTTTAAGGGATTTCTGAAATCTATATAAAATTAAAAGCCAAAAAATAACATGCATGACGAGACAAGGTAAATTTCAGAGATTATTTCTCATGTATTGTTGCCATCTATAATTATTGCGCATGTGCCATACGAACGAAATCTGGTTCATTTTTAGTCTCATACCCATGTTCTCCTATGTATACACGCTCGTTTTGTTCTAGTCAGGCAAATGGAAAGACTCACTTAGGTTCGATCAGAATGAAAGAGGATGTAGTAAGCTTAACTCATATAATGATGAAGAGGACAGTTATTTGCTACTTACATGAGTGCCATCACGACCAGCCAGTGGTGAATCATTCACACCAAAAGTCATAGATATTGTGGGAGGGTCCAACTCAACAGTAGGCAGAGCAGTCAAAACCTACAAAATACAACCATCACATATGGAACACTAAGGAATTTTTGACAACTGAAAAGAGGAATACATTAAGCTTCAGCAACAAGTAGCCACTAGCCAGTCAAAACATAGTTACCTCAGGATTGGCCACGGTATGTCCAATTGCTGGAGCAGACAATCCAGCCATTGAGATTATATCACCAGCTCCTGCAGCCTCTACTGTTACCATGTTTGTGCCTTTCTTTTTCATCACCTTGACAACCTAAATTTATTTTCATGCAATATGCAAATGTCCTTGAGGCTTTTAGCAAACCCAGCAGTAAACACATACAGGACGATACAAGAATGGGTTTGGTGTCAGAGAGAAAATGTGCAATAAGTTTGGTCAGACCTTTCCATCCTCAATCTTCTGAACCCCTTCATCTGTGCCACGCAGACCATGAACCTTGTCGCCAACACGGATAACTCCAGAAGTTACTCGCCCAGTGAGTATTCGTCCTAGGTAAAAATCGCGCTCCATCATGGAAACCTGTAGAAGACCATGAGTATCTCTACTTCAGAATGAACATTACAAATTTATCGGAGTCTTTACAATTCAGGATATATAAGTGCCAGGTGGGTATCGTACTTAATTCCCTCTGTTTTAAAAGAAGGGAGATAAAATGCTAGGTAGAGTATTACAACAAATAATGCTGCAAGGATATAAAGGTAACTGTCTGTAAAACATAAAATGCCATAATTTGAAACAAGAAATCATGCCTATTTTGCTACCCCTCCGTCCCACTATACTAGGCACGCACGCGTCCCAAGATCGTCAATTTGACTACCAAAATATAAATTATATGACGTAAAAAATATATCATTAAAAAGTTCATTTGACTACGAATCTAATGATATATTTTTATGAAATATAATTTATGTTTTGCTAGTTAAATTTGTGATCTTGGGACGCGTGCGTGCCTCATATAATGGGACGGAGGGAGTACTTATAAAGTTTGGAGTTGGTGGTCGTCCGTTCACTCCTTCTGAGGCCTGCTATTCTCACCCATGACAAGTCAGACCATGTGAAACCACGAGTTGGCAATGGCAGCTAGTAACTAACACCTACTATACATGCATAGTTACCGTACATTTAACATTACACATGATTCTTGTTATGCCTGCTGGGCCAAAGATGCATATCAAAGAAAGATAAAATTGCCTACATGGCAGCTTGAGCTGCACACTTATGGGCATGCAACGGATGCAGATTCTAATCAAGTGCCCGTGAATATTTGAACTGAGCAGAAAGAATCACAATATTTGTAGACACTACAAATATGACTGAAAGTCAACATCATACTGCAAAAAGTAGCAGTTCAAAAATTGGCATTCATTCCTCAACAACGAGGACCAAATTCATACATCACCTTACAGATATACTAAGAGGCAAATCTATTAACATGAAGCCTGGAAGATAAATGACCATGCCCCAATTTCAACCACTACTTACGGATGCAATGTTCCATTGTTAATGTTGTACCATCCAAGATTCTTTTGTTATTTGAACAACGCAAGGGCCCAACAGAGGAGTAACACCTTTTTTATTGATGCCTTAGCATACTCCCTACAAGCAAGAAATAGTAGGGGAGAACCCTCTTGCAATTATACTAAAAAGGAAGGTGAACGTGCACATCAACATGATAAAGGTTGCTGCAGCATGCCTTATCTAAGCAGTGTCTAGATTGTCCTATACGGCTAACCTGCATCACCCCATACAAAGCCGGCTTGAGTAAAATAAGCATTTTTGAAGGCTTGTGCCAGACAGGTTGGCGAACCACATATCCTTACAGGCTTGCAGTGTCCAGCAGGTGTATTGGTTTGAATTGAGCGGAAGACTGTCTGGTTTGGATCATTTTCAAGATGCTCTATGACTTGGTTTGGTCTGCTCTTAATCAGGTCTATTTAGATGACTTCCCAACATGGCACATCTCAGGCTCATACTGTGCATCTACAGGAACTCAAGCAAACAAAATTTGCATGGAAAAAAATATGTGGCGGTCATTAGTGTTGGAAGAACTGTGCCTTGCCTGCGGCATAAAAACATGTGGCTGTCATGTGAAGCCAGAACCAATAAAGTACGAATCACATATACATAGACCCATAATTTTATTTTGTTAGTGGTAATGAACCAACAGAGGCCAGTTTTTCGAAGCCGAACCATATATTACCCCAAAAGAACGTAAACTCCATCTGTCCCATATTAAGTGACTTTCTATTACATGTATCTGGACGCTTTTTAAGCATAGATACATCCATATTTAGACAAATTTGAGTCACTTAATATGGGACGGAGGGAGTAATATGTTGTAGTTGCTAATTCAAGAGGAAATCTCTTATACTTATCATACACCTTATAAGGGATGGACTGAGGAATAACAGCCCAATAAAAAAAATGTGCCCTCGTCTCAAACAAATATCTAGTTCAGATGTTCTTCAGTATACTAACCAACATTTGGAATGGAGCCTCAAGGTCAGCTTTTGGGGGACGAACGTGCTGTACAATGGAATCAAGCAATGGAGACATATTTTTTGCACTATCAGGAGGACACTTGGTGAATTTCAAGGAAGCCCATCCTTCTTTAGCTGATGCATAAAGAACTGGGAAATCCAACTGTTCTTCTGCAGCATGCAAACAAAACATTGTCACTAAAAAAAAGTTTTAAGGTAAACCATATTGAATTGCTGGAACTGCACCTGTAGCACCCAGATTTGCAAAAAGATCAAAAACCAAGCTCTCAACTTCACTGCAGGTTTCTTCAGAAACTGTGGAGTGGTAATAAAGAGTTACAACAAATATAAAATACCAAGAACATACATATATGCCAAAAAAACAATTAATAGCAAATTGCTTATTGCTTATCTATT
Source organism: Brachypodium distachyon (assembly GCF_000005505.3). NCBI lineage: Eukaryota > Viridiplantae > Streptophyta > Magnoliopsida > Poales > Poaceae > Brachypodium > Brachypodium distachyon. The sequence goes on along the minus strand of NC_016132.3, from coordinate 49,788,018 downwards.
TATAAAGCAAGTGTATCGCATCTGCACTTGACATTTTGTACTTATGCCTTACGGAGAAATCTTATAACTCCAGCAGTACATTTTTCAAACAAAAAATTTACTTGCAGGATAAAAGAATGCCAGCTTTTCTAGTTGTATGAAAATTTTGCTAAAAATCATGCTAGCCTTTCTAGTTGAATGGGAATATACAAGATTCAGTCATGACCTTTATAAAAGGAAGGGTTTTAATTACATTCGAAATTTTGTGATTGAAATCTTCTAGATTTCCAATGATGTGCAGTTAACATAGAAAAATTAATGGTTTAGGGTTTACCGACAATGAAAAAATAGCCTTATTTTATAGTTAATTAGTCACTACTCAGTAACCTCCTTTTGGTAAAAAAAAAACTTTACTGCATTTACCTCTGCCTTTACTAACTTACAATCACTCTTTAATAAAAATCTGTGCGCACCTAGTCTTCACTCATTTGTTTTATGGCAACTCAATTTATGGCATGTTCAGACTGTAACCTTCCAGTTTAATTGAACAAACTAGCACAAATTACTATGTTGAAGAACTAAAAGGTACTGCTCTTTGTAAAAAATTATGATTATTGCTATTTTGTCCAAACTCATCCATCATGCTCGTAAGAAAACCAAGTACGTTGGATGGGCAAAACTTCTCAGAATATGCAGACCTGAAGGCCTGTCAACCTTGTTGAGGAGGAGGATCGGTCGCAAGCCATACTTCAAAGCCTTTGAAAGCACAAATTTGGTCTGTGCTAAAGGTCCCTCCCCAGCATCAACAACCAACACCGCTCCTTCAACCATTCCAACAACTCGCTCGACCTATAAAAAAGCGGTAAACATCTCAAATATCACACAAAAAACGCCATTTGAGTCTAATATGTACAAAATTATACCAAAAGTGCTTACTTCACCACCAAAATCAGCATGGCCAGGTGTATCGACCATGTTGAGCTCATTCTCCTTCCAAGGGACAGAAGTGACCTGAATATATAGCCAAAAGGAAACAAGCAATATCACATACATTAGCGTACAATCTGTAGGAGACTTGGAATACTGACTTATGATTTATTTATTTTTTGCTAGGTTGCCAAACCTTCCCGAAAACAGATCATCCAAAAGTCTGACCCACTCTGTCATGGGCCTTGTTCCCGTCCATAATACAAGAAAAAGTCAAACTACTTTCAAGATTTGCACCCATTCTGTTTGATAAAATGATGCCGAAAAATGCACAGGCAGGTTTGACAGGAAGATATTGAGAATAAATGTTACTTCTGCTTTTGAAGCTCGATGTTGCAACACACATGAAGAGATTACAAAAGAGTAATGTGTGGGTCACTGAGAACAAGCTTTGGCCTGCTGTTGAACCAGACGTGACATCCATCCTCCCACTATTCAAATTCATAGAATGCACACAAATTGGTCTACAGAGGGCTTGTGGATTGACATGGATCAGGAGGTACTGGCAGGGATCTGAACCAAATCCCTCCCAACTCAGGTGTAACCGAACAAGGCCCGGAAGTGCATACCTGAATGCATATCAGCCTGCAATTCGGTAGTCACATGGGATAACAAATTTTGAATATCAGAATGGTCTTTGAACCAGATCTTAGTTCCTTCTCCTATGTCTGTTATTGTCTGGGTTATAACCCCTTATCTGATGCACTCGGTTTGCTCGACGAAATGCTAAGAATGAATTCCTCGCGTCCAACCTCAGTAGCCACACACGCATGCGCCTTAAGGGAGTGAGAGGGTTACCTTGGAAGCGATAGTGATGCCTCGCTCGCGCTCGAGGCTGATGGAGTCCATGGCGCGCTCGTGGGGGATGTCGGCGCCGCACTGCCGCAGGAGCCGGTCCATCAGCGTGGTCTTCCCGTGGTCGACGTGGGCTATCACCGCCACGTTGCGGATACGGGACGGGTCCGTGACGCCTCCCAGCGCAAAAGCGGGAGAGGTGGCCGCCGATGCAGCCGCAGAGGAGTAGAGGCGGTGGAGAAGGGATGAGGTGAAGGGCGGCGGAGTCGACCCGGGTGAGGGAAAAGTAGGGCGTGCCCGGCTCGCCGACGAGCGGAGGCCGCGGAGCAGAAGCGCTGCGGCCATGGCGTTCGTGGCGGCGGGGGGAAAGGGTGGTGTGAGATTTTGCGCGGTCAGGCGGAAGCAAGCACGCGCCGGTGACGCAGCCGCTCGAGGGTTTTGGTCCAGGTCTGACGGGCTGACGGCCCGTGTCCGTGTGGCTGGTTCGTTTGCCCTGGCACGCCAATTTCTCGTGCCGTAGAATTACTCTATGTTCCACGTAATTACTCTTTCCGGTTGTACCATTCGTAACTTTTCTTCTGTGATTAATCAGCGTGGCCGCTCTTTTTGTCCTTAGCTAGCAACTGTGACGATAATAACAGGTCAAATTTGTCGAAAGAACTTCTTTTTACCAGCTCCCCTAAAAAAACTTCTTCTACGAGCTGTTTAATTCAGGAAATTTTAGAGAAATTTGATCGTCTCGTTGAGAGCAACTCTAGCGGTTGATGAACTTGATTGGCCCGACGCGAGTTCGGTTGAGTTGAATTCGTGTATTCAGTTCAGCTGGCAACGGGGCAGAACAGAAACTGAACCAAGATCCAAAAATTTCAAAAACTAAAGATGCAACAGAACACACAAACACAGATGTTACGAAGTTCATACACTGGATCTAAAAACCGAAGTTCTAAATAAAGCTTAGAGCATACAATACTTATAACAAATAACTAACGCGGAGGGGTTTGTTGCCGGCGCCGATGGGGTCCTCGTCGTCGGGAACATCTCGTAATCCGACTCATCGATGGGCTCCTCGTCGGCGTCGGATATCATCGAGGAGTCGTCGCCGTCGGCCGACGGCAGCATCTCGGTCGCCGGCGACCTAGGGTTGAGGGAAATGGCGGTGGCGGCGGGGGATGTGGGGGCAACGAGGGGGGGGGGAGTCTTGAGCCTCCATATCTAATCTCACGGTCCGAAGTTGGGGGCGCGACGGCGGCAAAGGCAGCTTTGGGCGGCGGCGGGCCTTTTTTTCTTTTCAAAACCGAATAGTGAGTTCGGGCTGCCCCCAGTTCGGTAAGATACTCTGATGTAGAGATCCAAGTGTACTTAAGTCTTACGTCCAGTGGCAGATTGGCAGTAAAGACACACAGGGCCCATAGGCTCAGCGCTCGCCTCAGGCAGCCGTCCGGGCCAGGCCCAGGCGCACGACGGGAGTCAAAACTGTTTCTTTCCGTAAACCCTTTGCTTGCCTCCCCAGACCCCAGTTCCCCCCACCGTCGCCGCTCTCTTCCGACGTGCCGGATGCTATCACGATGGGTCGCAGCCGCCGGGCGTCAGCAAGGGCTGCTGGCCAGGCTGCGCGCGCGCGCTTATTCCTACGGGAGGGTGTTCGACGCGGCATCCCGGGACGGCGAGCTTCGGCTGTTCGTTGTCGCCGGTGAGGTCTCCGGCGACTCGCTCGCTTCGCGCCTCATGGCGTCCATCAGGGAGCTCTCCCCAGTACCCGTCCGTTTCGCTGGCGTTGGCGGGTCTGGTTCAACTCCCGTTACTAGATTTTTGTTTCAGTTTTCTGTGTCATCAAGGTTATAATGTCAGTTTGAACACGATAAATAGTTCTGAAACCACTCAACTTTATGAACTTTTGAATTCATATTTGTTTTTTTCATGTCAATGTCTATTGATGACTTGATGTAATGTGCACATATAGATGTTCATTTTCACATAAAAATGTTATGGTCGCTGTTATGCAAGAAATGCTTCTTATGGTCCAGGTAATTGGACTTGAAGAAAAATAGGAGGGGATTTAGTTCTGGAATGCTTTCTTTTTTCCCCTCCCGGAATTGTTTAGGACCGTATTCACATTATGTACTGTGCATAGGATTAGTTTCTCTGTAGTTTTCAAACATCCAAATTAGGAGTTCCAGTGAATATCTCGATAGGTGTCCTCATATTTAGTCAATTGACAGGACCTGGATTAGTTTGTAGATTCCATCTAGGCACTAGGTTAATCAAGTTCTAGAAGAAACAAGGACAAGTCCCACTATATTGGAGAGGATGTAGAGATAACAAAGAGAAAGGAGAAACAAATGGTTGTCTGACACCTCTTGAGAAAAACGGAAAAGATAATAGTTCTCTTCCTTTGATTTAAGTTTTTTTTTATCTTCAGGATATGAGAGAATGAAGAAGGCAGAGCACATGTGAATATAATTATATAGCAAACATAACATCCGAGTTGCTTTATTTATTATCCTTCTTTTTATCTTCATCGGAAGAAACAAAATGGAGGATCAATTGTCATGGAGTTATCACTCATACAGTCATGTTTGATCTAGTTGATATATGCGCGTACTTCTTGATCAAATGCAAGCGGGTTGATGTTTTCAGTCAGGTGTTTCTTTATGTTCTTTCTGTTTGGGTACAAACTGAGTCAATTTTTCTGTGCTCAACATATGCATGTGTTAATTAGTTCTGAAGTACTGTTGCCGCATTTTACTTAAACATATATGTGATTGTTCCACAGGTTCACACCTAATTCCAAGTTGGACCGTATCATTTTGTTGCAGGTTTGATAGTTCATTTATTTTACTCATTAAACAGATTTTTGTCAATGCAGGGAACTAATGTGCAAGGAAGGCTTGCAATCACTTTTTCCCATGGAAGAAATTGCGATAATGGGTTTGTGGGAACTGCTGCCACATATATATAATGTCAAGGTGCATCCCTGGTGTGTCTCGTGCTTTGCTTTCTGTTCTTATCCCCTTGAATGTTGGTTATACTCATTTCAATTTTGCAGAGGAAGATTGAGAATACTGTAGATGCCGCTATGTTATTTCAGCCTCATGCTGTAGTTACCATTGATTCAAAGGGTTTCTCATTTTGCCTTCTGCAGCAGTTAAAATGTAAGGCTTTCAGTGAAATACAATACCATAGTTTCATTTCAGAGAACAGAATTTACATTTACTTTTCATGATCATGAGTAAACATGGTAAAATGTTTCTGCTGTCTAGGTAGATACAATCAAAAGGTTGATAGCCCTCTACATGTCCATTATGTCGCACCATCATTCTGGGCCTGGAAAGGTGGTGAAAGCAGGCTCTCAAAGTTGCATAATTTTGTGGACCATATGTTGTGTATCCTTCCATTTGAGCATGAAATTTGCAGATTAAATGGGCTGCCTGCTACATATGTGGGTCATCCCTTATTGGACGATGCTGCTGTCTTAAAAGTGGTAGGAACTTTGCTTCAAAAGAAAAATGTGTTAGGGATTATGTGCTTTTGGTTTAACATCAATGCTATCAATCTAAGTATTGAACTGATTATTTTGGGTACAAAATCTCCAACTGAGTGACAATGTGGTCGAATATCTCTGTATAAAACTGATATCTATTACTCCCTCCGATTCATAATAAGTGTCTCAGATTTTGTACTCCCTCCGATCCATAAAAAGTGTTGTTCACTTAGTACAAAATGGGCGACACTTTTTATGGATTGAAGGGAGTACAAAGTTGTACTCAGGGCCGTATAGTAGCAGGGGCAGGGTGGCCGACCAAACAGGCCCCCCTAAAAATTAGGGCCCCAAATTTTCCTTAATTAGTACTACTAAGCACATACTTAATGATGAATTAGTAAAAAAAAACCAAGTGGCACAAGGGAAAAAGGAGAAAGCCCAGAACAGGTGCGTAGATCATTAGATTGATCGATTCCTGACCACGGATTGCTTCGTCTCCCAAATAATAACAACAACACTAAAAAACAGCATTGGCCAAAACAATATTTTGGTTACTAGCATCTCCCAAATTTTAGGGCCCACTATTGGATTTTGCACCGGGGCCTTGAATTCATAGGTACGGCCCTGGTTGTACTAAGTCTGAGACACTTATTATGGATCGGAGGGGGTAACTATTTAGTTTGTAGTGCCACTTCATAGGAGTAACGTCAAAGCAATATATCACCAAATGTTTTAAGTTCATTGGTCATTTCATTGATGGATAATAAGGCATATCTCCTTTTGTTGAGAAGGTGCCTCAATCCATTAGTATTTGGAGAAAGGATTCTATTCTAATCCTGCTCAGGAATTGTACTCACTTTAAAAGAGAGCAGGTGGAAATCACAAACCTGAGTGTGGCCATAGAAAGACAAGGAGCCAAAATCTCATCCAAAGCAAAGTAGAAGCAATTAGGGGCACACAAGGGGGATAGAGGCTGGATTATGCTTAACACTAGATTCTTGTATAAGAAAGAATCTGAGGGTCCTAAAAGCTTTGATAGGGTTGTGAGAGAGTGGCACTCCCTTGTCTTCTTTTGAGACTGTGCATCAAATTTTGCTATTCTAAGAATAATTTTGACATGGAATAACTTCTAAAGGTTGTCTTGTCTTCTAGAAGTGACTAAAATGTTCCATCTCAAACTAAGCATTTTAATCTGGTCTGCTGAAATTGCTGAATCATTTAAATGAATTGCTAGGGCGAGTCCTTTTGAATTTTATATATCTATTTGACATCTGGGACCACAAACTTCACTCACAATAAAGGTCTTCATGTCTACCAAAATTTCCTAGGATCCAGAACTATCTTCTGACAAGTCCATGCATCAAGAAAGTGGTGAAGCTTTTCGACTGGAGCACAAACTATCCCCTGGTATTTAAATGTGCCATTTTTTCTGTCTTCTTGAGTTCTTTTTCTGCATAAATACTACTCCCTCCGATCCTAAATTCTTGTCATGGTTTAATTTGAAATTTCAACTAATATGCCAATAATATTTTAGGATTGGAGGGAGTAGATTGTTATGCCAATAATATGTTCTTTTTTTTCTTGTATTTATCAGAATTGTGAGTTGTGTATGTGTTGATTTATGTAATTGTTGAATCACATGGTTGATTGATTATGTTCATTAATGTATTTCTGTGAGGTTTCATCAAGGAAACATACAACCATCAAAGTTATTAAATTTCGGTTGCTGGGCACACTTGCACACTATGAATCCTTAAGTACCAACATCCAGTTAAGTCAATATATGGTCAGATCTGTTTTGCATGAGATGCAAAGTGAATCGAAGGCCACATCTTTTAGCACCTATCTCATAACTTCACCTGCAAATTGCAATCTGGTGAAACACAGAACATATAGCTAAAGCTAAAAAGGAAATACACATATACTGTTGACATGGTACACATTCAATTTTTATTTCGTGCTATGCAAGGCCATCAAATTTTCTATGCTGGATCCTTAAAATATGTTACCCTAGCATATGCACCCGTAACAATTTATAGCTAGACATAATATCTGCTAGTTTATTCACCTCTCTGTAACTGCCAAAAAATTCTCAATGGGCTAAATCTTAATGCGCATGTGATTGTTGCCTTATCAACGCATGCCTGTTTTTCTAATGAGAAATACTCCTTTGATAGATGCCACAATCTTAACAATGCTTCCTGGAAGCAGGATGCAGGAAGTAGCTCGTATGCTTCCAATCTTCTTGCGAACTGTGCAGCATCTAAGTCATACACTAAATGAACTGTCACTAGTCATCCCAGTTGCTCCACATCGGGATGTAAGGAACTACGTTGAAAATGTAGTTCGATCGGTGCCATTTCCAGTGGTACTGATACCTGGGGGGTCGCTAGAAAAGAGATATGGTGCTTTCAATGTAAGCTCTCTTCCCTTTCTACATTAAAATGATTTGAGTTCCCAGGCACCAAATTCTTTCTCTCGATATTGTAATTCTGGAATGTTGATTCTTTTCACTCATTTGATGGATGTGAAGACTGAAGACATTTTGAAAACCATGCCTTGTTGACAAGTAAATCGTGTATTTTGCTAAAAAAAAAATTTGGCCAGCATGTATTTTGCTATTTGTTTCCAAAAGGTTTCATGTTACTGACCTTTATAGCTGTGATGTGCCCATAGCCCCCAAACTATGATGGGTTAGGTTAGCATTAGCATTTTTATTCGGCCTTGGGCTATGCAGGATCAATTTTTCTATGAAGAGAAACATAGAGCACAGTTGATTAATGTAACCAGTAGATTGTCCCACATATTTCATTCCACCCATGTTTTTCTTTGCCTAGGAAAGTTATGAAATCATTCTGTAATCATATTAAGATTCAGTGTTGTCTATCGACAATTAGATTACTTATGCATAAAAAAGATTATCTAAGTGTTCATTCTTTGTTTTCGAGACAAAACAGTTATTCCTTTGTTGTTGATGTTAAGGCTCCTCTGTTACTTCTCAAACCAACTATACATTTTGGTAGTGAAGTGTACTAACCAAGAGATCTCAATGCGAAATTCACATGACTTGATTAATTGTTAATACTTAAACTGATAGCACCTCAACTTCCCAAGCCCGCTTTGTGCTAATAGTCATCACGGGACTTCATTGTTGATGTAGTTACTTGCTAGATGCTAGCCAATTTGATTGTGCATTCAGTATGCTACAAGTGAATTCAGAAAATATTGCTTGTTTTTTCAGGCTAGTAAAGCGGCATTATGTACTTCGGGAACAGCCGTCATGGAACTAATGCTGGCGAAGCTACCATGTGTAGTGGCCTACCAAGCCCATTTCATCACTGAGTGCTTTATCCACCTGAGGAAAAAGATAAACTTCATTTCTCTGCCGAATATTCTTTTGAACTCTCCCATTGTACCTGAGATCCTTTTTCGAGCTTGTACAGATAAAAATCTAGCAGCAGAACTAAGGTAATTTCTTTCTAATCTACAGTTTTCTCATTAGTACAAAGGGAGCTTCTAGTATGTGAAATTTTCTAAACTTAATTGTTCCTTTGAGCTAACAAATTGTCCTATGGATACAGTACTAACTAGATTTTTTTTTGTTAACTAAACTCTAGCAGTTCAAAAGTAGGTTGTGGCAGCCAGATTACGTCCTGATTACGTCATTCCTGATATATCTCGAAATTACATTAAAAAAATAATTGTATCGGTACCAGCACATTGTTGTGGACATAGTATTTATTGTACACGTACACAGATACACTTCCATTGGTGCTTGGTTTTGTTCGCCAGTAAGATAATTTAGTTCTGGTGCTCAACCAAGTTAAATAGGGATGTCAATCGCGCACATTCCCCAGTTACCCTTGGGTTGAAAACCCTAATGGGATGAGAGTGTTCCTATTCTGTGCCCGCGGTATGTTTATGAGCTCAAAGTCATGCCTGGTGGATGTTCATGTTCCACCCCCACCTGAGCCCAATTTGCCCATTTGAGGCTTTGCCCACTCTTGGTGCGCCATGTATTCTAGCACAAGCAAATGATAGCATACTCCTGGTGTATGTGCTCCAACACCTTGTATACCTCTTATATACTTCTTTATCATTTTTAATATACTTTATTACTAATTACAAGATACTACGAAATGAATTGCGCGATTTTTTTTTCTACCATGTACCTTTTTGTACAGGAAAAATGGAATGAAGGGGTATATAGTAAAAAAGTTGTATACTACAATGATTTTTTCTGTGCAATTCACTTTGAAGTATGTTAAAGTAATTAATATAGTATATCCAAAGTGATAATATAGTGGAGTATAATGCTGTAATCTTGTGGCGTGGAAGTGTTAGAAATAACAGATCAGGTTTTCGCATATGAATACAGTAATTCAATGATATATCAATAGATAATAGGTGTGGCAATACAATAAGTTCATGTGGCTTGGCATCCTGCTAGTAGCAAGGTAAGTTTGGATCTCAAGCTAGGAGAACTATAGCCTTGCTAGGCTATCATGAATCATGATTGTTTGGAAGCTAAAAAATCTCGCTTTGCTCAGCAGCATAATCCGTAACTGCACCAAAAATCTTGCCATCAGGGGAGCGCCGGCTCTCCTGCACCGGCAAGCAGCCAAGCACACGTAGCTACGTCACTTTGTGCAAACTGTTGTGCGTCCGACACTAACCAAATCACGGGCCTTGCTCCTCATGGCTATGCCCAACTGAGCTAGTTTTTTTTCCAGTGAGCAAGGCAAGCTACATATGCAAACACGCCCTTGCTAAACTAGCTTCTGTTGCTTTTCCTGAGGATGTGCTATATTCATTTTGATTTTTGAGCAATGCATTGTCTGCATTTCACATTATGAATTGAACCTCATCATATGTTACCTCGTTTTGACTGGTGCAGTGAGGTTATTTTTAACGATGAAGTCCGCCAGCGGCAAGTTGGATCAGCTGACCGGATGCTCCAGGTTCTCTACGAACCGATCAAGCAACGAGGTGGTTCCTTTGTGGACGAGGTGCGCAGCTTGTCATCAAGTGTCCACTCCCCCAGCACGATTGCAGCGTTAACAGTGCTTTATACGGACAAAAGTTGACGGATGGTGCACCAAAATTGAGTGGACTTTCTCAATGGCGGATAAATGTTTCATCTGCCAAGTTGGCCGCTGTTGCCTTCATTTTCTGCATCTACTACATCGGTTGTCTGCATCTAAAAATAGTTTTTTTGACGGATTGTATTGGCTGCAAGTGATGATTGATCCACAACTAGAGGAACAGAGCAAATGTTTAGGCAAAGCTTTCAGTGCTGAGCTGCTGCAGGTTGTCAGCATCGCACTATCGTTGTAGAAGCCGGAAACACATGTGTCCTGGTGGATTAAGTGCATGTCTTAGTCATCCGGTGTGATGTTTAGCAGAGACTCTTCCATGGGCAGAATTCCATGGAGGGCACAGGGAGGGAGCTGGGGAACAGTAACACATGTAATCTGCATTACTTCACTTCTGCAACGTAAAATGTGGCCATCTGGTGATTTTGTCATGTTTGTCCCGAAGTGGATCAAATGACCGAATACAAAGTGACATGAGGTAACCTTGGGCTCGTACTTCTGTCCATAGAGGATCCTGGCCAGTGACGGAAGCATGGATGCCTTGTGATCATGTCACGGCTGAGCTCATCTGTGCTGTGGGCCCGACGGCGAATCTTCAATGAAAATGTTTCGAAATGTGTAGCTCTGCACCTTTTTGATGTACAAGTTCTCTTTCGAGAAGGGATAGATGCTTGAAATCATTTTGTTTAAGTCGTCGTGGGTGTGGTGTCGTTCTGTTCACGAGTCCACCCAAGGAGTTGTTCTGGATGAAACAAGCTTCGTCTTAAACTATACTCCGTATTTCTTTTCGAAATACGATAACCTCCGGACTATTCCTTTGAAGTCTCGTCTTAAACTTTGATTTGACAAGAGAACCTTCATCATCATTCCAGAATAACGTATCCCTAGAAAGCTAAAATAATGTACAATCGATGATGACTCGTAGACAAATCACCGGAATGGCAACTTGCACCTTTAGCCCGAACCAATCGTTTCGACTTTCAAGACGACGCCAAGAAAAACTACCATCAAAAAAGCTGGAAGCACAAACGATTGATCCACCGGCAGACGGTTACAGACTTCCATGCTCCAAACGCACACGCGGACAACGCGCAGAAGAACGATCAGCGAGCAAACCCAGCAAGCACGGGACGGCACGGTTCATGACGCATTCACCTCGCCCCGACCGGCCTGCTTCGCCGCAGCGCCGGCGCCACGGGGCACGTCCGCGGCGACGACGACGGGCGGCGGGAAGTTGAGCAGCGCCTTGGCGCCCCGCAGGCGGAAGGCGGCGCTGTCGTACGCGGCGGCCGCCTCCTCGGCCGTGCCGAACGTGCCGAGCCACAGGCGCGCGCCGTGCCGCGACGGGTCCCGGATCTCCGCCGCGTACTTCCCCCACGGCCGCCGCCTCACCCCGCGGTAGTGCCGCTCCGCGCCCTTGCCGCTGCCGGCCTTGCGCGTGCCGGGGTCAGCGACGATGGCCCTCTGCAGCAGGCTCTGCTGCATGTTCAGCGGGGCCAGCGGCGGCGAGGCGGACACGGCGGAGGCCTCGCGGAGGACGTCGAAGAGGACCATGTCCAGGGAGTCGTTCTCGTTGAGCGGGAGGTACTGTCCGGCCAGCGAGAGGGGCATGGGTGGAGCAAGCGCGCCGGCCGTCGGCGCGGGCGTGTCGGCGCCGCTGCCCAGCGAGAGAGACATGTCTGCTCTGCTCTACGCAGGTGGGGGGTTAGCTTAGCTTGCTACGTACGCCGGCACGGGTATATGTGTGTGTAGCCTGAAAAGCTAGCTTCGGCGGAAAAGGCCGGTGATTTTTCTCATGGAGCATTGACGGGGTGGAGACCGCGTGGACACTTTGTACGCCGCAGGCGCGTCTCCATTCTTGCGGAGAAAGGCAAAGCTAGCGCACAAGGCCAAAGAAAAATATACTCTGTACGTGCATCGAAAGGCTAGGAAAAGAGAGCCGTGGGAGAGTTTGGCACCCCTTCCTTTTGCAGTTGACAAGCCCCCGATTCCGTGTGATCCAAATCGTCGTCTGACAGAGGAGGTGCTGGCGAGTGACGACGAGATGGATCGGCATGCACCCCGGCTAGCAGCCGCGGGGCCCGGCAATATAAAAACCGGGCAAAGAATCGTCGTGGTCATGAACTCGTGCTGTTCTCGAAGGGGCGTGCCAGGCCAAACTTCCATAATACTATAAATCTTCTTGACTGCTCCGTCGACGATCGGTCAAGGGGGCGTGTGCATCTCCACCGGTGTTTAGACGGACGGAGTGTTCCAGTTCCACCGTTGCTTGCTCGGAGCCTGGGACGCTGACATGTCGGCCGTTTTGTATCATTGCGTCTCGAGACAATGGATTTTCAGGATGATCTAAATTGTAAATACAGGTGCGATGCTCCAATAAAACAAGTTAGACTGTTCGTTGAAGATAAAAGAAATTTTAAAAATACTCGCTCCGATTTTAAACTCTTGTCAAACATTAGGATCGGAGGAAGTACAAATATTATAGGTGCGGCTATATGTAAGTTGCCTAGTTTTTAAGCAAGAAATTTAAATCTAAGTTGACGAGTCATGGTAGTTGAATTAGTATCTAAATCTCATTTTTACCGTTCTTTTTTCATCATCCGACTCAAATTTTAAAGAAAAATCATACCCAATGTCCGAGAAATCGACTTATCTATAACTAAAATCAGACAACTTAGATATAGCAAAACCTTAATACGGAGTATTATATGTTGGTAGTAATTTTACCTTAATTTTTTCTGATAAACATTATCACTGTCTTAATCATTTGATGAATTTAATATTAGAAGATGGTGAAGACGTTTTTTACAATAGAAGAAGGTTGGGAGATGGGAACCACCGCCATCATTTGCCTCTTTTACATTAGCAGAGGACAATATGCTTGGTTGCCTATGTATAGTTTGCCTCCGCTCTTGTCACGTGTAGCATCTTTGGTTGTTTGTACAAGTTCTTGGTTTGCGGCGCTCCACGCATTCTTCACCTGGCCCTTGTGAAAAGATGATCAAATCCGTACTAACTAGATGCAAAATTTGGTTTAACACGTGAGAGCATTTCAGGAAGTAGCTATTGTTTGTCTTGAAAATAGCTACTCTCTTCGATCCAAAATACTTGTCGCAACTTTGCTTAGATAAGCGTGTATATAGACGCATTTTAGTGTGTAGATGCATGTGTATCTAGACAAAGTTGTGATAAGTAATTGGATTGGAGTGAGTATTGCTCTCTTGAAAGAAGAAAACTCACCCGACAAAGTAGCTACCACAACCTCTATCTTGCAAGGGATTTTATTTCTCCCTCACCAAGCCAACATCCCTTAAACTTAGAGGCTGTTGGAGAATAGCTATATCTACCAACGGCCCCTTTCAAAGTCTTTCTTTCCTCCATCCTAGTCACCCCGACATCACCCTCGCCCGCTATCATCCGCTGCTCAATTGAGGTGAAATGAGCATAGATTTTTCCCTTCATTCTGTTTAGGATCTATGGGGGCACTCCGATTCGGTGCAACTAGAGCAACTGCCTCCATGGCTGCCTTGTTGCCCCAGCCTCAATGGGCGATGCCTTGGTGGCCACGGAAGACGGAAGTGGTGGAGATAGGGCTCCTAATCACCCGCTAGGGCGAGGAATGCCAACGATGGAGATGCTCGTGGTAGGCTTGGTGGAGGAGAGTGGAGTTGGTCGCTAGGTAGATAGGGGGCCGGCTCGATCGGCAAAAAGTAAACAAAAAAAGGCAGCTGTCTCATATTGGTTGTCATTCGAATTATAGCAGTTGCAAATATATTGTTTTGAACATGGAGTTAGTTATAGGATAATAATACAAATTATGGGGGAGAGAAATATGGATGTGTTGCTGGAGATGGTAATCATATTTTTATACGGCTAGCTACATACAAATTTAGCTACTCGAATCGGCTATGCTCCGAGTTTCTCTTTAGGGGCTAAAAAATCATATCCGTAGAGAACCAAACAATAAGACTTCATAGATCGACGTTGCACGTATCAATATGAGCAACCAAAAAAACGAACGGGTAGGCTTGGTCCCTTTTATGAAGTTATGTTATGTTTTGTTTGCGATGTTACATGTGCGTAATTAATCCCAAAATTTAAGAATATCTATTAATTAATAAGGCGATCCAATATTTTCTGTTTTCGAATCCAAGTCTTCATTATTTAAATACATTGAGATTGGGTTATCATAATCCACAACATCTTTAAGCTCCGCCTGCAAACTTGTATTTGATCGCAAAAATAGTTACAGTTTTGTTGCTAAAAAAAATTGTGAGAGCATATTTTTTTCATAGATAAACAAGTAAAATAGTAAAAAAAAATAGTTACACAAACTTAATTTATCATCACAGATCCACCTCCAAATGGAGCCTCAACGCAGCCAGGAATAATTTCAATCCAAGTATCAAATGATGCTGTAAATAAATTACTTTTCATGCGAGAAATAAATGTAACTGGTTTGTTTTGTGTGAAAAAAAGGTGAATTCGGTTTGGATCTTGGCTCTGAAACGGACGGGCGAGATCAGATTCTGAACTCCTCGAGACACTGATGAGTGATGACCAGAGAATGCAGAGCGGGGTTCGCATCCAACGGCAGATGACGCCCCCACATCAAAGTCGTTGCCTGGTCTCCTCTGCCGCTCCCGCCACGCTCCTCCTCCTCCTCGTCACCGGCGCCGGCGCCGGCCCGCCACCGCTGGTTGGCGTTTCTCCTCAAGGTAAACGAGCACACACCTACGCCCCCGCCCCGCATCTTTTTCCTCCTCTCGTCATGACCAAATCTTTTCTTCAGACGAGGCGTACTTCGTGCCGCAGGTGATCGCATGCAGGGACGGGTCGGGCTCCTTCCCGAGGAGCCGGCTCAACGATGAGTACTGCGACTGCGCCGATGGAACCGATGAGCCAGGTTACCCCCTATCTGTCTTGGATTTGCCGAACTTAACTTTGAAAGACGGAACTGTGGAGATCTGGTCGATTTCGGTATTACGATTAGATCTGATGGGAATGTCGTGATTGGATACTAGAATCGATCAAAGCTGAAGCTCTGCTATTCTCTCGCGGTTGCGCCAGCTGAAGCTCTGCTATTCACCAAACGAAGTGAAAGAGAGAAACGTGCGAGTGTGCGACCATTCCTTTGCAGTTTTTGTTCTGGTTGTTTAGCTCAAAATGATGTTAAGCCAGCTCCTCACTACAGTAGAGATTTATGCATTAGACTAGTGCCACATTTATCCACAGGAAAACAAGTTTTTTGCGCACCTGCGCTTTGTTGTTTTTGTGCCAACAGCAATCGTGGCAGGTCTCGTTGTTCATTTTTGTGAAATTATGAATGCTCAATTTGGACAACGATGCCACGAAACAGTTGTTTTCTTCCCTTTCCACTCTATGCCAACAGCCGTGCTTAAGATGTTTACTAATGTAATGCTGTCATTTACATTATCTGTGTTTGTGCAGGCACTTCGGCTTGCCCAGAGGGCAAGTTTTACTGTAGAAATATGGGGGATACTCCACGCATAGTGTCCTCTTCATTTGTGAATGATAAAATATGTGGTAAGCCATTGCCTTTGTAGATTATGAAGTTCATTCAGGGAGATCTATAGTTTTCTTATCCTTGAAGTGGATCCCTCCCTTTTAACGTCTGCAGCTAGATCATTGGGGGAAACCCCCCCTGCAACTAGCTGTATCTAGTAATCACTACATATCGAATGTCCCTACTATATAGTATATACTGTACTTCGTTTTGTTAATAGCAGAAAGTGTTGACAGTGTTTATATTTTTGTAGATTGTTGTGATGGAAGTGATGAGTATGGAAGTGGCACCCATTGTCCACACACATGCAGGAGCTTAAATAACATTTCTGAAGTGGACAATGGTGGCAGTGAGCTATCAGTAGCATATTTAAATGATCATAATGTACTTACTAGTAAACATACACTCGACATAGAAGATCTTATCCATAAGCTAAAAGGTAGACTTTCTTCAGAATGCTGAATTACCCTTTTCTGGAACATGATATGTATTCTTGATGTGACTTCAATTGCCCTGTTTGCAGGACTAAGAATGGCCGTAGTCATTGAGCTGGGTCTTGCTGTTTGTATTCTTGTTTTCTGCTTTGCTCGACGGAGCACTAGAACACGGAGGAGACAATATATTTTGAAACGTAAGTAAGGTTTGGTCCTTCCAATTTATATCAATGTGTTCTTTCTCTAGTGCTAATTTTGCGAAATAGCATAAACTATAATCACCTTTAGTAGGAATTGATGATCTCTAATTGTCCTTGCAGTGATATTATGATTCTGAAATTTATGAGCATGTTTATATCATTCAGAATAGCACTTAACACAATGAGATTTTTCTAAGGGAACACAATTAGAAGTGTGTTGATACTGTCGCTTTTGTACTTTGGCAAATTTGTTTGCAGCATAAATAAAATCTTACTTTACAAAGTAAACTGTTACGACTTCATGTACCTGTGAATGGTAATGTTGACACAATAACGTGCAACACAAAGCTATTTGTCTATTACTTTTGCTTTCAGAATTATGAAAATGTCAATTGTTTTAAGAATTTTCTTATTTAATAAGTTTATAGTTTCTGGATGTAATGGTTTTTTTTTCTTTATCTTTACACTTATAAAGATTCGAGTTGGTGGTCGTCAATTCATCTATTGAGACTACACCATAGCTTGTTAGATAATTATTTGATTGTCAACCATTCAATGTGAGTAGTTGATTGGCTTGATTATACTTTTGAGATAATTGTTTTCTCAAATAAATATTTTGAGAGAGTTTTTACTTATCATAAAATTGGAAAATATGAGCACATAAGTATTTAAAACAACTCATGTAATATATACTTTTAGTTCTGTAGCAACGTACGCACATTTAGCTATATATTTAATAAGCTCAGTGAAATACATCTTTAGTCCACAAAATCGCATGACAATAACACTTTTGTCCACAAACCCGGGAAGCGCACACTTTGCACCACAACTCATTTAAGTTAACTATTCTGGTCCAAAAACGACCAGCAAGGAGGGAGGCGTGCCGTCAGTGGCAGAGGGCGGGACCGCACATGAGGAGGGGATTCTGTGGAGGAATGTTCTGCATGTTAGGCGAGATGAAGAGGTTTACACTGAAGGCCCGCCTCTCTCAGTGGTGTCTGTCTGGCAGCGAGAACTAGGAGCCGCCACTCTGGTCTACTCATTTCCTCCTTAGGTTTATCAGTTTAGGAGAGTGGGATATTACGAGCCATGACTTTCTCCATTTTGCTGGAGAAGATTTGCTTGATGAGCCACCGTCCATGGTGGGGCGATCACGAATTAGAGGTGATGTGTGCAGCTAGCATTAGGAACTTAAAATTGGGCGGGGATCTTGGGAGCGGAATATAGGATTGAATCGAGTTGGCCGCATTGGTCTACTGTGGCAAAAAAAAGAAGTTTCACGCTGTCCTACTCCATGCCAAGATGGCATTCTCCCTCTTTGTTTGGCTTTTTTGGACCGAATTGGTTCGTTCAAATGAGTTTATGATGCAAAGTGTGTATTTTCCCGGTTCATGGACTGAAAGTGTTATTTCCTCCAACTTTATGGACGGGAAATGTTCTTTTCCTCCAAGTTTATGGACTAATGTGTATTTAACTTCAGTAAACTTGGCCAGTGAGCTTCTTAACAAGGTCTAAGTTGTAAGTGCAAATTTGAAGATTCTCATAAAGTATCTGATATTCTGGTCGTTTTCAGATCAAGTCTGTCGTTTAGGGTCAGCAGAACTGTTCTACTACTTTCCTACGGTTTGTTTCAGTGGCAGCAGCAGGCCTTTGTTTTTTACCACCTTGCTGAAAGCTGCCACGAGCACGGAACATGCATCTTGTATCCAATCAATTGCGATGAAATGTTTTTGAAAACAGAATAAACTCACCAAATAAAGCGTCTTCTTTCCAGGTTAGCTGAGCAGTTGCTTGAAGACGGGCGATCGGAAGCTCATAAGCATGAGCACTTGCGCTGTGATCGTGCTAAGACAATTCAATGCAGGAGAAATAGCGTGGACATCTCCCATAGCGCGTGAGAGGCTCTATGACTGGTATCTCCTGCAAATGTCCTAACAGCTGAATCTGTTGCATGTCGATGTCGACAGGTCGTGATGGCGCGTCATAAGCAACAGATTGAATTCACAAAGCTCGGTGAACCTCTGGAAGCTGAATATTGGAATTCACAAAATTCGGTGATCGTATGGAAGTTGTAGATAGACTACGGGCAGGGATTGCATGCACCAGATAGGTTGAGTTCAAAGTTTATTTTACACGCTGGTTCAATTATTGTCTTCTAGAAGGTTACGGCTAGTGTACTGTGTACCCTATTCCTGGTTAATGAAATTGAAATATCGAATAATGAATAGACAGAGAAAGTTGAGACAGTTTGGAGAAAGTTAATTTTTTTTTGAGAGCATGGAGAAAGTTAATGAAAAAGGTAGAAAAAAGGGGAGATCCTCAAGAAAGGGAAATGAATAAAAATAGTGCACATCCGTGTCTCCGTATACTGGGCTTAAACCCAGGACTCAGCCCATACTTTACTGTTCCCGGCCCTCTACTCCTCTAGGGTTTTCACACCACCTCTCCCTGCAGCCTCTGGTCTAGCCTATTTGCACTCGCCTCCTCTATAAAATCCATGTATTCCGCAAAACCTTTCACCGCCGCCGCCATCTCGGAGCACCGCAGGACGCACCATTCTCCAAGCGACCCCCGGCAGCTCCGGCGAAGATGGTCGCCTTCAGGGTGAGCACCTTATCTGCTGTTCACACCTCCGTTACCCCTCTTCCTCCCAGCGCAAGAACGCTGTCGCCCAAGGTGGGATCTGATCTGACGCTTGCTTCCTTTGGCGCGCGCAGTTCCACCAGTACCAGGTGGTGGGGAGGGGCCTGCCGACGCCGACCGAGGAGAAGCCCAAGATCTACCGCATGAAGCTCTGGGCCACCAACGAGGTCCGCGCGAAGTCCAAGTTCTGGTGAGTGCTGGATTCGAACCCCTTCTATATAATGCGCCAAGCGTTGAGCATTGTTCAGATGTTTGCGCAAAGATCTCGAGAGGTAGCTAATTTTAGCGTTCCTGTGCAGGTACTTCCTCCGAAAGCTGAAGAAGGTGAAGAAGAGCAACGGCCAGATTCTCGCTTTCAACGAGGTGAGCTATTCTATCCTACGTTTGTTTAATCGTGCTAAAAGAAATGCAATTCATTGAGGATATCCTACTATGAGTTCGTTGTCCACTTTTGCAGTAGAGTACGAGTATGCAGTTACAACTTACAGTATTGTATTTGTGATAATCTAGTTGGAATAGTGCAATAATCTCATTGTCGTTTGAAACGTGACTGCAACATTCCATATCTAGTTGGGACAATGCAATAGTCTCATACTCCCTCCGTTCCTAAATACTTGTCGCTGTTTTAGTTCAAGTTTGCACTAAAACAGCGACAAGTATTTAGGAACGGAGGGAGTAGTTGTTTGAAACGTTACTGACATTCCACTGACAAATTGCCTTGTGATTTTTAGCTCGTTCAGAAGTAATCTTATGCATGGTATTTGGTATGGACTTATTATTCTCTATCCATTTAGCTTATAGTGTTACCATTTTTTGATATATATGTAGATTTTTGAGAAGAACCCCACCACAATCAAGAACTTTGGCATTTGGTTGCGTTACCAGAGCAGGACTGGGTACCACAACATGTACAAGGAGTACCGTGACACCACCCTTAATGGAGCGGTTGAGCAGATGTACACAGAGATGGCTTCCCGTCACCGTGTCAGGTCTCCCTGCATCCAGATCATCAAGACGGCCACGGTCCACTTCAGCATCTGCAAGCGTGATAATACTAAGCAGTTTCACAAGTCGGACATCAAGTTCCCTCTTGTCTACCAGAAGGTCAGACCACCAACCAGGAAGCTGAAGACAACCTTCAAGGCTACAAGGCCAAACTTGTTTATGTGATCTGATTCGTCCTTGCATAATCTGTAAGCCCGTCCAGTATGAAGTATTGCTAGTTCATATTAATATTATCTATATGCAACTTAGTGTTTCTAGATAGCAGTTGCATGCAATGGCATTTCTAGGCTTGACTTCTCCTGATACATCTTTTTACGATTTGTGATCATCTGATGCATGATATGGTTACATCAACTGTGTTATGGTTTACCTAAATATCTGTCTTGTCGTCTGTTTTGTTTATTATTGTCAGTTAAATCTAGTGTGTATTTAGTTGTCATATCAGACTGTCAATACCAAGAAATGGCAACATATTTGATTTGTTTTTTCAAAAAAAAAAAGTTTCACGTTTGAGCATCATAAACCATTGATCCTGTAGTCAGGAGGGCAACTTTGCCGAGGTTACCAACTATTAATTTGGTTCCCTCTTTTGAGCATCATAAACCATTGATCCTGTAGTCAGGAGGGCAACTTTGCCGAGGTTACCAACTATTAATTTGGTTCCCTCTTTTGAGCATCATAAACCATTGATCCTGTAGTCAGGAGGGCAACTTTGCCGAGGTTACCAACTATTAATTTGGTTCCCTCTTTTGAGCATCATAAACCATTGATCCTGTAGTCAGGAGGGCAACTTTGCCGAGGTTACCAACTATTAATTTGGTTCCCTCTTTTGAGCATCATAAACCATTGATCCTGTAGTCAGGAGGGCAACTTTGCCGAGGTTACCAACTATTAATTTGGTTCCCTCTTTTGAGCATCATAAACCATTGATCCTGTAGTCAGGAGGGCAACTTTGCCAAGGTTACCAACTATTAATTTGGTTCCCTCTTTTGAGCATCATAAACCATTGATCCTGTAATCAGGAGGGCAACTTTGCCGAGGTTACCAACTATTAATTTGGTTCCCTCTTTTTCCCTGTTGCCAATATTGCGCTGGCTTTTGGATGGTTGTATTTTCCCATTTCATTAGCCTGATGGTTTAATGGATGAGCATCCTTGCCAACATTTTCTTTTAAAATAACTTTGTATTTTCAATTGTCTAAATTTCTGTCAGTGTTTTCTGTAAATCTCAATTCATGCTTTTTTTGGGGCAACTTTGCCGAGGCTACCAATATATACTTTGGTTTCCTCTTTTTCCCTGTTGCCTACATCATCAGCCGATTGTTTGCTTAAGCCCATTGACCTTCTTAGGTTTGTGGTAGGCATACTCCGTCAACATTTGGGACCTCCAAACTCTGTCTACACATGTGATCAAAGCATATGTAGTTGGGACCTAAACTTTGCCTACATATTTGAGTTCTGCTCATGTGGTTAATCACTGGAACTAATTTATCCTGGAAAATTTTGTGAGGCAACTTTGCTGAGGTTACCAAGACATAAATTGGTTTCCTCTTTTTCCTTGTTGCCCATATCAATAGTCGTTTGGTCGCTTGATCTCATTGACCTTGTTTGGTTTATGGAGGGCATCATCGCCGGTATTTTCGCTTGGAGTTGTAGCTTCTGATACACTAATTGCTGACTAGGTTCTCATTTTTTGAGGCAACTTTGCCGAGGCTACCGAGATTATGTTTGGTTTCCTCTTTTTCCCTGTTGCCTATATCATTAGTTGCCAGGATGCTTGAGCTCATTGACCTCTGTCAGTCTATGGTAAGCATTCTTGACAAACATATTATTTATGTATGATTTTGAAATCAAAAGAATTCTTTCCTCGAGTTACTTTCACTATCCTTGTCCAATTCTTACTATCGGAATAAGTTTAGCACTTGTTGTTTGACTTGCTGTGATACTACTTCCTTTCGGGTTTATTAAGCCCTCTACGCATGTCTCTACATCATCAATTTGATCAACTGTCCTTGCTGTGATTACTGTGAGTATTATATAGTAACATGAGAATTTTTCTCGAGGCAAGTTTGAATGAAATGGCAAAAGTTTGTTTGCCGCTATCATGCTGTTATTACTGTGCCAAATGGAAGATTTTCCAACAGTTTCTCTTTGGATTATATGTACGTTTCTAAAGGTTGGCGAACATGTTTGCTACGCTGAACATCAGAACATAGCCCTCCCTCCCAAGGCTCCTAGCAAATTAATACTACGTGTTGCGCTTTTAGATGCGAGCTATGTATTTTTTATGCCTGTAATGTTCTTAGTCTAAAGGCTCAGATGAGCTGCTAAATACTCCAACTTGGATGTATGGACTGTCATTTCAAAACTAGTTGGAATATCAAGAACGCAATCTAACAGCGGAGCGGGCTAGTAGGAGGTGCGGTGGCACGCTGCGAGGAGGATGGCGGGCGGCGGCGGTGTGCTGCGAGAAGGTGAGGGTGTGGCGAGGAGGATGGCGGCGGCACGTCGGGTGTATGGCGTTGTCTTGGAATTTGCAGGGCGGCGGCACGAGCAACATCCGCTGTTGAGATCAAGGAATGTGAAAAGTCTAATGCCATTGCCCAGTACTCCCTCCGTACCATATTAAGCGTCACAAATTTTTCCAAATATAGATGTATCTATGCTTAAAAAATGTTAGGTACATGTAATAGATAGGAAGTCACTTAATATGGGACGGAGGGAGCACTCGGTTTAGATGAGTGTTAGGTATTGTAAAATATGGCTTATACTGCGTACAATGAATTGTGTTTTAACCTGACTATTCATACTTTTATAGCTCATCATTAATCTTAGCCAAGAGTCCGGTTCTTGATGAAGTCAGTTTTGTTCTCCCTGTCTTTATTCCTCTCTACATTAGCGGACTTAGAATAAGAACCGAATTGAACCACGCTCCAGCATGAATTAGTAATATTTTATGAAATCTTGAAGGAATCAGAATAAAATCTTAGAACAGAACCTTGTCTTTTGTGAAACATTAATGAACTTCCTATTATAAAATCGAAGCGAAAAATAACAAAAGTGTGATACTTTAAAAGAATTCTTTCATGAAAAAGAGGATCCAAAGGTCCCTTCACATTTAATTTGTTTCATTTCATGCTGTTCTGAACACGGGTTTTCAAACGCACGGTGCAGTAGCATTTGTCAAGGAGAAAAGAGCATGCTTTCATGTTCACTTCGAGGCGTCGAACTAAACCACACGGCAAATTTTCAACGACCCACCCAGCTTTGTCCCAAACTCCCAATCCCACAGGTCGCACCTAACCCCATTCCGCGAGACTCACCTTCCACTACTGGTTTACCAACCCTGCTCCTGTCCAGCCTTCTTCTTCCCTCCTACCACCAATGGTTCCTCCACCAACCCCCATCGCGCATCGGCCTCACCTCGCTAGCTGCTACGCACCAGAGAGACCTCCAGCTCCAGGTCCCGATTCCGCATGGCTCAAGAACAAGCGAATCCCGAGGAGGTAAATGTCTACCACGATTCCTTTCTAGCTTCCCTTCTCGTCGCGGTTTGATGGGCTACTCATCAGAGGAGGACGGTGGAATGGGTACTCTTTGTGCAGGTCGTCCTCGGGCAGGAGATCAACGGCGCGAGGGTGGTCACCCTCAACCGCCCGCGCCAGCTGAATGGCATCTCCGACAGAGTGGTGCGCTCTCTCTTCCGTCCCCGTCCCGAGTTGCTGGCTCGGGAGGAGTTTGTTTAATTACAGATGGTTTTGCAGTGGAGATCCTGTGGTTTCCTGATAATGATTTGCGGTTCTTTGTCCGTTTTCGGTTTCTCTGCTTGTAGGTCTATATCCTAGCCCAGTTCCTGGAGAAGTGGGAGAAAGATGATGATGCCAAGTTGGTCATCTTCAAGGTGCGTATCCTCTATCAGTGCACAGTATATTCATGTTTTGCCATATGAGGAGAAGTTTAAGTCATTCGATGCAACAATAAAGCGTTAATTGGATAGATGCTACTCAAACTTGTTCGATTCCAACAAATAGTCAGCAAGATATGGCGTTGAAATTTGGTGTCCTGTCACAAAAGAATTTGTTACGACTATTGTAATGTTCAGCAATTGTCACAAGTGCATGAATGTGATCAACAGGGAGCTGGACGGGCATTTTCTGCTGGTGGGGACCTAAAGATGTTCTATGAAGGGAGATCAGGTGCGATTGTCAGTCTAACAGTTACACCGCATGCACTCCAAATTTTTCCTACCCATCAACGATTTACATTTTCATATAATAGAGCATGCCTGTTTGGATATGTTAATGTGACTCCTTTCCAGATGATTCATGCCTCGAGGTTGTGTATAGGATGTACTGGCTCTGCTATCACATTCATACATACAAGAAAACCACGGTGATTCCCTCGTACATGTTTGTTAGAGGAACAATGTTTCTGTTTCTGGAAAAGTTCAGTTCTCAAAATATTACAAGGTCTGTACTCATGCAGGTGGCTCTTGTTAATGGACTTGCCATGGGTGGAGGTGCAGCCATGGTTGCTCCACTGAAGTTTGCAGTTGTCACAGAGAAAACAGTTAGACACTAATACAACTTCTTTGTGCATACTTGTGTCCTATAGTTTATAATGTTTCTCTAAGTTTCTCAAATATTTCTCTACATCATTACATGTATTGCCTTGTTAAAGTTCTAGTGATTATATAGCAAACCTGTAAACTTCTATTTCCTTTCAGTTGATCTGTTGTTCTGTAAAAGCGTATGAACATTGGATAATTTTGGAAAGAGATCCAATCAATTACTTGAATGCTATTCCAGTGTGGTTATATATTTGTTTGTCAATGCTGCTCCTCCTGAGGTTTGGCCTGATGTTATAAAGGCGTGTAATGTTTCTGGCTCGATCGATTAATATAGCTGGGGACTTCTCAAAAATATATATATTTGTTTGGAGTTTCTCATAAGGAACATTGTTATTTGTGTAGGTTTTTGCCACTCCCGAGGCAAGTGTTGGATTACACACAGATTGTAGCTTTTCTTATATCCACTCTCGACTCCCTGGATATTTAGGTAAGCATGCAATAGCACCTTCCGTGCACAGATTCCTAGAGGAGAAATTTAGGCATGATAAAAAATTGGTCGTGGCAAATTAAACATAGATTAGGGTGATATGATGCTTTGATGCATCCCTTAACACACAGGGTATCAGTTTTGATTTGCTTATTTTCATGTTACTGAACTTTTAGGGGAGTACCTGGCTTTGACTGGTGCTAGGCTGACTGCAAAGGAAATGGTTGCTGCTGGTCTTGCTACTCATTTTGTTCTTTCTGAAGTAAGTCTTCCAACAGTTAGCATTTCTATATTGTATTGTTTGTTTGCATTACTTCGTAGTTAATTGCATGCACAAATAGCTGATACTGTCTACCTGTACCTTTACTAATCAATGGACTACTTGATATTAGTTTGTTTTGTAGTTTGAATAGATTGTTATTTATGGCAGAAACTGGAGGAACTCGAAAAGCAATTACTGAATTTAAACACAGGTGACGAGTCTGCAGTCCGAGCTGTCATCGAAGAGTTCTCTATGGATGTTCAACCTGATCATGAGAGCATTTTGAACAAGTTAAGGAAGAATGTAACAATTCTGTTATTCATAGAATGGAAACTGGGTTTACTCGTTTGGGAAATGTTTTGTTGAGCAATATAGTAGTGCATACTCTATTTATTTGAAACAAGCTGACACTGGCAACACCAATCTTTGATAGGCTTCCAACTATCAACAAATGTTTCTCAGCTGAGAGTGTTGAGGAAATCTTGAAAGCACTTGTAAGGCTTCAGCAGTTATTGCTTCTCTCTCAAATTATTATTCCACTGTTTCCTTTCGTAAGATGCATTTCGATTGGTAAGACGAGCCTTTGAAAAACGCTCTATTAATATTTGGTTTATGTGATAGTACAAATTACAATCAGAAGTACTCGCTCCGATCCTAAATTCTTGTCATGGTTTTAGTTCAAAATCACGACAAGAATTTAGGATCGGAGGGAGTATTACTGAGTATGGAACTAATGACATCAATTTTATGTCACATAAATTGCATATTCATGATATAATGAGTACTCTGATATAATTGTTAGTCAAAAGCTTGTCCTAACCAGTCAAAATAAGCCCTATAAAATGAGAAGCAACAGAGAGAGTATAATCTGTCAATTCCTTGATATGTTTGTTCCATATCTATTGGTCAGCCATTGCTTGCTCTACGTTCTACCACATGTCAAAGATCTGTTGGAGCGCTGACTTGCCACTTCAGTTTTACAAATTTTCACATTTGAACTTTCAAACAACGAAATATTTGGTTTATTCACTTAAGTACTTAATGCCTAAAATTATATTGCTCTTAGCCATCCAGCTCTAGGAGAGTGCTGTTATTGGTTATCATACCGGTTGTGTGCTTTACCTATGTTGTAGGAAGCTAGACATGATGCACTTGGTGGTCTTCATACCTCTAAGACCAAATCATCTTTCTGCCGCCCTCGTAGAAAAATCATCTATAGACCACTGTCATGTTTGCATAGATTGATGCAGAGGCCGGGGAGCGTCCCCTTTTCGAAAAAGAAAAAGAAAAAAAGACCACTGTCATGTAATTAGACAAACAATTTCTCTGTTTGCATATAATAAATCAGTATCTTGGTTGCAGGAATCAGAAGTGAGCATCGATGGAAACCAATGGATAGCTCCAGTCCTAAAGAGTATGAGGAGATCATCTCCTACTGCAACGAAGGTCACACTGCGATCGGTATAAACTCTCTCTTCCTCCATAATTTGTGGACAATTTTGTTCCTGGTGGCTTCATATTTGGTTATTGTGTAAATATGTGCATCCTGCCTTTTCACAGTTATTTTGTACACTATCACTTACGGTAACATTAGACATTCTTTTGGTTAAAGATGCTATATTCTAGTGCAAAATACTACATTTTCAAATCTATTTCTACACTGCGGTGTAGACTGTTATTTTTCTTTGCAGAAGGCAAGTCTATTTTTTTGATGATTTCTTTTCAACTTTTCAGGTTAGAGAAGGTCGGAAGCAGAGTCTGTCCGAATGTTTGAAAAAGGAATTCAGACTAACCATGAACATCCTCCGTTCTGTGGTTACTGGCGATGTTTATGAGGTACTGCGTCTGCAACCATATAATAAATTATAATCGTCTCAACTGAAGTGGGTCTTCTGCTTGCATCTTACCAGTTTTAATTTGGTTTCATGACAGGGTATTAGAGCTCTGAGTATCGACAAAGATAACGCCCCTAAGGTCTCTCTCTCTCTCTCTCTCTCTCTCTCTCTCTCTCTCTCTCTCAACACAGTGGCATTTGTTACTATAAATGTTTTTGTTGTGTCAACACAGTGGAGCCCTACTACCATTGAAGAGGTGAAGAACGAAGACATTGACTGTGTTTTCCAACCATTCAGCTCAGAGCATGAGCTCCAAGTCCCATCTGATGATTTCAAGAGGCAAGAAAATCCAAATCTTTCTCGCCATTCAGCTTAGACATATCAGCAAGTTAGCTTACTTTTTCTACGCCAACAATGTGCAGGTGGAGTGGCAAATACGAGCACACAATCTATGCCGATTCTTCCAACTGATCGCGCAGGTTCCAGTCTTCTGTAGCAGTATCCCTTCGTGATCAGGAATCGGGACATAATGGTCTGGGTGTGTGACTTCGTACCAACTGTTGAGAAGCTATATAGTACAGTATATGTGAAGCAATAAAACATCTGATGTTTGGTTACAGACACAAGCTCGTCTGAAGAGTGCTCCTTTATTCTTATACAATCGATTCTTACTAACAGCATATTTCTCTGATCTGCTCTTTTGATACAATGTGTTGCTGCGCCCGTCAATTTTAACCCTAGAATAAAAAAAATAGTAAGATACCCTTGCGTTGCAATGGGCCACCACAAAATAATTATAGAATATAATTTGATTCTTGATTTTGATTCCGGCTGTAGATCTGCCATCCGATCTCGCAGTTCGCCAATTTGATTTTATTTGCCGAACTGGGTTGATGGTCGTTCCGCCTTTTGAGTTTGGTTGATTTGATTCCCCGTCGCCGATCGTTCTGTATCCAGGGAAAAGAAATCAAAATATTAAATCTGCACGCACGTTAGGAGCCGGGGCAGGAGCATGGCGAACACATGGGGTTGGGGGAGGAGGTGTCCGCGTTCAGTGGCACATGATGTAATATTTGTGAGTTTGGCATACAGGAGAGGAGTTGGATCGGCAGGTGTCTAGGAGGAGTATGGATGACAATGGGTACCCAATATCCGAATATCCGACGGGTCTTGACCCGATTAGCATGCGGGTTTGGTAAGAAAAAAAATACCCATGGGTCTGTAATTGGTAAGCTTTTGGACCCGACGGGTCTTGCCAGGCCTGGACCCACAATACCCAGTTCGGCACAATATAGCGGTGGTAGCCCATAATACCACAGTTAGCCGAAAAAGAAAATTCAAAGCCCAGTAATTCTCCATACTCTAGCGGCCCAATTGGTAGCCCATCTGGCTACCGTCCAACTTCCTCTGTCTCTAACCTAATCGAGAAGATCCACGAGACCACAACTTCCATGTCACCCCTGCAAGGCTGCAATTCCCCACGAGCCACATCTGCAATCCCTCCTCTCCCAACTCCCATCCCTTGATTTCTTCACTCAAGCACCGTCGCATCTTTAAGCTCCATCCCGTGGCATGTTGGTGCTGCGTCCTTGACATCTGCCGAAGACGCTCCTCCTCGGCCATTCACACCACTAGAAGTGTTGCGGGCTGCGGCAACATGGCAGGTCCACGAGACCCGGTTCAGGGCCGGGTCTGGGTAGCGGGGCGGGTGTCTGGGTCCGGGTCTGGTATGGCTAGACCAGGCCCCAAACCCGCCGTGTGCCATCCATAGGGAAGACGGCGCAGGTCGTACCACAACCGCGCTCGTAGCATCACCACTAACTCCAATTTAATATGTAGTAATAGACTAGCATATCCTAGTCCACCTGCAAATCGAATCTATGCCAAGTGCATGACACAATCATACTACTACCAGTCTACCACTAGCACAACATCCGTGCGTTGCTATGGAAGAGAAAAAAAATCGACGCCCACAAAGTAAATTTTCTTTGGTATAGCCTCGGTGTGTTGTCGAAACCGGCCAGTTTCAGCACATCAAACTGTGTGCTACTGTCAGACCACCTGGTAAATGTGCCGTATGAACAACCTCCCCCACACTTCCTGCCAGGGCTCACCGTCGCTAAGAAGGTACAATTGCATGTTAGTAGAACCATAACATAGTAAACTTCAAAGTGAGGGAAATACAGAGTGCACAACATTAGTATGAAAATGCAGAAGAGCGGATATGCGGGTTTGTCAATCCATAGCAATGCAGTTGTCACTTTATCAACTCCAATTTAATAGATAATAATAGATCAGGCAAACATATGGAGTCATGGAACACGAAAGTTAAATTTTTATGAAGATACTGATCTGTTTGTTCGTAATTTTTGAAGATTTTGAACACGAAAGGTAATATTTGTTGATAGTGAACAATGTGAATTATAGTTGTTGTGGAGACATTTAGCCGTTATTTGCATGATAAGTTTGTAGCATCCATTGGGTTCGTTGTTGGCCTTTTTGCGTGGTCAAGCTAAAATCAACAAGGATGTGGCCATGTGGGCGGCTGGACTAAATGAATTTTAGGTTTCCTGCAAGAGAAATAACCAATCAATCATTGATCAACGAATTTTCTATGGAAATAGCAACCCTTTCGGATCTATGACTCAGTTAGAGCATCTCCAGCCAGCCCTCTAAAGGACCCCCCCCCCAAACGCCAAATGGCGGCGCCAGTGTTGAAAAACTCACGCAGCCTCGCCCCCCCCTAAATCCAGAACGTAGCCGGCGCGGCCATGTGGGGAAGCCGAAAAGTAATGCGGGCCACCCCTGTCGGCGAGACAAACCAAATTTCCCTCCAAATTTTAGCCGTCCTCTCCCTCCCCCCCCCCTTCCCCCTGCCTCGCCGTCTACTCCCGCCATTTCCCCCCATTTCTCCACACACACCGCCGCCCAAAGCCATGGCGCCGAAGAAGTACATAGCACCTCGCTTCACGGTGGCCGATGTGCCAGCACCGAAAAGATCAAGGGTGGAGCGTCCGCCTGGGATGAGCGCCGCCAATTGGTTGCAGGACTGCAGCCGGCGGTCAGTCGAGAACGCTGCCAGCCGAAACTCGGGGAAAAAGGCCAAGGAGAGGGCCGCCACCTTGGCCCAACGGATGGACGCGCAGATGGCCGTGACCATGGTCGGTAGGGCAGCGCCAATGCCTTCCTCCGGGCAGTACTAGAGTGGGGGCAACCAAGGAAGCTGTTCGTTGTCGTCGTCACCGTCGTCGTCAAGCATTTCGTCGTCATCTGCCCATATGCCCCATGAAAACCATGAGAATACCACGCTCTCGCTCTTGCGGTTCTCGTCAGACTACCCCGACACGGGTCCTCTCGGCGGCTTCAACCCAACGACTACTCCCCGCCTGCTATGCGTCGTGGGCCTCTCTCCTATGTCGGATCTTCGCCAACTTACCGCCCGGCTTCCAATAGTTCCTCGACAGCTCACAAGGCGAGTCCATCATGGCTGACATGATCAAGGACGGCTCCCAGCACGCCCACTACACCTACACCTAAGAAAAAGAGTCCTATGTAGGTGAGGAGGCCGGTGAGGGATGGGCAGAGGAGACCGAGGAGCCTGCCGTGGCCGACCTAAAGGGGAAGAAGAAGAAGGTGGCCGAGGCAAGGAAGAAGGCCGGCAGAGGAGGCCGAGGACCCAAGTGGAGCTCCAAAGAGGACGGGTGCCTCGCTGAGGCGTGGAAGGTCGTGAGCATGGATCCCTTCATCGGTGCGAATCAAAACATCGACGCTTACTGGAAGTGGGTGAAGGCGGCGTATGATGAGCGCCGGCTTATGGATCCGACGTTCAAAATATTGACCCATGGTCGCAATGAGTCCGGCATGTCGCACCGTTGGGGCTTGATCCAACAAGCGTGCAACAAATGGCATGGCAGTTAAAAAGAGCTTTGCCGTCACCCCCAGAGTGGCAGCAACATCTGCGATCAGATAAGCCGACACCCTCTTTACATTTTCTTCATTGTGTCGCCGCTACTACATTTGCCAGCGTCTTGTAGATGGTCACCATGTTCACCATCTACCGACAGGACAACGACGACGTTGAGTTCAAGTTCATCCACATCTTCACAAGAATTGAGACATGCGAGAACTGGACGGAGACGCAAAATGCTCTCGTCAAGTCCAAGGACGCCTCCTACGACCCAAAAGCGACAGCTTCGGCGGTGTCGGAGGGCCAACTTATCGGCCACAAGAAGGCCAAGGCGGCGAGGGGTGCCGCGCCTGCCACGGAGCGCATGTACACATGCATAGAGAAGTGCACGACCGCCGCCGCCGCGCAAGCAGCAAAGAGGGAGGAGCTCGCCACCAAGAGGGATAGGTCGTGGCCTCACGGTGGACGACGGTGATCAAGAAGACTTGAAGCTCGAGATCCTCAAGACGAATGACGTGGCGAAGAAAAGGCGGGAGGACTTGGCGATCTTGATGTGCGACACCGCCGGCATGGACGACGAGGTGAAGGCGTGGTATGACGGGCAACGCAAGCTCATTTTGACCGAAGTGAGAGCGCCGGCGATATCGACATCACCATCGGCACCCAACACAGCAACTCGGGCCACCTGTACACCACCGGCAAGTTCAGAAGTGCCTTCTACCCCGGCAGAGGATGATCTGGCCGAGTGAAACTATTTATTTTGTTATTTTGTTCGCCCAGACTTTGAATTTGTGGCGATTTGGGGAGGCCTCTGAAGTGGCGCCAAAACTTATTGTTTGAATTGTATTTTGGGGGCCACAATTTGAGGGGTGCGGCTGAATCACGGCTCGACCCCAAACGAACTGGGTGCGCCGCCCCCCAACCCACACCCACACACATATGGCCTTGCACCGGACGCCATATGAGGGAGCCGAGTGAAGATGCTCTTAGGGCCTGCTTGTTTCATCCGTAACCTCACCAATCCAGGGGAATTGGCAGGGATTTAGAGAAGTCCATTTCCCCCTCAATCCAGGGGGTTGTTCCTAAAGCGAACAAGCCCTTAGGGCCAGTTCCGTTCTGCCCTTCATGGTGGGGATTGATAGAGAACAATGGAATTTAGTTCAATTTTTCCAAAATCCCAGGGATTGTTGCAACCGAACAGGGCCTTAGCAGGCAATGTGGTGCTTCAAATGAGATCTGACCTGACGCAACCAAACACTTGTTAATTTGGCTAAAATCATCAAGACGGGAACACATATGGATTATATGAGCTAAGATAATAGCACACAATTCTTTTTCAACATGCATTTTCATAGTCCATAACAGCGGTATTGTGCTAGTCTATGTAAAGAATGCAACCATGCCATGTTATGTTCACAAGGTAAGACACAAGTTCCACCAAATGAATGAATGTGCGGTAAAACCACAATCATGTGGCGTCACACAAACCTCGCTAGCAAACTATCAGGGATACTCCAACTCCAGGTGGCAAAGGTTGAACTTAGTGGATTTTCTCTCAATTGGGGCTTTCCTCACTGACAAAGCCCACCTCACAGCATCATCTTCGCTATTTGGAAACCGCACCCCCACCTTCTTCAGTTTCGTTGCTCGATTTAGTAGGAAAACGAGGAGTTCCTTCTGATAATCTCCAGCCTTGAATCCAACGAAGTTGAACTGCACCAAGCTGTCAGCTAGGCATGATACCTTTGCCAGCCTCTCCTTGTGATCAGCAAAACTCAGCGATGTCTCCTCCTTGTGTTTTTCAGCGTCCTGGCATATAAAGCGTATTAACAATAAACCAAGCTCCTCAATGAAACTTAGAGATGGTAACGTGCATACCGAAACAGTCAACTGTTGTAGGCTAGGACAGCTCTCAAGCAGCTTCAGCAGGAAAAGAACTTCTGATTCACACGAGAAATCCAACCTCACTGATAGTATCGTCAAGTCTTGAAATGTAATTGGCAACTTAAGAGTATCTTTATATTCAGCAGATAACAACTACAAAGAAACAAGTATGCACATGAGATAAAATGGGTTAGCAAATCTGCAGATGGGTTAAAATAAAGTTATGCATGTTCAGTTGTTCAGGTAAGAAACAGACCACGCCTAAATACAAGTGTTAAGTACTGTCTGACTTCAGCCACTTGTAATGTTCTCACTTAAACAGCTGATCGTCTTCCTGAAACCTATATATTGCTACATAAACTTAACACTGAAGTTGTGTTTCTCATGTTTATATGAATCAGTGACATATTTTATCAGCAACATGCATTGCCACAGCACAAAAAAATAAATGCACCACACCTATTATTATAAGTAAACTACATTCATTGCAACTACCAATTTTTTACTCAGATATATGACAATTCTACTACAAGGCTTTACGGACGAACTTATCCCCTTCCTAAAACAAAATTCGCAGAAGAGTTTATCTAGTACTGCAGAGTGGGTCACATTGTGATCAGATAAACAAGCACATATCAGCAATACATTACCAAGGAACATGTGTGGCCTTGTTGAGACTCCCATTATCCGATGGCATCTAAGGGCTAAGTAAATACTTCCATATATTACCAGTTGTATCATGAACAGAAACCTTCAGAACTAGACAAGTTAACATCATTGTGGAAGGCATCTACTAATAAAGTAGTTAAACCATGCAATGGGATGAAAGAGAGCTCACCGTCATGGCAACGCCTCTGAGAGTGAGGGAAGCTAGACTCGTGCCAGCATCCAAGAACGGCCGCATCCTGAAGGTCAGGATGCTACTGTTGGAGACGTGCAGGTATGCCTTCCTGACCTCCGGTGCAGGCGCTAGCCGCACCCTCTGCGTCCTCGGTCGTGTGTAAAGCGTGATTGTCCTCAGCCCCGCCGTCCTTAGAGTGACATCCCGCTGCTCCAGTGCGGGCCGAAAAAGGAAGCTCCTCACCGTCGAGGACTCCACCGTGCATCCGCCGACCAAGCCCGTGCAGAACACTATCTCCAGCCTCTCGAGCCCGGTGGCGACAGAGAGGAGGGCAGTAATGGTCTCCTGGCTGATGAAGAGGGAGTAGAGTTTAAGCGTTAGGAGGCGGGGGCACGCGACAGCGGACGCGCGCGGCACGGCGCAGGTGTCGAGGGAGAGCACGGTGAGGGAACTGATGGAGAAGATGTCCCTGGGAAGGCACGCGCGGCGGCGCAGGCGGACGGCGAGCTCGGAGACGCCGTTGTCGGCGGCGGCTTCGATGAAGCGGCGTAAGGCGGCGGGGACGAGGCGGCGGGTCGGGGTGACGTCAAGGCGGCGGAGGATGACCGGCGGGGTGTTGCGCATCGGGATCGGGAAGGGGGGGTCGGAGATGGAGACGGATTCGACTCTGGGGAACAAGGTGGGGAGGTGGCGGAAGCGGCGGGCGAGGGCGGAGAGCGAGACGGCCTGGCGGGTCGGGAGGCGGGAGGTGATGGCGAGCAGGACGTCGTCGGGGAGGTTGGAGAAGCAGTCGAGCAAGGCGGCGCCCTCTCCATCACCGGCCGTGCGGCGGCGGCGGCGCTTGCGCTTGCTGTACGCGGGGGCGGTGGGGGAGCGGCCCATCGGTGCGCGTCGAATCGAAT
The DNA here is from genome assembly GCF_000005505.3 of Brachypodium distachyon. NCBI lineage: Eukaryota > Viridiplantae > Streptophyta > Magnoliopsida > Poales > Poaceae > Brachypodium > Brachypodium distachyon. Next base: position 49,753,184 of record NC_016132.3, on the reverse strand, counting down.
CGGATCGGAGGAGACGATGGGCGTAACCGCTGGGTTGGATTAGGGGCACCACGACTTATGGTGCGCTCACGGTTTTTCTCTCGATACAAAACCTTTTCTTTTCTTTTTTGACAGCAAAGAACCTCTTTATTCATTCGTAACCGGAGCTACATCTTTAGTTAAGAAAGGTACAATGCAAGTTGGAGGAATGTGGAACCAAGATTGGGGTGGGGTAGATTTCGCCAGGATGCCAGTTCGTGGGCAACTGAATTAGCTTTTCGAGGACAGTGCCTGAAGGAGATCCTTAAAAATCAGCTGCCAATGTGGAGCAATCTTCAAGGATAGCAGCTGCTGAAGAATAATTTTGTCCGTCATCGTTCATAGCTTGGACGACCTCTATGTTATCAGAGCACACCACAAGACGATGGCATCCTGTAAGGGCCGCCAGCTCCAGGCCGATCCGCAAAGCATGAGCCTCCGCAGATAAAACATCTTGGACAACGTCCAACTTCCCGGTAATGGCAGATATGAAGTCCCCCGAACGGTCTCGGATCACAGCGCCCACCGTCCCGCTCAGGCTGTCAGCATCGAAGGAAGCGTCGACGTCGAACTTGACACATTCGGCGGGAGGCCTAGCCCAGCCAATCCTGACTATAGTGCTCTTTGGGGAGGACGCACCCACAAAATTCGCCACAAGCGCATCAATGGAGAAAGCAGATCTTTCCGATGTGCCGATTGCTTCAGCATGAACACTTCACCGACGATCCCACCATAGGAACCAGCATGCGATAGCCAGCCGTTCCCTGATTCGATCATCATGTACAGGCGTTTGGAACGGAGGCACAGGAGAAATTCCATGATCGCCAAACCAGAACGATCAAAGTTACAGGCTTCATCAACAATCTCTAGAAGGCCTAGTTCTATCCAAACATCTCTCGCCCGCATGCACCTAAAGAACAGATGCGCAATATCCTCAGGACCATGAGGGCACATATGGCAAGATGGGGAGACTTTCATATGCATGTGAATGGCACGGTACGGCAAAGCATCATGTAGCAGTTTCCACGTAAAGATTTTAACCTTCGCGGGCACCCTGAGTCTCCAATTAACTTCCCAGACTTTATGATCTTCCACTAGACCCATACTGTCTGTTCTGCTGAGTTTACGGCCATGCCGTAAGTCCCATGGAGCCTAAATCCCATTCAGCATAATACACTGAGCGGACAGAAAAAGTGCCCGACCTCGTTAGGCTCCATGCCACAAAGTCATCCATATCAAAAGATGGAATAGGGACGGCAAGGATTCTACTCACATCCACCGGCCAGAATAGGTTACGAACAAGGTCTACAAAACCTTTTTGTCTCGCATATTTCTACCGGAGCAACCGTCTAAAAATCAAGGTCAAACTAGTGCTGGCTGCGGCATGTGAGGGCATTGATATTCGTAAAATATTATCCCTTCGGAGCAACCATCTCAAATTCAAGCTCAAACTAGTGCTGGTTGCGGGATGTGACGGCATTGATATTGTGTATTTGTATTTTTTTTCCGTTCAAGAAAATAAGTAACTCGAATTTGTCCATGTTGTAATATAATAAAATCCTTACATGGACCAGGCCATAATCCTATGTGGCGACGACCAAATCACAAAGAGCGGTCAAATTGCCAACAAGGCGTAGCCATGCCAACTAGGCGCCAGTCAAAGGAGTCAACGGGTCAAACCTCCCATGCCATGGTCAAAGGAGAAGAAGAGCTTGAGTAGGGGCCAAGAAAGGTGTAGAGATGAGTTTACCACTTTGCCCTCATTTCCCCCTCCCTCAAGGGTAGTCATGGTCTTTTATCATGGACCCCTAGGCTATAAATACCCCTCCATGGGGGGCATGTATCATTGACTCTCCATTGGAATAAGATCAAATGGGAGAGGGCTAGAGCAACCTAAGGAGCCTGCTCTCGAGTGCTGGGGTCGAACCTAGCCTCGACTCGACCTCGGGGACGCGACTTAGGAAGTCTAGTTTCAAGGTTCCGGACCGTCTAGTACGACCTCGACTCGAAATAGAGGGATCGGGTTAGAGTCTCGAGAGTATCCCAACCTCGCTACTTGGGAAGACGAGTTCGGCCCAAGTCCGAGGCGGCCCCGAGAGATCTCTCGCCATAGGTGATTTGGGAAGACGAGTTCGGCCCAAACACCTTTCTAACGACCCCCTCGAAATCTCTCCTAACATAGGACTAAGTTGTGCCCGTAGGGTCGACTGAACCTATTCAAAATATATCGATGTGTCAACTTGTCCAAGTGTATGGTGACCTTCGCTATAAGGCCGGCGTACACACCATACATACAATTCTCGCACTTGTGCCATCGAGCATTAGCACCCATTACTCCTGTTGTTTTCTAAAACAACAACAGTCCACATTCGCATGTATCTATACACTAAAACGCATCCAGATACACATGACTACAGAAAAATCCGAGTCACTTATTTCTGGATGGAGCGAGTACAATGTTTAGAAAACAATAAAACACTATATCTTAGCATGATATCTTACAATAAATAAATGCTTGTGGGAATAAAATTAATACAATAGTATTTCATAAATGATTAAATCAGTACTCCATCCAATCCATAATAGTCAGTACAAAGTTGGAATAAATCCGAGACACTTATTATGAATCGTGGGGGTATAAGGGAAAACGCTATCTTATCTTTTCACGAAGAATTATTTCAGTCAAGAAAAGACACCAATTTTTTTCATTCTTTTCTAAGTCAACATCATTGGCCTAGAATCCTCCCGTATTGCATTCCTCTACCTGGGCATGGACGAGTATGCCTTTTTTTTTACGTACTTGCACAAATGAGGTAACATTTCACAGAAGACGTTCGCCGCATCCTCTCTACACGATACAATTATGCACGACGTTGGTCACGTTAGCTTTTGAATTGAGCATTCACATGCGAATCATTTTCATCATTGTGTCCATGTCGAGCTAGATCCAATGGTATGTTTTTTTATCCTCACCTTTCTCTTTGCCCCTGCAACATTTCTTATGGTTGTCATATCCTAATTATTATCTCTATACTCTGTTTTATTTGACATGTCTATATTGTTATCTATTGTAAACTGTATTGTCTTGTATGTTGTATCTCGTAATTTTAATGTCTTAAGTGCTATTTTTGTAGATATTATGATTGTATCGTGTAAATGTTATATACATTGTGTCTGATGCATCATAATAGATAAAATGACTTTTAAACAATTCACCTACACATATCAACTTGAGATCTACTTTTTTTTAAATCGCATATTGCGTAACTGGAAGGCATGCTGCATGTAGCCCTGGTAATGGTGTGGACTCGTATGGTTTTTTCAGTGTGGAACTTGACGTGGGCTCGACTGGATTGGGTTCAAACGGGTGGAGAGGAAAATCAGGGTGGACTGGTTTGGTTTTTCTAAAAACGCGACCTGGTGTGGTCTGGTTTGGTCTGAGAACACGAGATGCTATGTTTGTGTGCTGCTTGTACTCATGCCGCACTACTGTTAGCGTACGTACGTGGGTGCTTTTGTTGCTGTGGGTCGAATATTTGGGTTCAAACCGTGGTTTCTGAATTGGTTTCGGTTCGGGATGGATGGAAACTCCGCATGGTGCGGTGTGGTTTGGGTTTTCTGATTAGATTTGTGATCCGGTCGGGGTTGGTTAACACACGTGATGTTGCATGGAGCAGCTTGGGTTCGGTGCGGCTTTAACCCATTTACCAGGCCTAGCTGCATGTGGATACTCGGTTCAAAAGTTATGACAATCTATCTATGATCTAAGAATGAAAAAGATAACACCTCGTACCCTATGGCCCCTTGAATGAACTCTCTAGGAGGGCACCCGCCCCCCAGCCATCCCCTTTTTTGTTTTACTTTTCTTCTCATTTATCTACCTCCGATGTGTTCAGCCGTATATATGTTTTGATGTTTTAGTTTAGTGATTTGGTTTTCTTTGTTCATCGAAGACAGGTTTTGCTCTAATAGTTTTTCCATTCAATTTGGAAAAGTTAACACATTTGAAAGTGATCAACTAAATCCTGGTGTTGAGTAATCAATAACCATCGTGCAAGAATTATTTAGAGGCACAGCAACCTTTCTCTCACAAAAATCAACACACCCTATACCAAAGGATAACCCAAAGACAACCCCAAACCAATGGAGTCAAGTGAAGTTCCCAAATCACACATTCACAACTGGAAACTCCGATAGCCAAAGAGGAAAGGGGAAAACAAACACCGGAAAGCATAGTCCTTCCTTGCTCATTTGCCCACGCCACATCATTAAAACCCCGTTCTCAAGTTGCTGCTCCCCTTTCCAAACATGACCGTTGGGCGCTGCCCCCTTGAGATCCCAGATATACTTCTCGCACCACCACGGCCACGACGCTCCCACAGCGCTCGGTCCCCACGAATCCCCGCGTTCGCCCTCACGACGACATTGTCGAATCCTCCCGTGCGCACGCAGGATCGACCGTTGCCGATTACCCGCTCACGCGCTCCTCCGTTGCCCCCGCGCGGCGAGCACGAGCGGCCGGGGCGGTTTGCCTGGGCCTCGATGGCGATTGACTTGGCGCTGCCGGCGCCGGCGGTGGTTGAGGAGGTGAAGGCGGAGGCGATTAAGGAGGAGGAGGAGGAGTTGGTGGTGGTGCAGGAGGGCGGAGGAGGGTGCGGCGGCGAGGCCGTGGTGGTGGCGGCGGCGGACGCGGAGGTGGAGGGGCACCCCTACGACTTCCATGTCTCCGGGCCGCGCAACCTTCCGACGCCCAACTGGAGGGAGATCATCAGATCGAGTTGGTAATTGTTCGCTCCCGCTTTTTAATTCGAGTACTTACAATTTGTGCTTTGTGGGATGTTTTTTCCGGTGAGATCGCAAAGGCGATTAGCTTTAGGAGGTGCCATCTAATTGCAATGCTCATCCTGCGAATTGAAATGTTGGGAGTTTATTAGTTGAGATGAAATGTGCTTGCTCCTTTGGTGGATTAAATTGTGTGACCAAATTATATTGGCCTCTCTGTTTGCTAGGAGTACGTGAAACATTGCAATGTGCAGTACCGTGTGGTATGGTGAACGGTGGAAAGCTGCAAGTCGGTTCCCTTACATGGGGACTATCTAAAATTCCACTTTTGTGCCCTGTTTAAAGATAGTGTTGCGATCTGATACTATTCCTACAAGTAAAGGCTATGGTATGCCTAGAAACTAAGGAGATCTCTCCATTTCATTTTCTCTTCCGTGAGTTATGGGCGTGCACATGATCCTACCTTCTCTTAGGGGAAATACAGCACTTGCTCACCTAGTTAAGTTTCCTTGCACCAGCGCGTCCTCCCTTGGTAGGACTATAGGGTCATCTTCCTAGTTTAAACTCGTTCCTTTTATGCTAACACGCTTTATTTGCTGTAGCTGTATCCTGTATGCATCTTGTTTCCATGGCAATTTAGGAAGCATTTAGGCTTTGCTTCGAGATTAAGTCTATGGGCTTTGGCACCTCAACACAAAACGTAGTAACCAATCCCAACCCAATGTCAACAAACAAAAAGTCAATGTGCTTTGGCTGCCCAAGTATGCTATTGCAAGGCAAAACAGCCCGGCGAAGTGGGAAAAGTTTGCACCATGTGTTCCCTATTGCTAGTATGTCGTTATGGGTCACATTCCGGATAAATGGGAGAATGACCATATAAAAATGAACTGTTCTAGATGATAAACTTAATCAGGGGACAAGAGGTGTCATAATCATGTAAAATCACAAGGGGACACAAGGTTACAGAACCTGAGGGAAATTATATTAGAAAGGAAGAAATCTGAAGTTTGCAGGGAACAGAGATGCATCGTTCAATATTCCAGTCTTTAACTTACAGCAAGTATACATAGTTCATGCCAGGTCTGGTAGCAATGTCCAAGTGCCATTTTCAAACAGGATATATGCGTTCCTTTTCCCGTACTTTTTATTAGTTGATACTTCGGTAAACGAGCTTCTGAACTATCATGATGTATATGTAAAATTTTCTTTTAATGCTGATTTGTAGGAAGGATCCAAATTACAAAAGAATGGTAATGGCCTGCTTCATTCAGGCAGTCTACCTGCTTGAAATAGACAGGCAAGATCAGAAAGGAGAAGAGGATGGCCTTGCTCCAAAATGGTGGAAGCCCTTCAAGTACAAGGTCACACAAACATTGGTGGATGAGAGAGATGGTTCCATATACGGCGCCGTCCTTGAGTGGGATCGATCTTCTGCTTTGTCTGATCTTATCCTCATAAGACCAAGTGGAGCACCTAGGGCTGTGTTAGCTCTACGAGGAACATTGCTCCAGAAACCTACTATCAAGAGAGACCTGCAAGATGATCTCCGTTTCCTGGTTTGGGAGAGCTTAAAAGGTTCGGTGAGGTACATGGGTGCTTTAGAGGCACTGAAGGGTGCTGTTGAGAGATTTGGGAGCACAAATGTCTGTGTTGCTGGGCACTCATTGGGAGCTGGTTTTGCTCTTCAAGTATGCAAAGATCTTGCCAAACAAGGAGTTTTCGTGGACTGTCATCTGTTTAATCCACCTTCTGTTTCACTTGCCATGAGCCTAAGGAGCATGAGCGAGAAGGCCAGTTATCTGTGGCAAAAAGTAAAGGCGAGTCTGCCATCAAAGGAAGAAGCATCTCTTCACAGCACAAAAGAGGAGGGTAGTGTCAAGAAGAGACTACGCGCAGAGAAGAAATGGGTGCCACACTTGTATGTAAACAACAGTGACTACATCTGCTGTCACTACAATGCTCCTTCATCCTCTTCCACCGGCGTCAATGGTGCCCCAGACGAGGAGCAGCAACAGCGCAAGGCAACTGAGATTGCTGGCGACATGGTCGCTAAGCTCTTTGTTACATCAAAAGGCCCACAGAAGTTTATGGAAGCGCATGGGTTGGAGCAATGGTGGTCAGATGGGATGGATCTGCAGCTAGCTGTGTATGACAGCAAGCTTATACACAGGCAGCTAAAATCCTTATACACAGCAGTACCTCCTCCTGCAAAGTCGTAGAGCCGCCGGCTGAAGTGGCTGATATGGGTCATTAGAAATACTCTTTCTAATCAGTTTGCGCCTGACAGACTTGAGATGTTTCATTATGCTGATGATCGAATTATTCGTATATTTCAATAGTGTTCAAACGGTGTTGTAAGAATAATATGGAGTAATAAAGACATTAAGTACAATTTTTATAGTCAAATATTTTCCAAATACTTCTGGGAGAATACATTCCAATTCCAATGTCTGACTTGGATCGAGCTTAATCTTGGCGCTGGGGCTTCTCCTATTCCTCCACCGGACTGAAATTATGTACTCTGTCCGATCCATATTAGTTGTCAAAATATTACATATGTCTAGACTCCTTTTAGGCATAAATACATTCATATTTGGACAAATTTGAGAGAATTAATATGGATCGGAGAGAGTAGTTTTTTTTAGGACTGAAATTATGTAGCTTGTTGGCCTGAGACCTTTTTGTTGAGCATAAATTTAGACAAGGGCGAATAGGAGCATGCTCGCTAGACGCTAAAATTGTTGTTTAACTTTGAAAGCAAAAGAGCTTATGCATAAATTTAGTCGAGTTTATCGTTGACCCTGTTATCTTATGAGCTGTAGATTCTTCGTGTTATCTACTTATCTCTGCAAAAGCTTTCACCTGTTTCTTGCAAACAAAGTTACAATTCAAAAAACGACTCCGCTGGGGATCGAACCCAGAATCTCTGGTTCCGTAGACCAGCGCCTTATCCATTGGGCCACGGAGTCCTTCGTGCGAAACATTGTATCCGAAGATATATAATCGTGTTTCCACACTCGTATGCAATATAGGAGCCATTGCAGCTATGGCCCTCTTCTACCTTTCTACTCCCTCCATACAATATTAAGTGACTCAAATTTGCACGTGTACGGATGTATTTATGTCTAAAAACGTGTAGATACATGTAATAAAAAATCACTTAATATGAGACTGAGAGAGCAGTTTCTATGACGAATGAAAATGTCGATGGGATATAAAAGGTGGTCACAATGAAGTCATACACTCAGACGACGGTCATAGACATCCAACATGTCACACATGCACGAGTATGACATGTTCATAGATCAGCACGAGCACTCGACTACATCTACATGGTCCAGTAAAAAAAAGCGTTGGGTGATGTGATGAGCATTCAGGCTCGGCACATGCTCTCTCTGCCGATCGAGTGTGTGTTTTAAGGTGACATTCATTGAGGGAGCTGGCCGGCCGCTCGGACCACATAATTTACAGCTCGTCCCCCGGCCCGTTTTAAGGTGATCTCATCCCTGCTCCCTGCCCCTTGCAGACCTCAGCAACGTACGTAACGTAACGTACTACCAGCCACGATATCGATCCAGCAACACGCAAGGCTTCTCTGCTCGTTGAATTTATCTCAGACCTCCATATTAGCGTGACCGCACCGGCTATATATTTTGCGGATTATGGTGGTTTTTATCGTAAACCTGCATTTTACTCTGTTATTACGAAGAGGCTCCGGCATTCTGCAGTCGTTGCGGATCTAGCAGCTAGGACCTGGATGGGTGAATGGATCCTGCAGCTAGCCAGCTCTGGTGGTTGGTTGCAATTCCCTCCAATCAGCAGAGATCGATTCAGGCCAGGAGCCCAGGAGGCCTCGGAAGGAAGCTTCTTCTACCTTTCTGGCAGAGGAAGGCAACTGGAGAAGGAAGCCACAAGGCTTCTGTCCCAGCCTACCTACGTATAAGGAGTGGAGCCCTGTCTTTAGTAGACTAGTACTCTAGTGGTACCTACGTACCAAATGGCATTGCTCTCGCAGGAAGCAATTTGAATTTGTTATGGGGCACTCAGAACCCAGATAGTTCAAAAAGGATATTCTTTCTTGGCATTTGATTTGCAGGAAACAAGAAACGAATGGTAGCAGCACCAAAATCTTTTTGTCTTTCCTTTTTTATACGGTCTTGAAGAGAACATGACTAATGATATCCTTCCTCTTTTGCCTCTCTTTTACCCCTCCGATTCATGATTGCATGATTCTTTTCCCTGAGTAGCTGATCTGCACCTTCTCTTTTACCCCCTATTTTCTTACTCCCTCCGTCCCAGATTAACTGACGTGGATTTATATAATACTCTATACACTTTCTTGGTAATGCTGACACTTCGCTCCTTATCCATCAGAAGAAGCAACGCTCAGGGGAATTGATTAATCAATTTTGGTAAACAGTTAATTGATAGTCCAATCCAGATAGGGAGGGAATATATGTAGTTCCTTGTGCATAGGATCCATGCATATCTGTCACAATCTAGATATTATCTGTTTCATCCATGATTTAGGGGTGATTCAAATTGACTTCCTTCCAAATGACTTCATGGCAAAACACCAACCCTTTTTTTTCTTCTATAGGAAGCAAATCCAAATCCAAACATCTGCGCCACTGAGAACGAAATCGCTCATCAACAAAAAGGAGGTGGAGGAAGAAGGGGAGAATCAAGATCAGATTGGAGCCATGCATGTATATAAACCACAATGCAGAAGGTACATTTGATTTGGCCAAACTCCACTCGTGTTATCTCCACTCTATGTACAAATTACAAAAATGCATAGGGGGGTCCATGGGCAGTGGACAATTGGTGCAGCCATTACAGCACCAATTGAAGATCATAACCAACGATGCGCTGGAAACAGAGGAAACGGAAAGAAGCAGCAACAAAAAAAACACATTCGAAATAAGCGCACATCAGAGAGCATATGCATCTACACATTCGAAATAAGACCACGAGATCAAAAAAATTGCCGGCGCCGAAGTCAGAGGCCGGCCGACTTATCGGCGGCGGCATTGGCGACGACGACGGCGTAGGGCGGACAGAGGGCGGGGCGGCGCAGGCCGTCGTCGAAGTTCTTGGCGTAGCTGGCGGCGTCGTAGCCGAACGTGATGGGCTGCCTGGAGGCCGCGGCCGGGGAGCTGCAGATGCACCTGGTCTCCTGCGCGAGCCGCCTGAGCAGCTTCCGCCACGCGCGGTGCCCGCACCACCAGCCCTGCGTGACGCCCGGGACGGCGTCGCGCGCCGCGAGCTGCAGCCGCTGGACCGCCGCGACGGTGCCGCCGCCGCCGCGGCGCCGGCCGGACGACGGCGCAGGCCACGAGGGGGAGGGGGAAGGGGATGTGGACGGCACACAGCTCGACAGGTTGATGGAGCGGGGCGGCGCGGGCGGGTCGGTGGCGCCCATGCCCATGGCGTGCTGCTGCGCCGCGGGGGGGACAGGGGGTACTGGGGGAGAGAGGAGATGGTGGTGGTGGGATTATTATGAGTGAGGATTGTTCCTTACTGTTATATGGGTCGGTCGCAGCATGTTCGGATGAGAGGAATGGCAGTAGTTATCTTGGGACGCCCTGGGAATTGTGGAATGGACAGGTGGTGAAAGGGAGATCGTTGAAAGAGGTTTTGGGTTGGTTACATGCATTAGGGTTGATGCTATTATTAGATTGGGAAAGTTGTGTGGTCGTTACATGATATGAAGACTAGCCAAGAACGGTTCTTGTGGAGATCTCTTACAGAGTTTTTTTTTCCTTTTATTTCGTGTTTTATGTCCATATTTCACCGTTTGGCTATTTGAAGATTGTGGTATAGTAGTTGTAAAAACAAAAGGAGTTTAGAAATCACGTTCGGACTAGTGAAACAACAGAGAAACATGTCTCTAGTTGTTTTGCAGCATTTGATGCCTTCAGCGCCATTTGGAGTAAATTCAAATCGTCTGCATATGGATCTTTGAAGACGTCTGTCTAAAATTGGGAGAATTTTTCACCCAGTTCCAAAACTTTATGCAACTAAACTATTTTTCCAGCTCCACGGGGACTGAACCGAGCAGTTTAAGCTGATGAGAGCAAAAGAGATGCTGACTGTCCTGGTTCTGTAATCCGCAAGAGCTGCGAGATCACGTGGATTGGGTGCGCCAAATATCATCAACGACATTACCCCAAGCAAATGTCGATCCACACACCTACAGAGAATAAACAATGCCCCCGTAATCCTCGATCCTGCGATCGCCTACGATGGATTTGTGTGTGTTTTCCAAAGCGATTTGTACTAATCACCATGAATTAAGCCTGTGTAAGCCACTGGCTGTCTCGTTCTATGCATGCACGTTAGGGATACCTCGTTTACGGTTACTCCTGTTCTCTTCTGTCTTTCTGACGACATGAGGAACGCCGAACCATGCAGGATAACGATCATACCATCTTTAAGATAAATAAAAACCATGCAGGATTTGCGAGGCCCGTCGCAAGTAGCACAGGGGTAACAAACAACTGTCAGCCTGCAGGTGCAACTAACAATTGTAAATGGGAGTAGTAAATATGCCTCTCTTTTTTGACAAACATGCCTTCTTTTTTTTTGTTAGTGAAAGGAATAAATATAGGTACTCACCCAAGGTTACTGTCCACCCAAATCTGAAGGAAAGAAGGAACCATCTAACTGGATGACCGGGCTACCACAGTCCACAGGAATACAGGAGAAACCCTACTCAAAGTGTCATCTTCCATATCCAGGGAAAAACTCCCTGGTAAAGGAACCAACAACATAGCATTAAACAGAAATCTTAAAAGCTATTTACATTTGTTGGCTTGCCGCTTCAAACCTTGCCCAACCTCAGTTCTACTCCATACACACATAATGCACAATAGATTGGGTAAGAATCTTGCTACATACACAGGTAATTCCGTTGTTTACATCACTAAAGCTACCTTGGAATTACAGATCCATCATGTACTGGACAGTCGTCAGCAACCAAGTAGATGCCAGTGTCACTTGATGTGTTGGTAGAAGTCCCAGCACATTATGCAAACTGAAAAGCTTCCACGTCAATGGTTTGTGTCTTCAGGTTAAATTGGGCTTGATTTAAGGGCCTGCACATTGAAAAATGCTTATAAATCTAGCTCCCGTAGTATCATTAGACAAGTTAAGCCTGCGAATGATTGATCTAAAGAATGATATGTTGAATACCTTGTTAGAGGATGTAACAGCAGTTCTCCACTGTGGATCCTGTGTAGTAGATGGTCTGTCCCTGAACAACGTAACCACTCTTGACTGTGTGGGTCTTTCTACTGTCGGCCGTTGAGGCATATCTCTCATGACCCATAAAACAAATCCTGACGGCACGGATGAGCCTGCAAAAAGTTTGCTTTAGCACTGTAGTTCCATGAGAAGTCAGTAAAATTAACAACTGGATGCATCTTGTGCTTTCCTGTAGATGGAACAATGGGCAATAAATAAATAAAGAACACAATACAACATATGAACGATAAAACTACCACACACCGTGTTCCTTACTTTCCAAACATTAGTTTGAGTAATCAGAACTGCAGAATTAGCAATGGCCAAACAGCATCAATGCAAGAACAAAATCAACTCATATGTACTGTACACACATTCATTTGTGAAAAAGAAGACAGGCACCCGCAAAAAAAAAAACGGCTCTCTTGGAATGATGAATCCACAACAGGAACCGAGAAAGCCTTCAGCTATCAGCTATGCCATAATTGTACCAGTTCATTTGACCCAAAGTTGTGAGTTGTGACAACAAGGACTGCTGATGGACTAAAGGTTGTATACATGCTTAACCTACATCTACCGCCACAGTACCATATTTTCCACCTTTCACTATCGTCTAGTGTTAACTCCCTAAATCACATATAAATTCCAGGCGGTAGCATGCTGACAAGAACAAATGTCTGCATCATCAGGTCGAGAAGCATATGCACATATATCAGATGGTCAACGGAAAATAGTAACAGTTCAAATAATACGCGCATCCTACATTACTTCAATGCAGTTTTGTTTATAAACAACACAAATATACCTATAAAATAATATAAAAACAATATGACAGCATTGTTGATGATGTCCGCATCTGTTGAGTACCAATACAAAAGCACCTGGAAAGACAAGTAAGCAAGTCAGATAACAAGTTAACTGCTAGTTCATGTATTATGTGAACCTTATTGTACTATAACTGAACTTACTGGAACATTGGTAACAAGTGCTAGTATAGCAGAAGACGAAAAACAAATCAGTGAGACAGCAGCTAAACTTGCAACCTGCAGAGAACCACCACATTTTATGTAGAGGAAGCATCTTACTCAAAGATGTAGTTTATCTAAACTTTCCACATTTTATTAGATCAATAAAGAATTCCAGTATAATCCAGTTAAGCAATGGAAAAGAAGATAATAACTGAAGGCAGAAGTAGAGTGATTTCAAGGGATAATACCTTCCATTTCTCAGTTGACACAGTTTCAGAGCGCACTTTGCTCATCTTTGAGAATAACAATGCACCTTAACGAGATCACAGAGTCAATATGGCAAAGACAAGCCAAGAACATGTTAAAACACCACTCACACTCATTAGTTCATGATGACATGACAGCATTTACTACTAGTACCAAACGAATGCCAGAAAATTTAGCAAGATGGACAAGGAACTAAACAGTAATTGAAATATAACTGTAAGACTTGATCTAATGGGATAAATAAAGGAAACTCGACGGAAGATAATTAAGGTTGAAAAAAAAAGTTCTTGGCATCTAGGACAAAATTGTGACATATTATACATCTTGACAATATCATATGCTTACCATAACATGCCAAAGCACCGCCAAGTACTAGAACAACTACTGAAAATACATCCAAATAAACCTGCAAAATAAAATGTTTGGCTAACGTCTATAAAGCAATCATGTGAAAACATAAGAGATTTATATAACTATATTGCTAGAATTGGTGAAATCCTAAATCCATCAAGCTAGAGGCAAAATATGAATATAAAGTGTGTGACAGACATAAGAAAACATGCAGTTCATCTGAGACATATCCTAGTTGTTCTCATTCAATGAAAGAGCAGAATGATGATGTGTGTAAAATAGGTGCATAGGCAGTTGGATACAAAACCAAAAAAAAAGGTACACAAGGAACAGAAGATACGCCTCAAATGTATGAGAAACAAGACTAGCTAGATTGCTAGATATGACCATTCTCCTTTCCTTTTACTAATGGAACTTTCTAGGTGTTTTGACAAGCTCGTCATTGTTTCCTTCTCCACATACTATTGGATATGTGACTTTATAGTTATACTCCTGGCCAGGTGGAAATCATAATTCTCTGATTATACTAATAACTACATTTACCACATTCTGCAATATTTCTCATCTTTTATGCAGTCTTCCAACACACTGGCCTTATAAACCTTTTTTATAGATGTGTTATGTTAGAGCGGAAGCGCAGCGGTGAAGAACCAAAGCAGGATAGAGTAATACTAATCCTTCGTACCTTTTTTAGTAGTGATGAATCAATAGGATTTTCTCCCCTACCAAACCAGATGAGGATGGCAAAGGCAAGCATAACGGCAAATGACAGGACAAGCACCTGCAAGAAAAATAATATCAGGCCGGTAAATGGTTCTGCATAACAGATACTGTATCAAGGGAAGCATTATACAGATGAGAAAACAAAACAAAGAATCCAAGCATTGTGGTCTAATGTGCAAAAGGGTAATATGTAGATCTGTAGGAGCAAAAGGAAAAAAAAAAAAAGGCATGCTGACATGGCTGGTAAGTTATAATGATGGGAAAAACTGACCAAAATTACAAATTTTTGCCGACTTCCAAGCTGTATTCCTGGACAACACTTCCGACAGACATCAGCGGAACGGGTGCTGAGTTTGTTTTTTGTTCTGTCTAGTAAAGCTTCATGATGACTTCTTACATCATCTTCATCTTCGTCATTTGTCTGATGACACAGGTCAACCCTGTAAGAGCATTACTTTTTAGAGACATAAGGCGAAAAGCTTTTGCAGCTGTGAACAAAAATGGGAAACAGGAAAATGCAACATATGATCCCAACACCAAGAGAATTGAGCATCAAGGAGAATAAGAAAACTATACAAGGATTTGTGTTGTCTTGCCAGCAAAAGAGCATGATTTCTAGAAGCACCGAAATATAGAACTAAAGCTATACTCATGTGTGCCAGTGCACAAAGATGCCACATGACATCATGTTACCCATTGCTCATTGGCATTAGAGAGGATTGCATCAGAGTTGTTGCTTATTTGGAGTGACACAAGTGGCAAGCCAGGGCAAGATGCTGACCATCTGACAGAGAAAGAGAGCTTGACAGAAACATCTTCATACAGGTTTGGGCCTTGGGGTGAGACCTTACTCCTCCTGCTGCACCCTCACCTAACCATTCATCAGTCGGGGAGGCCTCTAGTTGTTGAGATTCGCAAGGCCGCGTTGATGGTGACTGTATTTTGTATTGATGAGATGTGGTACGGAACAAAATTGAGTTAAAAGTGGTATTCATATGCCCTTGACATGTATAAAGGACGAGAGTACACCTAAGTCATGATGCTTTTTATATCAAGTGACAAGCATGCCCCTTTATAGGTCGTCATAATATGGCAGCCTGGCACTAGGCTCCATGCGGGGAGGTATTTATGGGCTGGGATCACCTTCTCATGTAACCTTGAGTGAGTTGAAGTTAGTGTCTTAGTGAAGCCCAAACCATGCCTAGTATCTGCAAGTAGTCTATATGGAGAAGTTTTTTTTGCATAACACTAACACACAACTTTAGCAAAAGGAAAAGGAAAAGAAAGACTTGTTGTTCTTTTACGAATTCTAAAGCTTCTCCAATGGCATTTAGATATGGATATGGATTATCAAAACTATTATAGTACATATAATGCATCTATTACGTATTACGAAGAAACTCTCAGTACGGGAGATAGGCTCTCTGCTCATCCTATTAACGAGTCATCATGATTAAAAGCATAGGTCACCACAGCAGAGATTGCTATCTCATGGTCCTCACAAAAAACAGAGATTGCTATTCCATGGTCCTCAACAAAAACAGAGATTGCTATTACATGGTCCCCTGATGCAGTGATGTGCAATGGCATGACTTAAAGCCCCACATTTGTTGTGATATCTACCAGGTTGTGTGAAAGGCTGAAAGGGCAAAGTTAGATAATGAGGCTACTACTATCAACCAAGTGTGCTGTTATATTTGTTTTCCAAGATGGCTCAAGTAGTCTACACCTTGGGTTATGTGCTACGTCCTCCAGTCAACCTTCCTTTCAAGTTAAACAGACATACCAGCACACTAAAAACAGGATGCCCAAAGGGAACACTTATGATTGGTAACATTAGACAACTGCCGCAGCTCCATGTATAATGTGCCTAACTATGCACCAAAAGAACTACTCCGACTCACCAGAATGACAGCAGTAGCAGAAAAGAAGCAAGAAGCAGTATTTGTGGACTAGCTGCAAAATAATGACAATTTAAACTCTTAAATGATTATTAAACAAGATAAAAAAGGGTTTTACAGTGCAAGTGGATAAAAGTGGAAGGATAATGGTAAAACTAGACATCCAGGACAACTTACCCATAAGAACAAAGCCACATCCATGTACCCAACAAACCCATCTCTCACAGGTAGCAATGATGGTGGACATGAAATACACAACGAATACTGACACAGATTGGAAGAAAGGGAGTCAGTAGTAATGAGGGCAGTCACGAATTATGCAAAGGAACACCGTCGAAGGATTTTACAAAGAAAGTTCACATGCTATACTGATTCATTACTAAAGCTACTGCAACCATTTTTATTTCAAAAAATATGTCAAAAATGAAAAGCATTCTGCGTGAACTGTTGCAACTGCAATTACAGAGGGCATACTAGTTCACCGCAAAATAATAGCATGATTAAAGAAACCTTTGTGTCTATTACCAAAGTTAAAAGTATAATAAATTATACGCTAATAGTAAAAAGCATTAGACACTGCACGAACTATTACAACCCCAGTTATGATGGACATACTGGTTAACATCGAAGCAACAGCATGACTAAAACAATCTTTCTGCCTATGAAATTAAAGAAACATATATTATTGATTCACCAATTAAGATGGTTGTCCACAATCATATTATTACATGTGCATCAAACCTACTTAAAGACAGGCATACCAGAGATGCAATATAAGACTGGCAAGAAAAGATAGAGAGGAGAGTGTTAACTTCTATTCTCAGTCAATATTTCAAACAAGGACCACTATTCCTAATGCATATTTGCATGGATGTCATATTGAGCAATCAAGCTAGTATTAGTAAACTTGAATAGCAAATCAAGTAGCGTGAATTAAAATTTAAATAGTAAAAACCATCTAGACCACTTGACAGGATCATTAGCCACTATGCTATGCATCAAATTTCAGTGTACAACAACGGGAAACAATAAAGAGAACAAAGGAAAAAAAAAGGTAAACAATTCTATACTGTGCTAATACTTGTCTCACCTATGTTGCATAGGCCAATCATAATATGGAATATCTGCAAGAGATTTAATATATGGTTAAAGATCTAGCAGCTAAGCTCGTAGCTCAAAGGGAAGAAAAAAGAAGTCAAAACACCAGTTTATCCATTTAACTCTGTTGTGGAACTGTGATAGCCTCTTTTTTATTATTCTAAATTTCTAATAGCCTAATTCTTGATTTGGAACAGGATGGACATATTACATGCACGGACCCTTGTCAGTGTTGCTTAAAAAGTAAATAGGGGCTGCAAAATTAACTGTCATTTTAGTAATCTACAGCAACTAGCCGAGACCCCGCAGGTTGCAGGAGGCATGTCTAGGTCATATACTGTATTATGAGTGAAAAAAAATACTCCTCCGTCCCATATTAAGTGCGAAAGGCCCGAAATATTACATGTATCTAGACGTATTTTAGTATATAGATACGTCCAATTTTAGACAAATTTGAGTCATTAATATGGGACGGAGGGAGTATGTTAATTTGAGTAGCAGGCATGGCCTTGAACTGATTGCCATAGAATGTAAGTTAACATATTATTTTACAATGTTCTTTGCAGAGTCGATGAGAAATGTCAGCCGGTAAATTGGTCTGTGCAGGGCTGAGTGGACCGAGACAACACTGTCAGACTACATGGATCATGAGAAATAGGTTGGGATGGGACCAAGTTGAATACAACAGATCAAAAGAGATCCGCAAGGAGGTGGCTGGAGTGAGTAAATCTGGAATGAGCAGGATCAATCTGACAGATAATAAATTGAGATGATACAATCTGCGCTTGGGGAAAAATAGCATTAATCCTTTTTTTTTAAACAGCATTAATCATAGTTCGTGGAGATCATTTGCTTAATATATAGATACTTGCTCCATGACACCATAACATGCTTACATCAGCGGCTTACCTGAATGGAACCACTTTTAGGTTGAACAGATTTAAACAAAAGGCATTATTATGACCCGTTGGCATTTTAGGATCAAACAAGTGGAAAGAATTACAATCTCAAATTGATGTGTATTACAAATAGTATCAAAATATAGTAGCCTAAATGAGTAATATAAATGAAAAAAAAGGCAGTCACTGCCATTTTAACTACAAGCAAGTTTTATGGGAAGAATGGGAAACCTTAGCATGACATATGACCTGTCTAACGTGGTGGAGTTTTGGGAGAGGTTATTTTATGGCGTCAAATTGGCATTTTTATAGCAAAGGAAAGATACCAGTTTGGAAAGAAAAACTTAAAATGGACCTGGCCCCCAATTATAAAATTTAAGGGTAAAATAAGTACTTATCCAAAGTAATCATCCCTTAAAGCAATTGCGAGTTCTTTTAAAATACTCCCTCCGATCCTAAATTGTTGTCGAAATATTACATGTATCTAGACGCTTTTTAAAAATAAATACATACATATTTGGGCAAATTTAAGTCAATAATTTAGGATAAGAGGAATAACATATTGTGTGATTAGACAGAATGAGCAACAGTACATAATTATTTCACATACCTTTTGCCGAGTCCATCCATGTTGCTGATTGTGTCTGTGAATTCTTACTAACTGCAAAATTACAAGTACAGTGGTTCTTGGTAATGGGATTTACAATATCAGATACAAATAACAGATTTGGGGCAAAATGCAATGGAAACTGGACAGTATTAGCGAATGGAGGGGGACTGGCAGGATCCATCTCCCAACCCTAACCCCCCTTGTTATACATAATCATTGTTCTACATCACTAAATGTAACTCCATCCGATATTTTTACTCTGCTTCCTCCCAAGAAAATAGTCCACACCTTTTCTGGACACTATACCCGATTGATATTAGTGAATTTCGCTACTCCCTCCGGTCGGAATTACTTGTCGCTGATCTAGTACAAAGGCCGGAGGGAGTATTATTATCACATATGAAGTTCCATCATTAGTTGTGTGGCAAATTCTGACCTCGGCATCCTAAATTTCTTGCTCCACTGCTGGTCGGTAACTGAAAAAACGCTGTGTGTACATAATAGTTGTGGACAAAACGCATGTAGTAACACCAAAGCAACACCTTGGTCTGGAATCTATATATGAATAGCAATACAACAAGTGATGAAGGTGGCTTCTCTCATTGCTACCAGAACTAGCAATATTACCATACGCACAAGCTCATGCTAGCCCACTCCCCAACCCGCTACAACCGGAAGGCAAGCACGCATCAGCTGCCCGCCATTTATCACAAATTCACAGGCATAGGAACGACAAGGGACACCAGATCGAATCGAGGCACCTGCACGAAGGCGGCGGCGGAAATGGCGGCGTCGATGGCAGCGAGCGCGGCCTCCGCGGCGATAATCGGTAGAGGCAGGCAGCCCCCGCCGTCCCCGGCGGCTGCGGCGGCGCGAACGAGCCCGAAGCGGCCCATGCTGGCGGGCGAGGCGGCGGTCGGAGGATCAGCACGCGGCTCGGGGCGGCGGGCAGCGCATCTCGCGGCGGGTGGGAGGCCAGGGCTAGGGTTCGGGGTGAGGATCGAAGCGGGCGGGCGGGGGGGGGGGGGGGGGGGGGGGGAGCTCGACCGGAGGCGGAGGAGGCGGGGGTGGAAGTGGGGGTGGACGTGGAGGTGGAATTGACTGGAGGAGGCAACACCTGTTGGATTGGAAAGCTCCCGGCCTCCAGGGACCTTGGTTCGATCGATCCTGGTGCGTGCCAACTGCCAAGTCTAATCCAACGGATGTTCGGTTGGTTCAGCCTGGCGATGCGAATATGGACCGCGGAATCACCGTCCGTTCGGCCAGCCTCCCTCCAGGCGTAACCGCGTACAGTTTTTTTTAGAAACTTCGGCACTTAGGAGTTAGGACCGAGTGTTGTTGTACAGATGACGGTACATTTCAAAATAAATCACGTGAATCTATATAAAAATTTATATAAATCCTAGCCGCTTATTTTTGGACGAAGAGAATATAAAAATTATGATTTTTGAACCCCTCAATTATGTATCTCCAATTGTCAATTGGGTCACCTTACTCTTTTTTTTTCCGGGTACCACCTTATTCTTCTCTGCCGCCTCATTTTAAAAAAAAAATCTACACATTTATTCAAAATTCATAATAATTACATTTACAATGCTCTGAATCATAGACCCAAGAAATCACAAAGCAACTTCTATTATAATTAAGAATTACAATGAAATCTCATAAAAATATCTTCTTCATTATATCAATCTTTGCAGCACGAAATAATGTCAATGCTTTAGTTAAGAGACTGCAATTAGACTTGAACAACAACACCGTCACTCGTATCCCTGCACGAATTTAACTACCATCAGAGGTTTAAAAAAAACTCGAATCACTCATCCAAAGAGATGGGAAGCCATGAGCACTGAAGTAGATGGGCTGGGATGGTCCTCTAAAAGTACGTTTCATTGAACCAGAAGACCTTCATCAGAACACGAAAGGACTCCAAAGCCACACAAGACCGTACCAACAAAATCACCATGACACACTGAAAAAAACTAATCAAACCCATAAAGACGGATCTGCGAGGACACAAACTAAAATCTGCTAGATCGGATGCATCGAACCTGCGGTGAGTAGAAACTCTCAGGCCTTGTGGCATCGCTCGAAAAGGCATCGTCGCGGAAAAGGGAAAACTTGAGTTCCTTTGTTTTCGACGGAATTGTGCCCTCTGCCATAGCGTTGCCGATGAAGACCACACGACTCATAATAATAAACACTTTTGGATGCGTATAGCAGGACACAAGATTCGCCTAATCAGCTCACCGCGCCAAGATGACGGCAGGTGAGGGGAACCTACGAATTTAAAGAAGATGCAGTGAGATCTAATTCAAACTAACTTTCTCCGTCACCGCCCCTCTGCGCCTCACTCAATCATATGTGCAGGGCGGACGCACCAATATGCAAGGTGTGGCTGCCGTCATACCTGAATTTCGGTCCAAAAGTCCAATATAAACAGTACATGTCCTATCTAGCTAGTTTATTGGGCCGACCAGTTGTCCATATTTTTGCCTCTTGATTTCGGAGTACCGACCATATCCCATCGATCTCGGGTAACTGATCGCTATCACTAGTGAGGTTGTTCTTGGTTTCCAAGCTGTAGTCGACAGAGCTGCATGCACGGCAACTGCAAGTTTGCAACTTCTCGTCTCCACTCCACAGTCTTACCACTGCTGCAGAAAAAAGAGAACGGCAAGCCGCCACGTCAGGTCACCGGCACAAGCACTGACGGTATCGACAATGGCACAGCCCACAAACCGACAATGAAGTAATTTTGAGAATATTATTTTTATGTTTTCCAGATAACTATATGCGATCGATCATCCATATAATTTTAATCTATTGAGGTATTTTAAGTGTCAATACCTTCTGAATTTTTAGAGTAAATTTCAAGGAACCATAATTTTTGGGGTACTCGACTCACCGAGCCCCATGTTTTACTAATTTGCCCGCAGAACCACACATTTCCGGTCAGACTACATCTACTAGCCCAAAACATAGGTTTAAGTCCGTTTAAGGAGATTCCTTACATGTGGGCCCAACTTGTCAGGTGCCATGACGAACCCGAAAATGCGTGATACCAAGAGAAGAAGGGGGGCGAAGGAGTTAAATTCAGGTTACCAGGCCGGCTCGAGTCCGCTAGGGTCCAACGTGGCACCTGACAAGCGGGGCCCGCAAGTTAGAAATCCTATCAAATGGGCTTAAACCTGTGTTTTGAACTAGTTGAGACAGTCTAACCGAAAATGTCTGGTTCTACGGACAAATTAGTAAAAGTTGTGACTCGGTGAGATGACTGCCCCCAAAACTGTGGTTTTCTAAAATTTACTCAATTTTTTACTATACTTGTTGAACAGAAGTAGTACTCTAGTATATATATCCGGTACTCTGGTGAGATTTTGCGCAGTTGAATTGTACAAGATTTATTTTTGTGCAAACTTCGCCACCTGTATTTGTGCTTTTAAATAAGTGTGCACTTGAGAAGCATTCAGAGGCCGACAATACAAAGAATGTTAGAACATGTCAATATCATAGGAAATTGCACAAACCACTCAGCTTTGGTCGACTTGTTGCGCAAAACACCCACTCGACGTATTTTTTGCGCAGAGCACCTACTATTGGTCTAAATGTTGCACATAGATCCTAATCGGAGTTTCAGGCTTTCAACGCGTTAACCAGCTTTCTGACCAGTGGAGCCCACCCATAAGTGCCGACGAGGCAGCCGGGCTTGCCAGCGTGGAGCGGGTCGGGTTCGAAGCCGGTCGGGTTACCCAGCGGCGGCGGCAAGAAGCCGGCCGGGCAGGGGGGGCTCTTCAGCCGCGTCGACTGCCCGTGCGTCGGCCGGAAGGCGGTCAGCGTCATGTCCGAGCCTCCCAGCCCGAGGACGCAGCACGCCACCTCCGCCGCCATGGATCAGGAGATCAGCGTGATTTTTAAAGCCAACAGGCTGCTGCTGCCTCCTCCGTCTCCAAGGCCAACCCACGAGCCAGAGCCGAGCACGATGGAGCTTATTAGTATTAGTACAACAGGAAGCTGCGTGTTCCCTCTGCGCACAAACAACAACGGCATCCTCGCAAGGGCGACTCGTTCGACGCTTTCCCGGCGCCGGACATTGGCCGCCGCGTCGTGGTGAGTAGCTCCGGCCCATCGATGAGGACTCGGTGGTGCTCGCGGACCCGCCCTCCCTGTCCGCTCCCGGCTCGTCCTCGAACCCGACCACGTGCCGCGGCCGCCGCAACTCGCGGGAAGAGGACGACCGACGACCTTGCACCGTACGCGTCCGCCATGGGCACGAAGCCTGCGCTGAGAGAGTGCATGTACGCACCGAGCGAGGCGAGCATGGCCACGGCCGAGGGCTTCGCGTCCTATGACGCCGCGCCCAGCGTCGCCAACTTCTCTAGCGCAGCCTCCGCGTGCGGCGGTGTCGACGACTTCATCCGCTTCGTCCAGCCGGCCGCCCACGATGGCTTCATGGCCGCCATGTCCCACAGCGCCGGCCGCAAGAAAGGCGGCGGGTTCTTGAACAGCTGCCAGTGCGAGAAGGAGGTGAGCATGGGGCCGACCCCGATCGGGGTGGCCCGCCCATGGCGGCCAGCCCCGGCCAAGACGGCAATGGCGCTCAAAAGCGGCGGCGCCGCGCGGTACCACCACGGCCGCGTCCACATGCCGGTCCGGACGCTGGCAAGTCCGGGCTGCCACGTTGGCACTTACGGGTGGGCCCCACTGGTCAGAAACGTGGTTCACGCGCTGAAACTTCGATTATGACCTATGTGTAACAGATTAGACCAATAGTAGGTGTTCTGCGCAAAAAATACGTCGAGTGGGTGTTTTGTGCGACAAGTCGAACAAAGTTGAGTGGTTTGCGCAATTTCCTCGTCAATATCATGTGAAATTATGCAAAAAAAAACTTCTCGCCATCCTAATTGGTGCGGCTATATCTAGATACGCATGTACGCGTGTGGATGCATATAAGTCATGGTCTCACCTTGGCGGCTCAACTAATGGACCGCATCATGGCTGAAAATTTATCGAAATTTCTTTGGTTTTGATGGGTACGGAAGTATTTCTATATCAAATTTGGAGACAGAATTCAAAAATAGTTTGCGCTTTCCAAAATTTTGGGCATTTCAATGAGGATTTATTTTCCATTAAAAGATATTAAGCTACTAATAATAATCTTTACTTTTCACATCATTTAAACTTATGTTTGTTATCCTCGATACTACAATTATATTGTGCATGGTATCCCAGTATTAGAATCCCAGATACTTCACTGAGATGGCATTTCCGGCTCTGCTATAGTGCTATGTGCTCGGCTTTGGCGTTTCGTTCGTCTCTTTGTGCATCAGGCGTAGGCGTCAGCCTTGAGGGAGACAAGAGTGAAACGGTGGAGCTTCCATTTGAAGCCACGAGAAAAAAGAAGAAGCTGAAAGCTTGCACCCAAAATCCACGAGATCGCTGCATCATCTACCAAAACAAAAGAAACTGCCCAAGACTAGAGCCTCGAGAATGGGGTACCGCCGTACCGGTATCAAAACAACAGAATTTCGCTCTGGAAACAACCAGTGACGAGCACTCTGAGTGCTCTCAAAACGAAAAGAAACGGTAAATGAAAGGGAATTACAATCTCACGACGGTGATGAGTCGTTCAGCATGTCTGCACTGCAGGCTGCCAGAGCCAAGTGACGACAATACAAGCCTAGCAAAACTGGGATCCACGAGGGGCTTCGGGCTTCAGACTTTCATCAGAGGTATCGCGAGTCGACGGCCGCTTCCGCGGCAAAAGGATCAGACCAGAGACAGATCGTCAGATGTTGCAGCCGCAGCAGAGGAAGAAGCCGCAGAGCGCGGCGGAGAGGACGACGGCCTCGGCGGCGTAGAGGACGTGGAAGAGCGCGTCGTCGAGGAGGGACGCCACGAGCCCCGCCTTCTCCTCCCACCTCCACTCGTACGCCCGTGCACTCTGCACCTGCAGCTGCACGCCCCTGAACCACCCGAGCGCCATGTGCCTAGTAGCTAGCTAGCTTCTCGCGCTTCCGATCCGGGACGGCTCCTTCTGGAGGTGGATGGAGGGTGTTTGTTTCGATTTGATGGGGAGGTGGTAGGGTGCGTGCGTCAAATGGTCCCTGCCGGACGGAGGTTCTCGGTTTTGAAATACTAGGAGTATTGGGACAGCGGGGCTGCGGGGGCGAGGGGACAAAAGAGGGTCACGCTTCTCCACTGTTTTGGGGATTTCCTATTATCGATGTTGCTTTCACTGGAGTAGCCACGATCTGGACACGGTTAAGTTAGTGATCCACTGGCAGCTGTCGTGGCCTCGTGGGGGCCGTTTCTGCTTAGTGCTTAGCGCCAAAGTATTCGCTGGAGGTGATTTTTTTTTGTGTGTGTGAATAAACAGAAAGTTCCTTGGGCCGTGAAACCTGTCAACGATCTTCGAAATAAGGTGCCCACTATCGCCATAGCCCAGTATTATTCGGCTCCTCAGATTGTTCAAGTATGGGAGGTACAGGTACAGTGCATAATCAGAAACATTGGGCTTCAACGAAGTCTCTTTCCGTTTCGAAAAAAAAAACGAAGTCTCTTCGAAAAAGGTCAACGGAGGCAACATATATTCGCCAGGACAGCGCCGCAGGCTGAAACTATGGCTTGCCTGGCGGCTTTAAAGGAATCCGTCAGTTTGCACCAGGGAAGTCTCGTGGTGGAAACGGACTGCCAGGTTCTTGGCCACTTTCTGAAAGGAGATGCTGCAGATCGTTCGGAGTTGTGCTTCCTCGTACGGGAGATTCGCCTTATGGCCTCCCATTTCCAATCATGCATTTTCTGCTGGGTACCTAGATCGGCCAACACGGTCGCTCACGGCCTAGCACAGTATGCAAGAGTTTCTAATTCTATGGAAAATTTAGCTGGGTTACCTCCTTTTCTGGAGGGGGATGCTACTTTGTATTCCTGTAACTCAGACCATATTCCAGTTAATTGAGTTTGTTTCCCGTTTAAAAAAAAAATCGCCAGGAGAAAATAGCAGAGTTAGCGTACTCCCCAGAACCCGTTTTCACGGTATGAAGGCAGAAACCAAAAGCTGGTAACATTGACACATCCGCGTTCGCCTTGTGTAACCTCAAAGTACGCCTTTGTCATCCGGTCGCGGTATGCGGGGCCGGCTAAACTGGTAGGGAAGGAAGCGGCCGTCTGCCATTCTCCCCACGAACCAAACAAGACCAATCTTCGGCGAGCCACCGGCGAACACTCACATCAAGAGGCGGCGGATCAAAGAGAGGAGACGAGAAGATGGGTGGCGGCATGGAGGTGAACAAGAACCGGTGGATCGAGGAGTGGAACGCCGGCCGAGAGAACCTCGAGCTCAACTTCCGCTTTACGCGCCGCAGCCTCGCCGTCATCGGACTCTTCGGCCTCGCCGTCCCCATCCTCGTCTACAAGGGCATCGTTCGCGAATTCGTAAGCCCCCGTCCCTCCCTCCGTCCATCAAACCCATCTCTGTCCACATCTCTTTACCTCTTCACCGAAACCTAAAACAAATCTGGATGTGTGGTTGGATGCAGCATATGCAGGACGAGGACGCCGGCAGGCCGTACAGGAAGTTCCTGTGATCATCGCCTACTGTGGATTTCGAGACGCCATCTGCCGGACTTCGATCCGGGAGATGGAATCTCCGTTCGGTTTGTTCCTGTACTGTTGTAATCAGACCAGAGTATTTTGGAATTCCCAACTGTTGCGTGGTATCTGTTGAATAAGCTGTAATGACGTGATGTCTTTTCAATTGCTGAATACTGGCAAGTTTGATTTGGTTAATCGGAGGTGAATCTTTGTGTTCTGCAAATTCATGTGTGCTTTGTGTTAAGTGGGGTATTAGTTCAAGGTGAAATTGCGTCTTCTTTCTGAAATAATTTACTATGTGTGAACTGAACATGCAGTAGCAGTGTGTGTGACCTGCTGACTACCACTATTGGGTTAACTTAGCTGAAGATACATGGGAAGACAACTGTAATTAATTCAGTCTAGGTATTGAAACTATGGAACTGGTACTCAACTTGCTGTCTCACCTTGTAGAGATTGTTCAGTTAACATGTCTAGTACTCATTCTTTACAGTAAGCGGTCATGGTACGATAGCATGGCCTTCTAATACATTCAGGTTAGATATTAGTTTAGCACACTATTTAGATTGATTCTGGGTTTAAGCCGACTGTTGTTTTGCTAGTCATGACAGCATAGAGTATATAGATCTTCTTAGAGCTGAATGGATTGGAAGCTCTAAGGTAAGTGAGAATGATGGTACACTGTTGAAACTTGAAAGTACTTGTCTGTTTAGTTAAGATTTGATTATTTAGTTGAGAATTACACAGAGGTAGTATAACCTTTGTTCATTAGTCACAGTGTACCATCTGTAAAGATTTTGCTCCCTCCTCTCTGTGTGCTCTCTGATGTTGAGTGGGTGGGGGTCTGGGGGACTGCTTGATTTTCCGAACTAAGTCTGGGTTCTGTCGTTTGACCTATATTCCTTTTAGATTCTTTTTTGTTTTGTTATTCTCTGATGAGTTCTTTTCTGGATTTTTACTCATGTTTTATCATACCAACTCACTTGGATGATGGCAGCGATGCCTACTCATGAAATCAGTAACATGGTGACTTGGTTGCCCTAAAGGCATCAGGCTACTTTCATGTATGCTTGCAGCTTGCTAGATATGGTACCCTGCTGGAGTGCTGGCTTGATTTATGATCAGCCTGAGCAATCAATTGACTAATATGTATTGTAGATGTTCCTTATTTTAGGCTCACGGTTTGTGCCCACCAACTTGATGACATATATAGCAAATTGTTTTCTCTTTACTTCTACATTTCTGTCTTACCCGAATTTTGTGTTATATGTACTTAACTGATTTCGCAACAAGAAGTGTCTTAGAGTTAGTACAACTTTGTACTAAGTTAGTATAAAATCTGAGACACTTATTATGGATCGGAGGGAGTAGTTACCAATTATAGTAATGCATTATGTCAGTGGTGAAAAACTATATTCGAATTAACTGTGTTGAGTATAGTTTTTCTGGTACATTTCTAGAGTCAATGCCCTATTCCAGATTTGACTCCATATTCCGATCCCTATGGCACAAACATACCTTTAGTCGCTGGCAGATTTGTAACATGTTGCATGTTGATTAGTTATCTACTCACTTATCTATTGAACATTTCAACAACATACTCCCTCCTTTTCACAAAGAATGTCACGCACGCATTTCAAGGTCAAACTTGACCGACAATTAGAACCAACAATATGTAGATCATATGTTATAAATTTTATACCGTTGGAAACGTTTTCTAAATACGAATCCAATGATATAATTTTTGTAGCATGCAACCCTTATATCCTTAGTCTAATTGTTGGTCAAAGTAAAACCTCAAAATGCGCGCGCGCCATGATGAAAAGGAGGGAGTATAAATAAAGTGTGACCGCAAGGTACTGGATGGGTTTTCTACTTGATTGATCTCTGCGTTCTTGTTGATCGGCAACATATAAATTCCTGTTGCATTCCAGCATATATCTGACACCTTACTATAATTGATATCTGCTTTCTTGAGGTCTTTCATCAGCCAATGTTAGTACCCAAGGTAGATTTGTGATATTTTCTGGTTTGAAGCATTAGTGTAGTGTGTTTGGTTAAAGCATGAAACTAGTTCAGCCTTTCACTGGACAGGTTAATTTATTGATGCAACATCATCCACATGCTATTATACTGTCTATGTTCAGAATAATAGGTAACATATATATCTAGAATAGACTTGGTAAGATTCATAGTCAAAGTTGGACTTGGTAACACTGAAGTTTTGTATACACATGTTGGTGTTTTGTATGGCACTTGAAAGTAATCGAGAGATGCTCCCCCAGTTCCTCCAGTTTTTCTTTCTGATGACCTTTATATACATCTCAGCTTGAACTGTTGTTGATCATTCTGTTCATGTCTCGTCCTTTGTGAAACATCATGCAACTTTTTTGTGAAACCTGCCGGGTTTTTTTCTGTTCTTCTGATTATGTGATTTACATTGTACCGTCGGAGTCCTGTTTAATCAATTGCTTCCCTTCCAAAACCAAAACCTGCTGGGTGTTGGCCCTTATTGCACAATGTTTACGCCATTTTGAGTCGAAGGGTCATAGCATCACATAATCATAGGCTATTCAATTGGTTATTTGTTCCACTAGTTGTTGTCACTTTAATTTTCTTGCTTTAGATTGCTCCATGTGATTCCTTTATTTTGTTTGCACAAAGTGAAATTAAAAATAGGGCTGCCTGATTTGCTTCGTTAGAGCTTTTGCTCACCCTTCCGAACAAGTTATCCACAAATATCCAACTGTGCTACGGAGTAGTAATTTACTGGTAGATAGTGAGCTTCTGGTTATTTTGCAAGAGTCAGACATAGGCAACTTGTCATAAGGGATCACGCGGAGGCACTCTGGGACCTCGGACTCGATCCAATTTTACATCAATGACATCGACCCCTGTGATCATATTAAAAATGTTAAAGCAAATGAAGAACTGGTAGCTGTAGTGGGGAATCTGTCTACCCAAATAATAAAGGGAGGAATGCTTCTTTCGTCGTCGTCCGTCCGTGAACTTTGCAATTTGTCCCTTCAAGTTTTGATAATTCAACCCGCGGTCCAAATTATATGGGCTATTCTGCATATATGCGTCTCCTTCCCCAGATCTCTCCATGACTCTAATACCGATCTGCCTCTACTCCTCTTCCTCCCGACCTCTTGTGACCGCCGTCCCCCTCCATCTCCTCCTGCCTTCCCTCCGCTCGCCACTGGCACTTATCCTACTTCGGCGCTGCTCTGCTCTGTCGCGCATGCGATGCTACATCCCGCCACCGACGTGTCTCCCGTCTGCTCCGCTGGCGCTGCTCCCTCCTGCCGTCGGTGCTGCTCTTCTCTGCCGCCCGGGCGCCGCTCCCTCCCTCCGTCAGCGCTGCTCCCTCCCGCACGAGGCGACCAATAGAGGAGCTGGGTGAGGGGGCGGTGGCTATAGACCCGCGAGAGGCGTTTCCTTGGTGCACCCCATCATCGAGCAGCTGGTCCTGCACCGACCGCACGTGCCTCCTCCACTTTCCTTCTCTGTCGTTCTCCGTCTCTCCCTGTCTCTATTTTCCTCTGTTCTGTTCGTTACTGACCCCTCCCCCTTCTTTTCTCTTTTGTTTATGTTGGTAATAACGGTGACTTATGTTGCTGGTCATATACGCATATCAATGTTGTATTAAATCTTGGAGAATTTTATCCATTATCATTATATTGAGAAGGTAATCTCATTTTGGCACACAAATGTTACCACAATCCAGCTCATTCAGGTTAATTAGAAACCAAACAGCAAGCTGGCTCATCCATGTTAGACAACCAAACACAGAAAAGAAATATCTTTATACACGTCATCAATGGATATCTCTATCCACTTTTGCTTCACGGCAAACCAAACGCACTCTAAGTGACCGTGGCAACGCACGGGCACTGTACTAGTGTTGTACACAAAGGATTTTGTCGATTCAAGATGGCTCCAGTTTTAAAAGCAACTCAAAGGGGACATGGTCAGCCAACTCCAACTTGCGATTTCAGTACGATCGAGGCATTTGTACAATGGCACGACTTTGACTTGATCATGGAACCAACTCTGTCCTTACTCCTTTTAAAAAATAAACTCTGTCCTTACTTATTTGATGTTACATGTACTCCGAAAAATAGAAATAACAGAATTGACTCTAGCAAAAACTATGCAATCAAATCTGCACTTGCCCTCTAAAAAAGGATAACTTCATGTAGAGAACGTTTCTTAATGTAGTATATAGGATATCTCCAAACATGCAGGAAGGAAAGATTGCCACAGGATGGACTGTTGGAGCCTAAGTGGAGCTGTGGAAGCAATGATCCCCATTTGAACTTTGCCCAGTCCAAGACTATATTTCATCGTGTAGGCAATTTTCATGAAGGAACTCAATTCTCAAGTGTAGTCTGTCACCATCCTCCTCCTCCGGCAAGAAAACGATATGATAGTTTCATGGATTTGCTGACAGCCTATTAGAAGGACGACGAGGCTGTCACTCTTCCCAGTTCCTTCAGCGTCTCAAAACGTGATGCATCATGCATCCAACATGCTGATAAACTATTGAACGACCGCGAACCATAAATAAAGATCTAAACGTAGGAGTACTACAATAGTAGGGAACGACCATCTTTTTCCTCTCACAAACAGCAAGGGTGTTTGTTGGTCCGGCGGTTGCAGGTTAGTTAATCGAAACCATTAGCTAGTACTCGACGTAGAAAATGAGCCCTTCTCCGATTCGGTAGGAATAGGCACACACCCTGAAAGTATACCGATCAATTCAGAGTTCTGCTTTCGGTACGTGATCCGCAACCTTCTTGTTGCTCGGAGAATTACGAGTCGGCAACATGCAGCTCGACTTGTATTTGCTACTGCACGCAATGAGCCGTCAGACAGACACAGGCCATTTCGTTGTACGTACGTAGGCAACCGAAGTTGGTGAGCTTGTACTCTCCTAGCAGCTGGTTTTCGTCATCTCGGGCTGTCTTCCTGTATCGATCTGACCTGGTCTACCTGCCGTCGAATACCACGCATGATTAGCACAACGATAAACTATGCTAAATTGCTAATGCTAACAAAAAATGAGGCGCCATGATCAGAGAATCCTTGACTTTTGCACGGTCAAAATCTTATCTAACAACCCTGTCTAGCTACTACTTGAAAAAAACGAGCCAAAACAGAGGAGCCCATTCCACGATCACCGCCTCGACGTAGCTGTCGCTTGAAGCGGGCAAGCAACGCGAAAGAGGCGAATTGTACACGACCGCATTAAGCAAAAAGGGGAACCACCTCATCGCTAAAACTGTATCCAGCTCATGAATGTCTTTGCACTTTGCCGTTGCACCTAGTCTTCTCGATCTTCTCTTGGCTATCGGTATATTAGTCGTCGCCGCGCCGAGAGCTTAACGTTCCGCGCACTTGCACGCGCCGCAGCCGCAGCCGCAGCCGCAGCAGCAGCATGTCTAATCCACCATCGGCGTCGCCGGTAACGCCGGCGACTCCACCTCCTCAAACTCCTGCCGTGACGCCTCCGCCTCCGGATCCACCAGCAGTGACGCCCCCTCCGGTGACCCCGGTGACGCCGCCTCCTGTGACACCGGTGACGCCTCCTCCGGTGATCCCGGTGACTCCCCCAGTGGCTGATCCTCCCGCGAACACGGTGACTCCGCCAGTAGCCCAGCCTCCGGCGAACACGGTGACTCCCCCGGTATCTCAGCCTCCCGTGGTGAAGCCCCCGGCTGTGAGTCCTCCGGTGAATCCGCCGACGACGCCAAACCCAACACCAAACCCAACGCCGATAATACCACCTTCCCCACCACCACCAAGGGCGACGCCTACCCCAACGCCAGTAACACCGTCGCCCAGTCCACCAAGGCCGACGCCAACGCCAACACCGGTAACGCCGTCCCCTCCTCCACCGCGCAGGCCATCGAATCCGTCCCCGCCTCCCCCGGCAAACGTGCCAGGCTCATTTTCCCCGCCGCCCGATGCCCCAGCAGCTGCCTCGCCGCCACCCCCTGACGGAGTCCCAGGTACGGCGCCCCCGAACGACGTGCCAGCTGCACCGCCGCCGCCGCCAGCAGCGGACGCGCCGTCTACTTCGGCCTCGTCCTCTTCGTCGCCGGGCAGCGGGACCGCGGTGGGCGTGGGCGTGGCCGTCGGGGCCGTGTTCTTGCTCGGCCTCGCCGCCGCGGTCATCTTCTTCTTCGTCGCCAGGCGCCGCCGCCGCCGCCGAAGGGTGCCGCCGCCGGGGACACCAGGTACATGCGTACATACGTACTGCTGCATATGCCTGCGACCGCGAGAACGCCATTATTGAGTCTTGACGCGCGCGGGCGCGACTTTGCTCCGCGTCCAGGACGCTGGCCGTCACGTGACGTCGTGTACACGTCGCCCGTGCAAACAAGCAACAACGCGTTAACCAATTAATCGCACTGTGCGCTGGTCCCACCCACCCAGCCCAGTGCGTGCGGTAAAATGGCGCGCGTCCGTCCGCGCCGCGCGGCGCCATTCGCTCCGGATGCTACGGCACGGTGCTTCGTGGTGGACAGCGACGCCGGTGTTCAGTGCCACGGCGCATAGTCGTGCCCTGCCATCGTTCTCCTTTTCGCTAGTGCTTTCATTTGGGCGGCTGTTCAATTTACATCCAGAATTTGAAGATCACCTGCAGTCCATTATCAGTGGATCGATTTGACTTTGAATTTTGACCGAGATTCTTATCTGTGTGCTTGTTTCTTGTCTCGTGCGCCACCAGCGGACTTCTTCTACGACCCGAGGCAGCCGACGACGCCGCTGCAGCCGCAGTCGCTGTCGACGCCATCATCGACGCCGCCGCTGATGCACTCGTGGCAGAGCAGCACCGCTGGCGGCGGCGGCGGCGCGCCGGGGTCCCCGCTGATCCCGGGCATGTCCGGCGGCACGTTCTCGTACGACGAGCTGGCGGCGGGGGCGGACGGGTTCTCGGAGGCGAACCTGCTGGGGCAGGGCGGGTTCGGGCACGTGTACAAGGGGACCGTCCGCGGGCAGGAGGTGGCCATCAAGAAGCTGCGCGCCGGCAGCGGGCAGGGCCACCGCGAGTTCCGCGCCGAGGTGGACATCATCAGCCGCGTGCACCACAAGAACCTCGTCTCCCTCGTCGGCTTCTGCATCCACGCCGAGCAGCGACTGCTCGTCTACGAGTACGTGCCCAACAAGACCCTCGAGTCCCACCTGCATCACGGTACGTACGGATCACGAATGCCGTTGCATCTTACTACAAACTGCTGTGTGTTGGAGTTGGACTGACATGAGAGGTTGCTTAATTGGTTTCAGGGAGCAACCGCGCGGCGCTAGATTGGCCGCGCCGGTGGAAGATCGCCGTCGGCTCCGCCAAGGGCCTCGCGTATCTGCACGAGGACTGTGAGTGCTCGCCTCACTTCATTCACGCATTGATTTTGTGACCTCACTGTGTTCTAGAATCTAGATTGTCCATGTTAATTGCCTGGCATTAAGTGGCCGTCTTTTCTATATCTCAGGTCATCCTAAGATTATCCATCGTGACATCAAGGCAGCAAACATCCTTCTGGATTATAGCTATGAGCCCAAGGTAAATCGTCGAAGTTCGGCACCGTTGTGGCATCGTCCGCTTTTGTCAGTTTTGGTGTATTCATATACGAGATGGACTTGCAGGTTGCAGATTTTGGGCTGGCCAAATGCCAAGAAGCAGAACATACTGCTGTTTCTACGCGCGTGATGGGAACTTTTGGGTAAATCGATCGCTTACACCCCGACAAATTCCCCGCGTATCTTGCAAGATCCTAGCTACTAGATTTTTGTTTTGTTTTAGGGTAGGACTGATCCGCTAGCACATGATTAATTTATGCATGTGGAGTAAACTTGTGGTGTCAAAACTTGTGCTCCAGATATCTGGCTCCGGAATATTACGCCACCGGCAAAGTTAGCGACCGGTCCGACGTCTTCTCCTTCGGCGTGATGCTCCTGGAGCTGATCACAGGAAGGACACCTATCATGACATCTTCAGATCAACAGCCTGAGACATTGGTTGACTGGGTCAGTTGCCATAGAGACAGAGTCTTACCATCACCTGGATTTTCATTAGGGAAATATTTGCAACGTTCAGTGGTTCAGAAATCCAGATGGCTCTAACAATGTGCTTTTATAACTTGAAACAGGCGAGGCCCTTTCTGACGAAGGCCGTGGAGGAGGAAAACTACGAGGAGCTGATTGACCCGAGGCTGGAGACCAACTACGACGCGTACGACATGGCGCGGCTCGTCGCGTGCGCCGCCGCCGCTGTGCGCAAAACCGCCAAGTCTCGCCCGCGGATGACACAGGTTCGTGCCAATTCTCTGGCTGTACCATGCCAAGTTCCGCGCGCAAAGTTTATCAGTAAGAAGCTAAGCTTGCTGTGAACGTTGTAATGTGGGCAGATCGTCCGGTACCTGGAGGGGGAGCTGTCGGCGGAGGACCTGAACGGCGGGCTGAAGCCGGGGCAGAGCGCGATGCAGGGCGGCAACACGGACGAGGTGAGGCGGCTCAGGAAGATGGCGTTCGGGCCAGGGACGACAGGGATGACTGCCGGCACCACCAGCGAGTACGCCAGCAGCGAGCTCAGCGCGCCCACCAGCGAGTACGGGCTGAACCCGTCCAGCGAGTACACGGCAAGCAGCGCGGCGGACACGGAGGAGATGATGACGACGGACATCGCGCCGAGAAACGGCTTCACCAACGGCAGGGGCGCCGGCCGAGAGGCGGGAAGCACGGAGAGGTTCAGCAGGCGCACCACCATCAGCAGGCAGGCCGGACGTGCCAACCGGGGGTGACGACATACGCGAACTTTTCATTGAGTTCACGAGCGAATCGAAGTATCATTGGCTCGTCTCGCAGGAAGAAAAAAAATCGTTGGTCTTGTACATACGTGGTGCTGCCGCCGTCAAATTTGGTTTGCCGTTGTTTCTGTGTTGGGCTTTTCGGAATTGGGCTTCCAGCAATTTTTGCTGGCGGTGGAAAGGAAGCTGTAACTTGAATATACGTCCATTAACCACTTGAGGCCGGGTGTTTCAACATCTTTTTCTAAAAAAACCATAGAATGTGAGTAATAAGTAGCCAAGACTTTTTTTTTTGAATTGTATTCTACTATTCTGATTAACTAGCGCGGTGACCCGCGCAGATTGCGCGGCTAGACTTGTATACTAAAGAGTATTTTATACATACTTTTTGTTTTTCTAATAGACTGATTCTATATGCAATTTAGGTGTATGTATTTGTATGCAATTTGATTTTTGAATATTCTGGTCCGTTATATATTTTATTTTACCTAGCCAAAATACTAAGTTTTTTTACTTATGTTTTGGTGATATCATTTTCTGATTGATTGGTTTAAATTCATAATACATTATATTGTAAATTAGATAGTCAATACATATTTTAGCAAAAGAGTTGTATTTTATTGACATGCTTGGCAATACAGAAGTCTTGAACTTTATTAAATCAAAAGTTGAGTTGAAAAATGAATGCAAACTAACAGAGAGGGTGTAGACGTGTTGTTCCTTGATTTTGTCAACTTCGTAAGGCTAGGACTTGATTCAATTTCATCCAAGTTTTATTACAGAGAGGGAGTAGACACACTGTTGCTCGATTTTGTCAACTTAGTAAGGCTAGGACTTGATTTGATTCTGTTCAAGGATTATAGTTTCCTCACTGTGGCCAAATAGATGGTATCAAAATATTATGATTCTATATTAAACGTTGTATGATCGGTCGGATCGAGTATAAAATTAATACATAATTATCTTTGTTTTTGAACCCGTTCTTGTTGAACTTTTCATACCGAATTACATTTGTGTTTGAATCAGTAAATAAATTATGAGGCAGTTTGAATCAGTATTTTGGCTCATTTGCCCATCATATGGTCGCGGATGTTGCTGAGTACGAAAGTGTTGAGCTTGTACATATAACACATGATTTTTTTACGATAATTTTTTATTATAAGAGTTAGACATCGACGGCAGACATATTTTTTTTTATCGATGATTACTATTTTTGTACGGATGGTGCGGTAAGCATTGCGTTTTAGCCAACGTTTGATACAAAATCTCACTTAATTACTATGGACGGTGGGCTGGTTTGAACATTTTACTAATTCGTATTAACTGTTTTATTTCTACCGACAAATTGTTACTTTTTTTTAACGGTCCATGACTCGATAGACGGTGTGGTTTCCCAGCATGCCCTAGGTGCACCAATCCTAGGATCAACAAAAATTGACCTGAAATTAGAAAGGGGGTGTCTATTTCTCAGACGACTTAGAAATAGTTATTTCTCAGTCGACGTTCATAGGGATCCAATTAAGATTTTCTCGTCATTTTATATTTATCTGAATCTCGCATGAATCTCAGATATTGGATCGGACGGTTGTTAGTACTTCCTCCGTCCCATATCAAGTGTCAAAATATTACATGTATCTAGACACGTTTATTTTTTAGTTTGTAGAAACATCCAATTTAGACAAATTTAAGACACTTAGTATGAGAGGGGGAGTAGATATTTGTTTATCATTTTTTTGTTCCAAGTCGGTTTGTTTGATAACTAAAAGCATTTATATTTAGACAAATTTAAGACACTTAATATGAGATGGTGGGAGTAGCTATTTGTTTATCAAATTTTTTCTTTCCAAGTCGGTTTGTTTAATCTTGATGTGTTTAACACTGTTCGGAACAAATTCAAAGACTTTGTGCATTGTTCAATTCGTTGACCCATGCACACAGTACAGTAGTGGAGGAGGAAATCAGGCAAGTAGTAAGTATTGACCTGGTGTCACGCCTTGTGTGCGGCGATGTGGTGTCCAGGAGTTTGAGTAGCGAGGGGTCGGCTTGGAGGAGTACTTCGCATGCAGAGTTCTGCTCGGACTCCTTTTAAGTTCTGATTTTATTTTTTCCGATTGCTTTCCGATCAGACATGGCACTCAAATCTGATTTTTCTTTGAGTTAGGACAAATTTGGACCCTACGATGACTTTGGGTAAATCTAATCCGTAGATTTTCTGCTACTTTAATTAAATATTAGATCGGACATATATAGCGATCGATTAATGTACTAGGATGCATTTTTTTAAGTTTCTATGCACTTATACTCGAGGATGAGATGAAAGACCACAACAATAAATTTCTTCTACGAGAAAATTGCATCTGAAATTATAGTCCCATTTTTATTGGAAAACATGTATTGATATGCTTAATTTGATCGATAATTATTGCATGTGTGATTTTATTTTTCCACTCCACGGTATTTAAATCCTGACTCCGCCCCTTGTCACGACAAGACCTGCAATTGAAAACGTCACGCTAGCTAGGAAACCACTTCTTCCCCGATGACAGACCAACCTTGCTGGGCTTCAGAAGGCAAGGGATCAAAAGTATACTTGTATATAAAGTATAGGAACTCAAGAACTCTTTTTTATAGGAGAACTAAAAGTGAACTTTATGTTGAATGATAATCCCCGTTTATAAACCACAACAATAACGAGGATATATAAAGCACACCCCACATGCCTAGGTGGTGGTATGGTACAATCTGCGCGTCGGAGTCAGATTCCGATAGATCCGTTCCCTTTCCGTCCGGTTATCTGCCTCGGTTCGAGGTCCGGCCAGTCCCGGCCTTTTCACCTTTCACCTGCGTCCTCTTTCGGCCGCATCCCAGTATCCATCCATCCAACCAACATCCTTTTATCCCCGTGGCCGTGGGTGCGAGTCGATCCTCTCCTCGTTCGCTAGCTCCCGGCGGTGTTTGCCTGACCAGTCGCGTGCCATTTCTACCTAAGACGTCCCCGGAACGAATGAGATCAGTGCTCCGGCACGTTCCCCCGGTTGGGAGAAAGGTCAAAGGTCGCTAAAAGCGTCTGGGTCCGTCCTTTGGTTCGGCCGGAATCCCATCGGGTTGAAAATAGAAAACAGACGTCGTTCTCGCAAAAGATACGGCGCTTTTACGACGCCACCAATAAGGCAGCTATAATATGTGCGCATTTTTATTCTTTCAAGTGGAGAGTTCCGGTAGGAGGAGGAGTATATCCTTTGCCACCGCTGCCATGTCAGAGACAGATCGGAGATTCATCGCCAGGGTCTCTCTGCCGCGTCATTGGTTAAAGGAAAAGCGGTTCATTAATGAGTTAGTTAAAGATAGCGAGGTGGTGGGGGGAGCAAAAGCGGCTTGGATAAGGCCCCCCCTATCGGTCGCATTTGTTTAATCGAATCCATCGTGTCTCCACGTGGCAACCCAACCCGTTGGGGGTGGACGTTTGCGTTTTTAACCACGGGATGGGGCAGCCCACGCCGCGTCTCCCCTTCTTATATCCGCCCGCCCAGCGCCATCGCCTGGTTCGTCGCTGAGTCCTCTCCCTTGGCCTGCTCCCCTGCCTCTCTTTCTTTCTCTGCCTCCGCTCCTTCCTCTGTTGCCGCCTCTTTTTCCTGCGACAAAACCTACACCTGGATATATATATAGTTGAGGAGCTCAAGTCAGGTGAAGTGCTGCGTTCGTGGAAGCCGGCGAGGAAGAGAGCGCGCGAGAGATTATATTTATATATATTGGCGCCAATGGTGTTCTATTACAAGGCGCGACCGGACGCCGGGGATTACACGATCTACATGGGCGCCGACAAGAACGAGAACGAGGAGCTCATCAAGTACGGCCTCCCCGAGGACGTCTGGTACGAGCATTTGCCTACTACAACTCTCCCTCCCTCCCTGCTGAAAATACATATTCGCCCTTGCAAGTAGATGGGCGGGACTCAAGGGATAACGATGGCCGTAAGCACTAAGCACACAATCACAGGCGAGAGAGTATTTTGCTCATCATTTCCGTGAAAAATTGAGTTAATTAACCATGGAGGCCGGAGAGGCAGACGCCGGAAGCAGAGAGGCATCCGAGACGGAGGGCGCGCGGATTGACGCCGTGACGAGGCTGGCGGGGACACTCCAACGCTCCCCCAACCACCAAACCCAAGGATACAACCGACGCTACGGAACAGAACGAACCGCGTGCTCCACACACGCTGCATACCTGTCGTCGTCCTCCTTCTCTGCCATCTGCACACAGCACACTGCACCCGTGCTAGCTGCGACTGCGAGCATAGTAACGACCCAAAACACCCTCGTCTAGTGGAACTCGCCCTCGTCTCGCATACATACTGCTAGCTAGCTGGCTGCAGACTGCTTATTTTACTGCAAAACTTATCCAAAAGCGGATCCATCTCGTGAAATATCCTGCCAAGTCTCAACTTAGCCCATTCATTAACTGAGCAAGGGTATGTGTATTGGATCGGTAAGTATGTACTACTCCGTATGAGTGAAATAATCATGTTGGTATGCTGTTTCACGATCGACCAGGTTCCATGTGGACAAGGTGTCCTCGGCGCACGTCTATCTGAGGCTAAGGAAGGGCGAGTCTGTAGATAGCATCAGCGATGGCCTCCTGGAGGATTGCGCACAGCTCGTAAAAGCGCACTCCATTCAAGGTATGTACGTCTATCTGGATACTATCTACTTTATGCATATTCCAAAGAGATCACCTTTAAATTTGTCCTGTAAAAAAAGGAATCAGAGACCAGAGTACGTACTGGGAACTGTACTCTGGAGTAGTACATTTCATGTAAAACGCCTAGAAAATTTATGCATTCCAACGGGACAACCCACTTCAAACTTGTTAGTTAGCGCTGAGCTGGGTGCGCTAATTATTTAGCCACACAGGCACTAGACCTGCCCAACTTGCTGGCGTACGTCTGATATATGTTTTTCTTACTAATAATGTGTATATAACCGAATGATCAATAATTCAAGATGGAATAGTGCAAAATACGTGCAACTTGCTAACAAGATTTCATTATCAAAAGTTCCCTAAGAATACCTAGCAAAACATCTACACGTACGCCAGGGAAATATCGGGTGACTGGTGTGACCTGCCAGATATTCAATGGCGTGTCCTGCTGCAAAGAAGCAGCAGCCACATTGCTCGTTACAGGAATCTCTTTTCCTGCGTGCTTGTCATCAACTTTTCCTGATGTATTATTGGCGCGCTCTCTCTACATGCATGGACCCCTTGCATATGCATTATCTCTTGAATTGATCTCTGGCCTATATGGAGTGATTGTGATTGTCGGAACGTGACAAGTTGGATCGATAATGCTCGCTAAACCACACAAATGCATATGCATGTGTTTGTCGTGCAGGAAACAAGATGAACAATGTCGAGGTGGTCTACACGCCATGGTCTAATCTCAAGAAGGGGCCGTCCATGGATGTCGGACAAGTTGGCTTCCACAACCCTAGGCTGGTAACTACTATCTCTGTTACTAAAAACAAGAGTGTTTTTTTTGTCATAAGTCAAACTTTTTAACCTTGACCAAGTTTGTAAAAAATTACACTAACATCTATAATGTCAAATAAGTATACTACGAAAATATATATGAAAAAGTATATTTTCAGTCTCTTAACTCGTCGAAAAGTACACAAATGGTTCTCAACTTTCTTCCCAACCGTTGAAACCGGACAACAATGGTCCCTCGCCCCGTTCCAAAAGTGATTTTGGTGTCGACGAGGCATGATTTTTTTCCGGACTTGCCATGTCAGGACGCCATGTTGGCATTAAATTTTTTTAGCTCCAAGTTCATTTATTTTTGCCTCAAAAGCCAATAAAAGAATCAAGTAGACTCACGTTGACAGAAGGAAATGTGATAGTGTCTCGTCAACACCTTTTGTCAGCTGTTCAAGGTTCAGATCCAACCGGATAGTCAACCAAATGCCAACATAGCAAGTCAGGGGCGAAACCATGACATCTTGGCACCAAAATTGTTTCAACCATGGAGAGGGACCATTGATGTCCGATTTTGACAATTGAGGGATTACAAGTATACGGAAGAAGTTATAGGACTATTTTCATACTTTTCAACAAGTTGAGGGATGAAAAACATAATTTTCTCTATATCAAAAAGCTAATTCAAGATTGTAGATGTTGGTAAAAGAATCTAATAATTCCTCCCGCTACTTTCATGATGTTCATTAACAAGTTACAGCATATTTCTGAAGGCAGGGATGGAGACAAGGGGGCGTGCCGGGGTGCTTTGCTCTCCCTAAGAAATTTCATTTTACTTAACAGTTACTAATCAGCTCATTAAAAATACTCCCCCCCCCCTCCCCTAATCCCAACTCGCCCGTCTCATGTCGAATTCCTGTCTCCGTCCCTGTCTCGAGGCAACACGTGCATGTGTGCCGCACAAGCTCTCTCTCTATCTAGATCTAGA
Source organism: Brachypodium distachyon (assembly GCF_000005505.3). Taxonomy (NCBI): domain Eukaryota; kingdom Viridiplantae; phylum Streptophyta; class Magnoliopsida; order Poales; family Poaceae; genus Brachypodium; species Brachypodium distachyon. Next base: position 49,711,453 of record NC_016132.3, on the reverse strand, counting down.
CAAATATGCTCAGCTGATTGTGACGTTTTAATTATGGCCTAGTTGCTCACTAAAGGACCGTGTTGTTACATCCAGCGTTTGCATTGTATCAGGGTTGAAAAGCCTTTCGGTATGAACAATAATTGGACAAGGAACCTTCAGAATTTAATTAAATTATCTTGGACAATAATTGTGAACAGTTCTTGGGGATAGCGGAGCTGCCAATTCATTATCAGTCTATAGATTGAAAGCCTGTCTCGCGCATACCTGTAGCTTAGCGACCGATGCCAACTGACACTCGCATCCTTTCTTGTGTTACAACTGATAATCAGCTAATTCCTTCTGTGTAACGAATGCATTAATCGACACACTATCTACTGCTCACCAACAACAGGTTTATGTCTTGACTGTGGAGAAGCGTGTTAACGAGATCCTCAACAGGTTGAATAAGACCAGGGTAGAGCGCCGACCAGACCTCAAAGGTACTACGGAGTACATATGGCATTAAGCAGAAGTCTCCAGTTTCGTGTGCACCTGTGTTTTTATTTGTTGATTTGTCTGCAGACAAGACTTGCCTGCTGATCTATCTCTGCAACTCCTTTGTGTTTGTGTGCATGTGCAGCCGAAAAAGACGCATCAAACGCAGCGGAGAAGGCCGAGAGGAAGATGCAGTTGAAAGACAAGGCAAGCTCCACCTCCTAAATTAAAGCCTGTCGTGCGCGCTGATCATAACTTGTTATAATTAAGCCTGCCAAATAGGATACACTCACTTATAATTACTGTGTCCAACTGAACATGTATATGAATTTGGTGTGCAGAAGCGTAGAGGAGAGATGGAGAGGCAGGAGAAGGAGCGTCAGGCGGAGATACGGAGCTACAAGGGCCTCATGATCGCAGAGAAGATGACCTCCAACCGGCAGATCGCTTCCGCCGGCAAGTCCATGCAGGAAGTTGAGGACGACTTTGTCTGAGATTTGTGCTGTGTAGAGTAGTAGTACTATCCATCTGTGCATATGACCGGTCGATCCATCGTCGATTTGATCCGTTCCTGGTGGTTACAAGGTGTACATATATAAGGTCCTTTAATTTGGACGTAGAAGAGAAAGAAGCTGGCGCGCGGATGTGTTTGTACATTCCAAAATTCCGAGTACAAAATTTCATGCAAGATATGGGTCAGCGTCAGGCTGGCTTCTTCGATCTTGACGGCCGTATTTGGCACTAGCATTGTACTATATGGACTTAAACGGCAAGCCGCAGCATCGGTTTGCGACGCTTTGAACAAAACTCTTCGAGATCCCGTACGCGATTAGTTAGCGGATGCAACTAATGGCAAGCCGTCAACATCTTTCGACAGCACTGTGTTGACCTTTAACTCGTCCTACATCAATTATTTTGAGCAAAAAATTCGTCCTACTACAGTCTATAGCAGAGCAAACAGAGCGAGAAGGAAGGTCTGAAAGGAAATGCAGAACAAAACAGAACTCTACTCTCTAGACAGGAAACGGGCCTCGTGTAGGCACTGCCCAGCCTGAAGGAAAACAAACTGCTAATAAACGTCCCGATCGGGAGCGGCCCAACTTGTAATGCATATTCGTCTGTCGTGCAGTCGCAGCGCTATCTTTTTTTTCTTTCTAAAATACACCTAAGCTGCGGAGCAGCGAGTACAAATGTTAAATATTACAAACTAACCGGCATCTCTCCACGGCAAACCACACACTGTAATGTTATTCAGGCCACTACCTTATTTAGCTTTGCTTTCATCCAATTCTCCCCTTCCTTGCTGATCACCGACATGATACTCATTGCACTCGGAGTCTCGGACGCTCGCCATCAAACACAACTTGGTTTCTATACTTCCAAATCAACCACCAAATGAGAGCTGCGTTTGTTGCGAATTCAAGTCTCTTTTTGCAGTGGCAGGACGGCCTCCGATGACAGCATCCACTGCAGCAAGCCCCAATACACCAAAGCCTTGTGCCAGATCTCCCTCGCACAAACACAGCCCAGAAGAAGGTGGTCAACCGCTTCTTGTCCCTGTGTGCAGACAAGGCAGACAGGAGGATGATCAAGTCCCCGCCTCTTAAGTCTATCGGCGGTCCAACATCGTGTTGACTCGCAAGCCACAACAAGAATTTGCACTTAGCAGGAGCTTTTGAATTCCGCCCTCAAATATTGCTAGATATGCTGATTTGGCCGTAAATGGCTGGAATCAGTCCACGTCCATCGAAAAGAATCGGTGTTGGAAAGTGTATGTATGGCAGGAACTAGTAGCCCGCCATCTCCTCTAATCACCGGCGTCCTTGCCTTGTATAGAATTAGCTTGAAGATCAAATCTAGAGATTGTACTTCCCTTGTATTATCCCTGTAATCCTGTGATTGATTGATCACATTGAATATATATGAACCATGCGGCCTCCATTGGAGGTACTACGCTTCAACCAATACTTTCACATGGTATCAGAGCTCCGTCTCCTCAGAGCTCATCTCAAATATGTCATCGTCTACCTCCATATCCGCGGGCCTCATCGCGCCCCTGGTTCCAGTCACCGAGAAGTTAACTCGGGACAATTACATCATGTGGAAGGCACAGGTGTTGCCGACGCTGCGAGGGAACCAACTCCTCGGGATCATTGACGGCACTCCGCCGCCGCCCGAGTTCATCATCGTCGAGAAGAAGGACAAGGAGGAGGAAGATGAGAAGGTGTCAAACCCGGCGTACATACACTGGGTTACTCATGATCAAATCGTCCTGGGATACATCCTGTCCAACCTCTTGAAGGAGATCATGGTGCAGGTTGTATCTTGCACCTCTGCAGCTGAGATATGGAAGGCGCTCGAGTCCATGTTCACGTCCCAATCCAGGGCGCGTGTCATGCAGATCAGGGGCCAGCCCGGCAAGATAAAGAAAGGAGCAGACAAGATCGCGGACTACTTCGCGAAGCTCAAGGGCATGGCAGACGGCATGGCAGCCGCAGGCCATGCCATGGACGATGAAGAATTTGCGTCGTACCTTCTCGCTGGTTTAGATGAATCATACAACCCAGTCGTAGAGATCATCAACTCCAAGGACGGGAAGGTGCATATTGGTGACATCTATGCACAACTTCTCGCCATGGAGGCCCGTCTCGAGCGCCAGGGAGCTGCACCCTCCCAGTACCAAGCGTCGGGGAACGTAGCACAGCGCCGAGGCCGCGGCAATGGTGGCCGTGGCCGTGGCGATCGTGGACGCGGTCGTGGCGATGGTGGCCGTGGCGGACCTGCACCTGGAAACCGAGGCCGGGGTCGTCAATCTGGCATGCCTGGACATCGACCCATCTGCCAGATCTGTGGCAAGATGGGCCATGTTGCCTTCGACTGCTGGAACCGCTTCGATCCGGAGTACGAGCAAGGTGAGAAGGTTGCCGGCGCTGCCATGAACTCTTATGGCATTGATATGAACTGGTATACGGATTCAGGTACCACCGATCATATCGCGGGTGAACTGGAGAAGCTCACTGTCAAGGGGAAGTATCATGGAGATGATCAAGTCCACACTGCAAGCGGTTCAGGTATGAATATTAGTCATATTGGTCATTCAGTGGTACATTCACCTACTCGCAAACTACACCTTAAAAATATTCTCCATGTCCCTAATGCCATGAAAAATCTTCTGTCGGTTCATTGCTTTACTACTGACAATCATGTTTATATCCAATTTCATCCCACATATTTTCTTGTTAAGGACCAGGTCACGAAGAGAGTTCTTCTGCTCGGCAGATGTAGGGGTGGTCTCTATCCTCTACCTTCACACGCTCTCCACCAGAACCACCAGAAGCAAGCTTATGGCGTCTACACACCTACCTCCACCACATGGCATGATCGGCTAGGGCATCCGTCTTCCACTGTCACTCAGCGTGTTATCCAGACAGGCAAAGAGTCACAAGTTGCCCTATTCTCGTTCCAGTAGTTTTTCATCCAAACCGCTTGAACTTATTTATTCGGATGTATGGGGACCTGCACCCGACTCTGTTCGTGGGAATAACTATTATGTAAGCTTTATTGATGATTACAGTAAGTTTACATGGATCTATGTGTTTAAAAAGCGTTCAGTTGTTTATCAGATTTTCCTTGATTTTCAAGCTCAAGTTGAACGACTTTTGAATCATAAAATCCTTACTATGCAAACTGATTGGGGGGGCGGGGGGGGGGGGGGGGGAGAATATGAGAAGCTTAACTCCTTTTTCCAGAAAATTGGGATTACCCATCATGTTTCATGCCCACATACGCATCAGCAAAATGGATCCGCTGAGCGAAAACATCGTCACATTGTAGAGGTTGGCTCGTCTCTTTTGGCGCATGCTTCTATGCCATTAAAGTTTTGGGACGAGGCTTATCTTTGGGCCACTTATTTAATTAATCGTACCCCTAGCAAGCTCTTGAATTTTTCCTCGCCTATTGAGCGTTTGTTTCACCAACCACCGAACTATCATTTGCTTCGTGTTTTTGGGTGTGCGTGTTGGCCAAATCTCCGTCCCTACAATGCCTGCAAATTAGCCTTCCGATCAAAACAATGTGCGTTTCTTGGGTATAGCGGTTTACACAAAGGCTACAAGTGTCTTGACATCTCTACTGGTCGGGTCTACATTTCTCGTGATGTTGTCTTTGATGAGAACGTTTTTCCCTTTGCCAAACTCCATCCAAATGCCGTGCCCGTCTTAAAGCTGACATGCTTCTCCTTCCACCAAATCTTCATGAGGATAGACCTCTGCATGATCACATGACTAATACTCATACTTCTAATGCTTGTGCTGGCTCAGATTGTGTGCAGGGTCATGCATGGACACATGTGCATGCTCACGGTGCAAATTTGGATCAATTTGATGCAGAAATTGTGGCCCAAGCAAATGATTCTGGCGCTGATTACGGAGATGATTCTTTCGGCGCTTCCGAGGAAACCAGCGGCAAATCTGCCTCTAATTCCGTGCCGGTTGGGTCAGGCCACAGCGCGGGGGCGGGAAGCAGCCACCCGACAGCCTCGGGATCATCGCCCTCATCAGCGCGGCAATCATCTCGCGCTAGCGCGGGACATGCCCCGGGCGGATCTTCCTCGGGATCTTCACCGTCCGGATCTTCTATGGCCACCACGTCTGGAGATCAGGTTGCATATGATTCTGTTGATTCGGCATCACCATCGCCTGCACCGGCCCCAAATCATGCTGTCACAGGTCTATGACGGGAATCCATCAGACAAGGAAGCTGACGGATGGTACAGTGAGGTATGGTCGGTATGGCCGGATCATTAACCTGTGTACCACCGGAGAACCTAAAAACCAACTTGAGGCCTTTAATGATCCGAATTGGATTAAGGCAATGCAAGAAGAGTATGATGCTCTCAAGCGAAACGAGACGTGGCATTTGGTGCCAGCCAGAGATGCAAGTAATATCATTGATTGCAAATGGGTTTATAAGGTAAAGAGGAAAGCTGACGGAAGTATAGACCGTTACAAAGCAAGACTTGTGGCCAAGGGTTCAAGCAACGATATGGAATTGATTACGAGGACACCTTCAGTCCCGTAGTCAAGGCAGCGACAATTCGATTAATACCGTCCTTGGCGGTATCAAGAGGATGGGAGATGAGACAATTAGATGTACATAACACGTTTCTTCATGGTGTTCTGGAGGAGGATGTCTTCATGCGGCAGCCACCGGGGTATGAAGACAAGAAAAGGCCAAATCATGTCTGCAAGTTAGAGAAGGCCTTGTATGGTTTGAAGCAAGCCCAAAGGGCATGGTACTCAAGGCTCAGTACACGGCTACAGGAGCTTGGGTTTAGTCCCTCGAAGGCAGATACGTCTTTGTTACATCATGATATTTTTGCTCGTATATGTCGATGACATTATAGTAGTCAGCTCCTCAACTAAGGTGCAGCTCTCCTTCTTGATCTGAAAGCAGACTTTGCCTTGAAGGACCTAGGGGAGCTACACTATTTCTTGGGCATTGAAGTCAAGAAGACAAGTAATGGTATTATGATGATGCAAGGCAAGTATGCCACTGATCTGTTGAAGAGGGTGAACACGCAGAACTGTAAAGCCGCGCCAACTCCAATGACAACCACAGAAAAATTATCTGTTGATGAAGGGGATCCATTGGGAACCGAAGACACAACAAGGTATAGAAGTATAGTTGGAGCATTACAATATTTGACACTTACTCGGCCTGATATATCCTTTGCCGTAAACAAGGTTTGTCAATTTCTGCATGCACCAACAACAAGTCATTGGACAACAGTAAAAAGAATCTTGAGGTATCTTAAGGGTACATGGGAGGTTGACTAAAATTCACTAAGTCACCTTCGACACTAGTAAGTGCTTTCTCAGATTCTGATTGGGCTGGTTCATGTGATGATAGAAGATCCACTGGTGGATTTGCTGTGTTCTTTGGCTCTAATCTCATATCATGGTGTGCTCGGAAGCAAGCAACCGTGTCAAGATCAAGTACAGAAGCGGAGTACAAATCTCTGGCCAATGCAACAGCTGAAATGATCTGGATCCAGTCCATCCTACAAGAGCTGGGCATACCGCAGCCTAGTACACCATGCTTATGGTGTGATAACATTGGTGCTACATATCTTGCAGCAAATCCGGTCTTCCATGCTCGAACCAAACATATAGAGGTTGACTACCACTTTGTTCGTGAAAGGGTAGCTCGAGGGCAATTGGAGATCCGATTCATTCCATCAGCAGATCAGGTCGCAGATGGGTTTACGAAGCCTCTGCCTGTGCAGAAAACGAGGATGTTCAAACACAATCTCAACTTGGGAAAGTCATGATTGAGGGGGGCTGTTGGAAAGTGTATGTATGGCAGGAGCTAATAGCCCGCCATCTCCTCTAATCACCGGCGTCCTTGCCTTGTATAGGATTACCTTGGAGATCAAGTCTAGAGATTGTACTTCCCTTGTATTCTCCCTGTAATCCTGTGATTGATTGATCATAGTGAATATATATGAACATGCGTCCTCCATTGGAGGTACTATGCTTCAACCAATACTTTCGCATCTGGACCTTGCGCCAGCTCGACCTCCGCCAATCTGTCCCACATCCTCAACATTTCCTTGATGCCGCCTATATCCAAGTTTTTGATCCAATAATCCTCTCGCAAGCAATCTCTAACTGATATCCCATCGTCAAGCCTTGGCCGTTGCACATAAATAGCAGGGAAGAGATCCTTGACTCTTCGCCCATTGATCCAGGGGTCCTGCCAAAAGGAAGTGTCTCTGCCATCGTTAATCTGCGGCGAAGTAGACGCTTCAAAAATCTGAATGGCAAGTTCTGGCGGGGAAATCCTCAGGTTTGTCCACGGACGCCACGTCTCCGTCCGATGTAGCCAGCACCAGCGCGAGCGCAAAGCCGAATTGAGAAGGCGCAGGTTGGGATTCCCAAACCCCCGACCCGTTCCCGCGCGCAAATCTCCTCCCATGTCACGAGGCAGCGTCCTCCTCGAGTCTCCTTTCTTCCTTTCCACAAGAATTCCACGAAAAGCCACGGCAGATTTTTTTTTCAATTTTCGTGAGTGTCCATCGGTAGGTCAAGCCACGGCATCGCGTAGATTGAAGATTGCTATATTAGCGGCGGCGGAGTTCAGATCAAACGCCTTCATCGCGTAAAATGATACAGTTCAGATCAAACGCTGACCACTCGAAACATGAAGAACTTGAACCTCAAAATATATTCAACGCTGACCGAGTTGCCAGTGCTTACTGCCGTCCATCGTTTCAAACGAAAACACGATATCGCCGACTGTCACGAGTGTACGTACGTACAGTCCGTAGCCAGAACTGCGAAAACGGCTCAGGCATCGTGCCGTTCGAAATTTCAGCGGCCGGTCACATGAAGAGTGGCAGGAGCCGTGCCCGCTGCAGCGCCTGTCATGGTACTACTACCACTAGCTTTTGACAAGATGTTGCTCTGTAGTTGCACAGCGGTCGGTGCCTGACAACAACGGCATCGGCAAAGCTTTGCGCGGGTACCCAGGCACACGGGCCGCTGCTTGCTTCTGCTGCCGCCGCAGGTGGCGCGCCTACACTGCTGCCAAACGACGCCACACGCGAACAAACACGGCCCATCCGCCCGTCCGCTCGCCTCCATCCGACGGTCCGCCTCGTCCCATCCCGGTCCCACCGTTTACGAGGGAGGACAAAGCCTCGTAAGCCGAGCGCGCGCACCACTCCCCGGCCACCTTTGAAACCTTTCCCCATGCTCTGACGCGCGCTCCTCCTCGGCTCCTCGCCGTCCGTGGGCAGGCATGGCTGCCCCCACCCTCTTCACCTCTCGCCTCCTCCTTCTCATGGTCACCGTCGCCTTCGCGCTCCCCGGCGCCGGCGCCGCCCAGCTAGATCCGCAGCAGCTGCTGGCACTCCGTGCCCTGGGCCTGGCCGCGCACCGCGCGGGCGACCCCTGCAACGACGACGCGGCGGGCGCCCCCGTGGCCGCGTCCTGCGACTCCGGGAAGCCGTTCCGTCGCGTGACATCCCTAACGCTCACCAACTGCTCCGACACCACTTCCGTCTCCCCCGCGGCGCTGGACGCGCTCGCGCCGTCCCTCCGCGCGCTGGCCTTCACGGACTGCCCGGCAGTCCCGCCGCGCCTCCTCCCGCCAGAGCAGCTCGCTGCGGGGCTCCTGGCCTTCTCCTGCAAGTCCTCGCTCGCCCGCCTCCCCCTCGTCTGGCTCTCCCGCCTCGCCAGCCTCACGGAGCTCGCAATCACCGACACGCCGCTCGCCACGGGCTCCTCGACGTCCGAGCTCGCGGTGCTCATCTCCCACATGAGCAACCTCACCACTCTCACCCTCTCCCACGCCAACATCTCCGGCGCCCTCCCGCACCACTGGCACTGCGCCAACCTCGCGCGCCTCGACCTCTCGGGAAACCGCTTCACGGGAGCCATCCCGGACGCCGTCACCCTCCTCGGCGGCATCACCAGCCTCAACCTCAGCTCCAACGCGCTCAACGGCTCCATCCCGGCCCGCATCGGCGACCTCATCTCGCTCGCGGCCCTCGACCTCTCCAACAACTCGCTCTCCGGCGGCATCCCGGACACGCTCTCCACGCTCCCCGAGCTCCAGGTGCTCAACCTGGGATCCAACCGGCTCAACGGGAGCATACCGCGGTTCTTGTCCGGGATGAAGGGGCTGAAGGAGATTAATCTGGAGGGCAACAACTTGGACGGCGTGGTGCCGTTCGGGGCCGGGTTCTTGGCGAAGCTCAGGGTGTTCAGGGCCGCCGGGAACAGCAAGCTGTGCTACAACACGTCGGTGCTCACGGCTGCGGTTGCTGTCGGGGTGGCGCCCTGTGATAAGTACGGGTTCCCCGTCACGCCGCCTCCGGCCACGGCGCAGTCGGAGAAGAGCACGGACTACGATGACGGCGGCGGCGAATCGGACGGCAACGGCGAAGATTCTCGTGGCGGGCCCAGCGCCGCGGTTCTCGGGCTGGCCATTGGGCTGTCCTGTTTGGCGTTTGCCGTCATCTTGGTCGTCTGCCTCTGCAAGGTGTGCAGATGACGCGGCGCGCGCCGGCGTTTCGTGAATTCATTTTGGCTCTCTTGCGTTGTGCTAGGCTGAGCATAGGATCAATTGATTCTTACGTGTGTATTTAATTTGTCGCCGATCTTTGCTCCTTGGTCTGGTTCAACATCTTGATCCCATCTAGAGTGAAGAATGCAAATGAATTTGTAGAGGAGTATTGTTGTTTTTGTGATTTTATCCCCGTCCGACGTTATCTTCATGAAACAGAGTGATACCGCATACAGCATTCAGCCGTTCACTGCCGTTTAGCAACCCCGTCCGCAAGAGCAAACGATTGAGCAATTGTGCATCACTGAAGGTCCGGACTGTGGAGCCAATGATCACCTTGAAGTTTGAACTCCAAAAAAAGGGGAAGGCCATTCACGTGGGAACACAAAAGTGCAGACTGAAATTTTACGCGCAAGTCAAATTTTCGGGAAAATCTCGTGTTCTAAATGTCAGTTCGATTATAAACCAAAAAATGTGAACCCTGTTTGTGTAGCAAGCACAGCATGTCTAAAATCATTGTCGCACACGCACAGCGCGTTGTTTAGGCTTGAAGGATACGTTGCCAACCGCGGTCTCGTCATCATGTAATGCACCTATGGCCCAGCCCGCCCCTTCTCGCAATAGCACCTACCTACGGCATTGGTCCGCTCAGTTAGCTTTTGAGTTGCGCTGCCAACTCTGCCAAGTGCATTATTTACTCCGTATCATATTGAGTGAATCAACTTTATCCAAATATGAATATATCTATGCTTAAAAAGCGTCTGCATGCATGTAATATAAAGTCACGTGATATGGGACGGGTATTAGGATGACTCTGTACGGTCAGTTCTGCTCACCTCCTGCCGTCAAATTTTGCTGCTTACGTCTACGCAGGTTACAATTGTAGGCTATAGGGCAAAAAGATAGAACTATGCTGCTTTTGCCACTTGGCTTTCAAATTTTAGACAGACATGTAATCTTACTTTTTGTACAGTCTTTTTTTTATCAATACATGATTGTAGGCATTTTTGCCTACAGTCTTTCGCCTTAAAAAAACAATTGTAGGCCATCTGTCACGACTTGCAAACGTCTTATAAATTAGAGTAGAGGGAGTAGTAATTGTATTGTATACACTCATACAAAGTTGTAAAGGTACAGCAAACTTATCGCGAGAGTGGTATAGTGGAACGTTACTGCTAGAGTAAATTTCAAAGAATCACAGTTTTTAGGACAGATGTATCATTGGACCACACTTATCGCAAAACCATTCGCAGAACCACACATTTTGAAGCAGTTTGTCTCAAGTAGCCCGAAACCAGATGGTTTGACGGTTTCACATGATTCCTTATAGTTAGGGTCCACTTGTCGGATGCCATGTAATTGTTTACAAGTGGGGAAAACTGTGAACTGCGGGAAGGAGAAGGGGGCCGGGGGGTTTAATCGTGGGTTAACGGGTCCGGTCGGGTCGAGTCGATGCCAACATGGCATCTGACATGTTGGACCCACCTGTAAGGAAACATGTGAAACAACCAAACCACCCGGTTTCTGGCTACTTGAGACAAACTGTCTCAAAATGTGTGGTTCTGCAAACGGTGTTGCGCTAAGTGTGGTTTAGCGATACGACTGCCCCAAAAACAGTGGTTCTCTATAATTTACTCTTACTGCTAACTTATGTGTAGTGCAGCTGATCTTTTTTTTTTCTGGGTAGCTGATGATCTTAATTATCTATACCAATATAACAAATTGGAGTTGGTGGTGATGTTACGGACGTCGCTGTCGCGGTACGTCAGCTCACTGAAATTACGTCTAATATGCCACCTAATACCCCAAGTCCTGAAACCGTCCGTCTTCGTCCATCCTCAGCGCAAGCCCCCTCCTCTCGATCTCCCGCGCTGACACGAGTGCAAGCTCCCATCCTCCTCAGCCCTCACACGAAACGAATCTTCCGCACGAAAAAAATTATTCCGTAGCAACGCACGGACACTCTGCTAGTACTGGATATAATTCCCCGCCGCTGAAGGAAGCATACAGTGTGTCGTTTCACATTGCCCACGTTTCTGATGGCAAATTGCCGATGGAATGGAATGATAGGATCGCCGTCCTAATGAGCGCCCATGATTAATTGCACAAGCACCACACGTACGAAGGCTCGATTATATTCCCCACTTATGCCGCTGCGTTGGAGACTTGGAGCAATCAAGACCCACCAATGGCCGGGCTGGCCGATGCAGATCACTCCAGCTAAGTATACATTGCAGTCCATAAGTAGTATGAAGGCGCTAGTACTCGATCTGGTTTCGAGACGTAGCTAATAGGCTCCCTCAGTGCGCGTAGGCATCATTTAGCCACGGCGTACATCCGCATTTCTTGCGTGTTGACAGAAAAGGGTTACTGATCTCTTTTCTTTTTCCGCTGAGTCCATGTCTTCGTGTATCATGGCAAATTAGGTAGCGACGTTTGATGTTGAGGCCTGGAAAAGGTTTGAGGCGGGGCCGCTGCGTTAGTCGCCTCTTGGGTGCTGCTTTTCATGGACGAATGCAGAAAAACTAGCATCCCCGATCTGATGTTTGTAGTGAGGAAAACGTTAGTCGTAAAGCTGAGGCTGGAAAGGTCGTGCTAGATTATGACATCTCGCCTCGTGTTATTCGTACTCGTTTTGGTTATTAGCTCAATTCAGCGTGATGGAAAATATATCTTCTGTGCTGCAACCTGCAAGAGGGCTAGTGGACGAATTAACTTGCGTATAGTCAGGGCATAGAACATAATCATCACTCCTATCCAATGTCAAGTTCCACTGATGTGATTTCCATCTTCTATTTTGACTGAAAATGTATCATTTCCCCGCCAAAAAAAATGTATCATTTCATTTCCCCCTTTTCTACAAGTACGATTTATACAAACTTCAACAGTGCCAGCTCATAATTCCAGCGAAATCAACATCAAAACTTTGAATAACACAGACAGATGCAAAATATTACTCCATCTACATCACCTCACAGGTTGCGGAGAAAGGCCTGAGAGGAAACCGAATGTCTTCATGTTGATCAGATACACACATTTGCAGTACCGGCAAAACATCGCCGCCACACCCCTGTGATGCCCCTCAGCAGTCGATGGAGCTGCAGGCCCCGGTGCTCTCAGTCTCGGCACCGCTGACGAAGGGGTCGATCTTGACCCAGAGCAGGGAGAAGACTGAGGCCAGCAGGACAGACCAGAGTATGACGATGGTGGGTGTCCGGTTCTGGCGGCCCATGAGACCCTTGAGGAACGGGTACAGGTGCATAATCACCCACATGGCGAAGAACACCTTGCCGAATAGTGGACCCCATGACTCGTATCCACTGTTGAGTGCGTCAGAGAACCCGGCCACCACGCCGACAAGGTTGAGCACCAGGATGGTTGTCGGTGGGATTAGCACCGTTGTCCACTTGAACACATACAGCTCACCGAAATCGCCGTCCTCTGCTGCCTTGGCCGTGACCGTGAAGTTGGTGTCCAGCCCGATCACCATCTTCAGGATACCCTGGAACACGGCGAACAGGTGAGCAGAAACGCCACCAATGACCCAGAACTGCTCGTTGCGCCACCAGTCCTCGATGCCAATGCCACTCCACCGCAGCTCCAGCACACTTGTCAGGATGATGGAGGTGAAGAGGCCAAGAAAGTATATTGTTGCAGCATTTGAGAGCTGAATTAACGCCAAGTGAACAACGTTAGTTCATTAAACAAAGCTAGCCATGAGAATCCAATGCCAAAAGCTTTATATAATGTCGCCAGGAATCTTACTATCGGAATGATGAATTTGCCGGTGAGCAAGCAAATGGCGGGCAGGCAGCAGTATGCAACGAGAGGAAGAGAGGTGAACGGGTAGACGATGGTGTTGATGTACGACAGCCTCTGGAGCCATCTCAGACGGCCACCTCCATAGCCATACCACAACGGGCAGTGCCGGCTGAGGAAGATCTCGACGGAACCAAGAGCCCACCGGAGAACCTGGTGCAGACGATCAGAAAGGTTGATTGGGGCTGACCCCTTGAATGCGGGTCTTATCGGCATGCAGTAGATGGATCGCCAGCCACGGCAATGCATCTTAAACCCAGTCAGAATATCCTCTGTAACTGAACCATAGATCCAACCAATCTGATACGAAAGCAGAAACAACTAGTCATGAACTCATGCCTAATGAACAGACCAAAGCTATTCAATCTATTATCATGTACGTTAACAAAAGACAGAATCTGAGAAGAACCACACCTCTTTTCCCCATTCAGTTTTCTCTTCGTATCCACAACTAATGACATGGATGGCTTCTTTGATCAGTGTAGATGGGTCTGCAGACTCAGGAACACCCCCGTTCTCCATAAGAGTTGATTCAATGAATACTGAAGACTGCCCAAACGACTTCTCGAAGCTCATCTGGGAGATCAGCATGGACCGTTCATACTCGTCATAGTCTGCAAAAGCAACCACATTATTACGAACACACAATTCTTGAAGATTTAGAATATTCTATACAACACGGTTTATGCACTTACTGTCAATTTCCCGTAGATTGAAAATGGCAGACTCAAGGTCTTCTCGTCGGGAGTCTCTGTGCATTTCCTTCTCAGTTTTTTCAACCTTTTTCTTGGGACAGCAACAGCAGCACCATGAACAGGCCGAAGACTTTGGAAGAGCAGGCAAAGATGGTGGCCCGTAACCATAGAGTGCTTGCCTATAGAAACAACAACCAGTTCCCACATAAACTGGTCCTTGGATGCCATCAAGCCCTTTCATGTTAACCTGTGCATGATAAGTATGAACATATAAGTGAGTAAATATAATTAAGATGCAATACGGCATCACTGAATTAAAACTTACATCGAAGAACACGACGTTCCTATTGGCATAACGATCACTGCGATCAATGCCATCGAACCTCTGTGGGAATTGGACATAGCAAATATCTCTACCAACAGAAGGGTCCATCATGAAGCACATCGCTTCACGAACAGCTTTGCTGTTGTTAACATAGTGATCACAGTCAAGGTTAAGAATGTAGGGAGCATTTGTCAGAACAGCAGACACTCGGACCTGCCAAATTAGAGAATTGTTCAGTAATTTAATATTCAAGGTAACTTTGTTGAATTGTAACAAACAAAAAGGATAATTCTCTCTAAAGAAGTATTTACCAGAGCATTCATAGCCCCTGCCTTCTTGTGGTGCTGATATCCTGGTCTTTTCTCTCTTGACACATACACTAGCCGAGGAAGCTCATTTCCATCGAAGTCGCGAGCACCAGTCTCACCAAGGAAAACCTGTGAACAGAAGCCAGGAATATTGGAAGTGTAAGTTTCATGAATAGGCTTTCTAGGAAGGATCAGCAAGCATCAAATTACGGAAGTGTCAATTCCATATTCCATAGAACAAAGCACTTGACTCAATTAGTTAATACATCTGCAGGACTATGACTTCCTCTTAATGATGTAACTGCGATCTGACCTAATGATACAAGTTCAATGAGGATATTCCACATATTGATAACTAAATGTGTGTTGAACAAAAATAATGGAATATTTTAGGCCCTGGGCAATTAACTAGGACATAGATAAAAATAGTTAGCACATATCTTACTATGAAAGAGAAATGCATTATGTATAGAGAGAACTTTAAAGTGTGGCAGCATAAATTTCTGTATAATAACTATAAAACTTCTGATGCATCAGGTATGAACTTGCAATTACTGCCAAGCATTGCTTCATATAGTCTAAAGAAAAGATTGACCCATATGACCATAAATTTCTAGATTGATATTTAATGAGAAGCAAATTACCTGAATCATGCCAGGGTGGTCACGAGGATTGTTCCCAGGCCATGGTGTCCCATCCTGCATGACCCAACCTTCCTCAGGTGTCTTCTGAGCCTTGGCAACCAAAGCATTTATCCTCACCTTGTACTCTTCATAATCCCTCTGCATGTAAAAGTTTTTCTTTACATAACCAACCACAAAAGTAATCTGCCAAAAAAAGGGAATTCTCCAGTAGTGCAATCGAGACCTACCTTCATAGCCCTACGCTCCTTGACGAAAGACGGGTGAATTTTGTCCTTCAAGTAGTCAATCTTCTGTGAGAAGTAGAACTCAGGGGTTCGTGGCTCAATGGAGTACTTCTTGCAAAATGGAACCCATCTCCTTGCAAATTCCGCAGTTTCAGCAAGTGATTCAAATGTCAGCATAGAAGATCCATCGTCAGAGACATAGCACGAAATCTTCTCAACAGGATAGTCTACCGCAAGAATGGACAGCACAGTGTTTGCAGTGATCAGTGGAGGCTCTTTCAATGGATCCACTGTACTGACAAAGAAATCCACAGGTGCTAACCCAGAATCTTCTCCGTCTCCATATCTGTAACACACACGAATGATGAAATTGATTAGATACCAGTGCTTGGGCTTACTGATATATAAACAGTTTTGGTGCGTGCTACGAGCCAGCATACCGTGCAATCAGCCTATCAACATAGGTCTCTCGATTGATAGGATACCACTTGGGGAATTGATCCAAGATCCAAGAGAAACCGAACCAGATCTCACATATCACTGAAGTTAGCCAGAGACCAAAGGCGCTGTAGACAGGGTTGGTGATACGGTAGTGAAAGAAGAGCCCGAGAACTACCAACCGCATAATGATGACTGCCCTGTAAGGTGTAAGCTTGTTTTTCGATATAGGGATGATTCGAGATAGTGGCTCGTATGCATCTGTCAAACTGCAAAATAGCTTGGTGTTACAATAAATTTAAAGCATATAAAAATTAAATCAACACTAGTAACAAGAAATTCTACTTAAAAAAAAGTAAAAAGAAATTCTGAAATCGAGATTCTGGTATATTATGATACAATATAAGTGAAGTTCAAAAATGTCCCAGGCTATGCTGTATGACAATAGAAAAGCTGAACATATTGCATCCACATCTTAGAAAAGGGCGTTTGGTTATAGACCAAGCTAAGTACCAGACTGAAGCCATGGCTTATGTCTAAACCAAGCCTGTTAATGATATATGAAGTGGAATTCCTATTTAGCTTAAGTTTTTTGCTTCAAGTGCGCGAGAATATAGAAGTTCATATTTTGAATCTTGAAAGGTAGCAATTGCATTGCATGAACATCAAAGTCAGTTTTAAACGCCACTGGCATCTAGTTCATCTAGAGCACATATTTAGTATGACCGATCTAGTTTATAAAGGTTATGATTAATACCGAAAAGGATCAACCAACCCTTACAACAATTTCCATTTTAAAAAGTATACAGACAAACATATATAAAAGGGTAAGCTCATTTCTTACTCCTTTTCATCCATGATCTGTTCTTCCACAGGCGGAACTTGTGCTTTGGCCGCAGCCTTTTTCGCTGAGGCTTTCTTCTCATTCTTCTTCTCCTTCCAGCTATCAACCCTGTTCTTCCAGATGGGCTTCCCAGATTCATCGTTTAATTCTTCAAATCAAGAGTGAGAGGAGAAATTTCAGTACTCGAGTGATATCAAGTGAGGGAAAAACACAACTAACAGAGACGAGCATGCCTACCACTCCCAACTCCCGACATGCTGCTCATGGTCCTGGCATGGCTTACTTCATCCTGTTGCAGCAAAATCCCATCCAACATTGTCAAAACTGTCGGAATTCCCCTTGCTGGAGAAGGAGAGCTATGACAAATTGCAGGAATAAATGACTTCACCTGGCGATCGCTGAGTTGGCTGGCGATGGTGACCCGCCCACGCAGACCTTCGGCGGCGTGGTGGTCCTCCACCTCCTCCTCCTTCTCCTCCACGGCGCTCGCCTTGCCATGCGCTGGAACAGAGAGCAATGCCATCACCATCAGAGCAAAGCCCCTCGAAACTGCTAATTTCTTCTCTCCCCAAAAAGCCATCTTAAGAAACACGCACCTGTGTCGAATGCGGCGTACTCCCCGCCGCAGCGTGCACAGACGGTGCGGCCCTCGGCGGCATCCTCGTCGAGGCACGCCCTGCAGAGCGCGTAGCTGCAGGCGCGGCAGGCGGCGCGCGCGTCGTCCCCGCAGGCCGCGCAGGGATGATGGGTCCCCGACTCCATCATGGCTCTCCCTCCGTGCGCGCACTACTCGCCCGCTCCCCCAACGCGGCTCCGGGGTATCGCGAGCGGCAGCGGGCGAACGGGTAGGGGGGGAGTGAGAGAGGGAGGGAGGGAGAGGCTAAGCGTGCCGGAGGTTGGATGCGTGGTGATATAGCCATAGCCGCGCGGTGGTGTGGCGCTGGCAGGAGGCCGGTGGGTGTGGGGTTGGGGCGTCGGCATCGTACCGGCGGGTGGAGGATGGAAAGAATGGAAGCAAAGGGTTGGGCGCCTGAGCGGGCATGGGATGGGAGGAAGAGGGGGGCGGCGTGCGGCAGATGTTTCTCGCGGGATTTTTGCGGGGTTTCGAAGCGAAGGTGACCGCGGCGAGGAGGGGCGTGAGCTGCAAGGCGGGAGGGTCGGAGGTCGGGGGCGCCGGTTGGTGAAACGGGGGTGTGGTGGGGTGGGTCCCTCAGGACGGTGAGAGCAAGAACTGAAGAAAGATGGAAGAAATCGCTCGCGTTGAGGCGTCGCTCTTGTTTGAGATGACAGCCCGTTTTCGGACTCGCGAGTCACCACGGCGAGGGCCGAGAGAATAGCTTCAGCAGGAGACCTGTGCTCCGTGGAGAATGAATTTTGCGGCACTTTTTTCAGTTTTCATGGTGTGCAGTCTGTGTCCTGGTACTTGAAGTTCACGTGGTTGCAAAGAGTGTGTGGTTACAGTTTCATGAGTGACCATGCATTTCCATGGTCAGTTGTCATGTAACAATTTAATCTCATTTGAATAAACCCAAGTGAATAGCGTTAGAGTTTCGCAGTTTCAATTTTTCGGAAATACACGTTCAAGTGAGACTCGAGCTCGAGGGATCGACTTAGAATGCAGAGAGTATACTTACCTCGTTTCTCTAGCAGACCCGTTCCATCCGATCTCAAAAGGGCTCCGAAAGGTCACTTGATAAGTTACTCAAAAATGCCCGGCTAACAGTCCCCTCGATACCTCTTCCAACGTAGGAGTAGGTCGTGCTCCAACGAGGCGACCGGAACTATTCAAAAAACACTGTTGTGTCAATTCTATTGAGTATACGACAACCTTCTCTTAAAAGACCTTATACGCACTCTTCATCTTTGTACCATCAAGCATCAATAATCCTTATACCAATTAAAGCTCGAGAGTGAGAACATGTGGGTACATTTGAATTATTTGTACATGAAGTAACTCTATTTTGTATTCTAGAGAAAAAAAGTAACTCTATTTTAACAAACCCCCCCTCCCCCCCTCAACTATTGGCAAAGTCCAAATCTAACCCTAAACTCTAAAACCACAGGCAAAATACCCCCCCTCCCGACTTGTCATACCATTCACCTATACCCCCGGACCTGTTTCCCCTCAATTTACTTGGTTTTGGCCGTAGCGTTGGCACCTTGACCTGGCTTGACCGCCATGCCGGCAAATGCCTTCTCTTCCTTCCCTCCCCCCCTCCTCACCTCCCCCCCTCTCTCTCTCTCTCTCTCTCTCTCACACACACACACACACACACACACACACACTCTCCCGCTCTCTCTCTCTCGGTTCTTTTCCCCAACCTGCTGCAGGAGGGGAAGAGCGGGAGTTGCTGCTGCTGAATTGCCGGCGCCGCTGCCAGTGCTGAATCGACCAACCGCCGTGCTCAATGGCCACCACCAGTGCCGAATCGACCAACTTGCTGTGTTGCGGCTCTAGGGTTCTTGCAGGTAGTGTGGGGGGTGGGGTGGGGGGGCGGGGGCACTCACGCAAGAACCAGATCATTCGACAAAAAAGGACCAGCCTCTTGGTGGCAGAACAACACCGCGCGGGGGAGAAGAAGATGGCCGGAGTCAATCCTTCACCAGCGTGGCAGCTAAAACCAGGGAAATCTATGTGAAAACAAATTTGGTGGTACTAGTAAACGGTACGAGAAGTTGAGGGGGTAAAACTTACCTGGTTTTAGAGTTTAGGGTTACATTTGGACTTTGACAATAGTTGAGGGAAGGGGGTAAAATGGAATTACTGTACATCATGCTAGTTCCTACTTCCTCTGTTCCTGATTTCTTGTCACGTTTCTAGTCCAAATTCTTGAGATTGTGATATGTAATGTAATGCGGTACATACGAGATAGTCAGATTTATAGAGATTGCATGCCCAATTTTATTAACGTGTCCAACGAATTAACTCATGAGCTACTCGAGTCAAGCTGAATTTAATTTTGAACTCGGTAACGTAACGACTCAAATCGAGCTTGTACTACGTTTTCTTTGCCTTTTCTTTTTGGGAAACTAATTTTTTTTAAGGGAAATTTTGGGAAACTAGCTTGGACTACGTTATCCAGCGCAGTAGCTGTAGCGGGCACAAGCTCACAATCAGTCCAAAAGATCGTCTTCGATCGTGAGTAACCAACAAAGCAAAGCTGACCCTGGCCCATGGCCTCTTTCATTTTTCCTTTCGAAACTTCTTCCAGACTTGAGCAACTTTTTGTTTTTTGCTGGGAACCAGACTTGGGCCACTTGAGTTGACAAAAGAGAGTAGCTTCCAGGCACCTTCTATAAGCCCGTTACATATATACATGGGACGGCCCAAACTCGTCCAATTAGGGAAACTGCGCAATTATCGGCAGAGCAGACTAACTGTGGCCTGCATTTCGCAGCCTCCAATTAGCCCAACAAATGGCTCCTGGGCCAGCAATTTGTCGCTTCCATAAACCGATTCTAGAATACAAACTGTTTCTTTTGTTGTCCTCTTTATCTTCTGGCTTCTTCGCTAAAAAAAATTAAAAATCTTCTGGCTTCCATTTTATGAATGGTAGTGTTACAGTCAGGACCAGTGGCCGTCTTTTTAACGAGTGAACTGCCATAGTACAGTACATTTTATCCTCACAGAATATGTGTAAAGTGTAATGGACATTCGATAACACAGCGGGAGGGAGACCAACCGGAGGTCTGAATCAGTAACAGGAATCATGCTGCCTTTTCAGTCTTTCAGATGATATAGGCAAATACATTCAGGCGGACAGTGCACGACCAATTTTCCAAGTTTCCAACATAAACATAGCGGTGACACATTCAAGTCTTCGTGCTCTGCCACTCTTCCTCGATCACGTCCGCGCGCAGCCAAATTTTCATTAGAAACGAAGGAGCTTGTTGTTACTTCTAACTTGAGCGCCCCTACTATTCTTCCTGCCACATATATAAAATAAATAAATAAAGGCCAACCATAACGCCAGCAATTGGAACTCAGAACAAGTCGGATAAGATTGTTCTTCATCGATTTATTTAATAGCTGGAATCAAGCCAAACAATGTCAAAGGAGAACAAAAAAGAAAGGGCAGCATGATGCATCCATGTCATTATCAGCCCGCGGCAGGCAGGCAGGAACTGTTGTGTTTCCAGAGATTACAATATGGGTATTGCCAGGTAAAGCTAGCAAGCAATGGCACACACCTGATAATCCCACCCCCAACCCATCCCATCATTTTTTTCAAAGCTATCCTCGACGTGTAACTAATTACTCGTCGGGGCTGGGAAAAAAAATCAGGCGCCAGGACCCAAAACCCGCCCGAATTCAAGCGCGTGTGGAGTTTCCCCCTCCTTCCTGCTGCAACTTGCAAGTTTGCAACGCAAAAAAACGCCGTTTCCCATCTCACCTCACTGTCCGTCCTCACAGTATCTTGCGCGTGCGGGTGATGTGAAACCGGTTCTTGTCCGTGCACGCGGACGAAGCTTCCGCGCACGCGCCGCTGCGAGCAACAGCAGCTTGGGCGCGCCGGGTCTGTCTGTCTGTCTGTCGCGGTCGCGAGGAGGACGCCTATTGCGTCCGTCTTCCCGTTTCACCTGCCCCCGCGGAATAATTAGCGCCCCATTTTTCTTCTCCCTGCTGCCTTGTTCGTAGTGGGCACGATTTTTTTCTTTCTTTCTTCAGGCTTAATTGCTGCTTGGCGTCTCGCTGTCCTATTCTAGCTAGGCCACTCTGATTAGGAGAACATGGTTCGTGGAAAAAAAACCAGAAAACAAAAGAGCAACTGCACATACATCCACTAAATCACTAATTTAATTCCCGTTACAGTACCTTGCATGTTTGATACTTTGATTTTCTGAGATCCCAACGTCTTTCATGTAAGCCGCCACAGTCCGTGGCCTTCAGATCTAAGTATATTTCCTGCCGTGTCTTCACGAGCCTTGCTTCTTAACACCAGTATTTTACTCTCAAGACACAGTCCGTCATTTGACAATGCAAATGGGTAGTCCACCGAGATATTTATCTCCTTCGCCAAGAACGAGTCAAGAACTCTAAACTAATTAGTACTATAAGGGTTTGGTGATGCAAATCCAACTAGGCATTATTACCCTGCTGATCCATAGCGACGTAACCTCCAAATCAACAATTTCTTTTATCAAGACTGATTGGGATTATTGGTCGACTGATGAACCGATGCCGCCCGCCACCTTCTTCGTTCTAGGCCCTTCCTTGATTCCATCGGCAAATACGGAGCAAGAAACGGTCTGCATACGTACAGATCGGCACCGTCAAGAGATCGCGTGATGCCCTGCATTACTTCTGATATGATTTACGTACGGGAGTACTCCCAATCAGATTTGTTTTACGGTGTAGTATATCTCTGATCGAATTGTTAACACGGACCACGAGACCAAAGGCACGTCGGTAGCTTCGCTAAACCATTGATGCATGCACGGGAAGAAACCTTTGCTTCGTGGCCTCGTGGGGGAAGAACCGCATGGCCGTGGGAGTACTTCCGCTAGCCGGATCAGTAGGCCCCGCGTGATGGAAGAAGAGGATAAGATGGAGGAGGGCCGGCTCGGCTGCCTCTGGTGAATTAAACTACCGGTACTGTCTGGCGTAATGGCGTTTGATTAAGGGATTTGGTTTCATGGAGTCGTGGTCACGCACGGGGTTATATTTAATTCCCTTTTTTGCCCTAGCAAGCTGCAGTCTTAGCTGCCCCCATACATGCTCATGTGCTTAGCCAGCTGAAGTGACAATCAGTGCGTTGTGATCTGTTTTCTGTTTTTTTAGGATAGATAGAGTAGACACTTTGTCAGTTTTCTTTTCGGGGTCTGTTTTCTTTTCTGCGGGGGGAGTACCATTGTTGTGGTATACTCCAGCGTGGAGAGTTTATCATGATCCCCACCCGCACGGACGAAACAACAAAGGCACAGTTTGGAGTCTGGACTACTTCTGTTTGCAAATCTGTACGGCGCCAAAAGAGTATCATCACTCGCGAGACGAGGCCTGAATAAAAAGGCCAAAGCGTTCTAGTAGATGCCATCATCTGAGACACGAGGAAACAGTCTCCACGTGACGCCGAGAGAGGATGCTGCACGTGGGTACGCATTCCGCGGGGGGAAACAAATTCCAGCTCGATCGCGCTGAATACCCGGGGCCACTTTCCAGTACCCTGTCTCTGAATACCTCTGGTACAATTGATTATCCTGTGCATCTGTACTCTACTCTCCACCTTTTTTATTTCCGAGGTACGCCGTACCCGATTGGTTAAACTGGCAACGCAGCAATACAATACCCACGCCAAGATTAACAAAAGCTTTCGTGTCAGACAGAGATTGGGAAATTCAGAGAGGAGCCCGTGTAAAGATACCGCGAGGTGGAGTAACCTACTGACGGTGTAGCGAGCAGTGTCAGGATGAAATTAAAGTACAAGTGCTCATCGCAGTTTCCTAGTGAGAGCCACATGGTTCATTAATTGGTGGATGAACCTTGGCACGATGTGAGGGATCTCGCCACGTTCTACTACTACTACTACCAAGTACACGTACGTGAACGGGGGCAGGTAATCTACGCGTACACGTACTTGTAACATTGGACAAGATGGGTTTTAGGTGAAGCAGATTAACTTTGCAATGATTCGAGGTCGAGGCTAGCTAGAACACCTGGCATGCCACGCAAAAGCCGGAATCAGATCCTCTGTTTTGCGATGCATGCCAAAAACATATGCAGTGATCTACATCGGTCAATCTTGACCGTACAATTAGTATCCGACGCTGGGGAATGGGGATGGATCTCGCTGGCGAATTTAGAAAACCTGACATACGGAAAGCGCTCCATCAAGCACCACGCAAACTGTACGTACGTACATGATCACGGGCGGCTGATGCGAGGCAGCAAAGCACATGCGCGAAAGATGTGTGTACAAACGGGGAGGCAAAGCCCGGACATGATTGGCCAGATCGGTTAGGGAGGAGGTCGCGATCGCAGCCTCCACTATAGATTAATCGCCTCCCCGGCCCCAAAACACCGCTCTCCCTCCGGCTCTCCTCCTCCCATACGCCACAACGGAAAGCGAGAGATCCAATCTAAAACCAAAACCCGGACGCGGTACAACTACGAGAAAAAAGAAGTGAAAACGCTGTGGGCGTTGGCACGTCCTTTCACTTGTATGTATGCCCTCCGTATGCGAACACCAATTCTACGCGCCCCATGGCAACATCGTTGGGCATAAACAAACCGTCCACTAACGCATCCGCACACGCATATACAGACAGACACGCGGGGGTATTGTATAGAGAAAGGGCGGATCATTGAAAGCTGCACCCATCCGTCCCCATTTGCTCCCCACCATTTCCATCCTCGCCCCCATCATTCGATCCTGTACTGTACTGCTACCACTCTCTCCTCCCCCTTTCCCCCCCTCATCCAGATACACTTGTTGTAGCCGGTGATCATCATCATCATCATCGCCAAAGCCGCGCACACACAGAGAGTGGAGCAGAGGAAAATATATATGCTTTCGGAAAGTGCGAGCCGGTTTTGTTTGCTTTGAGCTTTTTATCCACAGCCGCTGGGAGGGTTAGGCTAGCCCGCTCCGTTCGTCCGTATACGCCGGGCGTGGATACCTAGGCTGCAGGCGGCCGGGGTGGGACTGTGGAGATCGATGTCGGGCGAGGACGGGTACTGCAGCACGGGCACGGAGTCGCCGCGGGCGGACTCCGTCGACGAGCAGGCCGCCGCCGACGCGGAATCGCCGACAGGCGGAGGAGGGCCCAATAAGCGCGACCACCCCTCGCCGTCGTCCCCGCTGCCACCGCCCAAGCGCAGGTATCATCTGTGTTCCTTGTTGTTGTGCCCTTGGAGATTCTGCCTAGTTGAGATCCGAGGATTGAGTTTGTTCATGCGCGATTGCAGCCGGAGATCCGTGGAGAAGAGGGTGGTGTCGGTGCCGATTGCCGAGTGCGGCGACAGGGCCAGGGCGAACGGCGAGGGCCCGCCGCCGCCGGACTCGTGGGCCTGGCGCAAGTACGGCCAGAAGCCCATCAAGGGCTCCCCTTACCCTCGGTAAGTACACGTACCCTATCCAGCTTAATCCGCAGGGCCCGTAATTTCCGGCGAATTAGATCAGGTTTTAAGCACGGGGACTAGCCTAATTTCGGTTAATTGCTGTCGCGTGTTCAGGGGGTACTACCGCTGCAGCAGCTCCAAGGGGTGCCCGGCGAGGAAGCAGGTGGAGCGCAGCCGCACCGACCCCACCGTGCTGCTCGTCACCTACTCCTTCGATCACAACCACCCCTGGCCGGTGCCCAAGAGCAGCTGCCAACCGGGCAAGTCATCTCCCCGGGGGCTCACGGCGCCCAAGGCTGAGCCTGACACGCCGCCCGTGGACTGCCAGCCCGAGCCGCTAGCCGAGCCTGAGACAGAGCCGGCCGAAGCGACGCTGGAGCAAGAGCAGGATCAGGAACAGGAACAGGAGCAGAAGCCCGTCGTCGGTCTGGCCGATCCCGCGGCGATCACGGCGGCTGCGGCAGCGGAAGAGGAGGAGAGCATCGACTACGGCTGGTTCGACCAGTACCCGACGTGGCACCGGACGCAGCAGTACGTGCCGGCGGCGTTCGACGCGGCGCCGCTGCTGCCGCCGGAGGAGTGGGAGCGCGAGCTGCAGGGGGAGGACGCGCTGTTCGCGGGGCTCGGCGAGCTCCCGGAGTGCGCCATCGTGTTCGGCCGCCGGAGGGAGCTCGCCCTGGCTGCCACGGCGCCATGCTCCTGACCGGCCACCTCCCTGGCTCCCTGTTCCATTTCCCTTTTCTTTTCTTTTCCCGCCCCGGTTCTAGTTTTACCCGGAGTAATTTGGAGGTGTAGTACATAGCCGCAAGCTTTGGATCAATGGGGTCTCACTGTTCAAGAGTGGCCTTTGCTTCTTATTTTACTCTCTCTCTCGATTCCGTCGCGTCCGTTCGCCATACCCAACGCTTTTCTTTGTGCCTGCGCCACCACCACCACCGGAAGCAGTTCGAGATGATGTGATTCCAGCGAAAAAAGCAGCGAAAGGTTTGGCATTTTCAGAGCCTTTTAAATTCCTCGTCACCTGTGACGCACAGATCGATGGGTTAGGTTGCATCGCACGGCCTTCAGGGGCGCGCAAGTTAACGGCAAGTGACGGCGGACTGGCAAGTTGGCGAAGCGTGGTTGTTGGGGAGAAATGCACGAGGCCACGGATGCCGATCCAACCCGCCCCCCGCACCCCCCCCCCCCCCCCCCCCCCGCGGGACGCGTGCCGCGCGCCTCCGCGCCGGCCACGGCCGGCTACCGTTCGGCTATCACTACTGGCTCGGGACGGCAGACGGACGGGCGTTTCGATCTCCGGCTTCCAGAATCCAAAATCCTTGGCTTGGAAACTTTGCCAGCCTGCCGAGTCGAGCCGGGTCGCATACGCTGTCTTGAGTGCGATGTCTTCTTGAATTGGGTCTCTATCTCTGTACCGTGTCCGCGACCTGTCGGCGTCGGCCCCGGCGTGATATTTCGGGCGAGAGATCCACAACCAGACGAACTGTATAATTGTCTCTGGCATGAAAAGATGGACGCGAATCGACTGGCCGATCCAAGTGCTGTGCGTGTGAATCTGAAAGGAATTTCTTCGTGTTGAGTTCCATTTATGATTTGTATCCTGTAGGAAAAGCCAATTCTTGGACTTGTGTATTCCAGGCTTTCCAAGGACAAGGATGCAAGAACAGACGGTAGCTAGGGAGAGTCCTATTCTCGTCTAGTACCCCGTAGGATGATTAACTATCTTATCCCTGGAGTTTAGGATGCACATCTATAGGTATCCATTAACTGCTCTGCAGAGATCAAACAACTTCGTCGAAGGAGAGATTCTCCCACCCGTGTTTTGTTTAAAGGAATCAAATGTTTCTCCGTCACATACTCACATGGTTAGCGATCCAGGTTCTACGGAGTCCAAGTTAACCAAGTAAGCACGCTACTATACGTTGGGATTAGCTATTGAATTGCTTATGTGTCAGCATCCTAGGATCAAAATGTCTTGGTAAAATGAAAAGGTTACTACAGTGGTTGAGAAGAGACATTAACGAGGGGAGAGGACTAGACCTTAGCAGTCGTAGAAAAATGTCACACCCAGCCAGGTTTGAGATCGACTGGATCAAACATATGACGTTACATCCTGTCTGGACTCATTATCCTTTTCATTATCTTTAGCTAAAGAATCAAATCAGAAAGGGAAAACTAATTGGAAGTCGTTCTCAGTGACGTGAGCGAGAGACATGGATCGTTGCCAACCCTGGCCCTCTTATCTTTGGGCTAGGCTGCTTGGGCCAGCGTGCCAGCTCTGTTTTGCTAATTCGCACACCTATCTCTTATTTTGCTCTCAAAAAGAAAACCTATCTCTTATTTTGGCACGCTCTACATACCGCAAGCTTGTGAATAGGCTTGTTCTGTTCTAATAAAAGAAGTGAATTGGGTTGTTCAATTACGGTTTGAGCTTAACCTGTCAAAACCGCTATTTCAGTTTTTCTGCACTAGCTCCGTCAGCTGAATTGCAATTAGCGAAGGCAAATAAACTAGCTGTTGGATGGCCGGTCTAAGTGTTGGATTCAACCCGATTTTGCACAAGCCTACTCGTGGATACGAAAAAGAGGAGGGAGAATTGGCTAGAGAAGAGATCAGGCGTGCGCTTGTACATTATATACTATGGTTGAATAATAGGAAATCTGGCAGGAACAAAACAGCGAACCATATGCTGCATGAACCTGTCATGAGATGACAGGATGAGCAAAAATAAAATAGAAGCATAAACCTGTTTCGGAGACAAGTATTTCTCGGTAAAGTCTGGGTATTTAGTTCAAATCGAATATCACAATCAATCTTACATAATGGTTTCAGGAGAAAACTGCATCAATCTAACCCTCATAATCACCGCAGCAAAAAGAGAGGATGCATAAATCTGTTGCAGCAGAAGCAGCACCAACTAGTTGCAGACTCAACAGACAATGCATCTATATAGTACCCTAATTTGAGCAACAGCCGACTCTCTTCAATGCAGACACGTCGTCTTTCACATTTATCTTCTCCCCTTTGCTAGGGGCAGCTGAGCCATCCTCTCCTGCATCAACCGTCTTCCTGCTTGCAATTTGGTATATCTGAGTCAAAACTTCTGCAAAAGCGTTGTCTACATTTGTCGCGTCTAATGCAGACGTTTCCATGAAGTACAGTGACTCAGCCTCGGCATACTCCTGGCCATCTTCAGTTGAAACAGCCACCAAGTGGCGGAGATCAGATTTGTTGCCAACTAGCATGACAACAATGCTAGGATCAGTGTGATCCCTCAGCTCTTTTAGCCAGCGCGCCACATTGTCGAATGTCGAACGGCGAGTGACATCATAGACAAGTAATGCGCCTACTGCTCCTCTATAATAGGCACTCGTGATAGCACGGTATCTGACAAAAGAGAAGAATATAAGGCAGTCATATATACTTCAGCACAAAGTGAATGCAAGAAAATGATAAGGTACTGGCAGTGACCTAGCATCGATCTCACCAGCCTTGCTGGACATGGTCTACCAGCAGAAATTGTGTATGGGAATAAAATGAATGTCGTGAATATGAAAAGAGTGCAGACCTCAGAATGAACATCATGATCCTTTAGCTAGGTAAAATGTTGGTAAGGTGGTACACTGATGCGATATGACATACATAATTGTGTAAGAGTGAAACTTCTGTATGTGCTTTTGCCTCAAAAAACATTATTAAGTGAAAAAACCAAAAAGAAAAGCGAATTTATGTGGTAATTGTGTGTGGTGGCACCACTGATAAGGCCAAGGCACAAGAGCAACATGGTGCCAATGCTGGACAACAAATCACACAAGTGGGCAACTGTTGATCAAAGGGCTTGAGCAAACAACCCTTGGACTTACGGTTATCCTCAGGTAGAGGAGCAATGTTACATTTGTAAAAAGCATATTCAGAAAGGGTGAACAATTTGTGCAAATGTGAGTCTATATCCCAAAATGATTGCCAAGGTGTCCTGAAAAACATGAGAGAGGGCATTAAACTTGAAAAACAACTCTCTACACCATAGCCTACTTTCTCTTTCACGCTCGATGATTTTCTCCCATACAGATGCAGCCTATCCAGATTCTGAAGAGTAGATTACATTTTTAACCACACATATCTGTCACATCGTGACAGTTTGACATAATTTTTTTTTTGATACATTGAACCAGATCTGAGGAAAGAAAAAAAAACAGTTTGAACCAAATCTAGAGTTTGATCTCCATAATAAGTGAGCCCAAGCGTCAGGTTGACGAGACAATAAGTTGGGATCCGTTTGTTGATGTGGACATTACGTCTGATGCAGCTTTTGACACCACTTGTCTCATGTGGTCTTAATCATATCATTTCCTTTGAATTTTACACCCTGGCCCATCTTTAGTAAGATAATTCCTAACACATGCTCCACTTCCTCTCCATGTCAGCAGAGAAAGGGCCCACATGGCAGGTGGCGTGGCTTCCTTGATAGTGAAACAGCGGTCCGACATGTGGGTCTGATCTTTTAGGATGGGGATGTGACTCTAAATCTGTTTGAAATTGGAATTCTGGTGCTTACTTGTACAACGTCTTGACATTAAAATCTAGTTCAAACTGTCATAGTGCGACAATTATGTGGTTCAAAGTGAAATATACTATAGATTTTTAAGTTACAGTTGCATGTGAGTCGTTTTCTCTACTATAAAATTAAGTTTGCACGGACCTGTTTCCTAAAGAGCTTTTTTTGTTCTCGCAAGGTAATCACATGATGAAGAATTCTTACAGAACCAAAGACTCAAGTATCTCTAGGAGATGCAGAATAGCTACAAGCCTACAATGACTGCCCAAGTGAGGCCATTATCTCCTCAATTTATGTTGCTTCTGAGCTTCTCTTAAGTAGTCTTAATGACCTGCTGCAGCAGTTGCTGGCAAGACAGCTAGCCGATCAAAAAATCATTTGGATAGTACTACTACAGCTCACATAAGCACGGAACCAAACCATGCTTTAGGAGCACAATTATGCACCGATATGATCCAGAAACGTAGTGAATTGTGACCCAATGACACTTTCTAGTCTGAGATCCAACTCGCTCTGCAGTGGTCATCTCGTCAGCAGGGCCGCACTAATTAAATCTCCTAACACCTTTTCTCCTCCCATTTCGCCCCTCTCACGGCCAGTGCGGCAGAACCAAATTCAGCAACACCACGACGCGTCTCTCCACTGATCTATCTGTACGTTCCAAATGAAAGGTGGCACCACAACCACCAAAGCAATGATCTCAGCTGATTCACCCCCAAACCGTCGATGTAAGCACGGACTTCTAAAGTCCCAACAGCTGAGAAATCACAAGTGGGCACCCAATCTGCCCTCCAATAGTAACTTCATCCATGAACCGGCTACCTACCAAGTACGGAGTACATGCCAAAACTCGGAAGAAACATGTAGCAGACCATCCAATTACCAGCATCACCAAAGTAATTTGATAAATCAAAGAGTTAAATCAAAACAACGATATCATGAGTCATAGCCATGGTAGCGTACTTCCTGATTTTCTAGCTAAGAGACCATGAAGCAAGCAAATCTATAGCGCAAGTAATAATAGTGCCCATTTGCGCACCAACAGGAAGCCAGAGTTGAAAGGGGGCTGGGATCAAGTAAGAGAGGCGAGCACGGACCTCTCCTGACCGGCGGTGTCCCAAATCTGGGCCTTGACGACCTTGCCGTCGACCTGGAGGCTGCGGGTGGCGAACTCGACCCCGATGGTGGACTTGGACTCGAGGCAGAACTCGTTCTTGGTGAACCGCGACAGCAAGTTGGACTTGCCGACGCCGGAGTCGCCGATGATCACCGCCTTGAACAGGTAGTCGTAGTCGTCCTCCGCCCTGTACGCGCCGCTGCCTCCGCCGCCCGCCATTTCCCCCTTCCTTGCTTCGCGGGTCCCGGGCTGCTTGTGGCGTTTTAGGCTCTGGATCTCGCGGGAGTTTGGGGGGGTGCAGCGTCGCGGTGTGGGGGACGGAGCAGTAGGTGACGACAGTGTGAAGTGAGCTGAGCTGCTACGCCTACGCCGTCTTAATAAATCTGAAAATGTACTTGTTCAGGGAAAACCCTGTGTGTTTGTGATTTTAGAGATTTTATACCCCAAGTCAGGTCGAATTTGTAATATCCTGTGGTTACCGGCATACCGCAGGGATCCAAGCACAAGACGGTCAAATTGTACGGTAACACTCCAAGGTAGTGGTTGCATCGATAGCCTTGACTCGTGTAACAGTCTGTCGTTGTTTTTCTTCATGTCGCGCCAGCCATCGGTGAACACTGCCATCCGAATGGACCGAATGGGAGGCCTGGCCGCTGTTTGGCTTTCGTTAACCAAAAGGCAGCACCAGTTTGGCCAATTGCCTTTTCCCCGATGAATCCACGAGACTTGAATCTAGAAGCAGCAGTACGTACGTGTGATCTCTCAGCAAAAGGGGTAGTAGGAAAAGCTCCTTTGCCTTGCGTAGCCTCGTTGGTGGGGCGGCGTGACCGTGTCCCGTGCGCGGCGCTCAGCCCGTGAGGCCGTGATCCGGTCGGGACAGTGGATTGCGGTAACCAACAGGAGCGATGGAAGAGACTTCCTGTGAATCCAGACGGCACACGGATGGTACGCCAGCCTCGTATGCTTTCTTCCTTGGTAAATGCAGCTACAGAGGATGCCAGCGGCGCAACTGAGATCCTGCACATGCGCCAGCAAATCGGAGCCCGCAGTCCGAACCATAGCGTATCCACGGGATCACGGTTTCAACGGAAAACGACCTCGGCTCGGCCCCCGGATATCCTTCTTTTGTTCTTCCAAATACATGAGCCAGTACTAATTTCTTTTCCGCAATCCCCTTCGACGTGTCCGTCTATCCTCCGTGTATGGATTTAAAAAACTTAAAAAAACCAGACAATTGCAATGTTGTTTGTTCTTTCCGCAAGAAAAAAAAAATTGTTGTTTGTACGGCATCTTACAGAGGAACAAAAATTCGCAATGTGTGCAAATTTAACTTGACACAATTGATGAAGCTGAATGTAGCGGTGCACGACCAGAAAATAGAAATCAAGAACTGACGAGCAACACGTCATCCAGAGTCTGCAGAACATTCAGACCAGAAAACACTACTCAGTAGCCAAGTTCAGACGTGCTGACACAAGAATTAAACTGGCGGGCATAAAAAAAGGACAAGAGTGATTTAATAGACAAAAGAAAATATAGGAGGATCCTAAAATGCAGCGTGTAATATTTACACATTCTCATGCAGTCAACGAGCAAACAAATTTGAGGTGGAAATTCGCAACCACACCACATACATCAACAATCTAATTTTCTTTCATTCTCAATAGAATAACAATATATTCTATAGTCCTAATTTTCCACTTTAGACTCGGAGCCTGCACCAAAATTGAGCTCTTAAATCCTCTAGTAAAAGTGCAGCAGCTGCATTTCTAACATATTGTGAAGTATTCTTAACATATGGTTACTATTTCTGCACAGCTCTTGGTCAATACATATCATACATGCACCATTTCTGTTTCAAAGTGACAAAATCTTTCTTCTGCTACTTGTATCAGCATGTCTTCTCAATCAGCGATATGGGCTATGACATGATCATGATGATGATCATGCATAACTGCTCAAATCAGATAATTACTTGAAGATAACACGAGTAAGAAATGGTGTCTCTGTGAAACCAAGGCAGTGACAGCGGTCTCCTGTGCAAGATACGTCGGTCCGTCAAATGGCCTGCTCTCTGGAAAAAGGAAATACAGAGTACATAACATGCGTGCATGAGTGACAAATCAATAGCTAACTATAAAGATGTTGATTTAACACTCTACCTTTCATATTTAGATCAGCCTCTATCATCTTGATCTTCAGCATCATCATCAAGGATAACATATTTTGAGGCACCATTGGAAGATTGGAGATTTGTGTCACCATGCTTACTGTTATGGCCTTTCTTGAACTTATGATACCTTCATATATCACAAGACAATAGTCAGAATATATCATCCAATCAACATACAGACATTAGAAATTGGACTTATATTTGCACTGTACACTTCCATACAGTCAAATTACTATGATCACTTGCTTATGACTGCTTTACGATCAGTCTTCTCACTTTCTCTCTGTAATTAATGATGGGCTAAAGTGAACATGGCAAGTTAGTTGACTTGCAACTGCTAGTAAAATGTAGATTGGTGGACTTGTTCAATGAAACAAGTTTAGTGCCTTTTGTATACAATTTACTCCAAGTTAGCATGTGAGTCTGACTTTAAGTTATCAACATTCTGAGAAATTTGGAGTTGATTTAGTGATTCGTCAAATATGGACAGGTAGTAACATAACTTGGAACGATAAAAATTGAAACTATTAAAAGTAAGTTTCAACTCACTGTACACATTACTTGCAAAAAAAAAAAAACTCACTTGTACACATTGAATAGACTGACACCAAATATTATTGTTGCCAGCCCAAGTCCCTTTAACCAGGTAAATGGATCATTGAAGAAAAGCACGGCGACCTGTTTTTTGTCATTACAAGTTACACTCATACGCGTGAACAAAGTTGAATTAATATAACATAATTATAGAGTGTGGAATCAATACCAAAATTGTGACGGCTTCCTTAACAATCCCAGCTATGGTCACTGTCACAGCACTTGTTACAGAAACCAGAACATATTCTGTCAAAACCTTCAAAGAATCATGTTGACAAGCATGTCTTAAAAATAAACCAACAGTGGATTGACTGAACCCAGAGGAAAAAGAAATTACTACATGTATTCTAGGTGTATGACAAAATGCAATACTAGGCAAGGCCAAACAGTGGATGGACTAATTCTAGCGGATAAAAAGGAAAGTATGACAAAATGCAACAGTGTTATACTTGCAAGGAAGGAGCTGGTCCATACCATGAAGAAGGCCAAAGAACCACCTAGAAGCATCAATAAGCTGCTCCTTAATATGTGAGCTGAACTATCAAAAAAGTGACTTGCCCTGAAGTCGTGCCATGGATCCATGGCAATGGAAAGAATTGCAGTTGTTACAGCCATCACCGGGGTAACATAACTCATTAAGGTAAAGGGATTCTTTAATCCTGTGTAGCACAACAAAGATGATGATATAATGATGGTGCATCACATGGTAGTTAATCGAAGAAATAAAATTATAAATTACCATTTGGATATTTAAAGAACAATTTCACATAACCACTACAGTTTCAAATTTTGATACAGTGCTAAGATTTGAAACAAAAACCAAGTGGCCAATCAAATACATCTATGTGTCTTATAAAGATCATCTCGCTGCTATTCAGTTTTCAGGCATGAGATGCCAATAGACAAGCAAACAGTATTAATAATATTCCTCTAGTGGACAAAAAATATATTTTTTTACAGCTGTAGACAAAATATTAAGATAGAGTGCGTACCGTATTCTTCTTTCTTCAGCAGATTTGGCAGACACATAAGAAAAGAAGTCAAAAAAAGTTCAGTCATGACAGGAATGAAAGGCAAACATAACACATCGTTAATACGGCAGAGTACCATATCTAATAATAAATGTTGACTGTCAAGTAATAGAAATTAGTATAAGAAAAATATGGCAGTACAATACAGTAACAAACCTGGAGGAGAATCTGTGTCATGCACCAGCGGAAACCAGACATAACAGCAGCAAGCATAATAAATATAAATCCCCAAATATTAAATTCTGTCTCTTTAGCAACTGCAAAAAACAACATTATTACCACAGTCCACAGTTAAGATGACGAAGCATAACACAAATTTCAGAATATGTGTCAATTCTATGGACTTAAGATGCAACAGGAAGCCCACAGGTTAGAGTGAGAAACCTCTAATTAAGTAAAATAATGGTCAGAATGTCATTTTCTCAGCCTTCCTTCAGAAAGCACAGAAGCATATAACTTCAAATGGATTAATACAAATGTTAATGCATGCATTTACCTGTTAGTAGAACTCCAACGGAAACAATCAGCATAATTCCAAGAATGTTAAAGCTGGGTTTCTCTAGCCTTCACAATGAGCATGGAAATTATTAATAAATAACATGAAAATGCTAAGGAGCATAACAGAAGCAGGTGAAATCACAAAATGACAGAAAATAGGTGCAATGAAAGCAAGTTGTCACTAAATTAGTATACAAAAGGACATGCACTGTAAAGTAACCGGCAAGTGCAACTGAGTTTACCTGAATAGAAAAGCAAACAGAAGAATAAAAATTGGGGCTGCAGATTTACACTGCATAACAATGGAAAGAAAGAAATTAGAATTCCAACCATTGAGTAAGAAGCATAGGAAATAATGACTCACACAGGATAAAATGTACCATTGTAGCAAATGTCACGGTAATGAAAACAAGCGAAATGTTGCTCAAATTTATATCAAGAGCAGTAGCCAAAGCTGTTGGGACAACTGCAGAAGAAATAATCAAATTCTTATATATCATAACTTAAACAATTAGGTCTTAGAAATGATAAGCACAATAAGAATGAAAAAATTCTGACATAATTGAAGTAGAGTAAAAATCTAGTCTATCCTAATCTTCTTGCTTAAATAGAATAATCTAATGAAACACTGATAACCAGTAAGAAATGTTAAAGGTTATCGTCCAACTTAATTGAAGTTTATAAAGTATGTACATCCAGCAAGAGGTGTAGAAATAAACTCTTGATTTCGAGCCTACGTGGATCTCTAGCAGCTTGAATAACATGCAACACAACAGTTGAATTACACTTCAATCTTTACCCTTAAGTTGATATCTTATGTTGTTTGTTCTACCAATTGGCCAATGGG
Source organism: Brachypodium distachyon (assembly GCF_000005505.3). Classification (NCBI taxonomy): domain Eukaryota; kingdom Viridiplantae; phylum Streptophyta; class Magnoliopsida; order Poales; family Poaceae; genus Brachypodium; species Brachypodium distachyon. The sequence continues at coordinate 49,675,754 of NC_016132.3, read as the reverse complement.
GTTCACCATTTCAACCCCTCCCCTGTTCCCACCACAAAAACATAGTCTATAACTGTCCATGTTCTGTGCTTTTGAACCTAATCTCGAGCTAACTGAAACATATCCTTCATTTTTATGTCAGCCATACCAAATTTTCCAAAAAACAGCTATTTACACTACCATAAATAAGAACGTTGGTTTTACTAATCAGAAGCACCAAGCTATCCAATTTCTAACTACTAATGTAAAGAATCAAGCAAAATAACTTTGAAACAACCTCGAAGAAAGTAATCTTTCCATGACATTGCATTAGTCTCTGCCTCCAGGCCCCGGTGCTGGAACCACAGGATCACCCTTGATGCCACAGCCTGCATCGTGAAATGCACCGTGTTCATCAGGAAGGGCGCCGGGAACTTCCACATGTGCTTCCCAAGCATCTCTTTGTTATACCTGACCACACGCGGAAGAGCACGCAGAGAACACTAGCATCAAACGTGTGCCCAACAACAACTCCCCGAAACATCCGCGCTCCAATAACGAGAAAAACGCGGTACTTACAGAGTCAAGCAAGTACTCAGCGTGTACCAACTCGTTATCAGAAAGATAATCTTGGCGATCAACCACGGAGAGATCGGGAGGGTGTCAGATCCCGCCGCCGCTCCTGCTTCGATATCCATCGGCAAGTGGCCGCCGCCGCCCCGTGCAGCGGCGGCGGATGGCAGAAGCGGCAGGTCGAACTCCTCTGAATCATCGTCGCTGGCTGCAGAGGCGGGCGAAGCGGCGTCGGCGGGGGCATTGGAGGTGTCCTTGCACCACCTCGAGAAGGACGGCTCCCTGCGTATCCCTCCCTGCTTCCTCTGCCCGCCAACCACCTCCTGCGGCTCGCGGGCAAGCTCCGCGGGCTCGACGGCCACTGCCCGCGCGTCCTGTTCCTCCTCCTCCTCCTCCTCCTCCGGGTGGGCGTGGCCGTTCTCCACGACACAGTCCCCCATGGACGCTGGTGGTCGCCGATTCTAGAAGGCCTTGGATCTGGGCAGCGCGGATCTCATCAGCGGCGGTGGCGAAGTCGCGGCGAGGCTGGGGGGTTGCTTGCAGCTAGCCTGATGGATTTCGGTAGCAAGTCAAAATCCAGCACCTCGTCACGATGACTTCCTGCGCGGTTAGCTTCCAGCTTCCTCCGGGTGGACCAAAACGTGGTACCGGGTAGTTCTTCTCGCGGCAGAGAAGACCACGGCTGTTTTTATTTTCTTTCCTTTCCTCTTCACATAAAAATGCTTGGTACCCTAAAAAAATTGGTGGCCTCGTGCAACGCCTAGTTTCTAAAATTACAAGTGTTTCCCAACACAAGAATCACCCTTAGCGAATCCCGCCGCGTTTTACTCGACTTGTCTGCTGGCAACTTCCGTACATTTGACCTGCTCAATCGCACGAATCCCGCCGCATTTCACTCAACCCGTCTGCTGGCCCAGGCTGGACTTACCTCCAATACATTCTATCTCCTCAATCCCACGAATCCCGTCAGGTTTCACTCGACCTCTTTGATGGCCAGATCCGATGACCAACACACGGGTCCAAGATTTGGTCGTTGTAGGCTGGGCCGTATGAGATTTTTTTTTTACCCTTATGCACTTCGATATTTAATTTGAACTATCAAATTAGTTAATTTAATAAAATATAGATTGAACATTATACTATCAAAATTCACATTTGAACGAACTTTCCAATTGTATAATTCTTATGATAAATGAGTCATATATCAAGTATACAATTGTCTGATTGATGGTGAAAGGAAGCTCGGATTTGTGGACGCACTATAATTTAGGAATGGAATGATACGTGACAAGATGGCGATATTTTTTGGACCGTAATAAATGGTATTCTTCTTAGAGAAACAACAAAATGTGCTCGTATTCACGTGGAAGCGAATGTCGTGGCCCATGAGTGAACAACTGCCTATTTGGTTTTGTTGTAGTAAAATAAAACCCTTATGTGGGCTGGGCCGTAAATCTTACGTGGCGACGACTAAGTCAACATTTTCCAAACGTGAGTCAAGATGCCCACGTGATGCAATCAATCCTACGTGGCAAAGAAAGACAAGTCAACAAGTCAAGTCTCTCATGCCATGGTCAAAGATGAAATGAGTTAGAATAGGGGGCAAGAAAGGTGTGAAGATGAGGCTTTTAGTCCATAGTGGACCATGGACCAACCCTCACTTTCTCCCACATGGTGCAAACAAAAGATATGGACCAGGAGCTACTTTTACCCTTTTCTCTCACTTTTCTCTCTCCCTCAAGGGTAGCCATGGTCTTTTGTCATGGACCCCTAGGCTATAAACACCCCCATGGAGGCATGTATCATTCACTCTCAATTTGAATAAACTCAAGGGAAGAGAGCTAGAGTGCTCCCTCTAAGGTTCGCTCTCGAGCGCCGCTTTCGACTCAAAGTCGACCGGCCTCGAGGAAACATTCTAGGGGACTCTAGTTTCGAGGCTCCGAGCTAACCTTGGTTAGCACGGGCTCGAAGGACAAGGGGTTGGGTTAGAGTTCCGAGGGTATCCTAACCTCGATACTTGGAAAGACGCGTTCGGTCCAAGTACGAGGTGGCCCGACGAATCTCTCGCTAAAGATGTCTTGGGAAGATCCGCTCGGCCCAAGCACTTGACTAACAACCCCCTCGAAGCCTTTCCTAACATAGGATTAAGTCGTACCCGCAGGGTCGAACGAACCTATTCAAAAAATATCGACATGTCAACTTGTCCAAGTGTACGGCGACCTTCGCTATAAGACCGGCGTACACGCCCTACTTTTATACCCGCACTTGTGCCATCGAGCATTGGCACCCCTTACTCTAATTGTTGCCGAGAACAACAACAGTGGCGCCGACCGTGGGGAACCCTTGCCGCAATTGAAGATTTAATGGCCCCGACGAAGACTACTTCATCGGGAGCCCAACTTGCCGCAAAGTCTACACGGTTGCAAACGAAGAAAGCAAGTGCCTCAGGAGCTCCCGAGGAAGAAGGAATCCTCACCAATCCAGACGTCGCCGCAAGCATGGTCGCTACGACGGAAGTCATGGTCGCCCCTTCGCTCCCAGCCATCCCGGAAGGGACCGAGGTGCTCGAAACCGTCGTAGGCGGTCCCTCGACACTCACCGACGTGGTGGCAAGGATCGGCGAGCTGCCTACGGTTGGCGCCCCCGCAGGGGATACGGAACTCGGCATGCCTCGCTCGATGGGCTTCGCGCCACCTTCCCTCCAACCGGTAGTGACCTTGCCCTCGGAACCTACAAGAGGAAACAATGTGGCATCATGAGGATCTGCGCCGGAAAACCAAGGAGTCCCAGCCTATGACCCCTCCAACCCGCGATTGCTTCCGCTGGCGCTCGCCGCGGTCGCCCACGGAGCTCCTTGGTATCATCCTTATTGGGGGCTTCCGCCGCAAGGCGCTCTCCAAGTCGCGCACGCTCAACACCAACCTCGCTTTGCGAGCGCCCCGCAAGCGCCCCTTGCTCCCCCCATCAGGGTCGAGTAGGGTGGCAACCAGCTACCGCCTCAAGTTGCGCCTCGCGGGGAACGAGACCCCAGCGTGCATGGGAATGAGCGAGTGCAGAAGTTCGGAGCCCGTGCCGGCGGCGAAACGAATTCCCGTCGACGCTCCGACCCCCAAGAAAACCCCGAGATCATTCTCCAAGCAACCCCTCTAGCGACGAAAGCGACTCCGACGAGGGAGGACCTCGCCACCGAAGGAACCGGAAGACCGGCCGACTTGCAACCGGCTCACACGGGAGATCCAAGACGCGCCTTTTCTGTCGCACCAGTGGCACCCGGGGTACCACCGCTGCATGACGCGTGGGCCATCTCCCTTGCACCCCGGAGGGACCGCACCCCGGGCAGCTCCGCACAAGCTGCCCGGCAAGTCACCAGCCCGGCAGAGCTAGCCGGGCTGCGGGGGATGCCTTGTAGGGCAGCAAGAGAACTCCCACCTGGGCGCTTCCCGGGAAGGTTACTTACCGGGAAGGGTGTTTGCGGGCGCAGGCGTCCGTTACAGGAGCGGGACCAAGTGGGCAGGACAACGGCGCCACGTGGCTGCTCGGCGGACTCCCTGTGCGCAGGGTTCGCCAGGACGAAGAGTGTAGCACACACGAGCATTTAATGCACCGACAGAAAGGGGATTCCCCATCCAGTCAGCCTACAGTGACTGGCCGGGGTGTAATTTTTAGGCGCTTTGGCCCCTAGTTGCAGGGCTACTCCTTGTGCATGTAAGCTAGCACACCGAGGGGGAGCTGGGCTAGCTCCCTGCTTGCCATTTGTCACCCATGCACCGTGGCACCTGTGGTATCCCCTTCGGTATAAAAGTAGGACCCCCCGCCAATGGTCAAAGGGGTTCGGTTCGCTCGGATCCACACTAGCTCAGGCCAAAAACATCAAGTAGCACTTAGCTAAAAGAGAGAGCACCCGGGGACTCCCCTCGACAACCTGTAAAACCTTGTTCACTGGTTAATAGCAAAACACAGAAGCAGGACGTAGGGTTTTACTCCTCCGGGTGGCCCGAACCTGGGTAAAAAACGCTCTCGAGTTCATTGTGCCCTTACGCCTCGCATTGGCCTCGCCGGCGATCGCCGGAGCGATCCCCGTCGCCCACTGCCGAACCTAAAAGGGGGTGCTCACCCATCCCCGGTGTCAAAGCCCCGTGCTACGACATTTTCCGCCAAGGTTCAAGCCGCCTACAATACGGCCGTACGACGGGGAGTCAAATCCTCTTCATTTGTTGTATGTCTACTCCACCGCCATACGGGCCGCCGGGGGAGGTCCCGTCGAGATGTGCAATCTCTTATCGCTCACGCTCACCGGGATGACGCAAACTTGGTTTTATAACCTGCGGAAGAACTCCGTGAGCTCGTGGGAGCGTATCCAAGAGGTCTTCGTCGCCAACTTTCAAGAAAACTTCAAAGAACCCGTGCAGGCTCACGAGCTATACGTCGTGAAACAAAAGCCGGGGGAATCTCTCCGAAGCTTCTTCCATCGCTTTGCGAAGGTACGAAGCCAAATCACCAACCCACTGTCGACCACCGTGATCGACGCATGCATGCAAGGCCTTCTCTAAGGAGAAGTGAATCGGACCCTAAGTCGCAATCTTCCAAAGACGACCGAGGAGCTCTATCGAATCTTGCAAGAATACGACCGGGGCAAAGACGGTGACATTGCCAAAAAAGGACGCGCTGCGCGCGACTCCTGAAGGAACTCCCTCGTCCGACAAGCCCCCTGCGTGTGATTCATCTTCCAAGAAGAAGAGGAGGTGAGGGAAAAAGGCCCCTGGCGACCAAGCACGGAAGATCTTCGCCGTCGAAGGACAAGCATCGTCCCAAAAGACTTGGCAACCCAAGAAGCCACCTTGCCCCGCCGAGGTAGGAACTGGAAGATGCCTCATCCAAAACTCGGCAAGTCACAGCACCGAGGAGTGCAACACTCTCATCTCGGCTCGCAAAGAGTTCCAGGCACGAATGCAAGCCCGTTGCAAGGATGAGAAAACAGCCAAGGCTCCACGCACCGCCAACGTCCTTGTCGCTGACCCGGCACCTAAGGAGGATAACCTCCCGTTTCAGGAACCCGCGCATCACGTCGGGGTGATACTCATGGGCTCCGCCACAGGCCGAGGGTCGAAGCGGCAACGCAAGGAGTATGCTCGCGAAGTCAACGTCGTGGGAACCTTCACCCTGCCACCGCCACCAAAGTTGGCGAGCGTGCCAATTGCCTTCACCGAGGAAGACGCCAAGGGGATACGCTTCCCACATGATGACGCCCTCTTCGTGACGGCGATCGTCGCCAATTGTGAGCTCAAGAAGAATCTCGTGGATGGCGGAAGCTCCGCCGACATCCTATATCTGAGCACGTTGAAGAAGCTGATGGAACCGCAAGGGGGATCTAAGAACGGCTCGTTGCATCCCTCCCTTTATCCTCTCACCGGCTTCGTGCCAGGGAAGTCCATTCAGCCGCTCGGACAAATTGAGCTCCTCACGACCTTCGGAGACGCCACGAATCATCGAACCGAGCTCGTGCGCTTCGACGTGGTGGATATGGAGGCCTCCTTTAACGCCATCCTCGGAAGGACAACGCTAAACCGTCTCTGCGCCGCCATCCACCACAACTTCTTGTGCATGAAGATCCCCGGCCCAAAGGGCGTGATAACGGTCCGCGGTGAACAATCTTCCGATGGGAAGACGCTCTACCGTCATGAGACCAAGTGCGCCAAGAAGGGAGAATCATCAAAGAGTATCAACATGCTTTCGAACGCGGGAGCATCCAAAACTGATCACCCGGAGCGCTACATCCCTAAGCCCCTCCCCAAAGAAGAACTCAAGGAAGTACGCGTCTCCCAAGATGATGCCATGCGCACGGTGAAGATTGGAGCCGACCTCCCGAATAAACTCGAGGAAGAACTCGTCGAGTTACTTCGAAAGAATTCCGATCTCTTCGCTTGGTCACCTTCCGATATTGGAGGAGTCCCGCGCGACGTCATGGAGCATCGCCTCGCCGTGAGGCCCGACAAAGCTCCCGTGAAGCAAAAGCTTCGAAAGCTCTCCACCGAGCGAAGCGACGTCATCAAGCAAGAAATTGCCAAGCTCTCCCACGCCGGGCTCATCCGAGAAGTTTGGCACCCCTAATGGTTAGCCAATCCGGTCCTGGTGAAGAAAGCCAACAGCAAGTGGCGAATGTATGTCGACTTCACCGGCCTGAACAAGACATGCTCCAAGGATGACTACCCGCTCCCTTGGATCGACCAACTAGTCGACTCCACGGCGGGATGCGAAAGGTTGAGCTTCTTGAACGCCTATTCAGGATATCACCAAGTCCACATGGCCAAGGAAGACGAGGAAAAGACCAGCTTCATCACTCCCATCGGCACCTTCTGCTATCGCAGTATGCCTTTTGGTTTGAGAAACGCCGGCGCAACTTTCCAACGCCTCGTCAGCCTCATCCTCAAAGAACAATTGGGGAGTAACGCCGAAGTATACGTTGACGACTTCATCATCAAAAGTCAAATTGTGAAGACCCATCCCAAGGACCTGCAAAAGACCTTCATCATCAAAAGTCAAATCTACGCAAGTATGCGTGAAGCTTAATCCGGAGAAGTTCACATTCGGAGTTCGAGGAGGAAAACTCTTGGGCTTCCTTGTCTCTCAACGAGGGATCGAGGCCAACCCGCAAAAAATCCGGGCCATTCTAGAGATGGAGCCTCCTCGCTCCGTCAAAAGATGTGCAGCGCCTAGCGGGAAGAACGGCGACCTTGGGACGATTCGTCGCTCAGTCAGACGAGAAGTGTCTTCCTTTTTTCAAAAGCCTTGAGGAGCCTCGACAACTCTGAGTGGACCGACGAAGCTCAAAAGTCATTCGAAGAGCTCAAGACCTATTTGTCGATCCCTCCACTTCTCACGAGCCCAAAGCAAAGGGAGCCTTTGCTCCTGTACCTTGCCGCAACCCCGGTCGCCGTAAGTGCAGCACTCGTGGAGGAAGAAGACGGGTCACAACGCCCGGTATATTACGTGAGCGAAGCTTTGGGAGGAGCAAAGGGTCGATACTCCCAGATCGAAAAGATCGCATACGCTCTCCTCATGGCCTCTCGAAAGCTTCGTCAACTTCATGGGCCGTGCCATTATGGTGCCAACTACCTTCCCACTCAAGGAAGTCTTCGGCAACAAGGAGGCCACCAGAAGAATCACCAAATGGGCAATGGAATTGGCTCCTTTCTCATTGAAACTCATGGCGAGAACGTCCATAAAATCCCCCGTCCTGGCTGACTTCGTGGCCGAGTGGCACGCTCCACTAGTCCCGCCCGAAGGAATCACATCCAAGACTGAGCCCCCCGAACCACATTGGATAATCAGGTTTGATGACTCCAAGCGCCTTGACGGCAACGGGGGCTGGAGTCGTGCTCATCAGCCCCGAAGGCAAGATTTTGGAGTACGCCGCCCACCTCGACTTTAATGCCGCCAACAACATGGCAGAATATGAGGCGCTCATTCTCGAACTTCGATTGGCCAAGGCCATGGGAGTTTGACACCTTCTCATCCAAGGAGACTCCCAACTGGTGATAAACCAAATGGACAAGTCATATCAATGCCTTGATGAAAGGATGAAGAAGTTCGCAAGAAGGAACAGTATTTCTTGGGCACGGAGGCGCGACGCGTCCCACGGGGAGAAAATCACCTTACCGATGGACTACCCCGAACGGCCAGTTCCAAGGAACCGCTGCCACCGGTGCTTTTCTTCGAAGTGACTCGTGCCCATCCATAAAGGAAGAAGCCAAAACTCATGACGAATCTTCAATGACCGGCATGGTCATCGATAGTCCACCTTCTTGGATGAAAACAATTATCCACGCCAAGAAAGACGAGGTGGGCAAAGAAGTAGAAGGCCAAAACGCCAAAACTCTGCTTGCAAAAGCCGGGTTGTACATCCTACTCGACGGCGTCCTACACAAGAAGGGTGTCACCGCTTTGCTTAAATGCATGCCCTCAACCAAGGAGCCAAACTCCTACCCAAGGTCTACTCAAGAATATGCGGAAACCATCTTGCTCCAAGCGCGACCATGACAAAAGCCTTGCACTAGAGGTCCTATCGGCCAACGATGATGCAAAGCTCAAACCCAAGGGGAGAGGGCTAGAGCATCCCAAGGGGCATGCTCTCGAGTGCTCGGGTCGAGCCTAGTCTCGACTCGACCTCAGGGACGCACCTTGTGAGGCCTAGGTTCGAGGTTTCGGGCCGTCTAGTACGGTCTGGACTCGAAGTAGAGGGATCGGGTTAGAGTCTTGTGGGTATCCTAACCTCGCTACTTGGGAAGACGAGTTCGGCCCAAGTCCGAGACGGTCCCGAAAGATCTCTCGCTATAAGTGACTTGGGAAGACGAGCTCGGCCCAAGCACTTGGCTAACGACCCCCTCGAAGCCTCTCCTAACATAGGACTAAGTCGTGCCCGCAAGGTCGACCGAACCTACTCAAAAAATATAGCACGACGAAATGGCTATTTGCCCGCAAGGGAACGGACCTTCTCGGGCCCTCCTCTCGCAGGCAACAGGGGCTGGAGACATGTCATGGTGACAGGATAATCAATTGCCACTTCTCCGAGAAGATCAAGGCATAAACGCTTCCCTAAAGGATTTGTGTCGCAAGTCATCCAAAAGTTCCGGGAAAAACGTCATTTCGCCAAAATGATGTCCCGCAAGAACTATACTCCAAGGAATTCATAAAATTTTGTGACCATCTGGAAGATAAAAGTACACTTCACCTCCATGACTTATCTAAAGACAAACGGCGTAGTGAAAAGAGCCAAGGGACTCGCCCTCTAGGGGGCTTCGCCAAGCAGTCAAAAGTATGATAAGCAAGGAGGAATGCAAGCCAATAGGCTCGTCAAGGATGTGGTGTGAGGAATACACACCTTTCCAAGCCACTCCACAGGGCCGAACAACGTCATTTTTTGTGCATAGGAGCAAAAGCAATGCTCTCGGTCGAAGTCGAGCCCACGCGCTCACTTCAAGAGGAAAGGGCTCCAAAAAACCACCGCCCTCGCATTCGCGAAAAATGAAGAGCATCAAATTGAGGAAACTGCCGACAGAGACTTCATGAAGCATGCCACTTATAAGCAAAGTGCAACTCGCTTATACAAAACAAGGGTACAAGAACGATTCTCCTCCGAGAAGACCTCGACCCGAAGCTCTAGCACGAGCTCGGCCCTAAGTGGGAAGTACCTTGCCGCATCGCGGACAAGTGGGACATAAAGAGAGCACGCGTGCCATCCTGAAAGCATAAAGGGATAACTCCTCATCAATGCCTGGAGCCGGCAACAAGATGCCACTTCTATGCCTAAAAAGGCCGAAGTAACCAAGGATGCGCCCCCGACCCTTCGGGCGAGTATAAGTGCCAAGCCAGCCATCTTCGTCAAGGGATTATAAGCGCCCTTGAGGCCATCTCGTCAAAAAGGAAGGGAAAGGGATGTGAGCACAATCATCCTTGGAAAAATTAAGGTAGCACATTATCATACGTGTTACCTTGGCATGTGTGGGCACTCAAAAGAGGCTCACCATCGCCGAAAGGGAAAACCTTATCACGTGGCATTCCCGCGAAAGGTTAATCCTCCTCGTGGAGAGTTGCTGCCCAAGTGCCGCTCTCGAAACTTATCATGGGAAGCCTACATCGGCCTAAGTATTTCCTATGCGGCATCATCGCAAAGGAGAACCTTATCAAGCGGCACCCCCGCAAAAGGAAAATCATCCTCAAAAATAGTTGCTGCCCTAGTGCCGCTCGCCAAGGAATGCTAGGAGGCCTACGTTGGCCCAAAGCATCTCCGAAAATGTCTCCGGACATAATTGCCTCATTGGCAACCCGTTCCTTGGGGGATCCTAGTGTGCCCCGAGGCCATCCACCAATCAGAACCAAGCCCCTCGAGGGCCGGAAGCTCCTTAAAACGCATTTAAGGAGAACCGTAAATAAGCGAGTTATGCGTGAGCTTACTTACCTCGGAGAACCAAGCTATCGGTGTGCGAGACGTTGCGCACGGGCCTGTGTGATAGTAACCGAGTTAAGGCTCCATAATAATCGCGGGAAAGCATAGTTTCCTGAAGTTCGAAGAGGGAAAATTCCGCATGAAATTTCCCGAACGGCAGGTCGAAATGTCCGGATCACTACCGACATATCGATAACGACCCTCGCAAGGGTACCAGGATCCATGGCTCGTAACCATGACCTAAGGCACCGAAGCCAAGTCGTATCCCAACGGCGACAGCAATTGAAAGCACAATGTGCGAGTAATAGCAATCGATCGCGAGCTGTATAAACTCGAGGAAACATAATATTCCACAAAGGAAGAAATGTAGTACTCACAAACACATGTTGAGCTAAAGTTGACATTTCCGTAAATGTTAACAACATAGCGATACATGGAACAAAACAAATGGATGCATTGCAAGCATATGGCTAGCTACACGCAAGTCATAAGGCTATGTCAAAAGGACAATGTGCAAAGCACATACGCAAGCATCAAAGGTGACTTGTCGACTCCAAGGACGACATAAGCTCATACCTCCCTAATACCCTCCAGAAAGGTGAGGTCGGAAATTCATCACAAAGTGAGGAATTTTGGACCACTGAGTACCATCGTGCTCCCGAGGAACTTCCTCGCCCAACAAGGTCATCACAACCTTAGGGCTCGCCACGTCGGGCTGACTGACAAAAGTGCGACGAGGTTAACAACCTCCAGCAAGCCTCGAACCTTCCAAAGGTTAAAGGCGCATGCTAAGACTTCATGGCTCAACAACAAGAGTCTGATGCAAGAAAGCCGCTCACCAAGTCTCGATCTTGGAGTGGGTAGTCGACGGCACCCTACATGGCTTGGAGAGAGCCCGATGCCTCCTCCTTTTTTCGTCGGCACCAATGTCAACTCCAGAAACACCGGATACAACTATCACGGTACCTGGAAAAAAAAAGGCAAGAATGGTGTCAAAACATTCACCAAAGGCGGACCAAGCAAATAAAGGCAGAAATGCTCGCCGAAGATGGGCAAACGAGCTCGAGTTTTGTTCCCAAGAGCGTCAATAACTCGAACGCCATAAAGGGTGTCGCCTCCTTGCAAAAGCTTCGATGACATGGTTGAAACACCATCTTTCGACAGGATTGCCAAGCACAAGCAAAACCCGTCACATGGTGCATAACCAAGTCGCAATGGCAACATACAAACCAAGTGAATCTTGCCAAGATTCACCGGGGGCTCACCTCCAGAGCAGCCGAATAGTCAAGGTCCTTGCTTCAATGCGATTGGACTCTGCTAAACAAATCCTTCGGCGAACAAGACCTCGATTCCTTTGGGGCAAAGTACCACCAAGACTGTGGTCGACTAAAGTCCGCATCCCCAAAGGATTGGACTATATCGAGATGGTCCTTGAACAAAAGGAAACCCTGACTTCACCAAGTCAGGGTGCCATCATCTCGGTGATTAAAAATCCACACCTTCCATCTTACCTACAACATGGGTAATGAAGTGTGAGAGCAACACTAAAGAGCCCAAGGTTCAAGGTTTGTTGCTACAACCAAAATCTTAACTCCAAGAGTTAGGATTCCGAACCCAAGGTTCGGGGCCGTCGCAAAGTACCATCGCTCCAAGAGCCATGGTCGTGGCAAAGAACCCAAGGTACGAAAGTACCACTTAGAGTCTAGCTTCAAGAGCTAGCATGAGAACCCAAGGTTCGGGGCCGTTGCAAAGTACCATCGCTCCAAGAGCCATGGGCGCGACAAAGAAACCAAGGTACGAAAGTACCACTTAGAGTCTACCTTCAAGAGTTAGCATGGGGAACCCAAGGTTCGGGGCCATCACAAAGTACCATCGCTCCAAGAGCCATGGTCGCGGCAAAGAGCCCGAGGTACGAAAGTACCACTTAGAGTCTAGCTTCAAGAGCTAGCATGGCGAACCCAAGGTTCGGGGCCGTCGCAAAGTATCATAGCTCCAAGAGCCATGGTCGCAGCAAAGAGCCCAAGGTACGAAAGTACCACTTAAAGTTCAGCTCCAAGAGCTAGCATGGCGAACCCAAGATTCGGGACCGTCGCAAAGTACCGTCGCTCCATGAGCCACGCTCGCGGAAAAGAGCCTAAGGTACAAAAGTACCTCTAAAATCCTTACTCCAAGAGTTGGGTTTGTGAGGTCAAATCTCAAAGGCCTTTGCAAAAGACCATGGCCCCTAGACTTTTGGCGGCGACAAAGAGCCTAAGGCGCATCGTGAACCAGAGGTTCGAAGCCGTCGTGAAGTACCACAGCTCCAAGAGCTAAGGTCGCGACAATAATGAACCCAAAATTTCAAAGGCTCCGAAGGCAAAACCCACCTCACCAAGTCACCTCGCGAAAAATCGTCGCAGAAAAAGAAGCCGGCCCAAGGACTGGTGCACCTGTCTACAAAAAAGCAAAATCAGGGGATGCCGGCTCCCCACACCAGCTTGCTGCCCGCCAGCCCATGGCACAAAAAGATTTGTCCCGCGCCGCGCGCTCACGCCTGCCCATTTCGCACGCTCAGCCGCACCATGGCACGCATGCCCGTGTCAACGCCAACGTGCCCGCCCGCCCGCGCGCGCTGCCTAGCCATGCCGCGCGAGCTCGCGTCCGCGCCCGTGCGCAACGCCGCCTGCGCCCGTTGTCTGGCCATGCCCCGTCTGCTCGCATCCGCGTCCACACGCAAGGCCGCCCGCGCGCGCTCCCTCGCCGTGCCGTGCCCGCTACCGTCCGTGCCCGCCCGCAAGGCCGACCGCGCACCGCGCGCGCCGTGCCACGCACGCCCGTACCCGAGCGGCCACGCCGGCTGCGGTGCGCACCGGGAGTGCTTGATGAAATGCCCGAATGGGCTGACTGGCGCCAAACACGCGAATGCAGGCGCTAAAGAACCTCCCTCACGTTCATGCGAAAAGGAAGGACTTGGTCGACGACGAAGGTCTCCCGCGATGACTTGCAAACACCTCAGACACCTTGATCCTTGCGGCCGAACGAGAGCTCCCACGCCTCACTTTGTCTCGGTCGCTTGGAGAACCGACCTCGGCCTCACGAGAACAAGACTCGCCACTGCCGGAAGGAGTGTCTAGCGCCCATGCGGAGCACCCTACTGCACCAACCTCTCGAAGAAATGCCGAGCATCGCCGAACGTGTCTTCGGCACCGGGCAAATCAAACAAGCATGGTGTGAGCTTCCTCAAAGGCTTAGGACTCCATTTTATAGGCCCAAGGAGCGTCCTTGCCATCCAGGCAAAACCAACACCAGGCCGACACGTCGCGCTTGGGAAGGACAAGAAATCGAGCAAAAGGGGCATCTTCTTTGCCCCCAAGTCGGGCTGACCCGATCAAGGGGCTCCCCGCCGCGAACCCGCATGCCATCCTCGCCTGTGTCACCTTCGATGAAGTCCGCCGCCTGCGCAAAGCAAAGGAGGGCCACCGGCCACTTTTTCCATCGTACAGAGGAAGACGGCTGGACACCGTCCGATCTAGGGCGCCCCCTCGCGCGTGGCCGTCGGATCTGATCACTTACTCCCGAACCGGTATCGGGCCCAGCTGGGCCGTGGCGCAATTGTGGCCCAAGAAGCCGACCTATAAATAAAAAAATAGCGTCCCCGAAGGCGGCCCAACTCGCGTCCGCGCGCTCAGTTCGGAAACTTTGCAAAAAAGCCCAGGATTTTGGGAAAATTACCAATAAGACCTCGGAAATTTTGGGGAGGCCCGTAGGGTACCTGATTTTTGCAAAAAAGTCCTCCGAGACACCGGATTTCTCGCAGAGAGGCCCCTAGGGTCCCGGTTTTTGCTAAAATACCCCCCGAAACTCGATTTCTCGCAGAGATGGAATTTTCCTGAAACACCTCCAAGGCTCCTATTCTTTGCAGGAAAACTGCCAAGTAACTCTACTTCTCACAAGGAAGCTTGCTAGGGAATTCATCAAAGACACAATCATAAATACAAGAACATGAAAGATAATCAAGAGTCTCGCATCGAAGGTTGACCCGAAGGCATTCTTAATGCCTCCAGCTCAAGGGGGCTACTCTTGTAGTAAAATAAAGCCCTTATATGGGCCGGGCCGTAAATCCTACGTGGCGACGACTAAGTCAACATTTTCCAAGCGTGAGTCAAGATGCCCACGTGGCGCAGTCAATCCTATGTGGCAAAGGAAGACAAGTCAACAAGTCAAATCTCTCATGCCATGGTCAAAGGGTGAAATGAGCTAGAGTAGGGGACAAGAAAGGTGTGGAGATGGGGCTTTTAGTCCATGGTGGACCATGAACCAACCCTCACTTTCCCCCACAGGGTGCACACAAAAGTTATGGACCAAGGAGCTACTTTTACCTTTTTGCCCCCACTTTTCTCTCTCCCTCAAGGGTAGCCATGGTCTTTTGTCATGGACCCCTAGGCTATAAACATCCCCATGGGGGCATGTATCATTCACTCTCAACTTGAATAAACTCAAGGGGAGAGGGCTAGAGTGCTCCCTCTAAGGTTCGCTCTCGAGCGCCGCTTTCGACTGAAAGTCGACCGGCCTCGAGGAAGCCTTCTAGGGGACTCTAGTTTCGAGGCTCTGAGCTAACCTTGGTTAGCACGGGCTCGAAGGACAAGGGGTTGGGTTAGAGTTCCGAAGGTATACTAACCTCGATACTTGGAAAGACGCGTTCGGTCCAAGTACGAGATGGCCCCGACGAATCTCTCGCTAAATGTGTCTTGGGAAGATCCACTCACTTGGCTAACAACCCCCTCGAAGCCTTTCCTAACATAAGATTAAGTCGTACCCGCAGGGTCGACCGAACTTATTAAAAAAATATCGATGTGTCAACTTGTCCAAGGTTCTTTGACCTCCACCATCGAACCTATTCAAAAAATATCGACCGAACCTATTGAACTCTTGCACACGATTGTTCATTGACCTCCACCATCGTCTTAATTAGTGAGCTCCCATCATGGTTACCACAATCGCCGTACAAGAACGAACCTTCCTAGCCATGACGTGGCATGTGTGGCGTACCACGATCACCATGTGCGCATCGGGGTCACCTTGGTGGGCGGTGTCATCTTCCAACACAACCTTAGCAATGCTATCCATATATTGGTGTTCATATCTAGCACATGGTCATAGTTTCAACTTTCAGTCTTCAAGATATTTGATTTCAAATCACCAGTTGAACGAAACGTTCAATGGATTTTGATAACTCCAAACAAAGTTTGAGAAATTTTGATAGACAGTTGAATTTTGTTTGACTTTGTCTTAAAATAATCTTTCACTGGATTATTTTGACCGAGGCTAATATTTCAGTACCTACAAATGATTGGATTTTGTTTTGGTGAAATTTCATCAAAAAATTGAGCAAACGCCATGACTAGTGTCAACTTCGAGAGAGAAAAAAAAGATTCATGATGTAGGACAAGCAAGATGCGTCCTCATTTGTTTCGGTTGCAATATTGACTCCTATGCACACAACATTTTATAAAACCACATGTTTTGTTCGTTTTGTATCTAGGAGTTCAACATTAGTCTTAGAAGTTGAACCGTTTCATGAATAATAGAAAAAACCGTAAGAATTATTAATTATGGTGAAATATTAAACAACCAAAACGCCGGAATGTTTGCAAATGGTTATTGTACATTAATAATAAACAATCTATGGAACCTGTCACCACACGGGGCTGCTTTGGACCGGGAGGAACAGGACGAAGCCCAACATTGGATTTAGAACACCGCCGACAAAAGCAACGAAATTGAGAGGCGTGCATGCCACTGTATAAGGACGAAGCGAGTACATGCTTTTTGTTCCTTCGATTCGATCGATGAACCTACCTGCAATTTGGTGTTCTTCCAACAACTCGAAGAAAACAATGAACTACACTACACGTACGATGACGTACATTGCCAATTCCAATCCAACGGCACATGTTAAACGGAAGAACCAGCCAGCTAGCAAGGCGCGGCGCGACAATTACTAAGGAAGGCAGCTCGATCAGCCGCGCGGGCGCGCCGGGGCGGCGGCGGCGCGGGGTGGTTTGAGCTTGAGGTCGAACCAGACCTGGCGGAACACCTTGACGATGCAGTCGTGGTGCTCGTCGGCGTTGAGCGAGAGGTAGCACGCCAGGAGCGTCTCCAGCTCCTCGGGCCGCCCGATGCGCCTGCTCGCGATCATCGCCACCATCGACTCCCGGAACTCCCGCTGCGGGTCGCTCGTCCGCCGCACCACCGCGAACCTCTCCAGCCCCGAAGACCCGGACACGGCGCAACGTGGCGACCGGACGCGCACCGCCAGCCTCGTCGCGCCCGGTGTCAGTGGGTTCCTTCCGGAGAAGGACGGCCGCCGCTCGCTTTTTCCCCCTCGGCATCGACGGCGCGGGCGGATTATTACCCGCGGCCGCTTCTCCTCTTCCTCTTCCTCGTCCGTGTCCGACGCCGGCAGCGGTGGCATTGGAGTCGTTGGCGCGGGCTCCGGCGGGGAGGCGGCGCGGGAGAACGGGATGAGGTGGCGGAGCGGCGGGAGGTCGCGATCGCCGCCGACGGAGTAGTGGCGGCGGCGGCAGAGCTGGCGCACGGCCGCGGCCGTCTCGGCGTCTTCGTTGCCGACCGAGAGGCGACGCGGCGCGAGCGGGACCTCGGGAGCCGTGGTGGCGGCAGCGGGCGAGGAATCGGCCGGGCTGCTCTGCGACGCCGCGGGGCTCGGGGTCGGGGTTGCGCGCTTGTGGAAGAAGGACGGGAAGCCACTCCCGGCGTTCTTGGTCTCGGGCGCAGGCGGTGCACAGTGCTTGGGCTTAGAGGCAGCGGCGTTGTTGCTCTTGGCGGCCGTCAGCTTGGAGAGCCATGCGAGCGGCGAGAAGGCCGCCTTGCTCTTGCCGCGCTTGCTCTCTTCTTGCCCTTGGTCTCGTGGCTGCTGCTTATTGCTTGATCCACTTCCACTCCACCACCTCATGGCTAAGCTACCAGCTTGGTTTCTCTGTGTGTTCGTGAGCTCTGTGGTGATCTTGGAGCGTGTGAGGAGCGAGGACTGAGGAGAGCAGAGAGCTAGCCAGGGGTTTTTAAAGGCAGTTTTTGGCGGCTAAGCTACGGGGCTCCTGGTGCTATGCTGCATCTATTGGGATACTCCTGGATATACACATGTTTGAAGTTCAAATTAAGTTGGGATGAGGTGACTCTAGAGCTTCAATAATCCGTGCACCTTTCTGCTTACACGCATGTACTGGTCGTTCTGGCTGATTGATTCCGTGATTGATGCTAATCTTTAAGTTGATTGTTTAGTACTACTGCATGTTTGTCGTGTCCCTCGCAGACTAAAACAGGCAGTGTGCTCTACTCTGCCAGTACTTTATTGCAGCCTTTCAGTACATGCTTAACAGTACACTGCCTTGTTGTAGCATGACTTTCGTGTTTACCCACATCTTGATAGTCCTTTACGTTCCTTTTCTTTCGCTGCACAACTCGTCTTTACACATCATGATCTAGAGATTGGATGAGATTCTCAAAGAGAGAGAGAGAGAGATTAAGAGGCGATCTCCACATCCGGGTTCGGCGTGGAGCCAGCCTGCTGCAGACTGCAGAGGTCTCGCGGCACGTAGTGCAACTTTGGGAACAGAAAGTGAGGAAACCAAAGGGAATCACCGATCGAGAAGGGGAGGGCCGGCAGGCGTGATCCGCCTCTGCGGTGCCAATTCGGCAAACTCCTGAGACCCCATTCCACGAGGCCACAATGCAGGCAGGCACGGCACGGCACGCAAACTCACGTCTCGTCTTTGCGTGCGTGCGTGCGTGACTGGCACTTGCCCATCTGCCTTTCCATTCTCTTTCGAGTAGCAGCGGTGGAGAAGGCAGCGCTGCAGAAGCGGCAGACACGCGCAGTGCGGGTTTGCGGTGAAAAAAAGGATCGCACCGTGGAGCAGCACAGAGCAGCTAGAGTCGCCGGCGAGGAGAGTGAGAAATACTATTCCAGCAGTCGTAGGTGTTGTGGTTGTTGGGATTGGGTGTGGGGGGCCTGTCCGGCTGTCCCTGCCGAGTGACGGCTTTTGCCTGCTTTTCCTCCGCTGCAAATGCTGCATGCCCGGTTCCTGCGTCCTCTCTGCCTCTGAGCGTCCGAGCAGTGTGGCTGGGCCTCTTTGTTTGAACAAAGTCCCGCCTCCGCTAGTCTATGGCTCTCTTTTTTTACTGACGTGCGGTCGTACAACGTGCCTGCATGCGACGATGAATTGTATGTAGCCTACGCCACATTCGTTACCTTCCTATCCTGCGTGAAGTAACATTGACCTGTACGAGTAGTTATGCTAAAAGAATGGCACATTTTTCCTTGCTCCCTGCACGGTGGTTTTATTTCATTTGCCGCTGCCCGCTGCATGAAGATGACTACTGTAATTACGGAAGCCAATCATCGGTCAGTAGTAACATGAATCGTAAGAATCAACAACGCAATTCGCAATACCCTGATGAGCCTGAGGATGCCTGATCGCTTCGCAAACTTGCAGGGAACGCATGCAAACTACTACTGCCTGTATCCGTACACGAAAATTTGCAGCTCCAAATGCCACGCGCTATTTTCTAGGCAGGCGACAAGACTAGGCATCATAGCTTGGCTTCTAAACTAGGCGTACACGTATACCAATACGTAGATTACTGTTTCCAGCGTCTGCTGCAGCTTCGCACCCGTACATCATCATCAACTGTATAAGATTGAGCTCCCAAGAAAGAAAGAAAGAAGAAAAGGAACTGCGTGTAAGATCGAGAGCCGCTGGTCCATGCAAAAATTAATCCTAGCCAACTTTGTCTGTCTGTCCCCCGTGTCGATGAGAGAAAGGAGACATGTGCCCATGCGAATCCGTATCATACGGCGGCACTGTATAATCATCGCCCATACTGCGCGCGGATTGGGTCAGGTGGATCGTTTCATTTCATTTCAAAAAAACTTGCATCGTTTTTGGCCTCCTTTCCCTGGCAATAGCGAGCTGTAGGCTCACTTTTGGCCATGTAGAGTGTCTGAAGAGAAAAAGGTCATGTCTAGACTTACATCATAGATTCATAGTCCTAGCTAGGGCATGCATGCCATTGTCCTTCGCTTCAGTTTTCATTTTCGAACACATGCAGTGGGATACATATGCATGGTTCGAATTTTTTTGAACTGGTATGGAATGATTGGTTGATGTAACTGGTGTGACTGCATACAGATTAAATCTCCGTTGACTTGCAGAGTATAAGCATCTTTGCACAGATTTGCTTCGGAGTGTAAGGTGGCTGCCATTCTTGTTTGCCACTAAAGTCTGTGAACTCACTCGGCGCGCGTAGAATTCACGTTGAAGCTAAAAAAAAAATCTGATTCCAAGCAAGCCCTGTAACTACAGTGCTACACGGCTGACACACTTAATTACTTCGACTGCAACTCTTTTGTCTTTAAGATGATCAGATGATTGCTGCTTTCTACTGCCAAATGATGCTAGAACCCCTAGCGGAAACATACATGATACGTCAATTGCTTTCGGCCTCTTTGATTGCATCGTGTTGTGCCACCTCCATTTGGGACAGGCCCCAATCTTAATTTCAAAATCAGAGGGACCTGGATTGTTTCCACCTAGTTCGCTGCAAGATACAGGAGTCTTGATCATTTTCTCCCTCCCTTGGACGTCTTCTGGCCCTTGGCACTGCCTCTAGGGTTTAGACTTGAGTTTTGTTTAGTTAAGAGTTAGGCAATTGTTACGACTTTGTGACCAAATGTGAAGCCCACTTCGGAACACCAATATCTAAGTATTACTTCATCTATGTTCACAATTTCGGATTGCTAAGTCACAGTTCTTGCTTTCTTCAATTGTTCTCAGGGATCAGAACTTCATGTTTTAGGTTTGCCGTGTTTTCCAACCCTTATTGCTAGAACGCATCGTCTTGTGTGCGATGTAGTCGGATCATCACCTCAAAATCGACTTTGAGTTTCTGCTTCAATTATCGCAACATCCTAGTGCACATCAACGTGGAGTTAGAACCATAGGAGTTTGGTTGCCCGATGATATGAATCAAAATGGTCCTTGAGAAAAAAAAAAGGATTCAAATCCACAAAATTCCAATAGAAAAGGGACAGTCCAAGTAGGCCGGTATAACCGATTATTTGGTGGGCTGGAGAATTCCCATACAAATGTACGGCCCATCTGCATCAAACGCTTCTGCATCCTCTCCCTCCGAATCTTCTCTCTCTAAGGTGCACGTTCGCAAGTAAGCAGTGTACATCAATGATCCACATGCAGATCCCTCAAAACCCAATATGATATTACGCCCGACAAAGCAAGATACAAAAACGGAGGACTGGCCACCCAGCAAATGCAGCCTCACCACCGAATATCCGGTCTTACCTAAGCCCTTGACCAGAGATTAGCTTTTAAAATAGGCGTATCCTTGAAGTTCCGGTGAGGCGCATGAGCCATGAACGCGTCAAGTCAAGATCTGCTGGCATTCTTTATGTTTTACGCACGGCGGAAGCATCACCGCATCGGGCATGAAGCCATGCCGTCACGTCTTCCACTTCACATGTACGTGGCAAACGGCAGGCGACGTGCTGTGACAGTGGTATTATGTTGACCGAGTTGTTTTGACCTCGAGGGCGCGCTAGATATGCAAACGTAATACACTCATCATGATGTAAGCATGTTTGAGCTGACCGGTAATTACACTCATCACGATAATCCCACCACTAAGCATTTCGCAGCACTCCTTCTTTATGATCCAAAAAAGGAAAAGGACGAAGCTATCATGATTAACGGGGACCAGGAGGGAGGCAGTAGGTAGGATTAGGAAGACGAGAGAGAGACAGAGGGGCCCCGTTGGTGCTGCAGATAAAATGGAACCAGACATATATCTCGCGGATAGAGGAATCGGGGCCGTAAAAATTCTCCAAAGCAGGGGTCGTCGAGCGGTTCCTATCCGCGCCAGATAAATAGATAATGTAGGGCGGCGCCGGATGCGCGTCGCTGTCTTATCGCGACCCCAGGTTCAATTCCCCCGGCCCGCTGCTGCTTTTGTCCGACGGCGACGCGGTCTGCCGGGCGATCGACCGCCACCGACGGCGCCCTTCCCGTACGCCAAACGCCAAAGCCGCATCCGTTTAAAATCCTACGATTCGAACCGAGGATTTATATAGCGGGAGCGCATGTCATATCCGAGGTGTCGTATCGGGGGCGAATAATACTGCGTGCAGATGCGTCCGTGCTAGGGTCGAGATCGGAACACGACGCGAAGGTCCGATCTGCTTTGCGATCGCGTCCGGATCGCACGTGATTTTACCCCTCTTGGTTCGTTCTCCGTGGCGTCTAGCTTTACCTTGTTCTATCCCCACGGCATAGTTTGGATATTTCTGGACTCTTCGAGCCTCTTGCGCCCCTTCTTGTTGGTGTATGGATTAGATGGGTGGTGGTGGAAAACGAGAAAGTATCTTTCGCCAAAAAGAGGTGAAAGCGGCTTGTCTTGTTCTGGTTGCCGCTCCAAGATTTCGGAAGCGTTCCTCTTCTGTCGACTAGCAAGCAAGATTGAGATCAGTGTCCCGATGGAACTGCAAACTCGATCGTATCGTATATTTGGAACACGTATATCTTTAGGTGCGTGCTGCGGTCACGTGTCCTAGCTCCCTCCCGCACATTTTGGAACTTCAACTAAGTAAGGATTGGAAAAAAAAAGGATTGGGATATGTGGAGTACACACAAGAAAGAGAGTAAGGGCATGGTGAGGTCGAAAATTAAAAAGAAGGAAAAGCTGAGTTAATAAAAGAGAGAGGTTAAGATATGGCTTAGAAAGAATGATACGCACACGTACGTACTAGCTATTTTGGGCAGAAGCAAATGAAATCACAGGAGGTGGCCATGTTCAGTAGTGGGGCGCTCGATCAGCACCAGGAATGCACGTACGCATCGCTAGCAACCTCACCAAATTGGATACTTAAACTTCCACTCACTTATATTTACTGGAGCAGCATTCACGTCAAAAGCTCTTAATTAGACTTGCAACCAAACTTAGACGGGGCGGACACACAGAAACAGCTAACAGCAAAAGATCTGGCCGAGTGTGGTGGAGTACGACGCCGCATATCCGAGCCTAAAACACCAAAAAGGCATCCATCAGCCGCAACTTGCAACAAAGCGTCCAATGCATTGGACCCTTCTGATCTTTCCACCAGCGAGATCAGAAACCACCCCACCCCACGGAAACCATGAGAGGTTAAAGTAGTAAGCACGAGGGCCGGCGAGGCGACCCGGCCCTAATCCACGTGCTATAGCGACGGGGATTCCACTCGAGAGTCGAGATCGGACATCGGAGCAAGAGGGAGAGCACTTGGCACGTGTACGGACTGAATTATTTCTGGTTTCTTCTGATTGTGTTGCAGAGGTTTGCTGGGATATGTTTTCTGTCGGTTAACTGCTTTCGATCTCCGACTGTCTTATAAGAGCTAACACGTGCGCATCACCTCCTACTATTGATTGATGTTAAAATATCAAGGAGCTCATATGATACGTGCAGCTCTCAATACTACTTGGTTCTTCTGCATGTCGCAAAAAATGTGGTTCGTTCATATTCGAATAAAATCCGGGGATATGCCCCAAATTGCTTGTAAGGCATGCATGCTTTTAGATTTTTCTATATTGTCTTTTCGCATGGGCGTAGGCTTTAGCTCGTGTTTGTTTGCAGAAGGCCAGCTCTTTTGTACAAAGCGCGCGTGCAGCCTACCTGGACAAAGCAGGTGGGGGCCGTTTTGGTTGATTTGGTAGCCAATGGCGGGTCTTCTCGTCCGGTGAAGCAGGACCAGCTGGGCTCAGCTTAATTGGACTGGGCGTTTGCCGTACCGACTATCACCGTATCAAATGAAAACGCTTGGAGAAGAGAATGGCCACGACTCAATCTCAGGACACTTCTCCCCTCTGGAACAGGCAATGATCACCGTAGACTACAACAGAATATAGTCGGCGTTCTCAACAATATCTTTTTTTGAGCAACAACAGTGGATTACTTCCTCGTCCCATATTAAGTGACTCAAATTTATCCTAATAATGAATGTATTTATGTTTAAAAAATGTTTAGATACATGTAATATAAAATCATTTAATATGAGACGAAGTGAGTAATATATAGAGATGGGTAACAACTCCAAAGACATGTGACAATACCGCCATTATTTGGAGTTGCAAACAGTATCATACTAGTATAGTATCTCCATGTGTCTTGCGCGGCAAACAAAAGAAAAGATATCTCCATGTGTCACCGGCCATGTGGTTGATGTCTCGACTCGACAACTACTGTTGGACGGACCGACCGCTCGTCGGCTCGTCGCCCTGGAGCGCTTGACCCAACTGTGATACGTAGCATCCACGCAGAAAAAACAGCAGCTTTGGCCATACTGCAGGTCATGGACAGCGAGAGGCCCGCTGTTCTTAATGTAGTGCTTCTTTCTTTCCGTTGGGGATAGGGAAGGGACGGGGGGTGCTGACTCGGATCCGACGCGACGAGGACGCGGCCTCCACGTCACCTGCAACGCACGGCACCCCGCCGGAGGCAAAGCGCGTACCGTTTACGTGCCCGCCGCGCCGCCTCCACGTGCTGCCACTG
Source organism: Brachypodium distachyon (assembly GCF_000005505.3). Lineage (NCBI taxonomy): Eukaryota > Viridiplantae > Streptophyta > Magnoliopsida > Poales > Poaceae > Brachypodium > Brachypodium distachyon. The sequence goes on along the minus strand of NC_016132.3, from coordinate 49,651,684 downwards.
TTGCTAGTCAGCCGTGTCCCCAGCCCCGGCCCCAGCGAGGACGACGGTGGCGGCGTTTGGGGACGACGAGACGACACGCTGATCTATTTATCATTTGGCTGGCGCTGGGACGACTGGACTGGACTCCAGCTTCCGACTTGGAAATATTTTTGGCGTAGCAGCCCACCTGGTTGGCGATGGAAGGTCTTTTTTGGCGAAACGTGCATTGATTCTTCCTGGCTTAAAAAACAAGATGGCTTCTTAAGCGTTCGCTGGACTCCTTATTTAGAATGACCACTTGGATTATATTAAGCTTAGATGACTGAATCTATGCTGGTACTTAGTTAACTGATATAACCGTCCTTCTCAGAATTCACGATTGTTAGTAACTTGCCGGTGGCCACATACGCGGGCTAGCTCTTTGGTTCTGTTTATTGAAAAGTTGCTTTCACCTGGCCTGCCCTTCAGCGCTCGCAAAACCATTTTCGCAAAAGAAAGAAAAAAAATGCTCTCGCGAAACAAGATGTAGGATACTACTAGGACAATAGACAGCATAGACTAGAGTTGAAAGACAAACACAACATCCAAATTGATGGAACTATTACTGTATCCTAGTTGTAGCCTGAGGGTGTGAACCGGAGTTGGATGCTGAACGTGATAAGACTAGAAAATGATTTTGAACCATAGATATTTGTTAGTCCAGACCCCCTACTATAATCTTATTCTAATAATCCTAATAATGTACTGTAGCATAGAAACGCGGGGTCGGAGAATGAGGACTTGGAGCCACATCCTGCGCGTCACGCCGTGCGTCACTCGAACCACGCCATCGTGGCCAGCCATGCACCCGACACGTTTTTCTCGCCGCAAAGGCGTCCCCACCTCAACGCGTCCACGGAAAGGAGGACCAAAACATCCAAATGAGCCACCGGAACAGTTAAAATTCACAACGTTAAGTAAAACAGGCCCACCACCCCTTGGACCTGTCTGCTCGTGGTCAGATCTCATCCGTCCATCAAGTAGCCGCAGCTGCAGAACCGTCCATCAAGTAGCCGCAGCTGCAGAGCCGTCCATCAAGTAGCCGCAGCTGGAGGACCGTCCATCAAGTGGCCGCAGCTCATCAACCCTAATCGTAACCGTTCAGAGAGCGTGGCCCACAAGAGAAGGTGGGGCGCGTGACGCCAGCTGGCATCGGAGAATGCAAGCGCAACCTTATCCTCTTTTCCCAATGCGTCCGCTACCTAGGCGCGGTCCACCGGGATCCCACCCACCGACCTGGAGGCGGCCGGTTGCTATTATCAGTGGGCTGGAGTCCGCGGAAGGCGTCGCGCACCGAGTCCACCAACCAACCACCCGTTGGAGTATACGGGCGCGTCCTTCCTCGCCGTCCCCAAGCTCTCGCCTCCGGTTTCAATTCCCATCCCACTCCTCCCAAACTCGAAAACCCATCACCACTTCTCTTTTCTCGCCGCCGTCTCTCTCAGATCAGATCAAAGCGGATTCGCACGATCTCGCGGGGTCTGGTACAAACCTCCATTCGGCGAATCGAACTGCCTGGGGTTCTCGAGGCGAAGCTTCTGCGTCCGTTTCAGCCATGATGTCGCGGTCGTATACCAACCTGCTCGATCTCGCCGAGGGAAACTTCGCCGCGCTGGGCCCGGCCGGCGGCGGGGGGCGGCGGAGGTCGTTCGGCATGAAGAGGATGTCGCGGGTGATGACGGTGCCGGGGACGCTGTCGGAGCTCGACGGGGAGGACGATTCGGAGCCCGGGGCGACCAACAGCGTCGCCTCCGACGTGCCCTCGTCGGTGTCGGGCGAGCGCCTCATCGTGGTCTCCAACCAGCTTCCCATCGTCGCGCGCCGCCGCCCCGACGGCCGCGGCTGGTCCTTCTCCTGGGACGACGACTCGCTGCTCCTCCAGCTCCGCGATGGCATTCCGGACGAGATGGAGGTGCTCTTCGTCGGTGGCGTTCGCGCCGATGTCCCCGTCACCGAACAGGACGAGGTCTCACAGGCGCTGCTCGACCGATTCCACTGCGCGGCGGTGTTCCTCCCCGAGTCCCTCCACGACCGGTTCTACCATCGCTTCTGCAAGCGCCACCTCTGGCCTCTGTTCCACTACATGCTCCCCTTCTCCTCCGCATCCCAAACATCCTCCTCCTCCTCCTCATCATCATCGGCATCTTCGCCCGGCAGCGGCCGCTTCGACCGTGGCTCGTGGGAGGCATACGTGCTCGCGAACAAGTTCTTCTTTGAGAAGATCGTCGAGGTCATCAACCCGGAGGACGACTATGTTTGGGTCCATGACTACCACCTCATGGCGCTTCCCACCTTCCTCCGCCGCCGCTTCAACCGCCTGCGCATAGGGTTCTTCCTGCACAGTCCCTTCCCCTCGTCGGAGATCTACCGCACCCTACCTGTCCGCGAGGAGATCTTAAAGGCGCTGCTCAATTGTGATCTCATTGGGTTCCACACTTTCGATTACGCCAGGCATTTCCTCTCCTGCTGTAGTAGGATGCTCGGAATTGAATACCAGTCAAAGCGTGGGTACATTGGGTTGGAGTACTTTGGCCGCACTGTTGGGATTAAAATCATGCCAGTAGGAGTTCATATGGATCAGTTGCAGTCGGTACTGTGCTTGCCCGACCGGCAGTGGAGGGTTTCCGAGCTGCAGCAGCAGTTTGAGGGGAAGACTGTGTTGCTCGGCGTGGATGATATGGATATCTTTAAAGGGATCAATCTGAAGCTTCTTGCCTTTGAAAATATGCTGAGGACGCATCCCAAGTGGCAGGGACGAGCAGTGTTGGTTCAGATTGCAAAACCAGTCCGTGGCAAGGGTAAGGATCTAGAAGACATCAAGGCTGAGATTTGTGAGAGCTGCAAGAGGATTAATGGGGAGTTTGGCCAGCCAGGATACAGCCCTGTTCTGCTCGTAGACAAAGATGTGTCTAGTGTGGAGAAGAGTGCCTACTATACGATAGCAGAATGTGTGGTGGTGACTGCGGTAAGAGATGGCATGAACTTGACACCATACGAATACATCGTTTCTAGGCAGGGAATACCTAGGGGTGAGTCCTCATCGGAGGTGAGTGGACCGAAGAAGAGCATGCTGGTGGTGTCAGAGTTCATTGGGTGCTCACCGTCTTTGAGTGGTGCTATTCGGGTCAACCCATGGAATGTAGAGGCAACTGCAGAGGCGATGAATGAGGCCATTTCAATGTCAGAGCAAGAGAAGCAGCTGAGGCACGAGAAGCATTACCGTTATGTCAGCACCCATGATGTCGCTTATTGGTCGAAGAGCTTCATCCAGGACTTGGAGAGGGCTTGCAAGGATCATTTTAGAAGGACATGCTGGGGCATTGGATTGGGATTTGGTTTCAGGGTGGTGGCCTTAGACCCTAATTTCACAAAGCTTAACATGGATTCGATTGTTATGTCATATGAGAGGTCAGAGAGCAGGACAATATTGCTTGACTATGATGGAACATTGGTGCCCCAGACTTCCATTAACAAGACACCTAGTGCAGAAGTTTTGGGGATCATCAATACCCTCTGCTCAGATAAGAGGAACACAGTTTTTCTTGTCAGCGGGAGAGGCAGGGATAAATTGGGAGAATGGTTTTCCTCTTGTCCAAAGCTGGGTATCGCAGCAGAACATGGTTACTTCTTAAGGTATGGTTTTTTATTTTGACATGTTTCTTTCTTGTTTACCTCATGATCTTGATATAATTAGGAACAGCGATACAGTTTATGTGCATCTGTTAATTAATACTCCGATCCATAAAAAGTGTCTCAGATTTAGTGCAACTTTGTACTAAGTTAGTACTCCCTCCGATCCATATTACTTGTCAAAATATTACATGTATCTAGACGCTTTTTAAACATAGACACATCCATATTTGGGAAAATTGGAGACAAGTAATATGGGTCGGAGGTAGTACAAAATCTGAGACACTTATAATGGATCGGAGGGAGTAATTAGTATTACCACACAGTCAACCAACTTTATTTCATGGCTTGGTTCTTGGAGTCACCTGTTATTCTGGAATTATTAGCAGCTCTTTGTTTCTGATCCTGGTATGCTATAGACTTAACTACAGGAAAAATAATTTAGAAACAACACCGTAATAATAGAATGAAAAGTGTGGAAAGGGCGGTGGTACCTTTCACGGTTAGTATTGTCATGCTTACTGTTCTAGTATTGATACATGATATGGATTTTTCTTTGCTGCTGTTCAAGTAGAGTGGAGACAATTTCAATGTCTGTCTCACATGATTTAATGTGCACCTTTACTATTTGTTGTTCTGGACAACTGTGTATTTTCCTTGTTTAGGAGGGTGCAGAGTACCAACTTAACTTCAATTTGAAAGAGATCATGTAAACATGAAGACAGTAATAACTGGCTAACGTTATTTGCTTTGTTAATGTTGACAGTAATAACTGGCTAACGTGGCTATTACCAAATTTTCTCAAAAATGGTTTGTTTTGTCTAAACATGTGTAGGTGGTCTAGAGATGAAGAGTGGCAAACGTGCACCCAGGCTTTGGATTTTGGATGGATGGAAATGGCAGAACCAGTTATGAATTTGTATACAGAAGCAACTGATGGATCCTACATTGAAACCAAGGAAAGTGCTTTGGTGTGGCACCATCAGGATGCTGATTCTGGGTTTGGATCCTCACAGGCAAAAGAGATGCTTGATCACCTGGAGAGTGTGCTCGCAAATGAACCAGTCTCTGTCAAGAGTGGCCAGTTTATTGTTGAAGTCAAACCACAGGTTTGTCCATCTCTTTGATTTTTTTTCTCAAATACCTTAATTATTTTTGTCATTTAGCTGACAAGTTCATTCGTATCCACCGTGAAGAACCTGAAGCATTTGCAAATAAAGTTGTTCAAGACATTTTCATGTTTGTGGCCGTGCCTACATACTACTCCCTTTTGTTTTGCGCTGCATACAATTATTAGTTTGGATTTGTATGCAGCTACTTTACGTGTGATTCTGCTCATTGAAAATATATTAGCTCTACATACTACTCCCTCCGTCCCATATTAAGTGCCAAAATATTATATGTATCTAGACGTCTTTTAGTATATATCGATACGTCCATATTAGACAAGTTTGAGTCACTTAATATGGGACCGAGGGAGTAGTTGTGCTTAGGACTTATGTTTCCTGACGTGCTGTGGATGTAGAACAGCTTAGTATTACCATGGGTAGCCTTAATTTCTTTGCTGCCTGACCTACTATCAAGTATCAACAATCTTTTTTTTTTCTGCAAGTGTTTTTTTAATAGCAATGACTTAAGTATTGGTCATACAAATGTACATCATCTGCACCTTCTGGCGTAGTTTGTTGCTCCGTCTCTCTCTCAACATTGTCTTGCATGTTTGATATGTCATATATACTTAACATTAAGACAGAACATCATTGTTGCTTTATCCTAATTCTTCAGGGAGTAAGCAAGGGAGTAATAGCTGAGAAGATACTGGCATCAATGAAGGAGAGAGGGAGGCAGGCTGACTTTGTATTATGCATTGGTGATGATAGGTCGGATGAGGACATGTTTGAAAACATTGCCGATATCATCAAAAGGGGTATGGTTGCTCCAAAAACACCATTGTTTGCATGCACTGTAGGACAAAAGCCAAGCAAAGCCAAATTCTACTTGGATGATACATTTGAAGTGGCCACCATGCTGAGCGCACTGGCGGATGCTACAGACCCCGAGCCCGTGACTGGGTTGGCCGAAGAGTTGGCTGTGTCTGTCTCCTCAATTGATATCAGTGGTGAACAAAAACAGTCAAGTGATAGACCTTTCGAGGGGTTGTAGTTCAGGGCTTGGTTAAATCTGCAGATTTATGACGATTGATTCAACTGTCTCTTCTACACATATTCTGAAGGATATGAAGTTGGGTACTCAAGAAATGACTAACACCTAGGGCCTGCAATGTGAAGCTACTGCAGCAAACATTACAACCTTTTGCTACAAAATGTAGGTCCATATGTCCATAGCTGACTCGTCACCTATCTTTGCACATTTCTCTTGAACCTTTTTCCTTCTCAAGTAAAGCTTCGGAGAAGGCAAGTGAACTGTATGGCTGGGGTAATGGGGAATTGGGATTATAGGATTGGCAATGCACATGGGAAAGGAGTGCATCCGCAGCTTGTGATCCCATGTTAACAGGTTACACAGTGGTTTCGTTTTTGAATTCTGAAGTCGTGGTAATGTGAATGGTGAGATTTGGTTCGTTGATTTTTTGAGAGGATTTGGTTCGTTGATTTTTTGAGAGGATTTGGTTCGTTGATTTTTTGAGAGGATTTGGTTCGTTGTTTCACACGCTTGTTTTTGCTAGCTTGCTCTTATAGATCTATTCCGTTGGCTTCCCTCCGTCTGTGCTGGGTTCTGAAATAATTCTAACTGGAATAGTGGCACGTGGAAAATTGCAAACTTATCGTTGATGCTTCGCTTGCCTGTCGATTTCACTGCCTATGATGCGTAACTATTGCTGTAGTTGGACACTTCGCTTGGAGGACTGGCAAATTGTTCTTTAAGCTGGTCCTTCAGAAGACTATCACAGCAGTTCTTTAGGTACTCCCTCTGAACAATTTAGGATCGGAGGGAGGGAGTAGTTAGGAAAAATGTTACGCTTCTATTACATGCAAAGCTGACCTTTAAGAAAAAAATGATCACATGATCGGATTCCACTATCAGAAGATAACGGAATACACCCAACTCACCCATGTATGTCCATACATACTTGTCGCCACAGGTTAACAAGAACACACACAAAAGTGTTTTAAACGCAACCAAACAAGTACCAAACATAACATAAACTAGCACCAAGGGCTAGCACAAAATGCAGATTGTTCTTTCTGTCGGGAGACTCCAGCTCCTAGCTGCCCAACATTCTTCCCAGCATCTTCCCCTCGATCATTGCGTTCCATCGTCTTCAGCCTTCCGCTTGCCCTTCCTGTCAACTTCTTCATCTTGGTGCGACGCCCGTTCGTTATCCATATCCAAGCGTGGTGTCGCAACGCCTCTGCCTATAGAGCTGCAGCACCTGCTAGAAGGTTAGTTCTGCCCAATAACGCAGAAAAGCACAAGCATATCAAACGATCTCAACAAGAGTTCAAATGAGTTTTTGTTTAAAGCAAGCACAAGCATAGCAAACGATGCAAAGCTGACCTAACTCTACAACGTAAGCAAGATGACGTTTTCCTTCGGACTTCGAATCGTGGGCATCCTCCTGGGCACGCATTTGGTTGGTTCTTCTTTCTCTAATGGAGAATTGGTAGAAATGCGTCCTGTCTTAAACTGGAGTACAGTACAAGGGAAGTAGATGAAAAATGGAACATGGGAAGACAGGATACAGACACGATCCTTCAGCTGAACACGAGTATCGCATGAGATTAGCACAAGTAAGTCTAGCAGCAGGCTTTGAATCTAAGCGAATGACATGGCCGGGCTCGGCTGAATTCCAGTGTCCTTTTTTGTGTGTGTAGGGCGATGCAGACTGACTAGCGCAGTACTGCAGTACAATTGCAATTTCCTTAGAAAAATATAGCACCTCTCCTCTCCCAGGTCTCGTTGTAGAAGAATTCAAAATACTGAAGTACTCATTCATGTATACTGTAGAATTTTCTGGCGCCTGCCAACAGAAGCAGCAGCGAGGGGGCCAGGATTCTGTCTTGAGCTGTTGAGCCAAACCAATAGATACTTCCCCTCAGGAAGCTGCTGAAGGACAGCACTCAAAAGGATGCTCTCAACTGGAAATTCTGACGTCTAGACGACACCATCTGAATTAAGCAGTGCTAAGTGTGCCGCCTAGTTAACATATCGAGCAGAATCATGCAGATTAACAAGTGATCATTAAAATACATAAAAGCCACCAAGACAAAAAGGACCCCATTTCTCACAAAGGAGGAAATAATCAAGAACAGAATACAAAAAATCCTACCTCTCATGTTTGTGACAGGCAACAACTCTGGACAGCAAAATGATATTTAACAACTAACCTGAGAAATGTCATGAGTCGAGGAGAACCGCATATGGAAAAGTCTGAACTAACAAAGTATGAATGTGTATGAGGGTAGTTTAGCAGCTAGTCTCCCCAATACTCTAATCACAATAAGGCACACAATGGGGATATGATACACTGCAAGTAAATGTTAGTCGCGTATCGAGGCGCCGTTGTCCTAAATGCTTCTTTGCTAGTTATTTTTAGCTAAACTAGTTACAAAGTTAGGTTTTCTCTGCTGAGGTGAGATGCCCCAGTTTTTCTGTCATCTGTTCGATATTCTTCTTGCCCCACCAACAATTTGCCCGATCTCCGTTTTTCGCCTGATCTGCTTCTCTGTCTCGCCGTTCTGACTGCGCCTCTTGATGTGCAACAGATGACCCAGGCTGCTCGGTAAGGAACTGCTGCCAAAATCCATCATTTGCGCCAGCTGCGGCAGTAGCAGGAGGGTCTTGGCCAGGTTGATCTCTTGATGGACCAGTTTCTGTAACAGCAGGCTCTAAATTGACATCGATCTCGGAGACCTTAGCTCGTGAGTCTGCACGAGAATGTGTTTGAGGGAGGGGAGGACTTTCTGTACAGCTGGTGGACTCTGCAATACCGCGAGAAGAATGTGAATCTCCTACACCAGCTGAAGAAGTATGCATCATCGACGGAGGTGATGGCGCATGAGGATCACTTTCCCCGGACAAATGGAGCTCAGTGAGAACGACAGCTGAAGGACCTGGAATATCACAATCATAAGAAATACCATTACCAAATGCTTCGGTTGCTTCTCTAAGGAAATTCTCCAAGGAGTTTAAGGATGATTCCATTTTGTCAAATGATTCTCTGCTAAGTTCATGGGCTGGTGAGTTGGTCAAGTCGCGATGCATAATCTGGTTCCCCTGAGTACTTGTATCCTCATGGAAGGAAATTGGTTTGGGCAGCCTCCTCTTCTTTCTTGAATGATCAGATTGCTGTACAAAGCTAGATAGAAATCCTGGTTCCTTCACAATGTCTCTGACATAACATATCAGATTTGTCTGCTGATCCTCAACAGCAAATAGCTTGTCTTCCAAAGCCTGCATTCTTTTCTCCATATCAATTTTCTTCTCTGCATTCTTTTCAAGCTCTGAGGTCAATGCTGCATTATCACACTTGAGCCTCTCGATTTCCTCCTCATAGTCCCTCCTTTCGCTATCCACTAATGGTCCGGCACCCTGAGTATGCGATGAATGGCTGAATATCGGTTTGCGTCTATGGATATTTTTCAACCGGTGCCGCTGACCTCGTATGAATTCCTCATTTGCAAACTCCCATTGTTCCGGATCGACTTTCCTAAAGCCCTAGATGGGAAAGAGCATGAGACACATATTAGAATAGAACCCCACGTGCACAACAGGTATCATGCATTATAATCAAGGCTAAAATGAAATCATGTACTACTGCAACCAAACGTAAAGAAACTATACCAGAAAACCTAATAGGTGTGGAAGTAGACATTATTTCAACTTCAGTTGCCATAATCAACGCTTATTTGTCAAACAGTCCTAAGATTCCACAGAATCAATAAGATATAGCATTGCACTCAGGGACTCAGCTAGTCGAATTTCAGATGTAGACAATTCAAGCGCTGAACTTGGTTGTTTAGAAATGTCAAATGAAACGAAATCACACTAATAATAATTGAAATATCTGAAAGACCAACAAGCTACTTATAAACCCACTCACTTATAAAGTGTATTTCAGATCAAGAGCAATAAATCATGGACACTCATTCAAAATCACACACGTTTCGCTCAATTCCACCAAAGTGAACGCTACCCACACAACCTCGCTTAGAGCCATGTAGCAACAAACTAGCACGTATTCCGGCGGAACCCCAATTTCAGCCGTGTGACAGAGATTGGGGGAAAGAGAGAAGGGTGGGTGTGAACTCATTGTTCTTACATAGGTGTTGAGCTGGCGCACGAAGCTGGAGAAGTTGTTGTGCTTGAAGTACTTGGGGAGCAGATCCCTGCAGAAGTCGGCCTGGCTGGCTACTACGAAGCTCGTGCCGGACGGCGTCCACGACACCACCGCGTCCGTGGCCGGCTCGTCCACCATCTCGTAAGTCTTGGTCAAGAACGGCGGCAGCGACGCGGCCCCGCCACCCGGGTCCATCTCCCCCCTCCTCCTCCTACTCCTTGGGCGCGGGGCTCGGCCTCGGCCTCAGAGCATCACGGCGGTGGGCTGGTCGGGGGTTCGGCTCGGGTTCTTGGTTGGGTCTGGTTGGTTGGTTGGGGGTTGGGTTGGGGGAAGAATTTCTTGGATTAGCGGAATTTTCCAGAAGGTTCGCGTTGGAAGAGGACGGGGGAGCTTGGGCCTGGATGGGGTCCGGGGTGGATCCAGTGCGCGCCATCGGTTAGGTAAGCAGTGACGCCGAAAGGGGGGACCGGCTGAATAGCCAGAATAGGTGCTGCCGTTGAGAAGAAACAAGGGGCGTGATGGGATCGGAGAACACGCTGTAGTCCTTGTTTTCTAAATTTTAAATTACATAACATACCAAATAGAAATAAAAACAGAACTTATCGAATGTTTATTAACACAAAAGAAGGAGATATTTACTCAGTCCGATATCTGATACAGGCACGAATATCCTACAACTTATAACAACATACTCCCTCCTTTTCATAAATTGGCGTATTTTGTTTCGTTAAGACAAACCTTTGACCAATGAAAAATTCTATTTATATGTGTTTTTTCATACATAAAATTTATATCAATGAATTCGTCTTTAAAAGTTCTTTGCTAATGATCATGGTTTCGTATCATATAACTTACATGCTAATAGAGTAATTCTTGATTAAAGACTTGTCTTAACGAAACCAAATACGCCAACTTTTTGAAAATAAGGGAGTATTGGGTAAAACAAATTACTCCAGTAACTAAATGACACAAATGGTAGGATCTTGGTATTTGACGAGTAACTTGAAAAACTTGAAAAACCATGGTAGTAATATATTCCAGGGGACATGTACTACTATAATGGGGAAGTATCCGGTGAAAACTCTCATTCCGTGCAAACCGTACAAACTTCATAAAAACCATGTTTAAAAGTTTCAAAAAAATTCTACAAAAATATCATATGTTGGGAAGTGTGATGTTCTACACACCTGCAATCAAGTTCAAAGTCAAAATCATTTGGAAAGAATTAAAAAGAGAAATTTACAGTGAATAATGTCAAACATTGAAAGATCACTATTCATGCAGAATTTGTTTTTTTGCTGCTACCAAATGACATTGAGTTTGGACTTGAAATTTTATACATATATAAAACACCACTTTTCTAACATATTTAATTTTTTCGAGAATTTTTTGAACTTTTTTCGATGGAGTTTTCACAGTTTGCACCGTAGAGATGGTTTTCACCGGATATTTCGCCCTACTATAATTTGCATTTGTAACAATAAATTGGATGATTATATGTTCGCATAAAATTGGATTATTATATATATTCATTTTAGCTGGGACATATTTTATTTGCCGTCTGGGCGTTTTCTTGAGTATACATATCGGATGCTCAATTATCAAAAAGCACTTTCCTTCTTTAATGGATATGTTACATGTGTTCGAAGCTCTTTTCCGAACTCACGCGTGTTTCGGTTTCAATGTGTGGTTTTAAAATAGATCCCATCATACTGCCACCACCCCCAAGAGGAAATCTTGCACCTGCTTAGCCTAGTCATAAGGAGATGGCCACAATTTGCATTTCTCACCTAACCTAGGGGGATGCAAGGCAACCAACACATGTAAAGTCAAAAGGACGTTGAACCTCACTAGTCACAAGTGTGGCTGAGTTTCAACCAAGTGGCTTAGTGAGCAGGATTTTGAGAGGTACTCCACTATTACGACTTCTAAAATAGGTTTTCAAACTTGGAAGTACCCAGAGTACTCTTGGCTCGCGAATATAAGGTCAGATTTGGCGTTATGGTGAATTATGATGACTCCATTTACCCAAGCATTATATGTCTATTTTAGTTTTGTTAAGCTCCATCTGTCTATTTTCTGTGGCTAGTTTTTTCTCAGCAGATTGTAATTAAAAGCATGTGTGCCACAATGGGATTACCTCTGAGGTGGTAATATCTTTTAGATCTTTGACATGTGAATATGGGATGCTCACATAGTGCCTCAAAAATTCGGGACGGTGCCGATCTGACCTATGCCCCGTGAAACAAGGCAGTGATTACGTGGGTAGTATGATTGCATCATCTTTGTGTCTTTGATATGAGGTAACTAAGCAACGAAACATGATCCACAACAAGGTCACGTAGGTTGAAAGGAAGGTTGAGGGTTCAAGCAATTATGCAAACTGGATAAGAGCCTCGGTCCTCGGAGGTATGTATGGGCAAGGAGTCAGACTCCTGGGTTGAATGAACACACGGAACTAACAAGAAGAAAAAATCTCCCTAGCTTTTAGAAAGGTCATTTGACTTTCAGGTAAAAACACTTGATGCCCAGATAGGACTTTTGAGCCAAAACTGCAACATATCTATCTCCTCGTCACAAATACACCATCCAGTGGAAAAATGGAGATCTTGGATTGCATCAAATCGTACCATACTACATAATTATGACCGAAAGGAATCAAAGCTTTTGCAGGAACATAATTAAATTACAAAAAATTTACACACCATCTGTTGGACAGATGACATAAATGTTAGGATTCCAGTTCCTAACATTGGGCAAGGTCTTGAGGGGATGCACTGATGTGAGGTTGCTGTATCTTTTTCGATCGCCAGGGACTCTCTAGGCAGACTTTTGTATTCTTTTGTCTCTGATAGGCAGTGGAACAGGTTTTTGAGCCACATGCGGATGCTCTGATCCTTTGTACACCTTAAGGTGGGTAAATAGTCTTCTTCCCAGCTGCAAAAATGTTCCGAAGGTTCAGAAGAATACATGCAAAACAGGTGACCTTGTTGAAGTGAGGTCAAACTAAGTGTGTAACTAACACTTAAAAGTAGAGTAACCAGTGTCTAGGGCTAAGACTTCAAATACATTTTCTAGCCAACATGAGTTTTTCAGAGAACACATCCAATACTTTGTTAGCCATACCATCGGAGAACTTAAGTCAATAGCAAATATTTTGGACTGGATTTAAAATGTCAGATGTTCATGGACACAATATTTGTGAAGTCATACACAGCAAATACAAGGAAACACTTCTTGAGAAGATCTAGTTAAATAAATTTATCTGAATTTCTAAGTTTTGCCCGACAGAAATATTCCTATGAACAGAAATCAAGGGTAGATTCACGCAGGGACATATGCTGATGCTGATGCATGGACTAAGGCCATGGCCTCTACGTACTTAAGACCAATCATCCTTGAGAAATACTCGCACGACTGCTAAATAAACCAAGATGAATGCAACTTTGGGCTATAAAAACACCTGATGCAATCAAGAATCAACAAGGTAAGAGCCAAAATGCTAAAAGATGATTTCTTACCCTGCCCTTAGGAAGCATGCCACGCACTGCATGTTCGATAATTCTCTCCGGAATCCTTTTCTGAAGCTGATCAAAAGTCTCTTCTTTCATCCCACCAGGCCGCCCAGAATGTCTTTTATAGAGCTTCTGTGACCGCTTTTTACCAGAAACCGCAACCTTCTCTGCATTAATCTATGTAAACATAGAATTCAGTGTGGCAGCTCAGGAATACACAATACAACAGTAGTATCCGTATATCAAGATTTTCAGTGACGCACCAGTCTGAGAAGTCATATTAACATAAAAATATAATCTTGGTTTCAAGGATCAAGATAGCTTTGGTGCTTATATTCTTCTGCTGCTGATAGCCTAATACTATTATGAATTTCTTCCTGAGAAGAAATATGAGGAAACTGTCCTATCGTATTCTGTAAACACTGTCTAGGAAAACCACACATACCACAATAACAAAAGCGCCCATGTCCACACTTGGAGTGTATGTGGGCTCATTTTTCCCTCTCATATGCACTGCAATGGTAGATGCTAGCCTGCCTAGAATCTTGTCCTCTGCATCAACAACATACCACGTCTTCTCTGTAGTTACGTGATCTGCGGCCTTAGGGTACCATGTTGTGTTCCATATGTCCTGCAAATTAAAATGGCATGATCAGATACACTATACAGCAAATATTCCCAAAAGAAAAGCCATGATGCCGATACAACAGTGGGGCATAAGCACAGTATCCATAATGAGCTTGGGCACTAAACAGTAACGTAGGTGAACACGATGGAACACAACTAAAGTCAAACATTGCCGAGCAAATGTAACACCCGTTTAACAGAAGAACAAAATAATCTTCACCACATCTTTTTTAATAGAATGTCCACCATAGTAGCTTCATTGCTGCCTTAACTTTCCTGAATCCTCTGTCACCAAAAACTGTCAGAGCCTAATTTGGCAGTTCCACATATGTAAGCATTGTATACTGGCTGAGATTATCCATGTAGACGAGGGATTTGACTGCGATAGGCTAAGATGATGCGGTGAATTGATAGAACTGAAAGAACTAGAAGCCTTCAAGTACAACTGGTAAATGCAGCATTGCAGTTAACCTACTAGTTTGCGGGCACTAGTTGCACATGTAGCATTACTATTTTCTTCCTGAACTGCAGCAATAGAGAGAGAGAGAGAATAGAGTCAGAGTTCGTACGGGGCCGCAGAGCTCGTCGCCCTCGAACATGAATCGCTGCTCGCGGGGGACGAGCGCGGCAAGAGGCTGCCGCTTCTGCTTGTCGCTCTGCTCGCAACGCACAGCGAGGCCCGCAGGGACGGCGCGGCGGCGCGCGGGCCTCGCCGCGCGGCGGTGGCGCCTGTCGCCAGTGAAGGCGGAGGAGAGGAGCGCGGAGGCGGAGATGGCCGTAGCCATTGCAGCGGCGGGTGTGAGCAGTAAGAGGCAGCGGTGTCTGGGTCTGAGGTCGGCTTGGTTCACTGAGATGCCGCTGGCATTTCGTCTCGGGTAGGGAAGAGTGGAGCGGATAAGAAGGGATAGGAGAAGAACTGAAGAAGGGGAGGGAGGAGAAGAGAAAGGGAAACAGATGGGCTTTATGGGTCTTAAGGGAAACCGTAGAATAGGCCCACAACAACACTTAACCTCGTTTCGTGCAGCTGCAGCTAAGAAGAAGAAAAAAAAACAGGCTTTGCTTTAGGAAAAATTTATGCTGCACCTCCCAGGAAGAATACGTTCAATGATCTCTGTATGACTGTATCATCGATTCAGTGATGAAGTATCTTGGCTTGTGATAGGTGCCTCGTCGATTCTTCAAGAATTTTGTTGATGGTGTTCATTTTAGTTGTATCAGTCTATTGCATTTTGTTTAGTAAATCACCGAATCAATAAAACCGAATAGTTGATGTAAAAGAGAAAATCCAAATATAGTCACTTTGATTAAAAAAGAAACTAAATATTCACCAATACAAAAAAGAATATGACAGATTTTATTTCGTTATTTGGTAACTATGCTCACATATTGAACGGAAAAAAGTGTGCTGCTCAGTGAAATAATAAGTAGAAAAGACAGTTTATTCACCAGTCAAATATGCCTGATGGCATAACGAGCATCTCCCTGGACAACTGATGGCCAGATTTTCCAACAACATAAAATGTAACAGCTGAGTTCATTTGATTCATAAGATTGCATGAGAAAAGTATAATATTTACAGGTAACTTCATACTTGAAAAAAACAAAGCAGAATACTGTTCCTCCATCCAAACAAAACGTGATTTTTACAGGTAATGTCAACATGCAGGAAAGCAACCGCTTAACATATATTCGGCGCAAGTCCGTGTACAACAAGTCATGATGTTTCTGGAGGAAGAATCAGAAGAACAATTTACAACAAAATTGTGGATCAAGACAGACAAACAGCTAGACCCACATGAAAATCAACGGTTAGTTGACAACCAGCAAATGAATGAACGAGAAAAAAGATCACGTGGCTGAAGAATCTGTATTCATCTGTGTAAGAAGAGGTTTTACTTTCCTTGTATGACCCAAGCTGTTCACAAGATCCCTTCGAGTACATACAGGAAACATGTTGATTCCTGGCATGTTTAGACGCCATAGAACATACGGAAAACTGAGCTGGTCCCGAGATGTGAAGCGAACAACTTCATTGAACCAATTACACATGAAATGATTCGTCATTGGGGTCAGCTCACTCACAATGATAGAAGCTTCAGATAAAGCTGAAAGGAAACAAACACTTGGATCATATATATTCTTAACAACCATGCTTTGTAGAGAAGATCCCATGCTCAAGGTACAATTTCTTTCCGTTAGAGAATAATGAATACTAACCTTTGAATCCATGTAATCTTTTTTCATCTGGCATTCCGTCTCGGCGATACTGAGTTAATTGGACCTCTACTTCTTCAGGAGTAGCCTTGTGCTTTTGAACAATTGCTTTGCCCTCATCATAAATGTTGCTCCGCGCTCCATGTTCAGAAATAGCGAAAGTTGAGTTTGTCCTCCAAAGAAGTGCCTCAAGCACTCCTATTGGATCTCTTCGGAATTGGTATTTAGAGTCCACCCATACAGAGTACCTTGCTTCTGGGAAAAGTCGGTGAGTCAACATCTGCAAAAGTCATGCTACGCATCTTACTACCAGAAATGTACATAAACAAAAAAGGTCAGCGGATTTGACTTCTATGACATTTCCTTTGCCAGGGGCGTAATTTTGGAGAGTATCACCAAATAACAAAAATAGCAAATATGGTTTGAAGTGTCAAATCCCATATGTCACTAGCTTTCTAAGAATAAGCTAGCAGCCTGGCACAATTGATTATGATATCTTTAGATTTTACCTTTGGTATTTTTCCATTTAACCGTTGATCCACAAAGGGTAGACTCCTCACAACAATGACGCGCCACCTTCCTATCATTCCATTGTCACCGGTACCTTTTCCTTCAGCTTCTTGAGTTGATAATGTGACCTCATCCCAGAAAGCCACATAGCAGACCTGCTTATTAAGTCCATCCATCCCGAATTCACGGTGTCAAGTGTGATGGTTTACACAGAGGTTGTATTTCTGAATATCTTAAATGCTCAAATACCTTTCCAATAGAAGAATTGACCATTCCAATAGGTTGATATAGATCATCCCCGCCACCAAATGCACAGGTAGACACAACAACTCTACAACTTCTCATGTACCTGATATCATCATCAGAAATTTTGAAACCACCATTGTCACTGTAGAAACCACAGTGCACATTAACAGTCTCATTCACCTGGAGAAGCATTGAAAACACATTAAACAGGTCTAGAACGGCATAGTTCTTTTAGGCAAAGTAGTACATGTTAGTCAGCATTAGAACCTTGAAGCTCTCTTCTCTTTCAGGAACTGTCTGAAATCCTGTAAACAAATTGAACCTGGTAGCTTCTGCATGTTGCAGTAAATACGTAGAGTTCGCCTCAGAGTGATATGAATCATAGTCGTCATCATCAGTTTTGTATACGATCCTCTTGACCACCGCATCAATTCCAGAGCCTTCATGAAATACCAAATTTTCTATACTTTTCGGGCTAAGGAACTTCAAGCAAGCTGTCAATATCGAAAACAAAAACTAATCATGCCACTAAGTCCATAAACCAAAAATAGCATTGAGCCAAACAAATTTGGAATGGTACATGCTCCCAGATTTGCTAGAACAACTTAACTATGGACATGCTATTTTACTAAACAAGTTTAAACATTTGGCCTGTGAGAAAAAAAATATTCCCAGATTTGTTAGAACAACTTAACTACGGACATGCTATTTTACTATACAAGTTCAAACATTTTCCCTGTCAGAAAATAAGAATTCTTTCGGTCTTTCACAATCCTATCGCACATCTAATATAGGTCAATTCCCCAATGTGCACGATCTGTGAGTCCAGCTCTCCAATTGCCATGATATATCCAATTAATTATGCAAAAATAGCAGTCAAGGAGACCACCGTAGTGTTTTGCAATATCAGATTAGCATCTAAGTACAGTACTACAGTACAATTTCTCAAATCCGTGGCGACCCTTGCTGGGAGTTGGGAACCACAAAATTGCGGGAATTTGGGGATGGCCTACACGTAGATCGAAACAGGGCAGAGGACTCACGCTCGCGCACACCATGGACGAGGCGCGTGGTCGGGTCGAGGCGGCCAAGACTGGATACAGGCGGGGCAGGGTTGGAAGAAGCACGGAGCCGGGAGGCCTCGAAGAGGAGCAGGGCGACTGCCGGGAGGAGTAGGAGGATGGGCCACCACCGCGCCACAAGCCGCACGGCGCGCTCCCCCAAGCTGCGCGCCGCCTTCCGCCGGCCGGCGCGGGCACGCCGGGGCGGCGCCGCGCCGTCGTCGTCTGATACTGTGATGGAGATGCTCCGGATCGTCGACGACGGCATCGGGGGAAGCGGTGGTGGTGGTGAAGTGGCGTGGCGGTGGTGCCACTCACTTGGTGGGCTTCAACTCATCGACGCACGCTGGTATGGGCCGGATTTGTGGTCTGGTGGATAACTGGCCAACGGGCCGGGCCGGGCCCGGCACGGCCCATGACTTAACCGGCCTGGCACGGCCCCAGCCCGTGAGGCCCACCTATAAACGGGCCGTGCCGTGTCGGCCCGTTCCGGTGAAACCCCAGCCCAGGCACGGCACACTAGCCCGGTTGGGCCGGCCCGGGCCCGTTTAGCACAGTGGGCTGAAAAAACGGCCCGAATCACGGTTTTTGAGCTTAACGGGCCATTGGGCCGACTGCTGACACGCGGGCTGACGGGCCACTAGGCATGCCTGTCGGGCCGCAGGTAAAACGGGCCGTGCTGTGCCGGCCTGCGGGCTAGAGGATGAGGCCCAGGCATAGCCCAAGGTGGGTTGCGGGCCGGCACGGCCCGTCACGGGCCAAGCATGCCGGGCTCGCGGGCTTTTTTTCTTGGCACGGCCCGTTGGCCAGCTATAGTCTGGTGTAGTGGCGTGCGGTGCCTGAGCCTTGGATCCAGTTCATATGTCAACTCTCATAAAAGAGGTCAACGCTATTTTTTTTCCTTGGATCCAGCTCATATGTCAACTCTCGTAAAAGAGGTCAACGCTATTTTTTTTATAAAGTACTCAATGTTGATTGCCAATAACATTGTACTGCTTTCACTTTGAATCATGCATCTTAATCTCCGTACAAGATTTAAAGGTCGATCAAAATTTGCAGAAAGGATTTACGGTTTACAAAATAATATAAACAGAAAATCACTTAACCCTCCAATTTGGTGTCTAGCACAGTTTTTCTCAACTTTGAAACCTGTACTAGACCCTCTCGACTTTTGAAACTGGTCTTCAGGACATTTGGCCTTGTGATGGTGCAAGTGTTTTTTTAGTCCTAAGTGGATTAGCTATTTGAGGGGATTGAATGTACGTTCACCGATACTCTTAAATTACTTTTCACTCAAAACAATAATATGTTCACCGATACTCTTAAATTACTTTTCACTCAAAACAATAATATGCTGGACTGTTTTGTGGGGATGTTTCGGAATTATTAAACATCTTATTTTTATTTTGGATCTTTAGTGTTCGGATTTTACTGTTCGGATTTTGAGTGGTACTCTACGAACCCTTTGAATATTCTTCTACTCTCTCCGATCCTAAATTGTTGTCGAAATATTACATGTATCTAGACGTTTTTTAATAATAGATACATTCATATTTTGATAAATTTGAGTCAAGAATTTAGAATCAGAAAAAACACAATAATTAAAATTTAGGATAAGAGGAAGTACAATAATAAGAAGGCATTCGCGGTTTAGTCGGTCGTTCAGGTAGTAAGACTTTGCTGCATTGAGAAATTAAAAATATACTTTTTTCTATCTTATGCATGTAATTCCCACCTAAGATATCTACGACTTCCTCCGTAGCAAATAAGCGTCAATTACTGAACGCTGTAATTCCCACCTAAGATATCTACGACTTCCTCCGTAGCAAATAAGATAAAACGTGTCTAGATACATACGTACTTATGACAAAATTTACGATTGCAACACTTACACTTATTTTAAAACTAGACAGAATTGCACTTATTAATTTTGGGACATAAAGAGTAGTATCATTCTGCACTTATTGCAACACTTACACTTATTTTAAAACTAGACAGAATTGCACTTATTAATTTTGGGACATAAAGAGTAGTATCATTCTGCACTTATTAATTTTGGGACATAAAGAGTAGTATCGAAGTACTTTTGATGACACAGTCCTCTCTTCGATCGGTATTAATTGTTTCAAATTTATCCAAATACGAAATACGAATTTATCTAAAAATCGTCTATTTGGACATTCCGGGCCGGATGGAGTATGTAATTTTACCCACAATGTAACTCACAAGTTTTTTTTTAACCTACATTATAACTCACAAGCTATTGGCTAGGTCAGTCCCCGGACCCGCGGTGCAGGTGGCATGGCAGCTTCAGAGTGCACGATGCGTCGGAGTCTAGAGTAGAGAGGACCAACGCAGATGCGAGAGCCCTGACGACCGACTGCGAGTGGGGTTCGAAGGTGGGCGACGTAGCTCGACTCTTATAGAGGATGTCCTCTCCTCGGCTCGGCAAAGCAGTAGTGGATCTTGGCCGGACCATTGTGAATACAGCGGTGAACTCACTCAGCGATCATATCAGACACGGTGCTGGAGCAAACCAACGAGTGTCGCCCGGGGCACGCGGAGAAATCAACCGAGTGCCGGCGGGGTGTGCCGGAAAGCAGAGTACAGAGCAAGTCAGCAACACTAAACCCGTATACGGCCGACTACAGCAGATACGCAACAACGACCAACAGGATTGGCTGGACCAACAAAGATTCTAGTCTTTCATCGGTTCATCCTGACACCGGCGGTCTTATTTCCCCTACTAGGATTACGAAAGGAAATGTACAGTTCCGCACGACACAAAAGCACTGTCATAACTCATGACCCAGCTCCGCCGCCCCAGGCGTTGCTCGCTGCTGTGTGGAGCACAACAACCCTGACGAACGGAATTGGTTTCGTTCACGGCAACGGCGCGTGGCGCTTCATGTCGTGCGGCACGACGTCGACGGCGAACCCCTTGTGGTGCCTGACCCAGTAGTCGGCCTGGCCGGGGCGCGGGTCGGCCGGCGCCTCCACGCCGGCCCTCTCGGCCTTGAGCTCCTCCGTCGAGAAGCCGTACTTGGTGTCGCGCTTCCGCACGAGGTCCGGGCGCACGGCGCCCTCGCGCTCCCGCTGCGGCGACACCATGAGCGCCGGCGCGCCCAGCGGGAGCCGGTCGCCGCGGTCCACCTGCCAGGTGCACCAGAACTTGCCGAACGTGCCGGCCATCGTCTCCATCTCCGTCTTGGACAGCAGCCCCGGCACCCGCGGGGTCGTCCACAGCCCTTCCTTGATCTCGTGCGCGTGCGAGTGCCACAGCCGTTGTTCCTCCCCCGGCAGCGACTCGAACATCTTCCTCGACACGATGTACTCCACTCCTACACAGATTTACAACAATCATGTATACGCAGTAACGCAGCTAGCAAGAGAGCATTTCTTGAGGGATGGATGGATGTGTGTGTTGCGGGGCGCACCGATGAGGCGGGCGTTCTTGTCGTCGGAGTCGTAGACGGCGCACTGGAGGACGTCCTGGTTGAGGCGGGAGACGAAGTGGTGGGTCTCCAGCTGCCGGTGCGGGTCGTGGGCGTACAGGGCGAACGTGCACACGTGCTGCTTCATCTGCTTCACGGGGCGGAGCGACTGCAGCGCCGCCGCGCCCTTGTCCAGAAGGACCGACGACGTGGCCGTCGGCTTCCCCGGAGGCCCGCCGTCGCCTCCGGTCGAGGCCGGCGTCGGGACAGGCTTCTCGTCGCTGGACGCCATCGATGTCAAAGCTAGTCTTTGGGTGGTCTAGTGTTGTGTTAATTTGCGTAGGAGCGTGCGCTTCCCTTCCGGTGGGTTTTAAGGCGTGGCGCCGTTCGGGACTTGGAAGGGCTGTTGCGTGACACGTAGAAGGTGCCCGGGTTGGACGTGGCGGACGGCATGGGACGTAGGTGGCAGACAGGCGCGTCGCCGGTGGAGCGCGACAAGTGTTGACGCGCACCGCCGTGTTCGAGCCTTCGAGGCTGCTCTGGCCAATTATCACA
This sequence comes from Brachypodium distachyon, assembly GCF_000005505.3. Classification (NCBI taxonomy): domain Eukaryota; kingdom Viridiplantae; phylum Streptophyta; class Magnoliopsida; order Poales; family Poaceae; genus Brachypodium; species Brachypodium distachyon. The sequence continues at coordinate 49,629,573 of NC_016132.3, read as the reverse complement.
TGCAGATGGTGGTGCACGAAAGATCGAGATTCGAGAGGCAAATGAAATGACAGAAAAACTGTAACTTCGTAGCTATCAAATTAAACAGAAAATTGCTTCTAAACGACAACACGATAACAACAAGCTGGATGAACTTCAAGAGCAAAAAACACACATACATTCAAAAACAGTACTTAAGCTTGCACCTTATCAGAGGGGTCGCAGGCTAGCAAGTCGGAATTCCTAGCAAGACCACCGACCCTTGTTGGTCACACTTGCTGCTGCTCTACTGGTACGACCACATGATCCGGCTGTTCCTGAGGCTTGACGTACTTGTACCAGCTGGACCAGTAGAGATAGTTGAGGAAATTGAGGAAGCTGAGCACCGCGAGCAGCCAGAAGAAGAGGTCGAGGTGGTTCCGGTTGATGTTGTTGCCGCCTAGCCAGCCGCCGCTGGCCGTGTAGTTCTTGGTGGCGGCATTGACGGCCTTGACGAGGATGGTGCACAAGAAGTACCCGAGCGACATGGAGCACCAAAGGAACGCCGAGGACATGGACTTGAGCGCGGGGGGCGCCTGCGAGTAGAAGAACTCGAGGAGGCCGATGAGGGTGAACATGTCGGCGATGCCGAACACGCCGTACTGCGGGGCGAGCCAGAAGCAGGACATGGGCAGCATCTGCAATTGGGGAATGGCGTCCAGCATGTTGTGCCGGACGGCGACCCTCTTGCGTCGCATCTCCACGATGGCCGCGATGCACATCGAGAGGATGGAGAGCACGAGGCCGACCCCCACGCGCTGCAGGTAAGGGATGCCGTTTGGGTGGCCCGTGATGCGGCGGGCGAAGGGCACGAAGAGGCGCTCGTAGATTGGCACGGCGAAGATGAGCATGCCCAGCGGGATGATGGGCAGCGTCGCGGGTGGCATCTGCACGTGCTTGGCGATCCGGGTGTCCATGGTGGCGCCCTGCTGGATGGAGAAGGTCTGGAACTGGGCCAGAACGGTGCCCATGATTATTGCGCTGCAGAAGATGGGCACCATGGCCAGCATCGTCTTGGCGTTCTCTACCTGTGTCACGCGGCATTGCCGCCACGGGTTCGGCGTCTCCCCTGTCGGTGCCTGAACAATGGCCGCCCTGTCCAGGAATCTGCATGTACAGATGCATTGCGCGCGGTCAATGTTTGTCAACAACGCCACGAGATTTGCGTCTCCGAGTACTGTATGTTAATTTAGCACCTGAATGGCTTGTCCCTGTGGGCAACGAACTCCGTTTCAGGAGAAGCCTTGCTTCTGCTGATCTCGTACAGCTCGTCAGGGTTCTCAGGGAGCTGCAGGTTCCTGTTCCGGATTGCAGCAACGTACACCTGAAAAACGACACGTACATTGAGCACCCGCTTGACTAAGACAGAAGTCCAAACAAATATGGCCTAAACATATTAAACATATAGCAGTTGCATAAAAGAGAACACGTCGGTCCACAATTTTCTAACCCGGAAGATTTCAAGGAGCGCGCTGCTGCCCTGCACAGTGAAGATCCGGTACCGTGGCAGGCCGATGACGAAGGCGATGACGGCGAGGCCCATGACGCCCGTGGCGGCACCGAAGCCTTTGTCCCAGCCCTTCTTGTTCTGGATCCACACGAAGATGGTGACGCTGAAGGCACCCCCGATGCACATGCTGAGCAGTAGCCAGTTGAAGAAGCTGGACATCTGGCGCTTCTCCTTGGGGTGCTTGTCGTCGAACTGGTCGGCGCAGTGCGCAGGCAGCGCCGCCTTGATGCCCGCCGACCCGATCGCCACCAGGTACAGCCCGATGTAGAGGAGCACCTCGTTGTCGCCACTCACCTTTTGGCACGTCGGCGCCGGGAAGAAGCACTCCGGCGGTTTCAGCTTTGGGGAGTGGGCCTGCAGCGTTAGCAGCAAGAGTCCCTGCAAAAATATGGGAAAACAAGTGTCAGGAGAAAAACAAAGCACACTCGATCGCTACTCTCTCCGTTTCTAAATATTTGTCGTGATTCTAGTGCTTGGTTCACGACAAGTATTTAGGAACTGAGAGAGATAGAGAGTACCGATGAACTGAAAGATCGATTGTTATCTTACCACGAGCTCGATGAGTGATGATATGATCACAGTCTGGTACCGGCCGATAACGGTGTCGGCAAAGACGGTGATGAGCACGGCGATCATGTAGCTGGTGCCCATGTAGTTGGTCAGCAGGTTGGAGGCATCGGCCAGTCCGACGTGCATGATCAACATGAAGTACATGATAAGGTTCACGGCTAGAGACAGAGAGGCGACGCTCTCAAGTCCAAAATTCACTGCAAACAGCAAACAACCCAAGACACTTGTTCAGTAGACTGTTAGAATTAGATGCGCGAGGCCGGCTTCAGAATTTGCTGGTTAGGTGCAGCGTTTCCAGTAACTACTGTCCCATCATTATCACAAGGAAAAACTTAAATCCATCTCATGTGTGGGTCGTAAGACATAATATATATACATGTGCTCTTAACTGTAATTGAGAAGATAATTTACACAATTGAACCTTTTTTTGAAACTGCTCACTTGGTTCCTCAACTTTTGGTATACTCATTTATTTTTTCAAAAGAACTTTTGGTATGCTCACTCAAATCCTCACAGTTGATATTGCTCATCGAAGTACTCCGTAGTACAATCCAGATGCTTGCATGTTTTTCGTCACTAAATGATTCTCTGATTGGAAATTTTACCTTTCATATCATGTTCATCTACTTACACAAACTATTTTGGCTGTACACAACTCAAATGAGCAAATATGTGAACATAAATAAATAAATTTAACAAGCATGCTGCTGAGGACTGAGGTATTAAAATCGTGAGTGCACACTTCTTCTTATTATTTATTTATTGGGGTTATATTTATTGCAAACCAAGGACAGGAGCTCTGCCATTCAGTAGAAGAAGATATAAATAACTACAAGTGCCATGTTCTTGAAGGGAACATGGCCGAAACACAAACTACATGCGGATTACCCCCTAACCGAAAAGAACACCGATAATCTAATTTATGAACTGCAAAAACTGAAGATGTGATTTTTGCTTTTCTAAGAGATATGATTAACTTCTATGACCAAGAGCAAGAGTTACCAAGGATGAAGAAAGAATTGCCAACACCACCATGGCGCCCCCGGACGGCAGGTCTTCCCCTCCAATCAACCTTCCCTTCAATGAACCCGTATTTTTGCCCCTCAACGGCTTCATGCGTCTCCACCTGCGGATCATTTGTGATATAACATGACAAGCATTAGCTATTACAAAAGAAAATAAAAGAAGAGAACAAATAGGATGAACAAATAAATATACCATGGAGTGGTCTACTTTGCCGGTGGCGTCAGTTACTTTGCTCATCTCATCGTTTTCCTAACAAGATTGCAAGAAAATCACACAGCAGTGAATTTTTTTAGCACACAGACACAATAAGAAGTTGGAAACGCTAGCAAGCATGCAAGAAAATGAGCTACCATTTTGGCCAAGAGCGCTTTCCTAGGTGACGGGCAGGAGGTGCAGTTTGCTACTTGCTAGGCACTATAAAGCATCTGATTCCATGAACGAGTCTTCCTCCGACCCTATGATTGTTTTATGGCCTCTCCATTTAGCCTGTTCTTGTTATAGCTATTATTAATAGCGACGTCCGCTAGACGTGAAGATCTTCCAACTCATCGATACAACCTGGCGGTTATGTACAACTGATAGTTGTCAGGTAATGGATCGGAGTGTAGCGTACTCGGATCACATAAAAGAATCAGTCAGCTTAATTGGTAAGTTTACATCAATTAGCAGCACTAGCCCCTAAAACAAGATATTTAGGCTCCTAAAATCTGCAACCAACTCTAGCAGAGGTTCCTATTTAAATTTTGAGTAAATTCCACTTTTTGCTCTAAGTTTTGTTTTTTTGACAGCTTTTACCCAATTTAGTGGGATTTCATTTTTTTACCCCATTTAATAACAAAATTTGTTCCACAAATTATCCCGTTTAAGATTTTTAACACCAAATGAAGATTCCTCGGCTACTTCAAATATGTGACCTTGCTAGCTAGCTACCTGGCTGCCACCTTCCAAGAACACGACACAACTCTGCTCTTGCATATGCATATGCAGCTGTAAACACATCATTTGCTACTCCACTCCAAACTCAGAATCCCACATAACCTAGCAAATTAATCCTAGGCAAACTATGGCGATCAGTCCTCCAAGCCTCGAGTTAACAGCAATACAAATAGATGATCGATACGACAGAGATTGATTCGTGCAGTTGACGAAGAAGAAGAACAAGATCTTGTATTAATACACAAACAACTGATATATCAAAGCTGAGCTATGGAATCGATGAAGAGAGGAGCGGCAGGAGGTGGGTGCCAGCTTGATGCTCGTGGCATCAACTCTGCTTCACCGAGTTTAATTTATCCAGTATTCACGGTCGATCGAATTTAATGTGACCACTCCGCTCCATCTCGCTGCGCCCATCAGCACAATTAAATTTTGATCACGGTCGATCGAGCTTAACTCAAGCGCGTGGGAGCCAATATGTCTCCGAGTTGGCACGTCACGTCGGCCTACAAGTGAGACACATCTGCTAGAACGTAGCAGATTCGGATCAAAAATTTAAATGGGGTAATCTGTGGAACAACTTTTGTTAAATGGGTAAAAAAAAGAATTCCTGGCTTCCTGCTAAATGGGATAAAAGCTGTCAAAACAATAAAACTTGGGGGTAGAAATGGAATTTACTCTTAAAATTTTTCTTCTATTTTAATATATCTAACATGTAGTTTACACATCTAACTGAATATTTCTAATGCATACATTTCAACCACATTCAAATTTCATGTTTTCAGATCACATAATTCAAAATTTTCAAACATAAAAATGTAGCTCAACAGCACAAATAGTTCAACAAAACAGGATAAAGTTTCACAATGTCAAGACACAAATAAACAAACTAGTGAGCACCATGCCACGCCCACAAATTATCGATCATCTCTCAGCTGCTCATGGGTCTGCCTGCTCTGGATCTGCCTGTGTATCACCAATAACCATGTAGGAAAAGTGGATCACGGTGATCGTGTCCTTCAACGACACTTCAGTATTTTTTTGATCATACTCAAAGTCCTCATCTTCATCTCGCTCGTCATCAATGATTATGTTGTGAAAGATCACATAAGCTGCCACTCCCCTCCGCATTGCAAACAGAGATTGTAGCACATCAAATGCTCTTTCAACATCCTTCCCGACAGCTTCTTGCACAATTGCAAAATGGTGCTTCTTGTTTCCTTTTGGATTGCTGATGGCTTCCACAAAAGTGGACCAAGAAGGGTGGATGTTGTCGGACCGCCAGAGCAAGGATGCCGGTCCCCGCCGCAAGCACCAACCCATGGAAGACAAACGCGCCTCCACGCGTCGCCAGTTGGTCCGATGTCTTGTCGCCGCCTGGATCAGCCGCAGCACCGACGGCGCTGCACGTCTTGAAGACTGCCCCTGAACCATCTGCTCATGCAGAGCAAGGAAGGTGTAGCTAAGTTTGGGATCGAGGATTGATATATGTGTTGTTTTGGGTTTTGAGGATTGAATAGGGTCGAATCAATAGGTCGGACAGGGAAAAACCGAGGGTTAACTTTCAGCGAGACGCTGACTTGTGGGTAGGAAGCGTGATTGCAAAATTACGGGTTTTATTTTACAGATATACGTTTGGAAAGTGAAAAAAGGTCCTAAAGTTGTGGTTTTGCGATACATACCTTCCAAAGATAAGGGTTCCTTGATATTTACTCTCTTTTTTTTTCTACACTTGGCTTAAGGTACTTGCTGGGTTTATAGCAGGGCTCGTCGGGCTTCCGGGCCGGGCCGATAGTACTGCAATGGCCCCATTATAAACAGGGGGAGCTAAGCCCATTTATCCGATGCCGGCCCGGCCCGATTGCAAGCTATACTTGGGAGGGAGCAACAGACCCGGCTTCCAATGTGCGCTAACCTCGGGAGGGCATGCGGAGCAGGAGCACAGGAGGGGGCAGCAGGCTGACGGCCATGGGACGGTGTCGAACTCGGTAGATCGGGTCAGGAGCACATGAGGGATTAGCATGAAGGAGGAGGGAGACATCGACCTCAAAAGGGAAGGCAGGGTTGTTGTGGATCTGGAATGTGCCTCGGCTCCCAAGGCAGGCGGCCGGAGCTGATTCAGGCCCAAAGGTGGGACAACGATCAGGTAGAGTTGCTAGAGACGACAACAGGACAACAACGCAGGTGAGGATGGTAGTCACCATCGGCCAGCGAAGCGAGGGGTAGGGGAGTACCGCTAGGAAATGTGCGGAATCATCAAATAAGGGCTCCTTTCTCACCCACCAAAAGTGGCTATAAGCCCCTAAAAACTAAATACCACTAGGATTCTCTTACTGGTGACAGGAAAACTTGCTTGTACACAGCAACAGGATAATCCGGATGAACTTCAAGAGCAAAAAAACACAACCCAAAATCTCTTAAGGTTGCACCTTATTACAGCTCTAACAGTCTCGCAAGACAACTCTTAGTCATCACACTTGCTGCTGCTCCATTGGTACAACCACATGCTCTGCTTGGTCCTGGGACTTGACGTACTTGTACCATCTAGACCAGTAGAGGTAGTTTAGAAAATTGAGGAAGCTGAGCACCGCGAGTAGCCAGAAGAAGAGGTCGAGGTGGTTCCGGTTGATGTTGTTGCCTGCCAGCCAGCCGCCGCTAGCTGTGGAGTTCTTGGTGGCCACATTAACTGCCCTGACGATGATGCTGCTGAAGTAGTATCCGAGCGACATGGAGCACCATAGGAACGCCGACGACATGGACTTGAGTGCGGGTGGTGCCTGCGAATAGAAGAACTCGAGCAAGCCGATGAAGGTGAACATATCGGCGATCCCGAACACGCCGTACTGTGGTGCCAGCCAGAAGCAGGATATCGGCAACATCTGGAGCTGCGGGATCGCGTCTAGCATGTTGTTACGGGTGGCGACTCTCTTGCGGTACATCTCCACGACGGCCGCGATGCACATGGAGACGATGGAGAGCACAAGGCCGACGCCTATTCGCTGCAGGTAGAGGATGCCATTTGGGTGGCCCGTTATGCGTCGGGCGTAGGGCACGAAGAGGCGCTCGTAGATGGGCACGGCGCAGATTAGCATGCCCAATGGGATGATGGGCAGCGTTGCGGGGGGCATCTGCACGTGCTTGGCGATCCGGGTGTCCATGGTGGCGCCCTGCTGGATGGAGAAGGTTTGGAACTGCGCCAGGCAGGTGCCCATGATGATGGCACAACAGAAGATGGGCACCATGGCAAGCATCGTCCTGGCGTTTTCCACTTGCGTCACACGGCATTGCCGCCACGGGTTCGGCATCTCCCCTGTTGTTGTCTGAACTATGGCCGCCTTGTTCAAGAATCTGCACGTATAAAAGCAAAGCGCGCGGTCAATGTCAACAACGCCACACGATCTGTATCTTCGCCAAAGATGCGGGTTATTTACCGGCTCTGATACCTATAAGATTCCAATATCAATCAAATGTCATTACAATATCAATTTCAAATCAACGAGTACTATTATGTTGAAAATTATTTCATTAGAAATATAATTATTTTACTGTATACCCCCCTCCTTTCCGGAAAACACCTCAAATAAAATTTTCTCGTTTATTCCATAATAATATATCTCATTTTTCTTTTGGCTCCCGCACCTGGCCAATAACCGCTGACACACATTTACTCTTATTTCAATACGAATGGTCAGGCACTAGAAACGAGAATTGTATTGGTCCAATGCACAAATCTATATGAAATGTTTTATGAAACGGAAGGAGTATCAAACACATTGTTATTATTTCTTACTATGTCAATGAAATTTCATTACAATGTCAATATTACTTTATTATTATTTCATTCCTCTTTCATCTTTTTTTAAATATGTGAGTCCATGCCAAGTGTGGTAGGTTGGCTCGGCGCTTCCGCTTCTTCGCGTATCTTTACTCTTATAAAATACTCCATGAGTGGCTATGGTCGCCCACCTCCTTCTATCAGAAAAAAGACTCATCATCTTTTTTAATTCAAACAATTAATGTACTGCAAAAATATGACTAGAGATGTAATAACGTTTGATACAGAAGTTGGAGATTAAAATACTGGCAAATGCTAGTATAATATATAATAGTAGTAGTGATATTTTTTTTGTCTAATTTTATCTGAGGCAACGTAGGGGTCTAATTTGTTTCGTCCAACACTGATTATTTATCAGCTAGTATATGGAATAACCTGAATGGCTTATCCCTGTGGGCCACGAACTCCGTCTCAGGAGATGCTTTGCTTCTGCTGATCTCGTATAGCTCCTCAGGGTTCTCAGGGAGTCGCAGATTCCTGTTCCTGATTGCAGCAACGTACACCTGAAAACGACATTGAAAACCAAGTATGTCTCTCAGCCCTACTCCACGACACGTATATCAATTGCATTGCTCGTTCCTCTTTCCAACAAGCAAAGAGATCGATTTCCTAACCCGGAAGATTTCAAGAAGCGCGCTGCTGCCCTGCACAGTGGAGATCCGGTACCGCGGCAGGCCGATGACGAAGGCGACAAGGGCTAGGCCCATCACGCCCGTGGCGGCGCCGAAACCTTTGTCCCATCCCCTCTTGTTCTGGATCCACACGAAGACGGTGACGCTGAAGGCACCCCCGATGCATATGCTGAGCAGCAGCCAGTTGAAGAAGCTGGACATCTGGCGCTTCTCCTTGGGGTCCTTCTCGTCGAACTGGTCGGCGCAGTGTGCCGGCAGCGCCGCCTTGATGCCCGCCGACCCGATCGCCACCAGGTACAGCCCAACGTAGAGGTGCACCGCGTTGTCGCCACTCACCTTTTGGCACGTCGGCGACGGGAAGATGCACTCCGGCGGTTTCAGCTTCGAGGAGTGAGCTTGCAGCGTTAGCAGCAGGAGTCCCTGCGAAAGTGGGAGATCAAATATCAAGAGAAAACCGAAGTAATGAACACTTGATCGATCGGGATAGAGAAGCAATGAAGTGAAGAATTTTATTGTTATCTCTTACCACAAGCTCGATGAGTGATGATATGATCACAGTCTGGTACCGGCCGATAACGGTGTCGGCAAAGACGGTGATGAGCACGGCGATCATGTAGCTGGTGCCCATGTAGTTGGTCAGCAGGTTGGAGGCATCAGCCAGTCCGACGTGCATGATCAGCATGAAGTACATGATAAGGTTCACGGCTAGAGACAGAGAGGCGAGGCCCTCAAGTCCGAAGTTCACTGCAGCAACAAACAACCCAATTAGACCGTGTTGAGATTAGCAGGCTTCACTTCTTGTGTTCATTAGATTGTGAAAACAACATGCTGCTTCATAATCTATCCTTTTTTTTTCACTGCTCATTAAGTTCCTTGAATTTCTGAAATATCCCTATAGTTGATATTGTCATCAGTATGTGAACTCCTGATTCTAGTTAATTAAGTACTAGTAAAATCCAGATGCTTGAATGTTGTTAGCTACTAAGTGGTTGGTTAAGGTAACTTTCTATAGTAGTACTTACCCATAACTAACTTGGCTCAAAACAGCTCAAATGTAAACATAAATAAAACCAAGAAGCATGCTGCTAAGGTAGTAATAAGATCCAGACTGAAAATCTAGTTTATTAACAACAAAAATTGATAATGTGATTTTACTTTTTCTAAGAGATAAAATTAACTTAGAGAATCCCTCAACTTGTTGAAAAGTATGCAAATGCCGGCATGCAATGTTCGCGTTCAGTTGACTATCTGGTTGTATCCGAACCTTGGACAGTTAACGGAAGATGTTGACAAGACGCTACCACACCTCTTGACGGCGGGTTCTACTTGAGTCTTTTTCATGTTTGAGGCAAAACAAAGGGACTCAGAGCTAAAAAAAAATCTAATTCGAACATGGCATGTTGACATGCCAAGTCGTGAGGAAAAAGCATGACAGGTTTGCATCAAAACCGCTTTAGACAGGGTGAGTAACCATTGGTGTTCGGTTTCGATTGTTGGGGAACAGAAATTATAGAAAAAAATTCGAGAGATCATTTTCGTACCTTTTTTTCTTTCGAAACCTAGGCAATGCCATTGATTGATTAAGTCGAAAAAGAGTTGAGTAATGAAGATATACTTTTCTCTAACTTTTATAGCCAAGAGCAAGAGTTACCAAGAATGAAGAAAGAATTGCCAACACCGCCATGGCGCCCTCGAACGGCAGGTCTCCCCCTCCAGTCAACCTTTCCTTCAACGAATCCGTACCTTTTCTGTCCAATAACTTCATGCGCCTCCACCTACAGATCATGTGAATTACAGTCATTTTCGTGCCTGCGCACATGGAGTATTAATTTGGAATCAGATGAACTATATGAGTTACCTTGCTGGCTTCATCTTCTTTGCTACTCTCCTTGAATTCCTATGTAAATGTAAAAGGGACATGTAATTTGGTAAACAAGTGGGAGATTCTTCATGGCGGCCGGAATAATTATCTACCATTCTTATTTAAGTGACATTGGTTAGTGACCTTCTTCCTTTCGCTCTTACCAATCGAGCTATTAACTCAGAGAATTTTAAGACACGCCACTTTTATTATGAGACGATCTGAGGCTACGCTGATATAACTATTACCTCCTGAAGGGTTAGTTACCTTTTTTTGTTTATTCTTGCTAAATATTAATTCAGTCATTGTCTATTCTTTTTATTAGTTTTGGTTTTCCCTTTATACAACTTAGTTCCTAGTACTATATAGGATCGGCCGGATTAGAATCTAGATATTTCAGTCCATGAGAGAAGTAATAATCCACATGACAATTACCTGTTCATGCATACACCATTATACGTACTAATTTATACCATATTCCATCTTTTTTTAATCAAGCATATATAAGATAATGAAAGAAAATTATCCATTATAGTTTAAATATAAAGTTCATTTAATGCATGTGTTGAAGCATTAATATTAGCTACTACACTTCTGAAGAAAATAAAATTAAGGAGAGAACATAGGGTGAACAAATTACAAATATACCATGGAGTCTAGTTTGCAGGTGGCTTCAGTTACTTTGCTCATCTCCTCGTTCTCCTATCAAGATTCAAGAAAATCACACATCAGTGGAAATATTAGCACATAAGCAAATTGAGAAGTTGGAATGTTGGCAAGCAACAAAATGAACTATGTACCATTTTGGCCAAGAGTTGTCTTAGGTGGACAGAGAAGAGGTGCAGTTGCTCAGAGATGAACGAGTCTTCCTCCGATCCTATGATTGTTTTATGGCCTCTCCGTTTAGTCTGTTCTTGTTGTTGCTATTATTAATAGCGACGTCCACTAGATGTAGAGATCTTCTACCTCATCGATACAGTCTGGTCGTTATGCACAACTCACGTACTGTTGTCAGGTGACAGTGTACGTAGCATACTTGGATCGCATAAAAGAATTAGCCAGCTTAATTGATTTGTCCACCCTGCGTATTTGTAATTTTCTCCAGTCGTTTTGTAATGCATACACTAGGCACTCCAAGGAAACGTCCATAGCTGCATCTTTCATGGATAAGACATTTTGTTACCGCCTTCTTGCTTTTAACATAAATTATCTCGTTGCTTTCTTCTCGATCATATCACAGATCAACATCAAGTATGCACGCTGCTTTCCAAAGTTCAAAATGACAACATATGTGATGTGTCATGTAGTACTGCTGGAGCCAGAAGCTGATCAAACCAAGGAACAGCTTGTTCACAGTTCACATACAGCACCTAACATCTCGTTTGGGCACTGATAGCCAGTTGCCAGACACTAAGTGCCGGTGCCGGCATTTTTTTGGCATCACCTCTCAGCTACTGCACATTGCACAGATGTCCACAATGTCTGCGGAAACAACAAGGCACAACTCGGAAGGAATCAGGAAACAGATTCATTCGATCATCCCCCCAGCCTTGAGTATATTCTTATTCTTAGATTGCCGTGCACAAATAAATATGTCGATATTGGTACTCCATTCCAAACATACAAGAATAACATGGAATCTTATGTCAAACTTTGAGCAACAATTAGACTAGTAGTGCGAGGTTATTGTGACGCAAAAGTGATATCATTGGATTTATATTAAAAAGTACTCCCTCCATTTCACAAAAGTTGGCGTATTTTGTTTCGTTGAGACAAGGATTTAACCGATGAAATCCTGGAGAAGGGAGACATATCTGTAGGAAAAACTCTATGAAGTTTATATCGATGGATTTGTCTTTAAAAATCCTTGCTAATGATCATGGTTTCGTATTATATAACTTACATATTAATAGAATAATTCTTGGTGAAGGGCTTGTCTTAACGAAAGAAAATACACCAACCTTTGTGAAAAAGAAGGAGTATTTTCTAAGGGTATAACTTTTATACACACAAGCCAAATATTATTTGGCCAACACCTTGATGGTCTTGTATGTTTGGAAGAAGAGAGCATTTGGCAGCATAACATAAAGGTAGACAAAATCAATGGAAGCATGTCCCCCACCAGGCAAGGTGGCAAAATATTAAAGCAATCTAAAAAAAAAGCTACATACCTGTGGTCATTTTACATTTTCAGTGACTAGCTGTACCATGCCCAAGGTCTCTTTTCTCTAAAAAAAATGTTTTCTGTCCCGACATATTAAGTATAACAAGCAGGCATAAAACTGCTGCAATCATAAGGATGGAAAGTACATCATTTACTGACACTAGCGCAAAAGAAGACAAGGATTTCAGGGGGGGAAACCCATTTTGCAAATTACGAATATGTGTTTATTTTCTCTATCCGCGTAGCAGAATACTGAATACTACAATTGTTTGCTTACTTTTTTAACAAGAGTTATTCTCATTACTTATCCAGTCGAATAATCAAGCATATCATTAAGTGGAACAACTGTAGCAGACTTGGAACAAGTTTGTTTTCTATAATAAGAATTATACCTTTGGATTACAAGCATCTGCAACACTCGTATCATATGCCTGTCGATCCTCAATTACATTCATACACTTTTTGAAAAGATGAACTGTGCTCAACGTTAATCATGTACCGCAAACGACCAGTAAGTTTCCTCAACTTTTCACCCAGACTGCCCAAGTCACATCAGATTTGATAAAACGTCATTGAACTTCTTGACAGTTTGTTATCTCTAAGACCAGTGCAAAACTCACTCCCATTCTGCTTCAAACAGCAAATAGCTAATCAAGTGATCCAATATTTATCATATACAATTTCCACTGCGCTCAGAGACGATTGCAGAAGAGATGACTGGGGTCAGATATTTTGAACTGGACAAAAACATCTTGATGCTACTTTGCTCACAGCATCAACACAAGAAGCAGGAATCCACAGATGTTACATACAGTACCACACATGAACAAAAGAACAAAATGCTATCTTTAAACAGGGTGCTACTGCTTCATAGCAGAGTGAATGAATGAATGCTCTCAACATTTTGGTCAATAATTTAATAATGAGTACTTTGCACGCACAACAATCCTGCCCTTCTCCACACCCAATTTTGCTCCTGTGACCAGCCAGTGTCCAGGTGCATCTTGTGGGCCCTTCAACGTCTCAGTCATGTCAACAATTTTCACAAGTTTAGCATTATCACTTGAGGACGATGAAGATTCATCAGTCCTATGCATCAAAGAACTTGGACTGTGGTCCCACACTGATCTCCTAATCGTGCACCCAGGAACTCTGGAAAACAAGAGTTTAAGGTGGAGTACACTCTTTGCACCAAAATCCCACACTCCTAATTGTGCTCCTGTGACAATATAAACGCCGGACAGGTCCGTGATATTTGTTTCAGTGTATTCTATGGGCGCAGTACTGACATGAGCAAAATTCTTCCACTTGATTGGTTCGAACCATCGGCTATCCTGCTCTTCAGGCCCTTGCCATTTTGGTGGTCCAATCGTGATATGGGAGTCCCAATGAGGTAAAAATATTTTTGGTAATGAGCCAAGGTGCTGCAAATGAATAGCCAGACGGTTCTGTTTCGCTCCTTCCAAGCACAACCTGAGGCCAGTGACAGGTCTACGCCCAACAGATATCTGCATGTAGTCCATTACAAGTTAGCTTGAATTATATTGCTCTGCAAAATTTATCATCTTAAATATAGATCACATAGTCTCTATTTCACAGAAAATCCCATCAACTTGGTCTCCTGTATGCAGCCAACACTTAATTCACATCTCAAGCAAATTGTTCTTAAGCACGTCGTTAAAATGTTCTGTTTCTATTTTTTCCTAACAGACTTGGTGAATGACAAGATAGGATCTGGTAAGAACCATTAAATTAAGTTATCAATGGTAAAATAATGAGAGGAGAAGCAAATTCTCATACTCATGCATGGTGGTCTTTACCTGTTCTGTGCTAACAAAGAGCTTTGGACCCATCAAGCTGAACTGAAGCGATGGGCACACGGGCTCCTTTCTATTTTGGCCAGCAATACCCGGTGGTACTGGAGCCCAAACCAGTGGAACTTGGAAATCTAAGAAGTATTGTAGTTCTTCAATTGGAGGTTTGTCTGGAAAAAAAAAATCCACGTCACTGAAGAGATACCATGTAATATAACATTTTTTTAATTGTGGAGGAAAAACAAAAGGATAACTATCCAAATCTTTGGTCACAGATAACATATGAAAAGGTTTTTCCACATCACTATCTTTGGATAACATGACTAGTTACTACTGTATTAAACTACTGATTTAATCATGCTCGACATTATGACTTTAGGGCAGATATTTTGATCCTCATCATGCAAGCATCACCCTAAATAAAACATTTCAATCCAAACCGAAGAACAACTGCACATTCCCTGCTACTGTAATACGGAGTATAAACGATGATACTCTAGGATACCAGCTCAGAGTAATAAAAGTACATAAGGACACAAGGTACAGTCCCAAAAAGAGATGCATGTCTTACATGTCAGGTATAGATCAATTGCACGTGCAATGTGCTTCTTCCCAGGCATATCATCAACGAGTGAAACAATAGGGAGAAATGTCATGCCTATGACATCTGGTGCTGAGGAAACCGTTCTTATCCAGTCAGCAGAACTCTGAACAAGATCGCAACCTCCCCTCCTTCTGAAGATTACTGTCATATCCTGCAGGTGAACTGGAATTAGGATTTGTTGGCAGCTATTGAGGTGCAACACACATATCACATATGTATGTAGTGTATTTTCTTCTTCAATTGAACATGTGCCATGTGATGTTTCAATGAAGTTAATTTCCTACTGACTTAAACGTGGCTTTCAAAGATGCATCCAATAAATAGCGTTATGCGATTGGCATCCTTGTAGACTTACACAGCCCTCAAAGTTCTTAACAATTGCAAATAAAAAAGATCACTTTTATTAATTTTAAATTGACAGACAAGGAATTGGCTAACCTTTTCAGTATAATTGATGGGGGCTGCATCTGACTTGCTTTCCCCATTCGAGAATCTCTCGTTCCCAATTTCTCTCACATAATTTTTAAACTCCACTTCAGACAATTGGGATGATGAATGCTGCTTTATGTATACTTCATCCTTGCCACCAACCATTACAGAAGTAATGATATGCGTACCATAATTCTCGACAAAGCTGGGAAGAGGTGAAACAATAAAGGCTTGTTATATGATAAGGGCATGTAACATTATATAGGATGGCAATAATTATAACTGACCCTGATAGCAAGGTCAATGGAGAAGATTACCTACTGACCTAGCCAATGTTGATGGATCCCAACTATGTGGAATCGCGAGCTTTACACTCTCGTGAAGAATCAGCTGGTCACTAGTTATTTTAACTCTATACAGAGGCACAGAACAGCCATCGACCGCAAGGGACTTTGTCGCAGCTGCATCATTCTTCCAAGCACCCGTAAAGCTAAAAAGCGAGTTAAAGGAACCCAGCGGTACTGTTTCCAGCAAGCCTGCCTTCCTGTTGAAATGTTCAGCCATCTACGCAGCAAAATGGCGATGTCAGATGCGGTGGAGTTAACATATGAATTAAGATTTGCATCACAAAACGTGGAACAGAACAAGGCATGCCGTATACGCGTGCACGATCCGATCAAAATACTGAATCTGAACTCCAGAGCATCTCCCTCACCTTCTGGAAGCTGCAGACGAAGGGCTCGCCGGGGGCCGCGCCAGGGGAGACCGGGCGACTGCGCTCGGGGCTGCCAAGGTAGCCCTCGACCTCGACGTCTGGGGGCACGCTGCAGAGGACGCCGCCGCTGATAGGCAGGTCCCGCGCGCGGGCCTCGTCGAGCTTCACGAGCCTCCCGGCACCCTTGCAGTAGAGCAGGCGGTGGTCGCCGGCGGCGTCGAGGCCGCGGCCCACCGCCTGAAGAGCCGCCTCCAGGGCGGAGCCGGCGAGGCTCATGGGCCCCTCCACTTCTCCGCCGCCCACTCGAGATCCGTGGCGATTCAGCTTGGCCGCGGCGATCTGGGGAGGCTCCGGGCGGTGCGTGAGCTACTCCTTCGCGGAGATTACGAGAGGTGAAGACGGGGAAGAAGACACGGACAGGGGATGGAGGGGTCGTCGCCAGAGAAGCTTTTGACCGCCGCTATTGCTGTCGATCGGGGGAGGGAGAGGGGGACACGGTTTCTCCGGAGGAAGGGAACTGGGGTAGAAGGCGACGCAGCCTGCCTGGGGTAGCTTGGTTTGACTAGATTTTTTTTTCTGCTTTTCTATTTGCTCTCATTCAATTCAATCGTGTCATATCATGCCAGATAGTAGTATTTCAAAGCACGCATTCAATGTTGTCACCCCGTTTTTATTTTATTTTCTTGCGAGAATCCTGGTTTCTTCTCTGCGTGGTTGAAAACTTGAAATAGAAAGTGCATGGCACTGAAAAGGTAGTTTGACTCGTTGTATGGATTATGTTTTGGAATCTGTCTACACATGAACAACACGTGTTACGTAAGTAATTAAGTAAAAGGGCATGCTGTTCGTTTTGAATGCTACAATTCCAAGGTTAATGTTCCAATAAAAAGTCAAACTTCTAGAAATTATTATCTGACTACTCTATGGAAAAACATTATATGTCCTTCTATAATGGCCCACAAAAGCAAGTAATTATAATTGGATATAGCTTGGTCAAACTCAAATTCTTCTAATGCAAATCCAATAATTATAGGGCATTCCAACCTATCTTTTTCTTTGGAGAAAAAAACTATCTATTTTTATATACAAAGTGCCTTATTATCTTAGTAGCCCGAGGTGGACCCAAAGAATGCTAAGTGGAGCCTCAACCCCCTCAAATTTTGAAGATCCTTCGGAATGTCCAATAAAAATATTCAAAAGATTTGATTTACAAGAGAAGAGCCCCAACTCAAATTTCTTCTGGGTCCACCAACATAACAACTTCATATAAGTAAAGAGAGACTAAACAAGTTAGTGGATAAACGATTTCATCACCAAGTTCAAACCTTGTGGCTTGTGTTTGCCCTATTGCTTCTTATATTATTCATCGACGTAGTTTTCCTACGTTGAAGAGGAAAATTATTCCAACCCAATTTACTTTGGCCAGTCTACATATATTTTTCCTAGGGCACACAAGTGGGGGTGCCAGCAAGTTAGTTTCAGATTATTTTGTTCATTGATACATTTTGCTTCTATTTATGCATGGCTGAAGGTGTGGTTTGGTATATTTGTCAAGGATTTGTATTTTTGAGAGGCAAAATCCCAACGCTTAGTGATGGGTTCGTTGCATGGAAAACAAAAAAATTCCTACGAGAAGTGCGGAAAAAACCCAAGACCATATCTATTAGGTGTAAGTAACGAGAGGGATTATGAGCATCATACCCTCGTAAACCACAAAGCGTTACGATCACGGGATCGTTGTTGGCGTAGTGGAACTTTCGATGAGATCAATCTCAGTGCAAAACCGACGGCACCTCCTTGGTATCCACACGTTCAGCTTCACGTCATCTCCTCCTTCTTGATCCAGCAAGTGAGGGGAAGAGGTCGATGAGATTCCAGCAGCACGACGGTGTGGTGGTGGCTATGGTGCAGAGCTCAGCGGGCAGAGCTTTGCTGCGTGTAGAGGAGGAGGAGAGGGGCTCAGGGGAGAGAGATCCAGCTGAGGGCTTGGTTCCCCTCGCCCCTCCCCTCTATTTATATAGGGAGTGGTGGCCAGGGTTTGCCCCTCCTCCAAAAAGGAGCTAGGGCCAGCCAGGGGAGTCCCGGAAGGAATCCTCCTTCTGCCCGGCCTCCCCACGTACATGGAGTTCCACCACGTGGTGGAGGGCTCCACCGAAGGCTTCCTTTTCCCCTGATGGGCTTAGGCCCATTGGGGGATAATTAATTAGATTACTCTAATTAATTACTACAGAGAGGCCTAATTAAATTTTCAGAAATAATCCGGAACATTTCAGAACCTTCCGAGAACTTCCGGAACCTTCTAGAATATTCTCGGTCAATACCGGAAAATATCCCGAATTTTTCCGAAACAGCTTTCCCATATATAATTCTTTATTTCCGGACCATTCCGAAGCTTCTCGTGATGTCCTGGATCCCATCCTGAACTCCGAATCAATATTCGATATCACCATCTATTATCTCATCGTACCCTAGCGACATTAACCGTTAAGTGTGTGACCCTACGGGTTCGAGAACATGCGGAGATGACCGAGACACCTTTCTGATCAATAACCAATAGCGGGACCTGGATGTCCATAATGGTTCCCACATATTCCACGAAAATCTCATCGGTTTAAACACGATGTCAAGGATTCAATTAATCCGGTATTCAATTCCCTTTGTCTCGCGATATATTACTTGCCCGAGATTTCATCGTCGGTATCACCATACTTAGTTCAATCTCGTTACCAGCAAGTTCTCTTTACTCGTACTGCAATATAATATCCTGTGACTAAACACATTAGTCACATGCTTGCAAGCTCATTAGGATGTTATATTACCGAGAGGGCCCAGAGATATCTCTCCGTCACATGAAGTGACAAATCCCAGTCTTGATCCATACAACCCAACAAGCACCTTCCGATATACCTGAAGAACACCTTTATGATCACCCAATTACGAGATGACGGTTGATGTCCACAAAGTATTCTTCCGGTACTAGGGAGTGGCATGATCTCATGGTCTAAGGAAATGATACTTGACATAATAAAAACAGCAATTTAAACTTAAGTGACACAATCAAAAGTTATGCTTAGGTTTGGGTCTGCCCATCACATCATTCTCCTAATGATATGACCTCATTATTAAATGACAACACATGTCTATGGTTAGAAAACCTTAACCATCTTTTAACCAACGAGCTAATCTAGTAGAGGCGTATTAGGGACACGGTATTTGTTTATTTATCCACACATGTATTTAGTTTCCTGTTAATACACTTATAGCATGGATAATAAACATTTATCAAGAACAAGGAAATATGATAATAACAAATTTATTATTGCCTCTAGGGCATATTTCCAACAGGTTCGATATGGTACAACATTACTTCAAGAAATAAGTATTCTTGATCTCTTCACGCATAAATGATGGTTACCCTGTGATAGACTTGCAAATATTAAAGTGAAGTTCATGCTAAGTGCAATTATTCAAACTTACACAAATGTTAAAGCGAAGTTTCATACTAAGTGCACACTAGTTTGAGAGTCTGACTAGTGGCATTGTTATACATTTCCCATAAAAATACCATCCGATGGTCTCTAGCATTTGTTTTCACTCTTAAGAAGTTCGGGGCCCGAATCTTCTTCCACCAGAACCAGCTTCCCTTTGACAGTTAAAATATGTGGCAGCCACAGTGTCCAGGTTGTATTGATGTGCAAAGCTCCTGCAGTTAAAGTTGTGTCGCACTTCTGGTGCAAAAACTGTCCCCTTGCCAAGTTGTTGGAAAAGCACAAATACCATGCGATGGATGCCGATTCTTGGTTCTGGTCTTTCGTAGACCACAAGTTCCTGGCCTGCAAGTAGGCTCAAATATTATCTATACTAATGTTTAGTAGTACTTTTGCAGTGGGCAGCAAACATTGCCAAGTTTATGTTCCCAAAGAGATTGTGAAAGCTGTAGATTTCTTTTATGTTGTCCGGGACAAATAACTTAATCCTCCTGAGCTTATATACTACTGTCAAAATAAGCTAGGTCATGAAATAAATTCTAAAAGGTTATCTGGCTGAATCTTGCGTATAAGTGTTTGTAGTCTTATATGCTCCATAAGTCACTCTCTGTCTCTCCCTCCCCGGCAAATTGAGCTTTTATCTGCAAGTGGTGTCAGGCTTGTTCTATCACAAAAAACGCTCCAATGATCATAAGCTTTTAAAAGCTAAGCTTAAGTATGCCAAACAGGACATATATCGGTAAGTGCAGTGAGCAGCTATCACATTGTTAGTAGGTGTTAACAAGCAACATGTTTGTTCAACAGTTTAGACTAGCAGAAGTCAATAATTGGATGAATAGGATTGAAAGTTTTCACTGAATGGAGGTTTTCACCTGATACGTTCCCATGTTGAAAGGGGCATGAAGTCTCTAATCACTTATATGAATATTTTAATTGTTTGGTTGATGAGTTTAAGAATCATATTTGTTGGATAGGTATGCTACTAGGTTACTCTTCGAGGCAGATAAAGTGTTAATATTCTAATTTCAAGGTTGTTGCTTGCCTGTGTTGCTTCTGTTGTTTCCAAGGATGAACATTGACCTACGGATAAGTGGGAAAGTTGTGGACTACTTAAAATAAGCGGTACTTGAGTTCTGAATACAATACTTTAAGAGTGGCCAGTGTTAAAATTCCTTGCCCATGCTAGAGATATTCTAGATGTGGATTCACATTGAGTGCAATTACATTTTCATCCCATGAGAGTTTTATAAACTGTTCTTATGCATGTATTCTCAGTCCCCATAACTTTATTTATGTAATTTTATAAGTCGCATAAACTGTGGGGTCATAGTTCATTGTAACAACTACCATGTAAGATGTTAGTTTGTGCTGACTGTTGATTAGGAGCACTTCGTACATCGAAGATATATGGAGTAATTCTTTTAACTACAAAAATCTAGAAAATATGATATGTAATGTGAGATTATACCAAAGCTAGCTCCAGTTGTCCCAGGGATATCTATCACCATCCTACACACAAGACAATCTATATTAAAACAGGGCATGCATTGAAGGATGGAGAATTATGTGAAACAGATCGGAAAAAAAACTAGAGGGTGTACATTGTGATGACAACGAGGTGGTTGTCTAGTGATCTAGTCCACGGGAAATAAGGAAAGAACAGGGAAATTCGAACTTGACATTGTCTTACCAGTGCAAGTACTCCCTTAGTGATGGATTGCTTGGGCTTGGGGCATCCGGATCCACCAGTACCTTTTGGGTGAAGAATAAACCAATTTAGTTGAGGGATTAGTTATAAGAATTTTCAGGTAATAAAGTTAATTGCATTGTGAAAATGTAAAATGATTAGCACATGGTCAGATAGTAGCATATGTCTTTGCTTACCAGCGTGTAGAACACCCTAAGATCATTGCCACCAACATCAACTCTTGGCTTGTTCGCAACTGCAGATGGTTTAAGCTCAACACCTGCAAGAAGTAGCCTATTGTTGTAGGTTATTCTGAGGGGGGTAGCTGGTGTAAATGGATCCAAAACCTCCTCTATGACATGGCCTAGAACCAATGATCCCACAGTGGACATGTTTTCTGTGAGAAAAAGTATAACCTGTTAGTGTTTTTTATTACCTTGCTCAATGTGGACTCGGAGAAGCTGACCGGAGAGCGAACTGCTTATAAAGCGGGGACATTGCTTGTCATAATCACCTTTCCGAAAGTTGAGATACCAGTTTCGTATCACTTACCTATGGCTTGTATGAGCTGTGCAGTGTACTGGACAATTGGAATTGGACAACTTACCTAAGGCTTTCTCTTGCTAGCAGTACGGTTTTGGTTTATTGGAGGAAATCTAGAAGTCTAGTGCAACCGGTCTGTTGATTGTCTTGTTATCTGGCCATAGAATCTGTTTGTATTTGAATAGTAGAGAAAATGTTGCTATACTTATATTATGTACCATGAAAATATATAGATGCATGCTTCCGAGACAGCTTTATCGCCACTCCATGTCGGGTCTGAACCTTAATTAGCTTTAGCTGGTAAGCTCTGCAGCTGAAGTGCTTGTTGTATGCAGGTATCAGACACATACAATAAATTCGGTGCTCTCTTTTATCTCTTATCAATGGTGGCCCTGCTATTTAGTATTGGCATGTCATAAGCGAGTTACATTTCTAGAGAATGTTGTGTGGCTAGCCTTAGGGTTCACTAAAGTAATCAGAAGACATTGGGGTATTGGGACATACAACTTAAGTTCTGAAATACAAACACATCATCAACTTTAGTAGCTGGTTTTAAGGAAATATAAAATAGGATTATTCTCATAATAAGAATAACCAGTTTTTCATCGGTAGTTCCTCAAGAAAACATGTCTGTTACCGAACTCTTCTCGAGCTCTAGGTGTCTTTTTGAGGTGTTTATCCCCTCTGTGTCAACCAGAGCCCTGCCATAGTGCCATACATGTCAAATCTCCTCAAGCTTAAGAGGCTTCCTTGGTTCTTGGTACTAGTAGTATTCTTGAAAATTCTGGAGGGATTGTTGCTATGTAGAGATTTTTGAGAAATACACATCGCTTATGGCACTGGAGCAATTGAACAGTGCTTTCATCAATATTATTGTTGATTTCACCTTTATTTAATCCTGAAACAACATATGGACTCCTGGTGTCTGGTATACGGTACAAATTTGTTCTCAGCCAGGAAAAATCTTACCATCTGGTAACTGTTGGTTATCGACCTTAGTGCCACCCCGGAATTATGTGTCCATGTAAATTTTCACTTGAAATTGTAAGTCCAAATTGAACCGATCACCTAGTGCAAAACAACTGGTTGAATGCTAAGGAGGGTGTGGCTTTGAATAGGAGTTCGATGTGTACAGTTGCTGTTCCACGGGAAAAAAAAATCCTTTTTCTCGATCACATATGATATTTTTCTAGCCAGAGATTTTTTTCCCCTAGTCATCATAAGAAGCTCATCTATAGGCCATAATGCAGGTTTTTGGTGCAATCATGCATATTCTCCCAAGCATAGAAATTCTTTAAGTTGTGCCATCATACAGATCCCTAGAAATTTTATAGCCAGAGATTTAGATTCTATTTTCGATGCTAGAGAAAGTAGAATCTACTAGCTCTTTCAAATATGATACGTTGGGGAAAAATGTATGCACGGTCGCATTTTATTATATAGTGCAAAGTTGCATAATATGTTACCTAACCGTGTTTACAACATTTGGAAACACTTTCATCGATAGAAAACTTATTATTGGATCTCTTATGATTTTATCTTTTCAATGCACTTCTGTGTGGTTGTCGTTGAATAATTGTGCACAATATCTGATATGGTTAAAAATGATATTCAATGCAAGAGTTGTTCATAGTCCATGCCAGCTTTTGGAAGTTGAAAGTGGTAGCATCTTTTTTGTTGGATAACAATGTTCTCCCAAAAAGAAAGCTCGAAAGAGAGAATAATTTCAACATTGCTTTATCTATATTTGTCACCCTTATTGAGTGGACAGCATTCAGCTGCGATGTTGTTTCACGCAGCACAATTTTCTTGGAAATGTTGGTAGTCAAACAATAATATACGAAAATAATGATCATATTAGTCATTTGTTTATGGAATTACTGAACTAAATATTACTCCCTCCGATCCAAAATAAGTGTCTCGGGTTTGAACTAAGCCTAGTTCAAGTCTAGTTCAAAACGGAGACACTTATTTTGGATCGGAGGTAGTATTAATAGTTGCATGTCATAATATACCAAAATAATGATCATATTAGTCATTTGTTTATGGAATTACTGAACTAAATATTACTCCCTCCGATCCAAAATAAGTGTCTCTGTTTTGAACTAGACACTTATTTTGGATCAGAGGTAGTATTAATAGTTGCATGTCATAAAAAGAAGCTTGTCCATTACATAATTTGTATCAATAAGTTTACATGCCATATTTCATAATTTAATTTGTGCATTACCAAGATTGTGTGGATAATTTTGTACACAATATCTTCTGCGGCTTTTGCAATTCTATAAGTAAAAACAAATAATTGTGTTTGTTCCTGATCTCCTCGCTTTGGTTTTGGATTCTCCGGTTGATTCAAGACGGGGTTGTGTCTAGATTGTTGCTAGAAGGGCTTGCCACAAATAAATTGTTAGAATGGGATGTGAAAGTCAGGATGCAAGTGGACCTCTCCGCCGCGTGCCCGCATTGCACGACAGTCAGGATGCATAGGGTATTATGCAAATTTAGAAGGAGCCACTTCCCTCATGAAGGCTTGCCCGCATAGTTATGCAGGCCTCCGCGGCACATGAAGGAAAAGCAGGCGCTTTGAGCAGAGCAGGCTAAATTTCAATAAACTTTCTTTTGTGGGTATAAATTTCAATAAACCATATGACAGGATTATAGTCTTTTAACTAACATAATACGCTACAATCAGCCACAGGAGTCTCGAATTTGTTGAACTGTAACGATTCTTTGTGCAGTCCAGTTTTCACAAACAAAAACCTTGTAGCAGGATAACAAAAGAGAAGTACTGAACAATGTGGACAAAGCAAGCTGCACCCTTTTTAATTCCAGACTTCTCATTTCTCATGTGACTTCATCTCTCGGTTCTACATCTAGCCATAAAACCTTTTTCTCGAACACGCTGAGTGGCGTGTATCTAGCCATAAAACCTAGTCCATTAAACTTCCCTTTTCATGTCAAAGAGACTCCAACAGAAAAACGGTGATACCCAGATTAAGAGACTTTGATGCAAATTCGGCTCAAGGAGAATCCATCACATGTATCGATGTGCTGCTGTCAGTGTTGGGTACTAAGTTCTATTCTCAACAGGAACAAAGCAACATACACATATATGCATGTGAAAGGCACCACCATCATGCCAGTATCTAGTTTTCAGTAATCTAAGGGCTTGCTAGTAGGATGAAATTTTACTTAAATCGCAAATCTCAAAATTCAGTTAATCAGCTTTGGTTTTGTTAAATGCAGGATTGATTTTGCTTAAACCCAAGATTAAACCTTGGTTAAGGATCCTAATTTCAGGTGAAATAGTGAACTTCGCTTCATAGTGTTTTTGTACTGTTGTTTTATGTATGCATTATACCAGGACAATGTAGCTACTTGCAATTATTATTAATGTTCCTGACATAACATATGTAGCCGATTGCCACAAAAGTTACCATTTTCATCTTTAATTCCTATGATTGCTTCCTCATTATTTCCTCAGGCTTCTTCCTCTTTATTTCCTCAGACTTCTTCCTTTTTATCTGCAGGCTTCTTCTCGATCTCCTCCAGGTTCTTCTTACCCAGCAACAACAGCAAGCATGAGGCGCTCATAAAATCAACCAACAGTCCAAGAGGGAAAAGAGTGGTGTACACTGTACTTCTTGGAGGGTGGCTGGTCGGGTTGCTCTCCTTTTTGAACGATCCCATACTGCCCTCGGGGACTCGATCGATCACAGCCGCCTCGTCCGCCTCTGCCTCCTCCATCTTATTCTCCTCCTCTCCTCTCCTTCCTCCTCCGCCGCCACCCATCCGCCTTCTCCTCCGCCATTCTTGACAGCTTCTAGGATCGAATCAAAATACGCGCGTGGAAGAAAGAGAAAGGGACGGGTGAAGCACAGGCAACGACGAGCTGGGTGGGAGCGGCTCGGCGCAGGTGGCGACGAGGAGGGAGCAGGGCGCCAGGCGGCCCAGGCGGCGGCGAGCAGCGTGGCCTTGTGTTGCGGATTTGTGCGCGAGGGCTGAGGAAAGCTACCAGGAGGCTATGCGGGCCTTGCCGGGTATGCAATATGTGGCCGTAAAGCCCACCTAACTTGCGCAGTCTTCCCGTGATTTATGCGGCGCGGTTGACGCGGGCCTGACGGCCTGTGGACATAGTAGGCTTCCGCCAGCATCCCCAAAAGAAACGAAATCCCCACTTTCAAAGAAACTCTCCTCGTGGGAATAGCGCTCTAATTTTGTGCGGAATAAGTTCGTACTTCCTTTTATGGTATTGCCGTGCTAAAGAATCATCGGGTCAAAGTAATTTATGTACGGACTAGGTAGATCACATTTTTGCAGTCGCCAAACTCGTCACTGAGACTGAACACTGATATACTTTGCCTTGAGAACAGGTTTCTTAGCATGTGTCTTGTGTATCTGCATTGTCGTCAGATTTGGCTGTGGTTTTGTGGTCCAAGTGAACGCGGTGGTGCGACAGAAGCCGGAGATACAAATGACACTTGTCAAAGGTGCAATTTCATTTCTGGTGCAACTTAATTACCGTGTGTCTGCCTTAGCAACTCTTTTCTACACTAATATTCCTCGGCTGCTTCGTCAACCTTCAGGGAGCACTCTGGTGGTCGTTTTTCCTTGCCGAACCATGGTGTTCCCCAATCTCTTATCTTCGGTTTGAAGGCTCGAAGGAGGCGGCTCGGATGACGCGGCTGGAACAATGCGAAGGAACATGTAGCGGAAGCAACTGATCCGGCAGGCACGCGGCATCTTGTTTGCTTTTTCTTGTATGCTCCAAGCAAAAGGCAATAGGAATAACAAAAGAAAAAAGAAATTGCAGCTCGAAGATGTACGAACGACTGAATCAACTCAACGATAGCCTTTCAGTCGTGGAGAGGGTAAAGATGCTACCAAACAAACCTGAGCCCTCCATTTTATGCGACCCAGTGACTAATATACTATTACGAATTTGCTGTTGATCAGCCGCCTGAGAAATACTTATTTCTCAGTCGACGCATATGGACCGTCCATTTGTTTGTTCGCGTGAAGATTGGTGCGTTTTTTCTTTTTTCTGTGTTTGTTTAGGTGTGGGCTGTTGTTTGGGCCGCATTGTCCTTCACGTTTGTGTGCTTTGGGCTTTTTTGGGACCGGCCCAAAGTGTGATTGGAGCGAAACTTATCCTTCTCAAGAGATCTGTTCGATCGAAGCGTATTCTTCTCAACCGCATGCACACCTAGCAACTTCGGAACATGTCAGTGCGCCGCCTCCGTGAAGATCGACGGCCGGCTTGCCCTATCCAATGCTCTGACCGACCGGTTCGTCCTCCCGACGCCGACTCTTCTTGTGCTGAGCTCTCCGCCGCCTCAACCTTCACTCCCCCGCTGGATCTTTGCTCATATCACTGCCGATGTTTTGTATGAATGCATGATGTAGTGACCAATTGTTTTGTTCGATGTAAATAGCAGTGAGCAAATTTCTGTAGTGTCCAAATAAGTACCGCCGCATGATTCAATGACCAATTTTTTTGTTCGATGTGGCAGTGATCAAATTTCTGTAGCATATAAAAAAGGATGGCTTGAATGTATGATTACAGTGGCCAAGTTTTATCTTTTTTTTTTTTGTGAACGCCTTGCATATTTGCTCTAGTCCACTGTGCACTGTAGACAAACTTTTATTTTGGAGTTAATACCGTTGTTTCTTGTTTGTCATGTTCCCATGCATTTTTTGAATAGGTAGTTAGCATCTGATTTTTTTGTCTTGTATAAATGATGTCCTACTACCTTGTTTAGTTTTCCCAATTAAAAGATCCATTAATATTATGTCTGGTAATGGGTTATTTTTGGTCTTTTTTAGAAATTCCCAGAATCAATCACAAACACCCTTGGGGCACCAAAGAGAGGCGATATGTTCATTTATGCTAGAGAGCCGGACGTGCAGAGGTGGCAAGGTTAGATCAGTTCCGCACCGATACGGATGGTGTTTGGCTTCATTAGCTATTTAGGGTGAGTTGCACATTAAGTCACTTGATGTGCAACAGTTTTTTTTTTGTAAGCTGCACATCATCTATTCTGATGTGCAATGTAGTTGTTTTAGGGATGAGTTGCACATTAAGACTCCTGATGTGCAACTGAGTTTTTTTAATTTAGTAGCGCATGATCTTTCGTGATGTATAATTTAGTTGTTTTGGGAGATGAGTTGCACATTAAGACTCGTGATGTGCTATTGATATTTTAGTTGCGCATGATCTCTGATGCTGTGCAATTTAGTTGTTTTAGGGTATGAGTTGCACATTAAGACTCGTGATGTTCAACTGAGTTTTTTTTAATTTAGTTGCACATGATCTCTCACGTTGTACAATTTAGTTGTTGTAAGGGGTGAGTTGCACATTAAGACTCCTGATGTGCAACTGAGTTTTTTTTAATTTAGTTGCGCATGATATCTCATGATGTACAATTTAGTTGTTTTAGGGTATGAGTTGCACATCAAGACTCATGATGTGCAACTGAGTTTTTTTAATTTAGTTGCACATGATCTCTCACGTTGTGCAATTTAGTTGTTGTAAGGAATGAGTTGCACATTAATACTCGTGATGTGAAACTGAGTTTTTTAATTTAGTTGTGCATGATATCTCATGATGTACAATTTAGTTGTTTTAGAAGATGAGTGGCACATTAAGACTCGTGATGTGCAATTGATTTTTTTAGACGCGCATGATCTCTCATGTTGTGTAATTTAACTGTTTTACGAGATGAGTTGCACATTAAGACTTATGATGTGCAATTGTGTTTTTTTAGCTGCATCTGATCTCTCATGAGGTGCAATTTAATTGTTTTACGAGATGAGTTGCACATTAAGACTCATGATGCACAATTGAGTTTTGTGTGTATGAGTACTAAGATTTAAGTGTTTTTCTTATAGCTTAGACAATTTACCGTAGACACACCCAATTTATGAGGAAAACCGAACCGAAAACCATAGAACAACAAGCAGGTTTTTTTATGGGAAGGCGAGGCTGGCCGGTCTTAGGTGTCTTTTTATAGTTTTTCTTTACAAAAGTTAATTAACTGATTGCCCTAATCAGATTGATGGAAAACAATGGCAGGTGTTTGCCTTTTCTTTATTTTCAGAACAAGTGTTTCATTTTTCCAGAACAAATGTTTGCTATGTACGGGTCATAGACCGTACCCAAATCAGTTTTTCTCAGTTGACTGAGACCCAGGCGCTCCCATACTAGTATTAACGACACGTGAATAATAATAATGTCACGCAATATCATGTGGAATCACCGGCAAGCACTGAATATAGCCGGTCGTCAGATTCTTCTCAAAGCTTTCTTGGCGTGTAGCGAAAATACAGTTTGCAGGCTTCACGAAATTCTCGTGGCCGCAAAAAACTAGTCCCGGTTCAGAAGCCTTGAATCTTCGACCCCTGCCCCCGCTGGCCCACTTACTTTGATTTAGCTTACCTTTGAATCCAGCTGCACATGTTTCAGGCGGATCTCCTTTTGCAACTTCATTCGACGAGAAAATTTCGTAGGAGATCTAGCTAGGCTTGCTTCTAAACAGCCCATCGTTTCTTCCGCGTAACAATGACAACACCAACACTACTACAGAAAAGCTTATCAGTAACGGTCGAAAAACAACATCAGTAACGGTCGACCGTTACTGATGATGGTACGTCAGTAACGGTCACTCTGACCGTTACTGATGTATATATCATCAGTGGCGTGCGGGCCGACCCGACCATTACTGATGTATATATCATCAGTAACGGTCGCGTTGCCACATCAGTGTCGATCGATACATTTTCGGTATTTAAAAAAATGTATAAAATCACAGAAAATATACAGGAAATACACAGAATAATATATACAGCACAGCACGTCACATCACAGCACAGAAAAATACATATAAAGCCGCATCACAGCACATCACATCACATCACATCATTTAAAGCATACAAATGTATATAAAGCCGCATTATTTAAAGCATATAAAGAATACAAATGTTTCTCACTTCACGACATTGATTACAAAGTGTCAAAATTTCATAGAAGCATATAAAGAATACAAATGTATCTCATTTCAAGTTTGAAGCTATTGTTGTGGGTGAACCCTAGACACCACTTGTTCCGCGCGTTCGTAAAAGTCCCCACTAACCTTGATGACCTCATTGTTGATGAGACGGACGACCTCCCTTTGAATGTTATACACGACCCATTTAGGTCGGTGTCCCATTGTCATTCGGGGCCGCCAGTATTCTTTCATCGCCGCTCAGGCTTAAACATGCTGGCATTCTCCATAAGGATGTGACAGCAGTAGTAGCCACAGAACACACTGTCGGGCGTTTGTTGCTAGCAAGGGAACCTGTGGTTATGGTGAGGCTCGTCTTTATAGCCTTTACCAGCTAGTTTTCCCTTGGTCGCCACTTTCTAGACAGTGTTAATGAGTGATTTGATGGGTTTCCAGAACCGACCTCAAACACCCTTTTTCGGAAGTAGTGAATCGAAGTAGTACACCACGGACCAAGGCAAACAAATGAGTAGTGTCACCCAATGGTCTCTGTTTTCAAAAGAAACAAACTTTAGTATCTAAGTGCGTATAAGAAAGACTGAATTAGAAAAAACAAACGGTTCCATATATAAAATTGAACTTACTCCAAATTAAGGAAGAAGAGGATAAAGTCATGGTCCGCGTATTTCTCGAGACATGCCACCAAGTATTTAGATGCCAGGGTTCTTGAGGGATCCTTTTCTGGCTCAAGACCGATGTCACCGTAGTTGAACATTGCGGGGTCTAGAATGGCTACTTTTTTGACCTCCATTCGCTGCAGTTCTCTTATTTGGTAGGCAGACCACAGCCTTAAGAAGTTGATATCAAGCTTTTGGCGGTTGAAGAGGTGGAAAATTTTGTTGAACTCCACACCAAAGGTGATAGGACGTTCCTGAATGTTTCCGGTTTCTTGGTCAAAGAAGCCATAGTCTCGTGGAATTCAAACATTGATTTGTTGGGCATGCTGTTGAGAACCAGCTAATGCTTGCATGTAGAACTGATGAAGCTCTTACATCTCTCTGGACACGGCACGCAGGGAATCTTTGGTGACCATCGGTCTTCCAGGATAGTAACTCCCTAGCCACGAAATAGGATCCGTCTTCGAATCTCTGGCCTTGACGGGGGTTCTTTATGAGAATGTCAAGCCTATTGTTCTCCCAGACTTCAGTTATGTCAGGCACATAGTGCATCTCATCTTGAGTGACATTGGAGGACTCTTTGATGGTCTTGCCGCCCCCTCTTTTTATGCCTCCTCTTATTGTCCCATGCCTTCTGCTCCTCTGGCTTGTACTTGTCATCGATTTTGCGGCCACCCATGGACTCAGCGGCACCCAAGAGAGAGAAAGTCGGAGGGACGCTTCCAGCCTGTGCCGACCCTGTGGTCTGGCTATCTTTGAGCTGTGGAGGCATCGACATTGCCCGCTCTTCATCTCTGCCGACATCGACAGGAGAAAGTATCCTAGGGGAAAAGACGAGCGGCGATTAAGAAGTACCTTTGTGGGCGGAGGGAGATGGAGTCATAGAGGGCCGGCGCTGGTTGTAGACAGATACCAAGCTCCTAGGCCACATAATGCGGTAGTTTGGACAACCGCTTAGGATATCCACGCCTTCCTCCGGAGGTAGCGGGATAGCATAATCACGATGCTCCTCGACGACGGAGTCCACCATCACCCGCATATGTACCCCCTCGGCACAATGGCCGGCCCCTTCTCCAATGACCCGACACGATGGTCGGGCCCATAATTCATTACTCAATTCTCCAAAATAGCATATAAAACAACATGTATATATGAGAGCATCTAATAATCTAATAATGAACCCTTCACATTGCTAAAAAAATCCAGTTAATCAACAGCAGCATGTTCTTTTATGAAATTGTCTGACCCTAAATTAAGTTAAGGGGCAGCAGCAGCAGTATTCAGCAAAATTGTTTTATTCAGCAACCCTAATCCTTACAGCAACATTGTCTTATTCAGTTAGCTCTCGTTAAATTAACAGCATATTAATTTGCTAACCCTAAAGTACTCTAACACTAACACTAACCCTAACAACAACAACTAATTTGACACAATCAACAATGCTACAATATTGCTAAATTAACAGCATATTAATTTGCTAATCCTAACAACAGCAACAACAACTAATTTGCTAACCCTAACCCTAACAACAACAACTAATTTGCTAATTCTAAATCCTAACTCGAAATCAGAGGAGA
Organism: Brachypodium distachyon; assembly: GCF_000005505.3. Lineage (NCBI taxonomy): Eukaryota > Viridiplantae > Streptophyta > Magnoliopsida > Poales > Poaceae > Brachypodium > Brachypodium distachyon. Next base: position 49,597,502 of record NC_016132.3, on the reverse strand, counting down.
GGGAGGGAGGCAGAGGAGAAGGAGGCAGAGGCGCGCACCTGTGGTTGAGGGAGACGGCGGCGTGGGGTGGCAGCGCTCGGGCAAGGACGAGGACGCGGGGTGCGGGGCGGCGGGCTCGGGGTCGACGGCGGCGAGGTGGCGGCGCTCGGGGAGGAGGGAGACGGCGCGGAGGAGAAGGACGGCGGGCTCGGGGTCGACGGCGAGGACGAGGCGACGCGGGGTGGTGGCCGGAGGGCGTCGGGCTCAGGGTCGTCGCGGCTCGGCGGCGTCGGGCTCGGGGAAGCGGAGGAGGTCGACGGCACGGAGGAGGTTGACGGTGGCGGCGGCGCAGAGATCCGACAGGGCTTCGCCCGAGGGAGGAGGAGCGCCCACTGCCGGTCTGCTAGGAAAGCGACGCGCAGGTGAGTAGAGTAACGGGTTAGGGTTTCGGCCGCTCCTTTTATATGCCGAAGCACATCAGTGGCGGTCGCGTATCCGCGCGACCGTTACTGATGATCACCTACACATCAGTAACGGTTGCTTACATCAGTAACGGGTGACAGAGCGACCGACCGTTACTGATGTGCTACTATGCTTGTTGGGGCAGTTGTATTTCTCTAGTATTTGTGCTACATTAAATTAAAAAATTCATGCATTTCTCTAGTATTTGTGCTACATTAAATTCAAAAAATTCGTCACATGCATACAAATTTCGCACATAATTTCACTTAGTACAAAGTTTGCATTAAGATTCAGTACGAGTACATTTTACAATGTGACTACTAGTACTTCTCCTTCCTTCGGTAAGTCATAACTTGACTCCTCACAGAACTGCTTCTGAGGTAGGGTTTTTGTGGTATTTTCTCGCTCTCGCTCCCATCACTTCTTCTTTTCCCTCTCCTTTTCCTCGTTAGTATCGTGCGTTCCGCTTCTTCATCATCTGCGGCAGTCGTCGGATCATGGAAACCTACGAAGTCTTCTTGTGAAGTAACTCCGTCCATTCCAACAATGCTTCTTTTCCCTCTTCTTACTACGACGCGGCCTTTATTTGCCGGATCGTCTATGTAAAATACCTGCTTGCAATTTTTAGCAAAGACCCATGGTTCCCCTCTTGCCGGGATTTTTCTCACGTCAACTTGTTCACGAGGGATCTCAGGAGGTAGCACCATCGTCGTGAACCTGTGACTTTCTTCTTTGTCACCTTTGGTCCATCTTACACTGAACATTAGGATCTTTGTGATCGAGTACTCCAATTCCCAGATCTCCTCGATAACGCCAAATAACGCTTTGGTTTTGCTGTTGTCGTCGGTCGCGATCTCAAAAGTCATGACTACACCACTATTTTGATACGTGCTTTTACGGTCTTGAGACGCAGTGTAGAAGTTATAGCCGTTGATCGCATATGATTGCCAAGTAGAGACGTGGTAAGCAGGTTCCCGTGACAAACATGCAACCGTCTCTTCTAATACATTGGTCGTCTCCCTGCCGTACCAATAATTCTTCAGCTACGCTGCGAATGTTTTATTGTGCTCCCAGTGGATCCAGACTTCTCCTCTTTTAGGGTTTTCATTTCGCAGTTGTTCCATGTGCATTTCCTGATAAGGCCGGCAGCAATCAACAGTTTACAACACAACCAAATGTGCTCTTCCAAAATCAGCTTCCTTTCCTCTTCCATAGACATTAAGGTATGTATGTTCAAGGCCACCTTCGCCATCGAGCTTGCCCTTGTGCCGTGATTCGGGAACACCTATTGATTTCTGATCAGCCAACCAATCCGTGCAGAATTCGATGCACTCTTCTGCCCTAAAGCCTTCCACGATGCTACCTTCCGGACGCGATCTGTTACGAACGTAGCGCTTCAGAACCCTGTTGTATCGTTCAGGGCCATACATATAATGCAGGAACGAGGGTCATAGGGACAAGATCTCATCGCATATGTGGATCATTAGATGGACCATGATATCGAAGAATGATGGAGGGAAGAACATATCGAGCTCGCACAGAATCTGTATAATACTATCCTTCAGTATCTGGCATCGTCTAACGGTGATTGACTTCTGCGAGATGCTGTCAAAGAAGTCAGAAAGCTTCATGATTGTCTCCCTTACGTGCAGTTCCATGATACCTCTGATTGCGACTGGAAGTAACTGAGTGAGTATGACATGGTTGTCGTGAGACTTCATGCCAGATAGTTTGTGACTCTTCATGTCAACTAGATGCTTGATGCTTGACGAGTAATTCGATGGGACTTTAATGCCCTGCAGGCACTGGCACATCGTACGCAACTCGTCTTTGTACAGGTTGTAACATGCAAGACGACACCGCGTGGTCACCGTCACGAAACCATTCTTGTCGGCTGCCGACAATTGATCTTTGCCCCACAACTCTTTTCTGATAGACATGAGTTCCAGGTCCTTCCGTGCATTGAGTCCATCTTTCGTCTTCTCTGGAATGTTCATCAGCAACCCCAGCACGCCGTCGCATACATTTTTCTCCACGTGCATGACATCTATGCTGTGGCGGCATTCTAAATGTGCCCAGTACTCCAGGTCCCAAAATATGGAGCTCCTTTTCCACACGACGCCTTCAGGTTCCTTATATTTCTTCGCAGCAATCTTTTCGAGGACAACCTCAAGATCGTGCACAATTTCAAGGATTTGCATACCAGACTTCTCCTTCGGCGTTGTCCCGTGCTCCGTCTTCCCATTGAACCTTTCCTTGTCATCCCTCCAAGGGTCTTTAGCATCCAACCACTTTCGGTGACCCACGTAAACAATTTTGGAAGCAGGCAACTTCTCCGATGCCGTGTTTTCCCCGCACTTTGTACAGGCCTTGTAGCCATGTGTCACCTGGCATGAAGTATTTCCATTCGCGGGGTAGTCATGCACGCAGGTCAGAAGCGCTGCTCTCATCGTGAAGTACTTACTCCTTTTTGCGTCCCAAACCACTCTGCCAGGGTTCCAAAGCTGTTTCAGCTCATCCTTCACTAGCTGCAGATAAACATTTAGGTCAGCTCCCGGCTGCTTTGGACCCTTATGAGCATGCACATGTGGATGTACTTTCTCTTCATGATTAACCATGGAGGAAGGTTGTAGACAAACAAGATCACTGCCCATGTGATGTGCTTGTTGTTCATGTTTTCGAAAGGATTTATCCCGTCAGTGCTAAGACCGAGCCTCAGGTTTCTGGGCTCTGCCCCGAAATTAGGAAATGCCGTGTCGAAGTTCCTCCACTGAGTCCCATCGGCAGGGTGTCTTAGGACCCCAGATTCCTCCACACGGTAGTGCCCGTCAGGATCGAATGCAGCCTGCGCCGGATCGTGATAGACGAGATACCTCGCGCCCTTAATGTTCTGCATCCAACGCTCAACTCGGCCACCTGCCGTAAGATACCAGACAGTTTTTGCCGGCCTGTCCTTCATCACTTCTTCCCCATCGTCTTCGCCAGCTCTGGCGTTTTTCTTCTTGTATCTCGATACACCGCATATGTGGCAGCTCTCATGGTTCTCGTACTCTCCAATGTATACCATGTAGTCGTTTGGACATGAATGATGTTTCACACAATTTAATCCAAGTGGGCATGTAATCTTCTTCGCCTCGTATGTGTTCTTGGGCAACATGTTTGGCTGTGGAAAAAATGAAGCAAGGTAACTCAATAAGTCCGTGAAGCCCTTGTCTGACCAGCATGATGCTGCCTTCAGCCTCAAAAGTTCGAGCGTCACTTCGAGCACGTTGTTTTTTTCGCCAGCTCCATCATACAAGGGTGTGTTTGCGTACTCCAACAATTTTTTGAACTGAGCAGACTCTGCCTCATCTTCGGGGTCCTCCAGCTGGTCCCGTAGGTACGGGTCATCTAGCATTTCGGCAATCCTGCCACGTGTAGCTCCTTCACCTTCCACATTAGCCTCCTCATCGACCCTTGTTTCTTCCTCGGAATCATTCGCCAGATCATACCGCAGGACATCATCATCTTCGCTACCGCTACCGACATCAACCGCATCCTCCCCGTGACAAGTCCGGCGAGAATAATCTTCCACAAAATCTGATGCCAGCACGTGCATCTGAACATCTTCAGGCTTCATCATGCATGTGTTTCCACATTTGCGACATGTACAACGCATTATCACAAGTCCTTTTCGTTCCATATCACCTTTCGCGACTCCAAAAAAGACCGTCCATTCGGTTATCCGTCGAGCATTGATTCTTTCCTTGGCGTATATCCAAGAACGGTCCTTCGATCTACAACACAATACACAAGAAAACAAACAAAGCAAAATAGTTAGCCTAATTATTGACAAGGGGATTAAGGTGTTAATTAACCGGGGCTAACTAAAAATTTGAAATTAGAGACATTCAGAGAGAAATTGGAGGCCGGTGAGAAAGATCGGGAGGAAGAGAGAGCTCGCAAGGGAGAGGGAAGTTCCGGGCGATGACGAGGAGGCCGCATTTTGGCCGGCGACCGGAGCTCAAATATTTGAAATTGGGGAACTTCGGAGAGAAATTGGAGGCCGGCGAGGCAGAAAAGGAGGGAGAGAGAGCTCGCAAGGGAGATGGAAGCTTCGGCCTCGAAGATCGGAGCTCGCCGCCCATGGCCGCCCGCCGGCGCCGTGGGGGGGGTGGGAGAGGGGAGGAAGGGAGAGGGAGAAGGCGCTAACTAGGAGGCTCGCCGGCGGCCATGGCGCGTTCGGGCAGGGCTTCGCCGTCGCCAGAGAAGAAGGGGCCGCAGCTGATCCGTTACGACGCACAGTGCGACCAGCTGCGGCTCTGTTCTTCGTATTTAAACCGTGACACTCATCAGTGGCGGTCGGGAATTGAGCGACCGTTACTGATAATAGGGGGTACATCAGTAACGGTCGCGTTAGGACGACTGTTACTGATAATATTGTCGTTCCTTTGCACTACTACAAAACGATCTATATGCAACGGCACATCAGTAACGGGTACAGCGCGACCGTTACGCCCGTTACTGATGAACAGAGCGGGGTCTGTCCGTCCCCGCCCAGCCATACATCAGTGGCGGTCACGCGAGGCGACCGCACTGATAAACCATCATACCTCGCGAGATACATCAGTGGCGGTCCGACCAAGAACATTGTGGGCAGTTGACGACAAAGGTTATGTCACGACCTTGGTCTACTTGCCACCAATGCTAAACCGCTAGTCGAAACGCCAACGGGTTTGAAATGGTCTTCCCTGCATTCATGTGAACAAAGTCTCCAAACCGTCCCTCTAGTCGTGGCCTGCTTTAAAATAATGCTTCTAAGGAATGAGATCAAGGACGGACCTCCAACGAGAATAAACCGGTGTTCACCATAAATTCATATGGTTTGTTTGATTTTTGGTTGGGTGGCCTAGTAATATAATTACAACTCGCGACGGTAAAACTAAAATCTAGCTGCTATATATCCGATACACCATGGTAGCTCAGTGTAGATCCACTCTTGAGAGAGATGACACCAACATACCGTCGTCATCATCAGATCTGAGAGTTGTAAACCTATGATTTTTCCGGGAACTCCACGGGAGAAAGAGGAAAAGCACAAGATTTTTATTTTTTGGAAGTGAACACGTACAACGAGCTTCGTGCTTTCATGCGTACAAGCTGCAACCAGCAGCATGGGAACCGACGTGCTTGAATGAACAAAGCTTGCAAGCATAGGCAACCCATAGCCATATAGGCGTAGAGGTTTCCCTGCTTCCGCGGGACCAACTGTCAGTCAGCCATTCATCCGCGGGGTTTTGCGACCGTTCTCTCGGCTGCCGTTTCGTACCACGAGGGGCGGTTACTGGTTAGTTGGCGCACCTGTTGCCAGCTCAGCCGCCACACAGCCGTCTTTCCCAACCAAGTTCAGAGAAGTTCCCCCCCTCCCAAACCCCCTCTCGACTTTCCTTCCTCGCCCGGTCCCTCCCTCCCCCTCGCCCGCTCTATTCAATTCCTTCCTTCTCGAAAGTCTCCGATCCGATCTCCCGACCGGGACACCTTCCCTCGCATGGAGCCCCCCAAGCCGTCGACACCGACGGAGGAGGAGGCGGCGCCGGCGGTGGCGGCCCCGCGGTTTAGGCTGGGGAAGCAGTCGTCCATGGCGCCCGACCGCAGCGGCGGAGGCGGCGATGGCGACAACGGCGGCGCCGGGGCCGCGTCGGAGGAGGAAGCGGCCGGCGTCGTCAATTTCCAGCTGATGTACATGGCCCACGAGGGCAACGCGGACGGGATACGCGAGCTCCTCGACGCCGGCGCCGACCCCAACTTCCGCGACTCCGATGGCCGCACGGCGATGCATATTTCCGCCTGCGAGGGCCATGCGGACGTCGTCGAGCTTCTCCTTGACCGCGGGGCGGTGGCCGTCGAGGACCAGTGGGGGAGCACGGTGAGGCATCTTAAACTCTCGCCTTTGTTTTGCTCCATTTAGTCCATTTTCTTGCTTTCTTGAGGAGGTGTCTCACTGGAATTTCTGTGAGAAAAGGTATTGTATGGTACTCTTACACATAGAATACCTGAATTTGTAATCATTCAATATGTTAACAGTATGCGATTTAGGCTATACATTTAGTAATTGCTGTCAGGAACTATAGGCTGTAACGAGCAACATCTTTGCATTTCTACATGGCAGCCTTTGGCGGATGCTATGCATTACCAGAACCATGATGTGATCAAGATCTTGGAGAAGCATGGCTCTAAGAACAAGGTACTATGCTGTATGTTGTGTCTGCCTGATGTACTGTCATGTTCAAGTGTTCTGAATAGTGACCATCCTCTAACTTTTTTGAAGGTTGCTCCTATGCATGTTGACAGTGATCGTGATGTTCCTGAATATGAGATTGACCCGAGCGAGCTTGACTTCACTAATGGCAAAGATTTATCTAAGGTATGCATAAACTATAAGTCACAAATTTACTCTACTCACTGCTCTGGATACCTCTATTCTGCTGGGCACAGTTAGTTGACTATATTGATTGTATTCTACTGAATTCTTGATATTGAATCCAACTTTCTGTACCTGAAACATACACTTGAGTTTCTTCATCGTATGCTGTTAACATTTAAATTTTGATTTTGTTTATTTGTTACCATCCAGGGTACATTCCGGAAAGCCACATGGAGGGGCATTCCTGTTGCTGTTAAGAAGCTGGATGATGATGTCATTAATGACGAGAACAAAGTGTGGGTTGATTTCACTGGATAGTTACATTTGTTCCTGATCTATTATAGCTTTCTTTCACTTGGATTTTACTCTACTCCCCAAATTGTATTTTCCTTACAGTTTGGGTGGATATCTTTGCATTACAGGCAAGCATTCAGAGATGAGCTTGATGTCCTGCAATTAATACGGCATCCAAATGTTGTGCAATTTCTGGGTGCAGTAACACAAAGCAACCCAATGATGATTGTCATGGAATTTATGCCGAAGGTTTGTCTTAGACCAATGTGCTATCCAGACTTTCATTATTCTGGTATTTGATAGCCCCTACGTCTAAGGGCCATTTGATTAACCACCATCTAAGCTGTACTGGTCAAACATTTCTAGGTTTAGATCCACGGGTTCATTTTAAACAAGTTATGTGGTTATGTATATAGTGACTAAAGAAATGTTGTGGTCATACAGGAGTGCAAATCAATTACCAGTCTGTATGGCATTATTTTAGCTATGTTTTTTTGTGGTAATATTTGGTCACAATAGATCAATGCAAGTGTGATTTCTTCCAAAACTGCTGAAATGCCTATGTTTCTTAACCTCACATCATTAATTCTGAAACACGAGCAGGTTTTCAGTAGACTATCTGCATAACTTCATTTTTTGAATTATTGAGGATTATCAGGGCGGAATATGTTTATTTTCAGGGTGATTTGCGCAAACACTTGAACAAGAAAGGAGCTCTGGAACCATCGTATGCAGTTAAATTAGCTCTTGATATTGCAAGGTGACGGTTATTCCCCACATTATAGATAGAGACTATTGGTACTATTTTTTCTATTGTCATAAAGTCACCATAACACATTGCTCTTGATGAAATTTAACAGGGGAATGAGTTACTTGCATGAGCATAAACCCCAATCTATCATCCACCGTGATCTTGAGCCTTCGTGAGTACTTTGTTTCAATAAAATCTATGAGAAATTTTATGTCAGCTTTACATACCATACCCCTATCAGTTGCTTTAAATACCTGATTTGTTAAAAGAATTTTCTGTCTATCTTGCAAGAAAACAGAAACATATTGAGGGATGATACTGGACATCTGAAGGTGGCAGATTTTGATTTGTGTAAGATGCTAAAATGGAGAAGAAAAGTTAGAGAGGAGAAACCAGTAACTTCTGTAGGCAATGCCTGTAAGCTTATTTTATTATTTTTCATACTAAATTTGTGCTAACCTTGAATACTGACAGCTCACAGTTTTGACAAATTTATCACATTCTATGACTGATAATCATGATTATGTCATAGGTAGGTATGTAGCTCCAGAAGTCCTGCGAACAGAGGAGTATGATAATAAAGTTGATGTGTTCTCGTTTGGTTTGATACTTCAGGAGGTAAAATGTTACTCCCTCCGACCCATATTACTTGTCTCAAATTTGCCCAAACATGGATGTATCTATGTTTAAAAAGCCTCTGGATAGATTATCGTGCAATCCATGTATTTTGTGTAGTGGTAGCTATAACTTACAACGGTTAGAATGCTTTTTTTATTGAGATTGCTCATATAATTTTGCTTTAGGTTGCGAAGTAATGCTTAACTCTGCTCCAACTACTCCCAGATCCCACCAGATAACCGTTTTTAACTAATATTTCGATTCTTCCAGATGATTGAAGGATGTCTCCCTTTTTATGATAAGAAAATTGATGAAATTGAGAAGGCCCATAGTTCTAAAGAAAGACCAGCTTTCAGAGCTCCTCCAAAGCATTATGCTCACGGGTTAAAAGAGTAAGATCCTCTCTCTTTTTTTCCGTTTATACTGTGGCAATGGCTAATTTCCAGCATTAGACAGGTTGTTTGCATTACCAAATTCAAGCTGTGGCAATCCATTTCGTCATGCCAATATGCTTATGTAAACCTTAATGTCTACTGTTTCCTCCAGATGCCATTATAGAAAGCGACTTACTGACTCTGTTTTGTGTCTATTTCATCTTGACTTGATTGCATAACCACTTGGCACTACTACAGGTTGATTGAGCAATGCTGGAGTGAAAATCCTGCTGACAGGCCAGATTTTAGAGTAGTTATTGATCGGTTGTCTGCTATCCAAAGTGAACTAGCTCACAGAAACCGTTGGAAGGTAACAATTAATCATTGTCTGCTATCCAAAATATACATTGTTCTAGAAGAGGCTTTCTCATATTCGGTATACTGGACTTCTGACAGGTCAGAACTCTCAGATGTTTCCTGAGCTTCGAGGGCTTGCGGAAGAAAGATCGCAATGAGGGAAGCACGACCCGCTCATCACGCTCGTCTAGATCCAAATTTTGACAGTCAATTGGGGCTGTTAGTTTTATCTGGTGGATCATTTTCATGATTGATAGGAAGTTAACTGACAATAGACCGTTATCTTTGTGTATCTAAATTCACCCTGCAAAGAATGGTATTCCAAGTTCCAACTGGTTGCTACTTGCTTCCCTGCTAATCACAATGTTGTTGTACATCAGACATTTATCACTGAGTCATGAAGGAAACCATGTACAGATTGAGCTCTTTGGTTTATAGTTTCTTTCAGAAATTACAGAGCAACTGAACTTAGGGAACTGCAACCACGCATCTGGAAGAGTACATTTTTTTTTTTGGAACCTTTAGCAGAATTCTTTTGGGTGATGTTATTAACGTTCTATGAAGTGACAAATCAATTGCATTTGCATACAATTTTGCTGTTCAATTTCATAATGGGCTTTGGTGCGCATGTAAGTCTGCATGTGTAATTCCGGCTGCCTTTTTGAAAACACAGTAGTGCGCACTCCGCAGCCCAGTGCAGGAATGTACTCATCATCCACATTCAGCACTGCCCACTGTCATCCCCGAAGGTCACCAATCACAATAATGGATTTTTTTTTCATTGATCCTAGTTAGTGGAGTTGAAAACAGCATGTATGCTTTTCATATATTCTATCAAAACATGTGCCTTCCCACTTATTACTCCGCAATCACAAGAGAATAAAGCAAACAAAAGCATACACACAAATATATATATAAAAGTTTTGGTCTTTTGATTCATGATCTTCATCAATCCATCGTCGTTTGAATCGGGTGTACGTAAAACTAGAGTTGAGCAAGCGTGCGCAAGTCCACGGGGTGGACGTCGGACGGCAGCGCGGCGCTGTACGCCCTCCGTCCCACGAGGATGTTGGCGGCCTCCGTCGGATGGAAGGCGTCCCAGAAGAGGTACTGGTCCCTGTTCGCGCACGGCGTCTGGAACGGCAGGCACGTCACCTGCCCGTTGTTCCTCCCCACCCCACAGCACCCCTTGTTCGTCACCGTCAAACCTGCACAGTTTCGTTCGTTAGTTGCTCGGAATCGTAGTAGTAGATCGGAAATCATACTACAGTACTCCAGTAGAAATCTGTTTTGTTAGAATCATAAATCACCGTGGGCCCCTGGCGCTCTCAGGATGTCCTGGAAGATCCCGTAGGCGTTGATGTAGGTGAAGTGCGCCCCCGGCTGCCCGTTGAACTGGTTCACGAGGTCGACCAGCTTCTGGTTGAAGATCTCGATGGCGCTGTTGATCCGGTCGACGCAGGTGACCCCGTTGTCGCTCTGCTGCGCCAGCTCGTTCGGGCTGCACCCGACCTGCCCCACGCCCATCAGCGCCACCTTCCTGGCTCCATTGTTATACAGTGTCTGCATATACCACACCCACGTATATACTGATCAATTAGCAAGAAGCATGTACCAGCAGCTAGTGAGACGTCAATGTGTCATGGTGCAGCCGTGTGTATAGTACGTACCGTGAGCTGCTGCGAGTACTGGTTGATGAGCACGTCGGCGTACTGCTCCGGGGTGTACTGCCGGCTGGAGGAGTAGACGGCGGGCATGAAGTAGTTGTTGAGGTAGTCATTGCTGCCCATGCCGACGGTGAAGATGCACTGGCTCAGGTGGTTCGCCGCGGAGTCCTCGTCGCCGAGGATGCTCACCAGCTGCTGCACGGCCGCCTGGTAGTTCTGAAGCTGCCCGCCGAAGCTGATCCGCTGACCCTGCAGCCCGGTAAGTACGTGTGTGCAACGTCAACTAATTGGGCCACATTTAGACGGGACGAGACGAATATGTTATAAGTACTACTCCGTAGCTAGTAGAGGTCTTTGAGTACGTGCCAGTTGCTGGCCGGTCTCGTCCCTGATTCCGGCTGCAGCGGATGCAAAGTTGACGCCGGTGAGGAGCTGATCGTTGTTTGCGCCCGCGTACGCAGGGATGTAGTCGTCGAATCCCAGAAGCCGAGCTGAAAAACAGCAACAGATTGATTAAAAAGAATCACTATAGATAACCATCCTGATCGACCTAGTTATGCAGTTTGAAAGTTCAGTGAGTTACTCCTACTCCATAACTAACTTTAGTTATCTTTAGAAAGGAAATCACGTGACTGCAAACATGCGTCACCATGCGCAGCCGGCGGCTGCAACTGCAAGACATGGCTGGTCATGGTAGTTAATTGGTGCAGGCAGTCACGGGCCGGGAAGCTAGCTGTGTCAGTCTGGGTACTGGCCCTCTATCGATCTCTCCATTTCCCAGCATGCACCCGCGTGCTCCTCAACCAGACGTGTCAACACCCGTGTGCGCAAGCGATTTAGCCTTTACATAGCGTCTGGAGTCTGGACACGCCCTCGTCACGGTAAGCCAGTGAATGGCCTCGGTGTTAAAATGAACTTTCGCGTGAAATGGCATGTCCGTACGATGGTGTCATGTGTGGTCTGGCGGCCGTCCGGGTTTTACTCAAGAGTCAAGATCACAAGCATGCAGATCGATCGTAAAAAACACACCATATAACTTCGAACCCACGATAAAGCAGTAACTATGTATATAAATCGTGCAGCAGCTCAGCGGGCAGCACCTTGACAGCTGCAAAAGCCAAGCACGTACGGGGAAAGAAGAACAAAAAAACGACGAAGGAAGAAGAAGAGCGGACTGATCTTCTTACAGATGGCGTCGACAGTGGTGAGGCCGTTGCTGAACCGCCCGGTGGCCCCGCCGGGGAAGTCGATGCCGTAGGGCGGGTAGTTGGCCCGCGCCAGCGACGCGATGTCGTTGTTGTTCCCGTTGTCGACGAGCGAGTCCCCAAACACGAAGTAGCACGGCACCTGGGGCGCCGCGCGCGCCCCGGCCGCGGCCGCGAGAAGCAGCACCAGCGGCAGCAGCCATGACGACGACACGCGCTCCATTCCTCACTGGTCGGTGCGCGCTAGCGCTAGCTTTAGTTTGGAGCTAGCCTTCAGGGTCGGCCGTCGGCGGTGTGGATATGGATGGAAGAAATGTGACTTGCCGAGACCGACACATTCGATCGAGCTCTGTATTTATAGGGGCAGAGCACGTAGTATACCGGGCCAGCTAGCGGGGCGCGTTCCGGGATTCAGCACTCCAGGAGTGAACGGTAGCTGCTGTCCCTGCTGTCGTACCGCAGAGTGAAATTGCCCCACAAGTCCGGATCGATCGGTGCCTGCTTGCATGCATGTGCGTGCAGTGCATGGTTGGAACACTAACAGCTGGGTGCGCCGTGGGGCCCGTATTGATGGATCGCCATGCCGGGGGGGGGGGGGGGGTGTTTCGGGTAGCTGCAGCTCGTGTTTTAACCTCCGGAGATCAGGATATCGGCGTCCTTCCTGATTAAAGAAAGAAAATACGTGCTACTACTAGTAAAATGACGCATATTTCAGGGCCAGTATATGATTTGATGGGAACTACGGCTGGCCTTAGTCAGCCTGGCACGTATGTGTTTGTTCGAAAATTCAATAAATGCGCGTCATTACAGACGTTATAATGGAAGGGAACTCCAGTATAGATGCATTAATATAGCAGCAGCTTCGCGTCATTTGTATTCATGTGCATGTATAGCTACTCACATGATACATCGACCACACGTCAGCCTGAAATTAAGAACCAAGAGGTGTCTCCCATGCGGCGATGCCCCCTCCCGGCCGGTTCAGATCAGCAAAGGCATTACTACATTTATTCATCTTGTTTTTTGGGGGAGGAGATACTACTATTTAGTTTTTTTTAGGATGAGTTATTTAGTTGGTGGCCACAAATATGATTGACGAGGCTGTGAGTTAGTAGCCAATTAGGTAGTTTTGGATCGATCAGAGGAATGGGCAAAAATCCAATTGCAGATAATGTGTGACCCGGCCTGATCAAGGGATGAATGGGAAAAGGTATCTCAGCTTGGTCCAGGACACTACATATGCTAGCATTGGAAAAAAGAAAGATCTAATCACAGACCACAGTCGTCGAGCTAGGCCCACATCCTTGATGAGCACTGCTGGATTTTGACCCGCGCGTCTGTAGTTTTTGTACTGCTCCAGAATTTATTGCACCGTTTTGGTAGAGTTTAGCTTGACTTCCGTGAGATCGGCCGGTGCAAGACCCGGAAGAAGCGATGGCTGCAGGCCCCGGCCGGTCGATCTCAGATGCTGCAGCGCTTTTCTACCCCTGCGCTCCCCTACTGCTACTGGAGTATACAGTTCTACACTTCGGTTAAGGCCAATATTGAATTCGATCGGCTTACCTTGACAGGCGTTCACGACTTCACGTACGGTTCGCTGGTGGAGGCGCGTAAATGCTGTCTAGGCGGCTCGCGCATGGAAAGTTCCAGCGCGCTATCGATTCACATGCTGATCGATCAGAACCGCAGGGAAGCGAGCTAGCGTTGTGTCGTTAATGCATGTGCAGGCCGGTGGCGTGAATCCGATCGACCGACCCGTGTGTGTCAGTGTGTGTGTTTTACCAAGACCGACCGTGTGCTGGTTAGATGGAGTGACTGAGTGAGTTGAGACGACTGACGAGCAATGCTGGTGGTCTTCCGCCAGCTACCGCAGACTTGCAGTGACTACCCAAGTCTTTTGGGACGCCGGCGTCGTCGGTCTCACCGGGTGCTCGTGCGAAGCCGACTGTCGCCACGAGCGAATGCTGCAGATTTCTACGTGCCGAGTCAGTTAAAAAGATTTACTGCCGTGGTTGCCCAGCGAGACTCCTGTACTTGAAAGCATCCTCTGAGCCGAGCGGTTCACCGAGATCTCTTGTCAGCTTGTCAGAAGTAGACATAGGCGTGGCAACTGGCCGGCATTGCTCCATGTTGGCCCGATGGAAAAGATCAAAAGCATATTTGTGCTGCATCAACACCATACCCTCAGAAATATAAGCAGCCTCAATATCAAGAAAATACTCCAGCCGCCCAAGATCCTAGATGGGAAAAGAACCAGAAAGAGTGGCAACAAGCTGATCAACGGCAGACAAAGAGGAACCAGCCAAGACGATGTCATCAACATAGACAAGCATATAGACCATGACCCCTTGATGATCAAAGATGAACAGAGAGGTGTCCGCCTTGCTAGCAACAAAACCGAGCTGATGAAGCTTGTCACTTAAGCGCGCATACCAACCACGGGGCGACTGTTTGAGACCGTAGAGGGCACGTTGCAGCTTACAAACATGTTGAGGACACCGCGAATCCTCAAAACCAGGGGGCTGTTGCATATACACTTCCTCAGTAAGAAAACCATGGAGGAAGGCATTACTCACATCAACCTGACGAAGGCACCAACCACGAGAGAGAGCACCAGACGAACTGTGACGGGCTTAACAACTGGACTGAAAGTATCATGATAATCAATACCATACTGCTGCGTGAAGCTGCGAGCCACAAGCCGTGCCTTGTATTTATCAACTAAACCATCGGGACGAAATTTTATTTTGAAAATCCACTTGCTACCAACACTGTTAGTGCCAGGAGGACGAGGAACCAATGTCCACGTCTGATTCTTCTGAAGAGCATCAAACTCAGCTTCCATAGCAGCGCGCCAAGCAGGCTCAGTCAAAGCCGTGCGATGAGAAGCTGGTTCCACGATAAAAGCACGACAACGATAGGGATCATACCGAACCGTGACGTCCTGGTAAACTTTGGGACGAAGGATACCATTGCGCTGTTGCGTGACGATGACCCGAGGCGGCGCAGCCTCGGGCGATGCAGCTGGTGGAGGTGACGACGATCCGGGTGGAGATGGGCTCGGCCCAGGCGACGGACTGGGCGATGCAGACTCGGTGCCGCCAGACGAGGACGGCGAGCCCAGTCCAGCGGAGGACGTGGGCGGCAGAGAAGCAGGCTGCCGCCCAGGCGACAGGGACCGGGCGCGAGATGGCCATCGCGGGAGGCCGGGCCGACACCGCGCGAAGCGGAAGCATGCGCCGAAGGCTCGGCTGCATGTGGGACGGGCCTAGGTACACGAGCCGACACATGCAGAGGCGACACCGGAACGTAGATCGGCTCCTCCGATGACGAAGAAGAAACATGCACAGGAGGGCTAACAACAGAACCAGGTGTATTAGCGGGTAACAAGGTAATGTCATAACTATGCGTGTCGGTACTCTGAGTAACTGGTTCAGTGGACAGAAACGACACATGAAGCAGTTTAGAGATATCAACGACGACACCCGGAGTGGCGAAAGGAAACACCTTCTCATCGAAGACAACGTCTCGAGAGATGTAAATACGACCAGTGGAACGATCAAGGCACTTGTAGCCTTTGTGCATGGGGCTATACCCAAGGAAAACACACATCCTGGAACGAAACTCGAGCTTACGTGAGTTATACTTATGCAAACTAGGCCAGCACGCACAACCAGACGTGCGAAGGAAGGAGTACTCAGGGGGGGGGTGTTGAGAAGCCGAAAAACTGGTGTGGCATTGTTAATGACAGGGGTGGGCATCCTATTAATAAGATAGCAAGCAATGAGAAAAGCTTCATCCCACAGCGAAGAATACGCCAAGAGAGCTAAGCATGTCTCGACAAGATGACGATGCTTGCGTTCGGCGATACCATTTTGTTGAGACGTATGAGGACAAGACACACGGTGGGCAATCCCCATGCACTCGAAATAAGGATGGAGGCGATGATACTCACCACCCCAGTCAGACTGAACTACACGAATTTTGGCATTCAAAAGATGCTCAACATGGTTTTGAAAAGTGTAGAAGATACTCTCAACATCAGATTTATGTTTAATCAAATAAATCCAGGAATAGCGACTGTAATCATCAATGAAACTGACATAATACTTAAAACCCCTAGAAGAAGGTAGAGCAGGACCCCAAACATCAGTGTGAACAAGCTCAAGAGGAGACTGAGAAACACGAGTTGAATAATTATAAGGTAATTGGTGACTCTTGGCACGCTGACACACATCACACACGGAAGACTCAATTTTTGAGGAACATGACAGATTATTGGAACTAACAATAGTTTGAACTACTTTATTTGAAGGATGACCAAGACGCTGATGCCAATGCTCAGACGACAGCCCAACACCGGAAGACGCATGATGCCCAGATACTACGGCACGACTGAACGGTACGGGGTAGAGACCTCCACGACTCCTACCGCAAAGAAGAATTCTCTTCGTGACCTTGTCCTTGACAAGGAAAAAAAATATTATGAAACTCGATGAAGATATGATTGTCAGAAACAAGGCGATATACTGAAAGCAAATTTTTGCTAAGACCAGGAACGAGTAGGATATTTTTAAGTTCAATAGGAGACAATGAACCAGGTAAATGAGAGTGACCAACATGCGTAATAAACAAACCTGCACCGTTGGCGACTTGCACTTGGTCCTTACCGGGGTAGCACTCCTGGACGTTCATCCGTCCCATGTCGTTGGTGAGATGGTCGGTGGCGCCGGAGTCCAAAAACCAGGGCTGCCTTTCCTGGTAGGCAGCGGAGTGGCCGGAGCGAGTGTCCTCAGACTGGAAGGATTGGTTGAAGCGGTTCTTGCACTGGAGGGCCTCATGTCCCCAGTACTTGAAGATTTGGCAGCGCGGCCGCTGGCGACCGTTACGATCGCCGCCGCCACCACCGCCCCCCTGGTTGGGGCGATTGCCGCGGGGGCCTTGATGCTGCTGTTGGCCTCCGGCTCCAGAGTTCTGGCCGCCGCCTGGCTGGCCAGAAGGGCGACCGCCAGAGCGAGCGCCGTTGGTGTCGGCGAAGGGGCGCCCCCCGCCACGAGCATCGCCGTGCCGCGCCATGGTATTGGCGGAAGTGGAGAACTCGGGGGCTTGAGCATTCTGCTCCTTTAACGACTCGCATCAGAGGAGCATCGAGTAGAAGGCCGACAGACTGAGACTGTCGGCACCGGCAGCGCCAAGCACTGTAAAATAGTTCTGGAGGGACTCGTACTGAGGCCCGAGACCGACGACGATGTAGTCGATCAGTTCATCATCAGTGATGGGAGCACCGACCATTGCCATGGCATCCGCGTACCCCTTCATCTTGTGGAAGTAGGCGGCTGTGAGGTCGTGCTTCTTCAGCGTCGAAAGTTGACGACGCATCTGGCGCACCCCTGCCTGTTCTGCGCTGAGAACATGGACAGGAGGGACGCCCACACGGACGACGCGGTGGTGCGGCTGACGAGGTGGCCAAGGATCTCCTCCGTCATGGAGCCGATGAGGATGCTGAGAACACGCTGATCAGTGTAGAACCACAAGGCATAGTCCGGGTTGGCCTTGGAAACGGCGTCAGTCCCCGCTCCTTGGGTGATTGTGGCCGGTGGTGGTTTGCAGGAGCCGTCCAAGAAGCCGTACCACCCCTGGCCGGCAATGTTGGGGACGACTTGCATCTTCCAGAGGAGGAAGTTGGTGCGGTCAAGGCGAACCGTGATGGTGTTGGTGTTGTGGCCGGTGGGGGCAGAGATGATAGCGCTGGTGGGGATGGAGGGAGCGGAGGACGAGGCCAACGCGCCGGCGGTGAAGAGTTGTATCGCGGAGGACGTCATCGCGAGAGAGCGCGGCGGCACTCGAGAGAGACGAGGGTGACAGCGCTTGGAGACGGCGGCGGCGGAATTGCGGGAGCGGGCAAAAACCCTAGATGGGTCGGCTAGCTCTGATACCAAGTTAAAAAGATTTACTTGCCGTGGTTGCCCCACCGGTTGGCATATGCTTTATATAATAGGATCAACTTGTACAACAAGATTACACCGGCATAAAATACCGTACACGTACGTACACAGACGTATATACAAATATACAACTCTAACAGAGTCTGCCGACTATGTTCGCCAGGTCAAGGTTTTGGCGAAAGACAGTCCGTGGGAAGTGAGCGATGGAGGATGCTGGTTACGGAGCTCCGAACTGCAAAGGAGCTCCCAATGGGTTGCCAAACGCGAAGGCCCAGTAGAGAAGAATAAAATAACCTAGTTGTGGGCTCCGAGGCCCAGAAGAATAACATAGTTGCGGTCTTCGTATCTGACAGCCAGTCTGGAATTGGGAGGCCAAGAAAACCACGGATCAAAGTCTTTTTGTTATTTTTTATTAGATTTGCATCTTTTTGGCGGTTGCATATTGGCAAACGAAAAGTGAAAATGAGAAGAAAAATAGAGAAAAATGTGGATTATTTTTAGAGAAGATAAAAGATAAGTGGATGGGCCGGCGATCAAGCACGAAACTGTATTTGGAGAAAGAGTAAAGTTTGTTTTAAACCTTGAGTTTGTAGAGCTGGTCAAAATCAAACCTCCACATTGTAATATCTGAAATTAGCACCCTGAGCTTACTATTCCCGATCATTATTGACCTTAAAACGTATAAAAAAAAGGGAGTGCCTGCCTGGACACGGTCAAGCATTTTGACTGACTGCTGCCAATAAAGTATGTTTGAATCCTTGAGTTTGCAGAGCTGGTTGAAGTTGAACTTTCACCTCATAATTCCTGAAATCAACACCTTGGACCTCGTATCCTTGAAATCAACACCTTGGTCTTACAGTTCTCGGTGGTCATTAGTGACCTTAAGAATGTATACAAATAGAGATTGTTGGCATGGCCATGCTCAAATATGTGAGATCGTTGACTAATTATTGCCAAATGGATTTTGTGTGGTGAGAGAATTACAAGATTGTTTGTTTATTTTGATGGTTTAGACTTCTAATTAGTTTAATCATGCATGAATGACTTATATTCTAGTTACAACCTAGCTCGCTCCGATTACTCATGAACCCAACCAAGCTGTATGTGTTGAATGTGTGATTTTGGTCTCTGACGAGGGGTTACCTCGGCATATCCAAACTAGAGGGCTTTTGACTAGAGAGAGCACGGGTGTGTGTTGGCGATCTCGTCGGCTAACAAGGACACAGGGTACACGATTTACCCAGGTTCAGGGCCCTCGGAAGATAATACCCCTACGTCATGCTTGTTTGATCTGTATTGATGGAGAGATTACAAGGTTGCCATGGAGACGTGTATGAGAGATGAAATCTGTCTATAGAGAGAGATTCTGGTGAGAGAGAATCCGTCTATCAGAGAATAGGATCTCCTCCCCGGCTCGTATAGGAGGCTAGGTCTCGGGCGTAGAGTCCGGGTCGCTTACAATTAGAGATAAACTCTGATTTGGTTTCTTTAATTATCTGTTCTTATTTTTAGCTGCAAGCTGAGATAGTTTGGCTTCACGGATTCTAGTGGTCTTCCGAGTGGACCATCTGTTAGGCCGTAGCAGGTATTACTTACCGAAGGTAAGGACCCGATGGGTCATTCCCTCGTCAGTCTCCAACATTCTGATTCGAATAACGATCATGTTTCTAAAAGCAATGGGCCTTCCATAACGAGCATGACAAGATGAGTTAGCATTAGCAATGTTTCTAGGCTTGACCTTGGTCACGTCAACTGTCAACAATCCGGGATTATGAATCTTTGGATGAGCAATATTGACCGGGAATAGTAAGCTCATGGTGATGATTTCAAATATTAAGAAGTGAAAGTTCGATTTACTCTATGAACACAAGATTTCAGATAGAAGTGCAACACTTTTTAGATGCGCTGCTTGGTATCGCAGGCACGCACAGGCAATCAAAAGCCGGCACGTGGAGTAGTTGCATTTTAGGCAAAGCCCAATCTCGCATTAAAGCCAGCGAGTAACGTACTTCCTGCTCGGATCGCATCGGTTGCTATCTCGCTCGCCGAGATTCCAAAACCAGGACCGGAGGAAGAGTGCCCCCTACGTCACTTCGGTCGATCCCCAAGCACAAGCAATGGAGCAAGCCCCGCGAGACGCGGCGGTGCCCTTCCACGAACGAATATAACGGAGCAAGCCGGACGTGCCCGTCCGCGGGGACACACACATATACACAGATCGAGACCCGGTGGAGGGAAGGCGGCCATGGACGAATTCCATGAAGCGGACATCCTCTGGCCTGACACGGCGCCGCCGTCGTTGCAGCAGCACCGGGATCTAGAGGTTCTGTTCGTGCCCCCGGAGATACTGCACGAGCTGGCAAGCTCCTCGTCGAGTGGCGGCGCGTTCTGCCGCTCCGACCAAGGGTTATTATTCCTCTCCAGTGCTGGCGCGAGCTCTGCCGCGGAGGACGATGGGGAGGAGTGGCAGGAGGCGGACGTGCTGTGCCCGGAAACGGTGCACGATTTTGTTGTTGCGCGGGCCGGACGGCGCCCGATGAAGCCTGGAGCCGCCTCTAGGATTGAGGGGTGGAGCGCGGCCGCGGCTTCTTCTCCCATCGACATACCCGCCAAAGTCGGTGCACGTTGCCGCTAAGCGCGTCGTGACGGAGTGTTCCTCGGGCCTTGGAGGGTTCATCTCGAGCTGCCCCACCGGAGAGGAAGAGCTTTATGACGTTTCTTGTACATATCGGATTCATTTTGATCGATTTTACAGTTGTAGAACTTTGCTTAGCGGGTTTTCTGGGGAGAACAGAGGAGACGTTGTCATTTCGACGTCAGGAGCTAGTACTTGCATAGGGAATTTCCTTGCACGGATGCGCCTTCTTATTTATTCGCTTCTTTTGTGCACCCCATTTCGAGGGGCGGGGGGGGGGGGGGGGGGGGGGTTGATGTAACTTCGTGTAAATGTAGAAGGATTCATAAAAGGATACGACATTCGGGTAGACCAGATGACTTAAGGATATATTCTAGCCTTTCCTAGGGGGTTTTGGTTGCGGTTCAGGGAATCAGCTTTTTGCTTAGCTCGTGCACATTTGCAGCTTCGGCAAGCTCCGAACGTGCACCGGACCGGTGTCACAGTGCCAAGCCCAATCAGTATACTCAGCCCGTATAGTTTGGCAGTCAATACTCGGCCTGTTCGGCCATCAGGCCCTTCAGTCAATACTCGGCCTGCGCACGGCCTTTCAGATTGTCAGCCCATGAATGATGACTCTGCCGTTCTCCTCCATGTTGCAGGTGCTCGGAGATGGCAAACAAAACGCGCCGACGAGATCTCACTCGTCATGCCCGACTCCTCCCCGTCCCCTCTCCAGAGAAGCAGGCAGTCGGCGAAGCCGATGGCTGGCACGACCCACCGGCCGAGCAAGCCGTCGCCGCCACCTCACGCTCCCAAGCGACTAGCTCCGAGTCGCGCCCCCCTCGCGTCCCTGGCACTCCTCCTACTCGCCGCCGCCGGCATACTCCTCTACTCCCAGTCCCAGACCACCCCGCCATCCTCCCAAATCGACGTCCGCTCAAGCGAATCGCCAGCGCTCTCCTCCCCGACGGTGGAGTCCATCGACGGCGCCCGCGCCATCTGGGAGCTCCCTGCGGCCCCCGCCAGGGCGGTCCTCTTCGTCGCCCACGGCTGCCGCTGCCGCCCGGAGAACTTCTGGCCTCCGTCCCAGAGCTGCCCGGGGTGCGTCGGGCTGCCGGAGGACGTCGCCATCACGGCCCGCGCGCTGCGGAGGCGGTTCGCGGTGCTCGCAGTGGCGAGCAACGAGGAGTGCTGGTCATTGGAGCAGGAGGTGGGTGCCACCAAACGGGCGATCCAGTCTTGGACCGCCAAGAATGGCCTCGGGGAACGTCCGGTGTTCGCTCTTGGAGCGTCGTCCGGTGGGTACTTCGTCTCTCGGCTCGCAACCGAGATGAACCTTGCCGCCGTCGTGATTATGATCTCTGAAGGTGCGTTTGGGCCGGCGGGAGCGCCGGCGGGCTACCCGCCAGCTATGTTTCTCCACATGCCGAAGGACCATAGGAGGGCGGCATCCGTGGAGAGGAATATGAAGATGCTGAGGGGAAATGGCGTTGAGGTGAAGGAGGTCCGGAGCGTGGAGCTTCCTCTGACGCCGACGCTGCTGTCTGACAGGATACCAGGGCTGGACCACGGATTGTCGGAGAGAATTTTGAAGATGTTCAGTGAGGAAGGGTTCGTTGATGATAGAGGGTACATGAGGAAGGATGGCCGGGCAACGCCATGGAAGGATGCAGTGGTCAAGAGGGGGTTCTGGGAGGAGGTTTCCCGGTGGGCTGAGCACATACAGGAGGAGCTTAATCTTGCTTATGGATACCATGAGATGACAAGCTTGCAAGCTGACGAGATGTTCGATTGGATTGAGGAGCACCTGACTTGAGCTTTATGGTTGATGAATGATTGGTTGTTCCTTGCTGTCCAGCTTACAGTTTTAGGATGATACGGTAGTACGGTACTGGCTGCGTCGCCAAAAAAAAACTAACTACTCGGTGGATTGGAGAAGAAGCTGTGGTTGTAGCTCTGCGGATTTTTAGGGCATGAATCAACACATGACTACAGAAGAAGCAACCACAATATCATGTTGTAATGAATCAACTTGATATGAATATGTACATTTCCTTCAGTTGGCTCTTGTGCAAAACTGCAAGTGGAAGGGGAGGGAGAAGCATACCAAAGGTAGTTCATTATGTTTTCTCTGATCTGTAATGAAAGTTCTGTGTTTATCTAGATGAATTTGCGCATGCATTTTTATTTTTCAGTAACCAATATTGGGTCAATATTATTGTTTGTTTCTCTGAAGTCTGAACCATTGGACTCTGGACTGGCTCAGTTTTAGTTGGGCTGATATGATACAGGCGCCTGGCCATGGTTTAGTTACTGGCTAGTAGATGTAGTGACCTTCGGTCAGAAGCTAGGCTCAAGCATGATTTAATATCCTTAGGTGAGTACAAGAGTTAATATTTTAACTTTTCTTACTCGTATGATAAGCATAGTTACTAGTATTATCTCCAAAATCACTTGCATTGATCACGTATTCAGACCTTCATTTTTCATTTTGTAGCAAACAGGACAACACATGCCGCCTTTTGAAATTGGATCTTCTTAGCTGGTTTTGTTAACTGTGGTTGAGGATATGCTGCAAGTGTTAATAACATCTGCAGTTCAGATTTGTTCATTTTCAGATCAAGCTCCTCTTGAGTTTTATCATTTGTGGTTCTGGCATGTTGAAAATTGTTGGCAGCTAATTTGGGGATGCAATGACCTCTCAGGGGGTAATGTGTAGACGAGAAATGTTATGTTTTCTCATCTCCAAACAAGAATTTACTCTAGCCAACCTAAAACAGTTATGTCTATTCTGTAGTGTTGCCATTTTGCTGCCTGATGAAAAAAAAAACACCGTGCGCACACCAAATAGCCATTTCTACCATCCATAATTTATTTTCCTCTCTCTTTTATAGTTCTTTCTCCACCATCTACCGCACTAAATTTTGTCCGGTCAGGGTTCATCGAGCCAACGCACCGGGATTGTCACTCAGACCACGGTGCCTTCTGCTGCTCTGTTCTTCAGTATTGTTAGCTTTTCAGACGATGGGTTGGGATCTGAATTTGACCAATTTAGCAATGTTGGGAGTCCTGGTGATAACCGAATGACTCCCAGAATGGGTTAGGGTCTGTACGGCTTATCTCGGTATGACCATCATATGACTGAATTGCGGCAGTATTGTTCCACTTGAGGAACTGGTGGCCTCTTTATGAATTATGGTGTCTTGGCAAATTTCTCTAGTACTAAATATATTAATAATCACAACAGGTCCAAACAATTAGGCTGGTTAACATAGGACGAATGCATGGTAAAATTGACTTTGGCTTGACACAAAAACCGGTCCCGCTGGCTTATTCTGGTTGTTTCTGGTACTTTGATTTTATGATCGTGTTTATGTCCCGAGGACTTGAGATCTTCGTGGAATGTATCAAGCTCAGTGGAATCGATGATGACATGACTGCCAATACCAAATCTGGGAAATGACTGCCAATACCAAATCTGGGAATGTATAAGGGTTAATTGGATTTATGTCACCCTCTATTCCACCGGTTGGAAATATGCCATTACAAAAACTTGACTTGGAAAAATGACACTTTAACTTTTTTATACCTCTATTAATGCCATTCTGTCCACTTAAGACCAATAAATGTTCATAAAATACATGTATTTCAGCATGTACAACAATATTTACCATAATACCCCTATTTACAACAATTTAGCGGTACGTTCGAGTCTTTCAGGCGACATAAAGGTTCAAAAAATTTCAAATTTGGCCCAAAATTCAATCTTCTCAGAAAAATCTATAAACAATACAGAAAATAAAAAACAGTAATATGAGTCCACCGTTGGGGACGGGATATGAGGAGTGCGTGGGAAATAAGAGGAATATAACTGTTTGAGTTGAGATGGGAAAAAACTGTTCGTATAGAGCTATGTTTATACGTATTTAGACAGTATACATGTGGTATTGAACAAAATGGCATGAATAAAGGTATAAGAAATTAGAGTGGCATTTCTCCAAGTCAAGTTTTTGTAATGACATATCTCCAACCGGTGAAAATTATAATGGCATAAATCTAATTAACCCAATGTATAATAGCGCTATCGAGGTATCCATTTCCTTCCCAGATTTGGTATTCTTACACGGACCACAAATCAATGAATCTTTACACAAAAATATACAGATATGTAGTATACATCTATATTAACACTACAAACAAAATTCTTTTTTTTTTGAAACTTCAAAACATGATTTTTCATGATGTTTGAACTATAGGGTGCACTGGATCTCAGGAGCCAAATGGGTTTCCACTCTATTCAACGAAAACTTATAATCCTAGGCTATATCTCTACTTTTCTACTACTTATAAAGGCACGAACATGATCTTTCCAACGTCCACCCCACTAAACGAACACAGAGTACCAATAGCTCCACAATCAGACTTACTAAACACAAATTACTTGCTAACCGTGTGCGCTTAGAGATTACCTATTGAGGCTGAAATTCCACCCCGCTGGAGAATCTTTCAGCCTCCCGAACCGTTTTTCCCTTTCTATTCTCAGCCCCGACCTGCACGCCCACCCCCGTCCTCCTTCCCTTCCACTGAGGCCGCATCCGCCACCTCCCCTCCGCAGCCCTCCTCTGCCACGCCTCAGCCAGCCTCGCCCACGAACCTTCTCCGGCCGTCCTCAGCCCACCTCGTCCGCGTGCTCGCCACCCCCGCGCCGTCCGCCGTCGCGCCCGTGCGAGCCCGAGCCATCTCCATGCTGCGACCCCGTCGTCCTCTGTCGTCCGCCGTCCTCCCTCGTGCCATCGCAAGCCCCCGCTGTCCACTGTCGCGACTGGGACCCCGACGTCTCGCCATCCCTGTGATCTCCCCCCCTCCCCATCGAGGTTAGCAATTTCGGCCCCTTTCGAGGTTACCAATTTCGGACCCCGTCAACCATCAATTTCGTGGTTCAATTCAATGCCCCTCCGCCTCTGACCCCCACGGCCGTGCCTCTTCCCCTGCAGGCGCCGCCACCGATTCGTCCAGGCCCGACGCCGAGTCGTCTCGCCCCGCCGTCGCCGCCCCACTTCTCCGTCATGCCCGTCTGTTTTAATACCTGGTGAGTCCAAACGTGTTGAACATATCACTGTCGAAGATGCTTGCTGAACATATGCACTTCTATTATTGATTGAAGAGGTGGCCACCTTTTTTGGGTCAACCTGTCTCTATAAAAAAAACAATATAGGTGGATCAAATTTAATCAATACATTGTTTGCTCATTCTTCAATTTTAGTGTAGAATAGCATAATAGAGTTTGAGTTATTCAAGATGCGTCTATTATTGCAGGGGACCAATCAAATTAGGTTGAAGCTTAGCTAGGCCTGCACAGGAATACTACACACGAACACATATGTTTTCGAAATATAATCAGGAAGGTAGATTTGTTGTTGCAATGAGTTTTTTTTTGGTTGATTTCTGGAGTACCGGAGAAGTTACAAGGACAATGCTTTTCCTTAATTTAACAATATCCACTCAAGATTTACTATTACTAATCCATGATTGCTTTGAAATCTTTCCTTCAATGGTTAACAAGTGGTTGTCATAGTTAAGACTTAGAGTGAACAAATGTAAATCTGAGGTGAAAAATAGGTGATTCTCATTTTCTGATGGCACCATCTTACCAGCAGCAGTGAAAATACTTGTACATATTGGTACATTTTGGGATTCTGGAGCTTCAGGAGCAATGCTAAGTTTATGTGAAGAAACATGTAGATTTTTGGGAGAAAAGTGTATGAAGAATGACTTGTTTCTAAAGAACCGACAGCGTTCGAGTGAGCTGGTCATCCCTAGCTGGTTGGCCTAACCATATAGCAATAGGTCTGTTAGCTTTGTAATGGTGTACCGGCACCAATACCCTCTACTTTTATTACCTATGGATTTGCTAGCTTTGCGGTCACCAATTGCCCTCTACTTTTATCTAGCTTTGCCAACAGGCAACAATTTTTATGCAGCTTCAAATTTTTGTCTCCCTTAGCTGCATTGAAAACACAAGGGCACCATAACAAAAGAGGTAATCTTTTTCTTCCTAATCACAAATTTTTATGCAGCTTCAAATTATTGTCTCTTCTATGTTGTTACTCAATGCATATCGTTGTGTGGTGGATAATCTCATGACCCAGAGAGTTAAACAGGCAAGCATTATGACCACCAAAAATTTATCTTTGTTAGAATTGTTGCCAATCCTTTATTGATGTTGTTAATTTAACTCTCTTTTTTGTGGGGCTTTTAATTTAACTCTCTTTTTTTGTGGGGCTTTTAATTTAACTCTCTTTGTCTGTTTTTATTATTGACATGTGCCCTCAATTTCTGCATGTCGCAATTAGACTATTTGCGTGCAGTGGGCAAGTTTATCTCTGCACTTGTGCAACTCTAGCTGACACAATGCCATGCTCTTTCAAGGATAGAAAACAGACCATGCAGAATTCCTCTCCCAGTGTTCGAAAAAGGCAGCAAAGTGATCCATACTCCTTCCATTTTACAAAGGTTGGCGTATTTTGTTTCGTTAAGACAAACATTTGACCAATTAAAACTCTATTGATATGTCTTTTTTCATACATGAAATTTATATCAATGGATTCGTCTTTAAAAGTTCTTGCTAATGATCATGGCTTTATATCATATAACTTACATATTAATAGAGTAATTCTTGATCAAAATGCTTGTCTTAACGAAACAAAATATGCCAATCTTTGTGAAATGGAGGGAGTATTATTTACCGGAATCCGGGGACAAGACACGGTAAAATGATAGAGTTCTCTTTAAGTTTCTGCGTGTCTTCAGATTTCAACTTCGAAAAAGAAAATGGTGTTTCATCTTTAAAGCTTATTTTTCAGGTACCTCCAACTATCAAGTTTGTATTAGACGGAGAAATGACACCTTATTTACTTGTGATGGATCTGATTTTACAAGCCAGAAAATAATCTTGGTTCTGCTAAAATTTCTTTTCTCCTCGGTATTTACTCATTGTAACTGGGGATGTCTCATCCTAGGTGATATCTCTTTACACGTTATTGGCAAGAAATCTGCAGCTGGTGCAACATACAAATCAATGGAGTTAGTTGTATGTTTCATCTTCATGATAACTGTATTAAGCAATTGTCATATCATGTATGATGATCAAATCAAACATATAGATCCTTTAGTGACTTCAAATTTGAACACCACCAAAGCTACTACTCTCCTGCAATTGACTTCTAATTAATTTTTTCTATGTAGCTTGCCTTAGAGTTTAGATAAAGTCGATAGCATGTATGGAGCACAACAATCTCTAACTATCTCGTACAGAAGCTTATGACCAACTCTTTTGCTAACTATCTCGTACAGAAGCTGCTGGATGTTTGTGATGAGGAGCAGAGGCTGAGGATCATCGCTATACTGACCGAGGACCCTGTGAAGCTGGTGAAAATCTCCCTAAAAACCCATGGGTAATGATCTTCTCTTCAAAACTGATCAATTAAGTGCATTATGTTCCTGACAGTAGAAGTAACAGGACTTGTAACCAATATATTGATTTGAGAATATTGTGATTTAGTTTGGACAAGTATACTGGCAGCAGAACAAGTTTTCTATGATGCTTGCATCTTGTCAATGACCTTAATGTGAATCATGTCATACAGTAATGCTTGACAAACTTTGGTGCACAGAAGAACAAGGTAAATATAAGTGTTTAGTTTACGGTCTGGTTTTTATTATGTAGTGTAGTATCACCTTGATTAGCTATTTATTGCTAGATTGTTACCTTTGACCAATTATTAGTTTTCATATTTTCTCACAAATGCAACTCCATCTGGTGTCGGATCAAAGGAATTTACTTGCTATGTTGTGTGGACAATGCCACATTCTGCACAATCTAGGGTGCTGCAAAATGGATGCCCTCCTTTTGCATTAAAAACACCTCACCTGCAGCCCTTATTTTTTTTTTCCACATATAAGCTTTCACTGAAATAGGATAGCTTCAAAGTGTCTTTTTCTGAAGCCGCTTTTTTGCATCTGAAGTTATTATTCAGTTTTGCATACGGCGCTCACTTCCCTCTTGATACTTCGTACGTGCGATCATGAAGCATACCAGTCAACTAATTGCTACAGCCTGAAACATTCATGATCAATTTCAGTTCCCAATTTTACTCGCTAATTTTTTACTGCAGAATTCTAAAATCTCTTTATCTATGTAGGCACCACTTCTAGCATGACATGATGAACAGGGCTTTTCTGATGATGGCTACATAGTAGCTAATTACTACGGTGAAAGGCTACATTATCCAATACCGACGGCTAGTATTTTCTACATGCTCATCTGTACCAACTTTGCACATAATTTTTTTATGACGCAGGTGTAGGACGGTTTCAAGCTCAGACAACGATTTTTGGTACATATTTTGAAGTACAAATTCAACGAAGTTGTAAACAATATCTCATATCAACAAGGTATACCTTCTTTTTCGGGAGTCCATCTGAAAGGAATCTCAAAGATAAGCGTGCTTGGCCAAAAGCAATTTGAGGACAGGTGACTGATCGAAAAGTTTCTCCCAGGGCGTGCTTGGCCAAGGGCAATTTGAGAATGGGTGACTGATCGGAAAATTTCTCCCATGAACGCATGAGTGAACACAAAGTGCGCTAGAAAGACATGCGTTGGTATGTGGGGCCAATCTAGAAGCTTAGAGAGCTGCCGGGAGTGACGATGTGGCATTACATTGAATACTTGTTGCTTCCAATTTATGCCGAGCTTTAATATTTCTATACCTAATTATAATATATTTATGTGCTCGCGGATTTTATTGGTTGCACGCGCAAGTTTTACATTGCTACAGATTCACAACAATTTTAATGGTTCAACGAGAAAACAATAATAACGAATAGAAATTAAATTCAACAACACTTATTGTGGACGCACGTGCAAGCTCACTAATTGATCTGAAAAATTCGGATTAGAGGGAAGATATTATTCGAATGCATTCTATAAAAACCGAAATTCAGGCCTGGCCTGTAGAAATTCGATTGGGAGTTCAGGAAATAGAGGACGGGCGTCCCTTCCTTTGGGCCTGGGCCTGGAGTTGACTGGTCAGTGCACACGTATTGACGTATACGGTTGAAAAAGGAAATCATTCCTCCTCCGATGCGCACGAGAAAATCTAGGTTGAAAAGCGGCGCAACTTCGTTGGTTGCATTTGCATGCAGGCATAGTCACGGCCGAGGGTTTATCACAAGCCTACACCTGTTCCTCGTTACCTCATCAAACATATCCCGCGCTGCCTATATAGACTGTCGTCCGCGCTCCTTCCATACACATCCATCTCTCTTGCTGTCCTTCTGCATGCAGCTGCAACCACGCCAAAAACATATCAATCGATCTAACAACCATGGCGAAGCCTGAAAGCAGGTCGTGCGTGGCCTGGTTTCTAGTACTTGCAATGGGCTTCACGGCCATAGTTTCGTCGGAGGCGTACGTTTTCTACGCCGGCGACCATGACGGATGGGTCGTCGATCCTGTCGAGAGCTACAACCACTGGGCCGAGCGCAATCGGTTCCAGGTCGGAGACACCATCGGTACGCATGCACATCTCGTCTCACCACTGTCCTCGATCGCCAGCGTCAATCTATTCTATCGTGATTCGTGAATTTATAATTGAACTGTGATTAATATTTTTGGTTCCCTGGCTCAATCGCACGTGCAGTGTTCAACCATGGCGAGAGCGCGGACAAGGTGGTGCTGCTGGTGAACGAGCCGGACTTCGACACGTGCAACACGCGCAACCCTGTCCGCCGGCTCGACGACCGGGGCGGCCGCTCGGAGTTCCGTTTCGACCGGCCAGGCCCCTTCTTCTTCATCAGCGGTGACGAGGACCGGTGCCAGAAGGGCAAGAAGCTGTACATCGTCGTGATGGCGGTTCGGCCGCATGCGAAGGCGCCGGCCATGGCACCGGTGGCTCCCGGGCCGATGTGGGCGTCGGCGCCGGAGATCGCTCAGGGCCCCGGTGACGATGGTGTGTCGCGCACCTCGCAGCAGGCGCCACCGCCAACGGCAGGCGCGACGAGGTTGGTTCTGGGTGGAGTCGTCTTTGGCGCTGCTGCTGCTGTTGGGATTCTTGGCGCTTTCGTGCTCTGAAATACCGTGGAGATCGGAGAGGACACTCGGACCTATGTACTCCCGTTTTATTCTCGTATCAATAGGGTAGTTCTTCGTGTGATATAGGCCCGTGGGACTGTATGGGAGTAGTGCACAAAATAAAATGCGGTTATATGTTACACGTACAGTAACGAAGAGCGTGGATACTGAGCCGTTTCGTGAGATTTGATTTGTTATGGTCCAACGAATATATATTGTCCGCGAGTGCTGGCGCCATATGTCATCGTGCAAGGAGTTATACGCAGTTACACTTCATCTATCTAGAAACCCCACGTTCACTCCCGTCCATCGATGTGCAATTCCTTCTACCACTTTGCTTATTTCTTTATCCCGTGTCTAGTTTTCTCATATGATTGTTACGAGAAGGCAAAGTAGGCGCGACGGATGTCCAGATACGGAATGCCAAAATGTAGATCCAAACTTTTATAACAGGCCTAATGCATTCAAGTCAAATAAAGCGGCATCCGTGTCTATGCAAATTCAAATACGCAACAAATATACGAATCCGGCCAAATGGATCAGACGATAAGTAGGGATGTAAACGGGCAGCCGGTAAGGGCCCGTTTAAGCCCGTTTAGCTCTAACATAAGCCAAAGGACAGAAGTAAAGGAAAAAACTGTGAAGGAATAAAAGGCAAACGGGCCTTGCGGTGCCGTTTAGAGCGTCATTTACATCCTTAACGATAAGTGTTGCTCGACAAGAGCTCTATCTGCGTGCGCGACAAGTTCAAACTACTTCACATCTAAATCAATTTGATTTGGTTGTTGTATAGGTTGCTGTATTCGGTCAGACTCCTGATATAATCTGTTGTTCTCGCAAAAAAAAAACTGTTGTTCACTGCAAATATAAGTGAGACGCATGCCGGTTAAGCTGTGCGATTCCTGCTCGGTACGCAGGCGGCAGGCCGCGACCACGATAACACTTTGCTTATGCTTCACGCCATCCTGATACAGAAAATTCTTTAGGAACCTTTCATCTCAAATTCTTTGAGAAATGTTTTTTCTTTTGAGAGGTCAAATTCTCTGACAAGAGACCGCACCCGCAAGGATTTGGCCAGGCCGGCCTGCTCTCACGGGCCTGGGCTCCAAAGGCGGCCCAGCGACCGCTGTTCCGGAGACGCGATAAACAAAGCCCTAGCACGATTGCCTTGTAAGCGCGTAGTCAGAGTCCATCCCGACGCTCGCGGGAGGGTGTCTCTCCTCCGTCTCTGGAAGCTGCGAAATCGGCGGGAGGCGCGCGTTGCTGCGCCCGCGGTGAGGTCAGTTCTCCCTCCACATCCTCCACCTCCATCGTGCCGTCCGCACGTGACCCGTCAGCTGCCGGCGGGTTCGATCTCCGCTTACCCCGCCCTTCCATGGCCGGGCGGCAGCATCCGAGAGCCTTAACCACCGCCCGGACAAGCATTCCTGTGCCGTTGCCGTCCCGTCCGTGCGGGAGGGTGGACTTTTTTCACCGCAATCGCGCCGGGGTTTAGCTCGCCGGCCACCGATTTGCGTCCCTTGATACGGCCGCTTGCCTCCACCGCCGATCTCATCCGCGCCCCGGCCACAATTGCTGTTATGTCCCCGCGTTTATATGTATCTTATGTCTTCGCGTTTACGTTTCCCCGCATACCTCCCATCTCCATACGCCGCAATACGTTTTCTTATCGTTCTGCGTCCAATCGCACCTCTCATGCTCTTCTGTTTCTCCCTTTATTGATCTATGCCCTTTCTATGGAGATGCTAAATGGTATTTTGCGATTATTCAGTGCGAATCTAGGTTTGTTGTACATAGCGGCGTAATATTTTGGTTGCTTCACTGCGAATTTAGAATAGTTACCTGGACAGTATATTAGGTGATTTAAGTATACTTTGTGTTGAAGGAGGTGGCTTCAGCTTCAGATCTGGAAGTGGTGGGTGGAGAGAGAGGGAAATACTTGGGGTTCTCCTGTGCTGGTTAGTTAGTTGGGCGAGCTGTGCCAATATGGTTTACTGGCCATCTCAAGTTGCGTTTCCCCTGCTACACTCTCTAATACTCCCCATCTTATGCACAGTAGCTCCCTAATCTAATCAGCTATCGCGTGATATGACATGAGCATGCACGGCATCAAGAAAGAAGTAGAGTAAATCACATAGAGGGAACTGAAATAACATCGGCGAAACAATTGTGACATGAGAGAAGATTTGCCGAAGCCGCCACAAATTTGTTAAAGTGCGACTCAGTGGTACAAGGGACTGTCTCTCTGATACAACCCTGTCGAACCTATTAGGACACTCAGATTCTTACAGCTGACAAGTACCTACTATATTATACTGCATGGACATTCAGATGAGTGGCTGCCTGGGGTGAACGGTTTTCCGCCATGTGATTGGGCCACACTCGGTTCGCTGGTGGTTCCGCTAGAGCTAGCTTCGCTCCAACCAATTCTTTCATACCCTCAGCTGGTTGTGGTGGTGCAGACCAGTTCATGCATGCGCAGTGCTGTGGTCGTGCGGTTGACGCGTCCATTCAAGAATCTAATCTAAATAATAAGTTAGCCCCTAATCCTCTCAAGTGCCTCTAATTGCTTCTACCTTGCTTTGGTTTAATTGAGTTGTGGCCTCGCCTTATGGCTTTTTACAGTCCCCCACATGCCGTTTTGCAGTAGAAGTACAACTCTGATTTTCCCTCTTTTTTGGAAGCCTTTAACCACGTTCTCCTAATCCCAAGTATAATGAGTTTGGTTAGGTTGCGACCTCAACACTCCCTCCATTTTGATAGTGACGTGTATTCACTCATATCACACACCATAAAACAGGAGTGATCTCCTCAGATTCTTTTATATCAATCAGAATGAGCTGCTTCAGTTGCGGTAAAAAAAAATGAGCTGCTTCAGCGAAGAGCATTCCATCAAAAACACAAGCCAACTCTACATCTATCAGCATTGTAGTTTCATGGCTGTTTCATTTTTTGTTTGCTATAATAGTTCAGCGATACCAACATGTCACTGTTTTACCGTGTCAAGTTCAATTTGGAATATCAAGAGCTTGTGCACAATTGATGCGTCAGTTTAATTTTACGCTAACATGTGTATAGATCCAACATAAAGGATGCTGTTGCATGGTCCTTTCTTTTGGTTTCTGCATTCCCTTGCATTATTTTATACCCCCTCCATTCCATATTAATTGGCACAGATTTAGTGCCAATTAATATGGAACGGAGGGAGTACATATTTTGACCACTTAAGTGTTAGTTGAACTCTAGTGTAAACTATAAGATAAACGACAGGTCCATCCAAACCAAGTACTTAAAACACTTGTGAGCAATTTCTTTTACCAGTTTGTTTGTGCTGTTAATAATCATATGTCCGTTTATTCTATTGTTGTAGGCCACGACACATCTCCCCCTCCAGAAAGCAATTGCTAAGGTTTTCCTTGAGCCTCACAAGACTGGTCTGGCAGTTTATACAGAAGAGGTCCATCTGTGGTTATCATTTGCATGGATAAAATATCTGCTTCTGGTCTTGTTCAGGACAATGGAAAAATTGGGAATATTACAGCCTCTTCGCCTGCCAAGGGGAAAAGGGGAAGGAAAGGGTCCCAAGTAGTTGCAAGTAAAACATATCCCTTGAGATCTGCTCATAGTAGTGCCAGGGTGCTTCGGTCTACCTCGAAAAACAAGAATAGGATACCTGATGAGCCAGCAACCCCCTTGAGATCTGCACATAGGAGTGCCAGGGTGCTTCAATCTACCTCAAAAAACAAGAGTAAGACACCTAATGAGCCAGTAAATATCTTGGGATCCACACATAGCAGTACCAGGGTGCTTCGCTCTACCTCAAAAAAGACGGCTAAGGCACCAATTGAGCCAGTAAATGATAATACTACTTTTCAACCAGCTGCGAGAAAAAGGAAAAGAGGCAGGCCCTCGAATGCAGCGAGTCCCAAGAATGATCACATCAAAATTCGTCAGCGAGTTAGATACATTTTGAATCGGATGAACTATGAACAAAGTTTAATTCAAGCTTATGCCAGTGAAGGCTGGAAAGGTCAAAGGTTTGTCTCTCTGAATCACTATATTTTAGATTTCTCAAATCTCTATTTTAACTTGTTGGGGCCATCTGGAAAGCATTAACCTCTGGATAAAAAGTCACGTGCCTTTTAATTTAGATGTTCCAATAGGTATTTCTGTGGTTCTTTCGATACCATTCAGCCTCTGGACCCTCTTACACTCGTTTGTCTAATAAGTACATAACCCATGTAGCTTGGAAAAGATAAGACCTGAGAAGGAGCTTCAACGAGCCAAGGCAGAAATCTTGCGATGCAAGTTAAGAATTCGAGAAGCTTTCCAGAATATGGATTCTCTTCTATCTGAGGGAAAGCTTGAAGAATCTTTGTTTGATTCTGAGGGAGAAATATCTAGCGAAGATGTAGGTCATCTCGTTTTGTTCTTGACATCTCTCTTACTTTTATGTACTCATGGTTATCACTTTAATACATAGATGTTATGTTTTACCGTGCAGATTTTCTGTGCCATATGTGGTTCAAAGCATGTTACATTAAGAAATGATATCATTCTTTGTGATGGAGCCTGCGTTAGAGGG
The DNA here is from genome assembly GCF_000005505.3 of Brachypodium distachyon. Classification (NCBI taxonomy): domain Eukaryota; kingdom Viridiplantae; phylum Streptophyta; class Magnoliopsida; order Poales; family Poaceae; genus Brachypodium; species Brachypodium distachyon. The sequence continues at coordinate 49,562,113 of NC_016132.3, read as the reverse complement.
TTCCATCAGAAATGTTTGAACCCTCCTTTATTGGCACAAGATAGTAATATCTTTGTCCTTTTTTCCTTTCTTGATATAGAAAGCATCATGGCCTATGTTGCTCATGCATTTAATCACATTTGTTGCTAGTTCCTCCGGGGGATGAAGGATGGCTTTGCCCTGCTTGTGATTGCAAATTGGATTGTATAGATGTACTAAATGAACTCCAAGGGAGCACACTTTCTATTCATGACTCATGGGAGGTAAAAATCTACGAACCACACTGTTAGTAGTAAATTACCGTACAGTCCTACATTGCAAGGTAACTGAGACTGAATTATATTCCAGAATAAGCCTATATTTGTTCTCTGCAGAAAGTTTTTCCCGAGTCAGCTTTGCTTGCGAATGGTTCAAATCAGATTGGTTCATCCGATCTTCCATCGGATGATTCAGAGGACAATGATTATAGCCCTGCTTTAGCTGAAGGGCAGATGGTGGATGAAAACAAATCATCTGCAGAGGATGAGGACGAAGTATCAGATTCTGATGACTCAGATTTTATGACATCGTCTGATGCTTCTGAACTTTCTATGAAGAAAAGGTCTGAATCAAAGAACAAAAAGACAGTCGATGACCTTGGTTTGCCTTCTGAGGACTCTGGGGATGATGACTTCGATCCAGCAGGTCCAGTTTCCAGCGAAGACCAGAAGGCCAAAACTAACTCAGAGGAGTCAGACTTCACATCTGACTCTGATGATTTCTGTGCTGAGATTGCTAAATCTTGTGGCCAGGATGAAGTTTCGCCACCTTCATCTTCAGACCATGCTGATGGAATCGAAATCAGCGCTGTTGATAATCAACTTGGTCAAGAAGATAACAATCGTATAATTATGGAGACCGAACTAGATCAGGACGTGGTGCTTCCAGTTTCAAGTAGGCGACAAGTTGAACGTTTGGATTACAGAAGGCTTTATGATGTATGTCTTCTCCCAGCATTTCTCCATACTATAAATGAGTGTTTCTTATATTCAGTTTCCTACTTGAAAACCTTTTGTCGGTTTATTTTTGTCATGTTGGCCAGAAGAGCAATGCCCTACCCCACACAGGAAATAAAATATATTCAATATGAGATAACATATTCATTAAACAGAATAAAACAATTTAGAGGCAAAAGCTATCTTAGTCTTGCTCTTAGGCACTGTAGTTTACCTAGTCACAACACACAATCTCATTTAGGCTCAGTTGGAGGTTGTTACCTTGTTGTGAACTGCAAACTTTCAGACTAGGAATCAGTCCACTGTTTGTGGAAAGCCACATAATGCAGTAAAGCTATTCCGATTCTCTTATCACGTGTGCCTTGATCTTACTCCTATCCATTTATTTCATGTTGTAATTTGAAGGAGGCTTATGGAAAAGAAATGTCTGATTCAAGTGATGATGAAGAGTGGTCTGGAGATAGCACATCCTCAAATGGAAATCTAGATGACAGTGGAACAGATTCGCTTGCTGGGTCTCTTCAGTTTGCGAAAATACACTCTAGAAGACCGCAAGCTGGGCACCAGAATAATAAGCATACTCCACAGACTGGACGATGCAGTGTTTCAACTGGACAGTGCAGTGAAGTGCTTTACTCCAATGGTAGTAGTAGCACGTCCCATAAAAAACATTTTGGTCCTATTATTAATCAGGTATAGAATGACTAACTGTGCACTCCCTCCGTTCTAAAATGTAAGGTGCCCATGCAGCCAAGTTCATGTTTGACCAACAATTAGACCAGTGAATGTGAGTTATGTGACAAAAATAAGTCATTGGAAGATAATTTTGAATATGATTTGGATGGTGTCATTTTTGCGTCACATAAATCTCATTTTATTACATGTTATTGGTCTAACTTGAATCTTGGGATGTGAAGGCGTCTTACATGTTGGAGTAAATGGAGTACCTCTTATCATTTTAATCGGATACCGAAAACGTGAAATATTGAATTGTTAACTATTATATGCCATTGACCCTCCATTTCTCTTGCAGAAGCTTAAGGTGCATTTGGAGAAAGATCCTTATCCTAGTCGCCCAACAAAAGAAAGTTTGGCACAAGAGCTAGGCCTGACATTCAATCAGGTTCTAACCACCACTTCTGTTCTTCCTCCCAAATGTATTTCTTGCTGCACTACCTTTTTTTTATGATAGCTGTATTCCAATTCGGGTTGCCATTGTATTTGCCCTCATTAGAGTTTCTTTTGACAGGTCAGTAGATGGTTTTCTAGCGCTCGTCATTACTCAAGAATTGCTGGTGCGAAAAAAGAGAAGCATCCAGAAAATTATACTGCTGAGAATGATAGAACCGCTGCAGATATACAACAGAGAGAACCCAATGGCAAGGTATTGGAAAAACAATCTGTAGATAGAATTGACAATGTTTCTGAGGGAAGGGTGGCAGCACAAAATAATATTGATGAAGGTAAGAAAGGAGATGCCCCATTCAAACAAGATATCAGCTGTGAGCAGACAGTGGTTGTGATTCCTACGGTTGTCAACCAAAATTGCACTACGAACTCAAGAAAAGTTGGCTCACCAAATAGTGTCCCCGGGGAAAATCAGCACAGTGGTACCTCAAGGAAAGCAGAACATACCCCATTGAAACAAAATACCGGCTGCAAACAGACAGTGGTTGTGTCTCCTGTTGACAATCAAAACTGCACTGCCAGCACAAGTAATGTCGGCTCACCAAAAAGTGTGCCTGGAGGAAACAAGCGCCGTGACGCATCACGGAATATTGGAAGCCCGAGAGCTGGGTCTGCAGGGAACAAGATTCCTGGGCTAGAACATGTGGACGAAGCAAGGAGAAAGGCAATACTGCGGGAGCTGAGAAAGATGAAGGCAGGCAGGTGAAAGCTCCCAAGGGATATTTTGAACTATCAGCGGGAGCTCTGGTTTGCTTTTCATCAGATGGGCTAGGAACCCTGGTGAAGATGGCTGATAGCCATATATTTTATGTCCCTTTTAGAGCCTTTCTAAGCTTCCAGCAAGAAGTTCTGACTGGGTGCATCTGGAATCTGAAGTACTTGAGCCTCAACATGGGCTAAGCTGAGTGATCACAGTATTAGCGTACTCTGTAGAGTGTAGACTGCACCGGACATAAGAAATGTCGTTGGCCATGTTGTATCATCTAGATGGGTAGACATGTTTAAAAAACTGATGTGAACCGTTCCTTTGATTGTATCTTGTTCTTTTGACATTCTGTAAACTGAGATTTGTTCCGCCCTTTTTTTTGACGAAACAACCTTCAGCGGGTTATTTATTGCCAAAGAACGGTCGAAAAGAATTCGACCGCGGAAGAAGTGGCCCGGTTTATAAGGGAAACTGGGCCGAAAACCGAACAGAGGGAAAACACATGAAAAAAAACACTAGAGCTTGGAGGTAGGAATCAGAGGGTCTAGAAAATACAACCTAAGTAACGATGATACTAAGTAACATCATCTGAACCGGAAACGAGAACACCCAAACCCAAATTCACTACAGGAAACGAGAGCACCCAACCCAAATTCACTACAGGGTGCATCTCAAAAACAACCTGCACGATCAGTCCACCCTTGAATGCTTCTTGTGCCGACAACTCTCCAACTGAATAAAACTGATCCTTGGCGACGACAAAGGCCCACAACCAAAGAGACTTCTACAATGACTGTCAGGAGTCACAAGCTTATACATTAACCTCCTGAGAAAGCGTCGATAGATCATCACAAGTGAACCCAAGCGCGGCGAGGTCCACTTGTGCCTTTCCGCTGATACCAGCCAAGACACGAATCGCCTCAATCGCCTTGGGCGTGAGCGGCTTCTTGTACATCTCCAAGCATGCCTTCATCCTCTGCTTTGCACTCTCCTCAGGGTCATCCTCTTTTTCCTTTCCATCTGGCAATTCTCCAAAAGCCTCCGCAAGCCTAATCTCAACCCGCTTGGCCACCGGAATAGTGCAACCTTTGTTTTTCTTGACCAACCGGCCGCTACGCTGCACAGCATGAGGTGTAGCAACCGCCTTGACCTGTTGGGGCAAGGGGGTTCCGAGCACAGAACATTGGGGCATGCAGGTAAACTTGTTGATGAAATCCGTTACCATGGTAGGTGATGCCGCAACATCCACTGGATTTTCATAAGGTGCGATAAAGGCCTTCATCATGCGCGCCACATTGAAACCACCGTTCTTGTTGACCTTAGGGGAGGAGATTGGGTGCCCCAACTGAGGCGGCATCTCCTCAAGCGGGCAAGGCATCTCGACGGGAGGGATGATCTCAGCACATGACAGCGTAACAGTCGTAGAACACTAGACATCAGATCCCAGGGAGCACGAATTCAGATCAGTCACCAACACGGCAGGTTGTGCCACTGGAATATCAACCTCAATAGTCGCAACGGAAGCCCAGAGACGAGAAGAGCAAGGGCCAAAAAGACAATCTGCTCTCTCATCAGTGAAGTCGACAGCAAGCTCCTTCGGCGGGTCGAGCAAAGTTGGAGAAGCCTCTGAAGCAGCCGCGGCAGTGGCAGTCTCCACCTGTACAATAGGCACAGGGGCGAGTCTACCAAGAGTGACCTCACACCGCTCAAGAAGAGTTCCCAATTGCAAGACCAAACTCTGCATGAGGTGGCGATATCAGGTAGGGGCTGGACAGTCTCTTCCAGGCAAACGGTCGCCATCCCATGCAGCTCGACACGCAGCAGCTCAGCTTCCTCACTTATTTTTCGAGGAAAGGCTTGCAGCCCTGCTTTTTATAGAAAACCACCGTTTGTTTAGAAACACTGATTACAACGCCGCAGGCACACCAAACACCCAACGCCTGCTGAAGACTTGAGTTGTGGAGCTTTATCTGGAACACATGATGTCAAAAGTTGGTTACGGATACGATCAGCTCACAAACCAACTAAGCTCCTTTGATTTTTGCCCGGGAGATCCAGGCAACAAGATCAATGACATTCTGCCTGGGATTTGGATCTCCAATTTCACATCAATAGAAGAGTAATAATATGGCTTTGGTTTCTGCAATCAGCTGCAGTTAAGCTCCAGCCAGTTATTGTGATTGTTTGCTCTTTTTTTGCGGGGGATTGTGATTTTTTACTCTATCACCATGTTTTCTGTGAAGCCTACGTACCAGGAAAAGGAGGAATTTCTCGTTGAGCTCCTCTTTTCAACTACCTCAGTAATCGACTATCCGGTGGCCGTTTGTTTGTTATCGTGTCCTTTTTTGTGTGATTGTATCTTGTTCTTTTGATATGCACAGTCCTTGTTTTCTCGTGTGGTGCTTTCTGGGTTTTCTTTTCTTTTTGAAATATCTCTGTGGGTTCTTCTCAACAGTCTGAATGGGCTGGGCCGGGCTTCTTAATGCGATCCTGGAACAACGGAAGATCGGCCCGTCTCTTGTATAAGTATCACGACCCCAAACGGCTAGCAACCGGAACCCCAGTACCCTTTCCGGCTTTCCCATTCCTCCCCGGCATTTCAAATTCAAAGCCGTCGCTTCGAAGTGCCACTGGTTCTCGCATCCATGGCGACGAACCCCCTCTCGTCTCCGGCGGCGGGCAGGACGCCGAACCCCAAGGCGACGCCGTCCCCATCGACCCGCCGTAGCGCCGCCGATGCGGCCTCGGCTGCCGCTGCCGCGGCGGCATCTGACACGAAGGCGCGGTTCGAGGCGTACAACCGGCTGCAGGCGGCGGCGGTGGCGTTCGGGGAGAAGCTCCCGATTCCGGAAATAGTGGCGATTGGAGGCCAGTCGGATGGAAAGAGCTCGCTCCTGGAGGCCCTCCTCGGCTTCCGCTTCAACGTCAGAGAGGTGGAGATGGGCACCCGCCGCCCCCTCGTCCTTCAGATGGTCCATGACCCCACCGCCCTCGATCCGCGATGCCGCTTCCAGGTGTGTGCTCTGTTTCTCCTCCAAGGGTTTCCCCCTTATCTCTCGGTCTCAGATCGAGTCTGGTACTTCAGGCAATCTACTGGTAATCGCGAGCGAGCGACTGATTAACACGGGTTTCGCGACGTGTCGCAGGAGGAGGACTCGGAGGAGTACGGTAACCCAATGGTGCTGGCCTCGGCGATAGCTGACCTCATTAAGCAGCGCACTGAGTCGCACCTTCGGAAGATCCAAGCAGCCGTCTCGTCCAAGCCCATCGTCATGAGAGCCGAGTATGCCCACTGCCCCAACCTTACCATCATTGACACCCCAGGTTTCGTGCTTAAGGTAATCAGAGGTGATTTAAGTCAATTTGAGACTCCTACTTTTCAAAAGAGCAGTGACTGTTTAGTCAGTTTGTCAACTGTTTGATGGGATTGTGTGATTACTTTAGGCTAAGAAAGGTGAGCCAGAGACGACACCGGACGAGATCCTGTCGATGGTGAAGTCACTAGCGAGCCCGCCCCACCGCCTCATTCTGTTCCTCCAGCAGAGCAGCGTCGAGTGGTGCTCTTCGCTCTGGCTGGACTCAATTAGGGAGATCGATCCCACTTTCAGGCGCACCATGATAGTTATTTCCAAGTTTGACAACCGACTCAAGGTATGCCTGCAGAACAATCAGCATATGATAAGGTTCAATAGCATCTTCACTGTGAATTATGAAGCTAAATTGGTAGTGTGTCTTACGATATTCTCTCTGGTCTTGATCATTTAAAGGAATTTACCGAAAGGTGGGAGGTCGATAGCTACCTGAGTGCAAGTGGTTACCTTGGGGACAATATCCACCCATTCTTTGTGGCTCTTCCTAAGGACCGAGGAACGATCTCCAATGAGGAATTCCGGCGGCAAATATGTCAGGTAGATATTGATGTGTTGCGACACTTGCGAGATGGTGTGAAGGGGGGTTTCAATGAAGACAAATACGGTCCGTACATTGGGTTTAGCTGCCTCAGGAAGTACCTGGAATCTGAACTTCAGAAGAGGTACAAAGAAGCAGCTCCAGCCACCCTAGCATTGTTAGAGCAGAGATGCAGTGATGTGTCCATGGACCTATCAAGACTGGACTCCAAACTGCTAGCAACCTCTGATGTCTCTCAGCTGAGGAGATCGGCAATGCTTCATGCTGCATCTATTTGCACTCATTTGGTATGCAGACAAGACACAATCTGTCCTTGCCTAACGTTTCTTTCTAATTACATTGCTAATTGATGTACTGGTACTAAATAACTAATGTGCATTGCATTTCTGTATCAAAGCGTGCATTACTTGATGGAGCAGCTGATCCAGCCCCGGAGATATGGGGAAAAACTACTGAAGAGGAACAAATGCACAGTGGTATTGGCAGCTGGCCTGGCATCAGTGTTCATGTAAAACCTCCCAACTCCAGTCTCAAGCTGTATGGCGGTGCGGCTTTTGAGAGAGTAATGCACGAGTTCCGTTGTGCGACATACTCAATGGAGTGCCCACAGGTGTCAAGGGAGAAGGTACATTCTAGATTGGAACTTTCTAGGTCCATAATTTTGGGAAAGTAGTTGAATTGGGATGTTGATGCCATCAGGTTGCAAACATATTACTTGCCCATGCTGGAAGAGGTGGGAGCAGTGGAATGACTGAGGCAGCCGCTGAGATAGCACGTGCAGCTGCACGATCGTGGCTTGCTCCTCTTACTGAAACTGCGTGTGATCGGCTTGCATTTGTCCTTCAAAGCCTATTTGATCTTGCAATGGAGCGCAGCCGCAATGATGATTCGAGATGTAAGCCGGATTCTTGTTGTGCTGTTGTTCTTCTTGCTTGTAGCCATATTCAGTAAGCTAATTATTGTTTTCGTAGTAGTTTTTATCAGACAGATGACAACTGCTAGTACTTCCTCCATCCCATATTAAATATGGATGTATCTATGGCTAAAAAGCTTCTAGATACATGTAATAGAATGTCACTTAATATGGGACGGAGGGAGTAGCATTTTACAAACCAAATGTGTGCCATTAACTATCTGCATTCCTAACTTTAAACACGTATTCTTTCTTTTTTTGAGGAAACACGTATTCTTTCTATTACTGTTGATCACTTTATCCATTCAAAATTTGACCTTGCAATGGAGCGCAGCCGCAATGATGTTTCAGATGTAAGATTTGGATTTTGGCTGTGATGGTGTTCATCTTGCTTATAGCCACATTTTGTAATCTAATTACTATTTTTGTAGTAGTTTTTTTTATCTGACACATGACATCTGCTAGTAGCATTTTGCAAACTAAATGTGTGCTGTTAACTGTCTGCATTCCTTAACTTCTTCAAACACATGCTCTCTAGCCCATAAAAAGAACACATGCTCTCTCTATTTTTGTTCATCACTTTCTCCATTCCAAACTTATATGGTTGATCATCATTGTGGGCATTTACTGGTGAGCTAGTCTTTATATTGATATTACTATGGATCACTGTGTTATACGTGTATCTTCCATTCTAAAAGCTTTAAGCTTCTAAGATAATGTTATCATTTTGTCTTTTGCTCTATTATTATTTTCATCGTTTCACTGGAATTACATCTAGAGCGTTTGCAAAAAGTTGGAAGTCCTTGGAATGTAGGATCAATTAGCTAAAAAGTTACTTTCACCCCTTTTGCTCAGCAGATCAAAATGTTGAAAATATGGATGGATATGTTGGCTTCCTTGCTGCTCTCCGGTGTTCATATTACAAGTTTGTCAGGGATTTATCCAAGCAATGCAAGCAGATAGTACGACATCACCTTGATTCAGTTACGAGCCCATACTCCCATATTTGCTATGAGAGCGACTTTCTCAGTGGCATTGGGTCTGTAGCAAACTCCTTTCACAGGTTTAATCACATCACTGGAGTTGCATCGTTTGACCTATCAGATAGTGGATCAGCAATGGAGGAAGCCCAGGAGAACGTACCACCAAAAGATCATCAACAAATGACACCACCTGCTAAAGCAAATGAGTCAAGGGACATTCTGAAAGAAAGCCAGCTAACAGTTCCTGAGACGCCTTCTCCTGATCTGCCGGCTGATATGCATGCTGGTAAGAAGAAGGACAACGGAAATATCAATGACGGTGGGCCAAGGAAAAGGCATGCAAGAATGGCAGCATATACAAACCGGAATCATCATAACAACGTAACTGCCGGTGCTGATGATCTGGGCTCAAAATCTGGGTCATCGTACTCCAGTATATGCTCAATATCTGCTCAGTATTTTGCGAAAATGCGAGAAGTCCTGATTGAAAGGAATGTTCCTTCTGCATTGAACTCTGGATTCTTAACACCATGGTATGTTCTAAATTATAGCTATATTGTAGACATGTATTCCTGTTTCTTCTTGTTTAATCTGGAAATGAACTATAATTTGGAGTTTTAACCGACTGGTCACATCCACTAAAGTAGTCACCAGCTGAAAAATTGCCAGTTGTGGTTATTTTTTAACTCGATGAGCACGAAGCAAAAAATTTAACGAGCGCACATATTGAAAAAAAAGACTTTCACACGGCACAAATTCTGGGTTCACTTTAGTGGTTTAGCCCACGTGAAACTGTACCTTCATTGATTAGTTCCCAGTACTAATTCAGTGAGAGGGCTTGTGTAATTTCCGTTCAACTGATGATAGTACCACCTCCGTCCCAAAATATAAGGCATATTTCGTTTCTTTTGACCAAGCCTTTGACCAAAAATTACATCAATAATATACAATTTATGTGGCATAAAATTGATATCATTGTATTTATATTCAAAGGTACTTGCTATGGATATGATTTGAATCACATAAGTCATGTATTAATGGAGATGTTTTTGTCAAAGGCCTTGGTCAAAGCAAATGAAATATGCTTTAAATTTGGGGACAGAGATAGTAGTAGATATGAGCTAAATCTGCATTGGCTTCTATTGCATGTTAAACCATAAATGTGATTGTTGCGTAGATTGACCTATGTGTGAAGTTCTATTTTTCCTGATATTTTTGTTGTACTGAATGTGATGCAGCCGTGAAAGGTTGTTTTTAGCACTTGGCTTCGAGCTGTTTGCTGTGAATGATGATAAGTTCATGGACATGTTTGTGGCACCTGGCGCAGTTGATGCTATCCAGAATGAGCGACAATCTCTGCTGAAACGTCAAAAGATTTTGCTGTCCTGTTTAAGCGAGTTCAAGAACATCTCACGGACCCTGTAATGAAGATCTTCCTGGTGCTTCTGCCACAGACATGTATTTCATGAGCTTCAGTACAGCATAGTTCTTAGTGGTTGTTTTATTACACCCGCATCCTTCTTAGTCCCCATGCAAGTTATTCTCTGTATGTCAAATTCCTTATTGACAAGTTGTGTACCTCTTGACATTTGTTCAGCACTGATAATCTCCCTATCAGAAATTGGGGCTATACAATCATATTATGGCAACTTGGAGATGATTTTACAATTTTGAACCACACCTGTTTGTGCACGGCTCCTGCACGAAACTGTATACATATTATCTTAAGATGCAGCATGATTAGTATAAAACTTCTGCTACTCAGCATGTGGTCTGGTTGGGCTGTTTCTCTTTTAGATAAGTTGTGTGTGAGTGCACCACTGAACCGATTCAGCAGATTTGGTCACGAGGCTATGTGTTTAGAACTTTAGATATGCAGCTAATAAATATACTAGGCTGCTGTTTGTTGGAGTTTGATGACTCTCCCTGTATCTGTCTGGACATATTGTCAACTGTCACCATGCAACTTGCATGAAAAACCTGGTAAGATCAGAAGATATCTTTTGGTTTTGTTGCAATTATTTTTCATGCTTCCCTCCCCCCTCTACAAACAAACTGGAATTTCGTGTAACTTAACCCATTTTTTGTGCCACAACAACATTGTCTTGTCGCAAGGCCAAGTGTTCAGTATGCACCTAGAAATTATCCTAGGCTATTGTTAGTTGATTCTTGACTCCCTGCCTGTTTCTGTCTGGCTATATTTTCAACTGTCACCCTGTTACCTGCACAAAACTATCTGAGATCAGGCGAGATATCTTCCTGGTTCCGCATCCAACCTTTCATGCGTCCCACTTTCCACCGTTATTAAAAAACTTTTTTTTCGTGTAACTGAAGCCATGTTTTTTTTGCCATAGTCCCATTATGCTGTCGACGAATTGAGTGTCTGAGTGATATGCGCCTGCTGCTTTCTAGTCGTTCACTTTGGACAAACATGTAAATGTATTCTGGTTCCGTTTTGTTACTATGACCTGCCTAGTTGGCTCACATACAAATGGTTGGCAGCTCGTCAATTTCATCCACGCAACTGCTCAGTTGATGTAACTGGTAAGTTGGCCGTTTTCGTCATGGCCGCGAACCTCTACGGACGTGGTAACAATCCCTACAGGCAGCCTTTTCAAAAGGAAATGTCTTTGTAGGGAATCGATCGGGTGCCATTCTCAAACCAGCAGCATTTTCTTTGTGGTTCTAGAAAGAGTACGCTTTCTTTCTCACTCGCATGGCCCATCCGTTTGGTCAATGGTTGTTGGAGTGTTCTGTAACTCCAGACTCCATCGTCTAGGAAAAGGCATGGAAGATTTCAGTCTGCTTAATTGCTTAAACCTTGAAAAAGAATGAAATACAATTCCGAAAATTCCCTAGAAATCCCGTGAAATCCATCTATATCCATTAAGAGATTCCTCGAGTTTCATTGAGGCGACGGGGAGTCATTGAGTCCAACTGTAGACGGGAGCGAACGATAAAGAGCCGAGCGAGGTCCGACTCCAAAGACAGGAGATTTGGAGCTGGATTTCTCCACCATTTGTCCATTTCGGAGGCAGCTGCTGATGGGCATCTTCATCTTGTCATCCACTTGTGTGGTCCGAGGAGAGCTGGAGATGCAGAGTAGTGTGTGTGACGATGGAATCATGGTCTCACGGAGAACCCAAGGAAAGACCTAGGGGAGTCAATAGATCAACTCTTCTTTTTTTTAGGCGTCAATCGATCAACTGTTGGATTGTTTACTAGCGGGTTGCGTTCTAGGGACACTAGGTGATGGAAGAACAGCGACCTATGCGTGTAACTCCAACTGTACACAAGTCTTCAAGAATGAAAGGGACTGTACACTATAGATTTCATGGCTGTTTTGTGGGGGGGACGAGTTCACAGTCGTGATGACACTCTCGGTAGATCTCTCTATCTCAGAAAGAAAAAGATAATGGGAAGTGTGTAGAGTGAGCTTATAGTGACAGCAATGTGGTCCAGACACCACAGCTAGAGCGATGGCCTTTGTCATGGTCAAAGGGTAGAGGTGGAACTGGTCGGGGATTTAAGCACGCTTAATTTGCTGGTCAAAAAAAGGTTTTTAATGCGTCCAAATGCAGAACCATCAAACAAGTTGTTGTCGACTGATATTACAACTTGTGGACTAAGATACAGTTGAAAACAAGGACTCGCCAGAGATGAAATGCAGAAATGGAACTCTACCATCCTACCGTGATGTGATATATACTACATGGAGCCGGCAGCTAATTACACGCTCCAACGATCTGATGGATATAAAAAGATGCAAACATACCAAACAACCATCTCACCATAGTTTGATCGTGGATCCTGATCCCTTGGGAACAGGTCTACAAACTTGCTTCACATGGAGTACTATGTACTGTCACGGTACGTATATCCGTATGAGCTAGCGTATCTACCTGCAGACACCTCTTTATTTATTGTTCCCAAGCTAGAATGCCATGATCGACATGAGGTCCATCCATCCATCGAACAGAACACCACCACGAGGAGCTGGCTCTACCTAGCCTGCCAGCCAAGCGACCGAGCCTGATTGGATTGGATCGTAGGCCCCGGGTCGATTTTGGAGCTGAAGTGCACTCCAAGTCCAAGACCACGAGACAGTGGCCGGGCTGATAAACAGACGGCGTGATGGAGTGTTTGTTTGACCATGGTTTCCCTTTGGCACGTAGTGCTACTAGACTACAGTTTGGGTGGCGGAGGGAGCTAGCTAGGGGCGGTTAAATGATTAACTCGGCGAAAGCGACCGAGGCCTTTGGCGGCGACCGTCCGAGCCCGAGCCGGCACGGCGTTATTATGGGCATCTCCAGCAGCGCCACAGCCTTTCGTGGCTGCGCGCGCTCTGCCGGCCCCGCCGCAGCGGCCTGACGACTCTTCTCGTCTCCTGTTTCGGCGATTTCCCCGTTGGATGCCTCCACTGCCCCCAGCCCGGCTCAGCAACCCATCTCCAAAAACAAAACAAGACAAGACAAGAAACAGCATCAGCTCGCATGGTTTCCGTGGCATGCGATCGGCGCGTGTCCGTTTCACGCGCGCCCTCGATCGGGCCGAATCGGGCGCGCGCGCCCAACGAAGCCGGTGCCGGTAATAGTCAATGCCCAGTCAGTGGCGTCCTTTGCCGCTAGCTCTCCCCTGGCCGTTAAGAAACGGGAATTTGATGCTCGCCCTCCCATTGCCTTTTCCATGGTGGTGGACGTGGAACCGAGTTTTCTGAATACGATTCCCCACGACCACACACACACACTCGTCGTCGCATTTAGGCAGCGGCGTCGAAATGTGCCCGCGCAGAAAACTCAAAATGGAAACGGAAAGCTCGTCCAGAACTAGCCTCGTTTACTTTGCTTTCCCCCGTTTGTTTGTGTAATTTACGCTAGCCTCCAAAGCTGCAGGCATGAGCGTCTGTTATTTCACGTGGGTGTAAAAATTCCTGCTGTTCCTCTTGTTCCATGTCCATGCATGCGCACTGCAGGAGCAACAAGCCTGTAAAAATTCCTCTTGTTCCATGTCCATGCATGCGCACTGCAGGAGCAAAGGAATTTCCGCGACGTGCAGAGCCCAACAAAGGGCGACTGGAATTTCTGACGCAGGGACGAGACAAGACGTAGTGGAGAAAACTTGGGTGGGCCCACCTGCAGGGACAGCGGCAGGTGAAGCCGTGGCGAGGCTCTGCCCAGGTCAATGATCTGCAGCCTTTTCCTGGCAGCGAGAGCATCTTGGGAGTTTGGACCCTTCCTGAAAGAGCTCGATCGACGCGAATTGAAGGCGAAAATGGACAAAGGCGAGTGCCTAAACGCTAAAGCACACGTCGTGTTCCACCGGAAAAATCCATGGCATCTTTCCGTTTCCCGGCGGTTTTGAATGAGGGGGGGTCTCTTGCATTTCAATTCAAAATACGTACAGTACCATCCAAAAATGAGAATGAAAATCCATCAATGGAAGTTGCACCCTCATTCACCCCGCTGTGCTTTGCTTTGCTCTGCTGGGCACCGTTGTTTCAGATTTTGATCATCTTCTCTTCGACATCACACTTAGACGTGCCGAGAGTAGGCATCTTGGCTCAAACGCACACGGCCTCAACCCCTCAATTAGCATCAACCCGACGATAGCTCACGGTGTTGCACAGGGTCGACGAGCATTGTCAACAAGCTACATGCCGTCGTCTTGTGGTGTGTATCGCCATGTGGAAGGTCATACTCCCTCCGTCCAACAAAAGATGTCTCAAGTTTGTCAAAATTTGGATGCATCTAGACGTGACTTAGTGTATAGATGCATTCAAATTTAGTCAAAGTTGAGACATCCTTTGTTGGACGGAGGGAGTATATGATTTAAGAATTTAGATTCTCACATCGGTATATCAGTAACAAAGCTTAGAAACAATCTTGCTACGATTTGTGAGTTCGAGAATTCTCTTTCCTTTTAGCAACGAGCAAATTAGCGAATCGTTGAACCTGTGAACAACCGCACTAGCAAAGGTTATTGACTGCAAACTAGACCCGCTCCCACTCTCACTCACCCAGTCTCCCACGCCCCCACCAGCACAACAGCCAACACACAGCCGAGTAGTAAAAAGAAAGAGGAAGAAGACGAATGAAATTTGAGAAAACCCAGCAAAAAAAAGGAACAAAAGCTCGGAAGTAACGGGCCGTAAGACGGGGAGAGCGAAAGCATCCATCCGAAGACCCATTCACACCTACAACAATGCATCCCTCGCATATCTCTTCTTAACCTCCCCACCCTCTTCCTCCGCTCCAAATCCTCTCCCCGACCCGAGAATTGAAGGTCACACAACACACAAGGAGGCTTCAATGGAGTCATCTGCCACCAAGCAGTTCCTCCCCATGCCTCAGCAGCGGGACCCCAACTCCCCGTCGTCTTCCACCTCCTCTTCCTCCTCCTCCTCCACCTCGCCGTCCCACCCCTACCACCGCACTACAGCCCAGGCCCAAGCCCAACCGCACCACAACCTCCGCCCTTCTCCGAGGCCCGTACCCCGCACGATCGAGACCACCCCGTTCCCCACGACCTTCGTGCAAGCCGACACCAACTCCTTCAAGCAGGTCGTCCAGATGCTCACCGGCTCCGAGCAGTCCTCCAAGAACGCCACGGCGCCGGCCGCGACAGCCAACGCAGGCAACGGCCAGGCGGCGAGCAACGGGCCGTGCCGGCCCAAGAAGCCGTCCTTCAAGCTGTACGAGCGGCGGAGCAGCCTCAAGAACCTCAAGATGATCGCGCCGCTGGCCATGGGCGCGCCGCCGTCGCCGAGGTCCAAGGCGCCGGAGATCCTCTCGCCGAGCGTCCTCGACTTCCCGTCCCTCAAGCTCAGCCCCGTCACGCCGCTCACGGGCGACCCCTTCAACCCTTCCCCCGCGTCGTCCTCCGGCGGGGACGCCGCCGAGCGCGCGGCGATCGCTGACAAGGGGTTCTTCTTCCACCCTTCGCCAAGGGGCGCCGAGCCGCCAAGGCTTCTCCCGCTCTTCCCCGTCAGCTCGCCCCGGATGGCCGCGTCAGCCGCCGCGGCGCCGGCCGAGTGACTCGCCCAAAGCCTCCGCCTTTGCCCGCGCGCGCCTCGGTTACGAAGTAAATCTGCTATTACTACTATCGCTGTACCGCTGTTTCTTCGCAGTTCTAGTTTTGTAAGGTGTTTGCTGTTCTTCTTCATCGGTGCTAGCTGCTGCTGCTGCTGTTGTAATTTTTGCTCCCTTCTTGAAAGGAAGAGGGGAGTTTTTCTTTTCTTTTTTCGGAGTCGCGACTCACGAGCTCTAGATTTCGGCTCTGATTTCTTGATCGCTCGCGGCCGGGAACTCCGAAATGGATGGACCGATTAATTGATCAATTAAGCTTAATTCTGAACTTGATGTGCTACTAGATCGATCCTGGCTAATTCTGACTGGTCTATTGCTTTTCGTGTGATGTCACTCCGGTCCGTTTGGTATTTTCTACGGTGGCTGTTTGGATTGATTCCACTCTGATCTTCGACCAGTACGTACTGTTCTTGCGTCAGCGCTCATAAATACGACCTTTGTAATTTTCTGGAGTACTACTGCTCGTAAGATCTGATCTGGAGCTATAATTGGCCAAAATTCGGTGTTTGCCAGTATTGCGATCCAAGCAGTGTTTGGAAACAGGCCCGAAGTCTTCTTCTGTAGTATGTTCGCCTCACACAGTAGAAGTACACAATGACCAACATGGAGCGGTCGTTTCCTCCAAAAGCTCAATTTCTGCTGACAAAGTTCTGTGCTTGACACTCTCTCCAGCCAGCAGCACTTGAGCCAAACTGTGGCAGGATGTACTGTAGTACTTGTTACCTGGATCATCTGCACTGGACTAACTACCAACTGGTGCGTCAGGATTCGCGGCCGCTCCACGTTTCGTTTCACAGTGACCCAGTCCATGTTCCTGACATATTAAGGGGAAGAAGGGCCGGTGAAAGAACAGAACGGAAATGGTATCGCTAGCGCTGAAATTGGTAGGGTGACCAAGAAGACTTTGCGCTGGGTCGGGGAGAGAGCCCACTTGGTTGGACAGTAGAGACCAGTTGTCAACAGCAAAAGAAGAGTGTGATATGGAAGGGGAACCCGGTGGAAGATGGAGTGGAATCCGCATCTATCTGCCTGTCCCGCGTTTCTTTCCTCCTGTAAATCCATCCTCCTTTGGCTTCTTGCCCGGTTCCGGTCCGGTGGCCCGTGATCCAGCGCTGAATCTTGTCATGTGGCGCGATGGGCTCCCCCATCAGGGCATCTGCAGCAGTTCTGCACGCCCGGGGACCTCAAATTGGGCGTTTGGGCGCGCGCGCGAGCGGGAGATCTGGAGGAGTTTTGGGGGGCACGACTGCACGGAACGTGGTATACTAATTACTACTGGCTAAGCTCCGTGTCTGGGTGCGAGATTGATTGCCTGGCCATTTTCGGCTTGGTGCCATGTCGCCGGTCACGGCTGATCGGCGGTCGCCTCGGCCTCGCTGATTGATGGTCCGATATACTCCGTATGGTGTCCCGTCGTCTCGTCTTTTTTTGTCCGGACGACCCATCCATCTGTGCTGTACGTGCTCGTTTCATTTGACGATCGTGACCGCAGCTTGTGGTGTGGCTGAATCGCGGTAGCTAGGATGAGGTGCTTTTTCGCTGTCCAAGTCTGGGGTGTTTGTGAAAGCTTGTGTGTTGCATGCAGCTTTGTTGGACCATCCATACGCGTGTTGCCTCACGCACCCGTCTTATCCCACATCCACACATGCATCTAGCACTCCAACCATGGCTCATGATTGGAGCGCTTGGTTGGAGGAACAAACATGGACTGGACTAGGGCGCTGCTCTGCTTAATTCGCAGCTTAATTTGTTCTTCGACCGTTACATCTCTATTACAGTATTGGTTAATTTGAACGGCCGGTAGCGATGCACGCAAGGCTCCTGACCAAGACTCACCAGTGTTGGAGCTCGACGAACGGCGCTGCGGCGCGGCTAGCACGTCAGGAACGGGCGACACGTCTCACTGGACATACCAGGAAAAGGGAGCCCCGCTCTCACTCTCGTCAAGGGAACGCCGGAATTTACAACTTTACCGACGCACGCGAGTGCGACCGCGTCTCGGGCTGCAGGCCCAGCTAGTAGCGTTTTTTCAAACCAGAACAAAGGAAAGAACGGATGCTGACAGCGGGGGCTAGCTTAGCACTAGCAGCAGCTCGCCGCCTTCGTGGTCGCGTTAGTCAAACCCAACCACGCATACAGACAAACGGAGAAAGAGAGAACCGGATATTTTTCTTTTCCCGTTCTGTTGTCACGGTGCATGCGCTTTGATTATTAGCTGCTTTAGACTGTTGACTTGTCCGAGCGCTCACCCTAGCTAATTATCGCCTGTCTACAGTAGGGCCCTCTCTGCTTGTTTAATCAGTACATCGATCGGTCGGATCCCTTTCTTCGCCCATGTGTTACCGGTCTAAACTAATCTGAGGCCATTAGTTCCTTTCATGTGACGACGGTGCGCGGCAAATTAAACTCGATCGGACTTAACTAAGCTGTGTGCCATGTGTGACGCCATTAAGGTTGTCGATCCCCAAAGCCATACCATGCTTTACGGTCAATTTGCTGCTGCTACTGGTACAGCCCTGCGTTGTTTAAGCTTTCTCTGGGGCTCACTTAATTGTGCTGTTTACACTAGCTAAGAAAAAGTTTCCTCGCGGAGGATGAGTGGATCTAAAGCATAACAACGGTGCCAATCCGCATAGTCGACGTCTTCGCACTTGGTTCAACTAGTTCCTTTAAGTAAGCATATTTTGTATTTGACGCGGATCAAATTAGCAAGAAGGGGCTGGGTATCGACGCTGTTAACGAGTCAAAAGTTTTCTTTTTAAATTACATGAGTTGAGAAAAAAAAGATCTGGTGCTGAGGTCAACTCGAAAGGTGCATTAATTTCTCCAAGTTAACCAAGGTTATAAAGGAGAGATCATGTCCAAGGACACCTCTAGCGGGAAATGTTCTTTTAAGGACAAAAGCTTTGCCAATATTAGAGAAGGAAATATGTACAACGGGGACGGTGGACCGACCCTCTCAAAAAAAAAAAACTATCACATCAAGGGTCAAGTCCCCTGTGTCAATTTCATGTGAGGCTCCTCGCATCTGTTCAAAGACATTCGGCATTACACTTTGATGAACCCGTCAATTATGACATGTCTGTAGTGACCTCGTTCATATCAAGATGCAGATCTCATCTCTCATCTCAATTAGCAGGAAGCTAAGCAGATGACTGACAACCAATCTCTAGCAATTGCATGCCTATTGCATGCCAATAGAAGGACATTGTCAACTGCCCAGGGCATTGATCTATTAGAGCTTATCTTTCTCAAATTATAGTTATCCATTCTAGGCTGAACTCTCAGATGATCTACACTCCTAGAGATAACAATACTCTAGCTCATCAGCTTGCTAGGGCAGCTAAGAATAAAAATAATAACATCTCTTTTGTCTCTTGTACCAACAACCTTCACAGGTCTGCTGGCTGTCCTTTGAGACAACTTTGTAATTCTCAGAGCTCTGTATTTTACAGGCTCCGCCATGTAATCTGCTGTTAATGAATAAATCCCCCTTCTTACAAAAAAAACAAAATAAATAAATTACACTATCACATCAAGAGTCCAGTCCCCTGCGGCAATTTCATGTGAGGCCCTCTCCCCTCCGTTCAAGACATCCGGCATTACACTTTCAGTGGAACTGACATACCCATCAACTACGACGTGCACATAGTAATTTCGTCAATCTCAGTGCGTGTTTGTAAACGCACCGTGCTTCCTTAAAAAAAAAACAGGTCGATGTGAATAGCTTCTTGAATTCACATCGATGCATGACAAGAGAAACTTTTTTTTATTCTAGTTGTCGTAAGTTCGTAGGAGGAAAAGAGACAGATAAATTGGAAAAAAAGAATTAAGCACGCTAGGTTTAAAACAAACATATAGAAAGGGCAAGAGACAAAATGATTTCGTAATGCTTTCGTAGACTCCATTGAAATGTCAGCAAAGGCTGCAGTCCGCAGTCCATCATCCGACCCATCCGTGACCGAGCAGCATATGGTGCTGCTGCTGCTGCCGCCTCCAACCATTGCGACCCGACAGCGACCAACGCAACGCGCTGGTGGCACGTCGCAAAAGCCAAGCGGCCGCCTCGTGAAGGGGAGACTTCCTTCTCTGTACCATGCATCGTTAATTTTGCTACGCCGGCGTCGGTTTCCGGGACAGGATACGATCAGATGAGAACGGTGCTTGCACGCCATATGTTGCTGATGGAACGATCATGCATGTAGGCTCCGGATAACGTACGTACTTTGATTGCAGTCAGAACGGAACAGGGAGCCAACTGAATCCGGTATCCCGTTATCCGGTCGGACCGGTCCGGCCGACTTGCTTCAAAACTCAAACTTTGCTGTATCTCTTCTTATACTCAGGACTACTCCACCAGCAATGCAATACCACTGTGCTTTTGGGAATTTTGATCATTTGGTGCGCCTTTGACGATTTGGCCCCAAACACTGTACTCTTAACCGTTGTTTTGTCGACTCACTGGAACAAAATTAAATGAATTAAATCCCATATTTTCTGGGTCCATAAGTTAATAGACGAAGCGACAAAACTGCAGTCTTCCAATTGTAGGCATGCTGTTGATTGATCCGTTGATTCTAAGCGTGTCCATTTCCGCAAGTGCCTACGGCGGCAAAGATAGGTTCTGAACCAGGCAAATGGGAGGCCGAAACGTGTGAGGAGAAAGAGATCGGTCCCTTGCCTCACCTTGGGGCCATCGAGTGTTGTTGTTTTAAGTTGACTCTTATTTTGGTCGACAAAATTTAAGAACCATCCCAGATAAAAAATATGCAGCGTGTGGTGTAAACATCCCAGTAAAATGGGGGTGAATGAGCGACACCTATCAACAGCCTAACCACGACAAGATTAGTTCACAGGGCGTTATGTCCTTTCAGCGTCGAATCTTTTCGGATTGGTCAAGTCTCCGTTGGGAAATATAGTAAGGAGGAAATGCAAGTTCACCGTTGGTTTAGGACAAGCAAAAGGTAAAGCATTGGGTTTGTGTGTTTTTAAAGTATGGTGAGCGTAGAATCCAAGGAAACTTTACGCATATTTTAGCGCCTCAGTCGATTCTGTCGTGACCAATCTTGTCGTGCAAATGGCACATCCGGAACGGACGTCTTTTTTGAAGGAGCGGCTATTTTCAACAGGTTGCTGGACTGCACTACTGCAGACAGCAGTCAAGAGAAACTTGACACTGGCACCATGCAGGAGCTAGGAAACTGGGGCTTGACACTGCATATATTAATCTACATTATCCACCTGCCACAAAGAACAACATCACGCCGGTTCAAAGTATACTTGCTATGCAAGGGTCCGTCAAAATTCGGATGATCTTGCTTTTGGAAAGGGTACCTCACCCTCACCTTACCTGTTCCACTCATTTAGCGCACTAAACATTTCACCCAAATCCACTTTAAACTTAAAGTCACCATACCAAATGGAGGCCCCCCTTCACGCCAAATCAACCAACTGTAATGATAAAACCCATTTGGTGGCAAAAGCTACTTGGGCTTCTTTGCTCTGCTCAGAAACCAAAATGTTCAGTTTTTGCTGAAGAGAGGAGTCCCAAATCTACGGCGATAGGAGCATGTGAGTGAGCAAGCTTTTGGGAGGTAGCTGTAGCTTTAGACTAGTCTCCCGGCCAATTAATCTGCGGGCTTAAAACAAACAACTTCTTGTCACAGGCTGTCACGTTAAACATTTAAGGTCCACAAAGTTGGGACACAGGTACAAGACTCCTTTAAGAACATGCATGTGATGTCCTGCTTTTTGGCGCAGTCTAGTAGTTATCACTGGATCAGATTGGATATCTCTATGACTAAGAAGGGGAAATCATTGCATTTTAAAGGAACTGGAGAGTTGAAACTTACCTGCTGTTCTGGCATTATCCAAAGATCTACATATTCGGATATGCCAGCATTGCGCTATTAGACCCCAGGTCTAGCATGATTGCGAATCAGATAGACACTTCAGATGGTAGTCGCAAGAGCTTTAGTAATCAGATTCCAGTGTGCTGGCATAGCATTTAAAAAAGAATAAAAAATCTATGATAATTTGTGGTTCATTTTTCACAAACAAGTGTCATGAATATTGGTACCTTGGACTATTTATTTCTGTATTCAATAAAATGAGCTGGGCATGAATTCTTCCAAAATAGAGCCTCGTGGTAACAAACCATATGCAACAGTAAGAGCAGATTTGCAGCTTTCAAAAACAAGTCTTGTGATAATTTTGCAACTTGGTGTCTTAAAAAGAAGAAGGTAATGTCACTTGGAAGTTGGAACCATAAACCTTGTACAAGGGATTGCCCCATGCCAAGCCTTTTTGGCATTAAAATGGGGGTTGAAGCTATGACCCGTAGTTATCAATTTTCCCAAGTGCAAAGGTTTCCTTCTTTATCGTAGTCACGTCACAGGTCCCACGATTGAAATTGCTGGCACTTGATCGTTACGAATATGGTATGAGGATGTTGTTTAGTATAAAAGATTATATAGTAAGCAGAAGAAACAAATTTCCCGTTGATTTTGAAATTGTAAATTGTTTGTTTTGGAAAGCATACTTTTGCTTTTGCCTAAAACTAGAACAGGTCCTAACAGGAGTTGCAGTTCAAAGAGGGACTTCAATCCTGCAAAATACCAATAAGGCCATATCAGTGATAGCTGCCACATGAAGAACTCTTGCAAAAGCAGATTTTTTTAAGCTTATGGGCCCCCACCTTTGCATATATGATACTCCCTCCGATCCATAATAAGTGTCTTGGATTTAGTACAAAATTGTACTCCCTCTATTCCAAAATACACCTCATATAGATTTGTGCACTTGAACCAAAGTAGCTCTCGTTTCTAGTGCCTAACCACTCATATTAGATTAATAGTAAATGTATGTGACTAGTTATTGGCCGGATGCGGGTACCAAAAGAAAAATGAGGTGTATTATGGAATTTTCTAGAAAAATCTATACACGTTGTATTTTGGAATGGAGGGAGTAACTTTGTACTAAATCCAAGACACTTATTATGGATCAGAGGGAGTATCACTTACTTAAAAACATGAAAAACTTGGGTGTGCAACTATAAGTGAATTGTGTACCTACTAAATTTCATTCTTAATTTCATCTAGAGTTAAGAGAATTAATTAGGATAAGCTGTCGCATATATTTATTTAATATAAACTGTTCACATCTGATTCTTGTCCAGCTGTCCTTGTCTGTTATAAATAACATGGATGAGTTTCATCGCCAGAAAAAGTGCAAATCTATAACAAGTGGTAAGCAGGCGCAACATAAATAAACCGTTACTCCCATCATAACTAGCAGGTTACGATTTTCTTCATATTATTGGACATATTATTTCATTTATAGCAGGTGATAAATCTACTCGCAGGTGACTCACTTTTTCATTGTATTTTTACAGTTTTAGATAGGCAATGCTGACCATTATTTTCATAAGAATATGATTATACGAAATTATAAATGATAATACCTTATAAAATTGTGACAGTAAAGACAATGTTATGTCGCAGGCCCATGTAAGTTTAGATATTCATCGATACACACTCATCAATAACTGCTAAGTCACCCACTCTTTCTCCATCAATCTAGTTATTTCATATATAGTTTTTGCATGCAACTAATTGCTAATTTATTCATCGAATAAGAAATTCTTATAATTACAGTAGCTAATAACTTTTTTATATAAAGAGATTGTGCGAAAATTGAATTGCTGATCCACTAAAGAAATTACCCATAAAAGAATTGTATTCATTATCCACTTAATAAGAGATGCATGGAGATGTCTTTCCGTTTGTGACATGCATGGCTTAAACACGTACTTATGTATAGATCGATTGTCTCTGAGTTTCATGTATATTGGAGTATCAACATTTGTAATTCAGTTTGAGTTTTGTAATTTAAAATATACTTGTACCTTTTATCCACTCGATCAAGAAAGTTGCAATTAAGTAAGGACCTAATTGTTTCTCAAAAAATGCTAACCTCACACATGATGTACACACAAAGAATAGAATCTAATTCATACCAAGAGAAAGGATTAATTGGCTACATGAAACGATGGCATAATTCAGATGCAATACAATTCCAATCCTAATCGAACTACTCCAGTAATAAGAATTCCCTGCAGGCTGCAGCCTGCTAGGAGTAGTAAGGAACGGACTGCGCCTGGGTTTATATCCACCATGGCTGGTTTATTTTTATCCTTTTATCTCAACCGTTATAATTGTGACCCACCATCTAATCAACGGTGTAGATAATTTAACCTATGTGGACAAATGTGGAGGCTTGTTGTCCTTTTGTTTTAATTATATAATAGACGTATGCTCTTTTCTACCGCCTCAGTCGTGACTCAGCAATATAATGACACCACTAAATCTATACTGAGGAGTTTCTATAGAACTGGTGAACCCTGACAAGTTTTAAAAAATAAAGTACTCTCGGTGAATATTCAGAGTATACTAAGCTCTGTGACATTATCAGCTCTGTAATTTGAGTCATGAACAAAAGAATTTTCTTCACATAGCAGTTGTCAAAATGCATACCATTTATCTTAGTCAGGTAATCTTGAAAGAACCAATGATCGGTCACGGGCCTACAAATATTGAATCAGCTGCACTACATATTTCCCTTTCTTCGTAGTCACGATTTCTCCAATCTACAGAAAACAAATAACTTGAATAACTCGATCATATAACATGTTGCTATAAATCAAGGAACACATGGGACCTTTTCAATTTAAAGTTTTGAGGTTATGTTTCACAGATTAGGAAAGGAGAGGATTGAAACAATACAAACACAACACATGTGGAATGATGAATCCAACTTAATTGACATAACAATATGGTGCAAACTCCAACATATTTTCAATAACCTTTACCGATGGAGTGCCTTCCAACAAAAACCAAGAATATATTTCCATCAGAGTGAACTAAGTGCCAACAGTAACATCGTAAGGTCATCCTAACTTCCTTGAGAGAATTATACAAAAGGGTCATAACTGGTGATTTCTTTACCTTTAATCTCCCCATACCACTGACAGAAACAACGTCTCCAGCCTTGAGGGTAGCTCCACTTTTCGAAACCGGTGACCAATTCACGCGGACATCTCCAGAACTGAACAATGAAAAGAGGCATATATTCCCCATAAATGAATTACATCCTGATCAATAATAAAAATGCAACAAACCGACAACGCTGTCCAACATAAGACAAGAAAATTCACAAGAAACCATTGCCGTTATAAAAGTCCTTACAGAACATAAAGTAGCAAATTAACAGCTCAAAGTTCATACCTGATCAAACTACCAAGCTTTGTGCGCGAGATCTTAAATCCCGCACTGGCCACAGCATCAACCCTAAGTGATGATTCTACAGTTTTAAAAGATTTGGTCCTGCAGTTTAATGGTAGTGTTAAGTAGCTTGTTCCAGGGTATTACATCGTAAAACTTTGTGATCCTAAGCAAGCAGTATATACACCAAGGTATGAAACTAACTTTGGTGGCTCGTACTCCAGAGCAAGCAAAGGAATCTGGGTGCATGAAACACCAACTTTCCCTACCTGTTCAATAAAATTCCACTCAGAGTAAACCATAAACAGAATAATTTGCGCTTTGCAATAACAATAATAATGCAAAACCATGAACATCAGTCAAAGTTCATGTGCAGAATTGGATCAAAATCCACAAATACAACAGACTAACATCAAGTAAAAACAGAATATCCATAATGTAAGTATAACCATACAAAGTAAGATCCTATTTCTTGATATTAATAAGTAAAAATAAAGACAAAAGCCCTGTAATACTGAGTTTAGTCTTTGCATGACGTTCACATGAAGTCTTAACTGTAAGGATAAAATATCTCAAATCTTACCCGTCATACACATAGGCACAGAGGAACATAAAAGAAAATACACACCGTCGACATAGGCTCATAACGAGAAAATGGCAACACGATTTGGGAGATGCCTACCTTTTCTAGTGTGCTAGTCAGATAGTCAACAAGATCTGGATCAACAAGAACCTGAGCACCTCTTTCCTCCTAAAAAAGGGTGATGATAATATGGAAAAGGAAAAGGTTGACACAGCATCAAGAAATGAGTATTTGGGAAGTGTGGACCTGCAAAAGTATATCACCGACTTTCTCCCTTGTTATTCCTGCCCCAAGAATAGCACCGAGAAAGTCACCATGAGAACAGGGTTCCAATCGGAAATTGCCGGAGATGCTGGGAAAGGCCTCGAAGTCAGTTTACATAACATTTAGTGGTCGTTACAATATGAATTCGAGAAAACCTCAAAGCAGCAACTACATCTGGGTTACTCTTCATAGAGTCTGGATGTCCAACTGAAATTCGGCATCGCTCAGCCTAGATGAATATAAAGATGAGAAAAACAAGGTATATAGGTTAATCTAAGCTTTTAGCAAGTCCTTGAGTTGTATTTGAAATTTTGAATTCCACCTGTGGATAGCCCCCCTGAGCTACTGCTTTGATACCAGCTAGTTTCTCAATTGCCAGCATAGCCTCCTTTATGACTGGCGGAGTAAGAAAGCTGGTGTGGAAAACGTCTCTTCGTTGGGAAGCTGTTTCTGCCTGCATAATGCCATAAGCTTGATCTGAATACTAATTCATGAATTGAATGGCTACCCATATCAGTCTCAAACTCTACACCAAGCTCAATACTGAGAGAAAGTTACTGAGCCATGCACTAACCTGATAGTACGTACGGAATATTAAATATGCAAAAAGATGGAGCTATGTTATTTCCTGTTTCAACCGTCATGTGGCATTATAGCATATCTAGGGTCGGATGGAAGTTCTATGTAGTTCAAAGGTAAACAAGGATGAGTCACAATTAAGAAAAAGAGATAACCATATCCAGAATGCTCATGACTTCCTCGGTTACATGCCTGTCCAAGTTCCCCCTAGCGGACGCAGCCGCAGCGACGGCGAGAGCCACGTGACACCGCCCTGCGCGTGGGCGGCCAAGTCTTAGACCGCAGCTCAATCAAACCGCGAGCATAAGGGGCTTAGGGCTTACCTCGCGCGAAGAAGTGGTGCGGTGGAGGGATAGCACGGCGAGGGTAAGGGAAGTGGAGTAGTCGCCGGAGAGGGCTCGCCAACGCGACCGCGGCGGCCATCCTTCCCAAGAGAAGAGCTGACCAGGCCCCGCCTGTTCTTTCCCCCCAGTCCCCTTCGTTGTGCTCCGAGCGTGTCGTGCTTGGCGGTGAGCGCCTACCGGGTGGGATTGTGTTGTGCAAACCGTTGTGTTATATGCGACCTTTGTGACCTGTGACTCTGTGAGTCCTCTGTACACTGGTGTATCCCGAATCACGGATGCGCCCGCCGCCACCGCCGCCGGGATGACGACGCTCCTCCGCCGCATCCTCTGCACCACGCCCGC
This sequence comes from Brachypodium distachyon, assembly GCF_000005505.3. Taxonomy (NCBI): domain Eukaryota; kingdom Viridiplantae; phylum Streptophyta; class Magnoliopsida; order Poales; family Poaceae; genus Brachypodium; species Brachypodium distachyon. Next base: position 49,534,962 of record NC_016132.3, on the reverse strand, counting down.
TCTCTCCCACCGCATCCCTTTCTCCACCTCCTCCCGCCGCACCCCGCACCGCTTCCGCCGCAGCCACCGTGCGCCCAGCCGCCCGCCCTCCGCCGAAGCCGTCTCCGCGGCCATCGCCTCGCTCCCCTCCCGCCTCACCCCGCCCGTCCTCGCATCCTCCCTCGCCTCAACCTCCGATGCCCGCCTCCTCTTCCCGCTCCTCACCCACTCCCTCGGCCTGCCCACCTTCCGGCCCGACCCGGGTCCCTTCCTCGTCGCCATCAAGCGCCTCGGCACCGCCGAGCTCTACCACGAATTCGACCGCACCTGCGCGCTCTTCTTCTCCCTCCTCCCATCCCTCCCTTCCCCGGGCCCCCTCCTCCGCGCCGCGCTCTACTTCTACTGCCAGTTCCGCAAGCTCGGCAAGGCGTTCCACGTCTACACCCTCATGCGCTCCTCCGCCGACCCGGGCGCGCGCCCCGCCGCCGACACCTACCACGCGCTCTTCACCGCGCTGGTCTCGCGCGGGGGCAACGACACCATGGTCCACTACATGTACATGGACACCGTCTCCGCGCTCTTCCGGCAGATGCTGGAGGAAGGGATCCCGCCGGACACCCGGTCGCTCAACGTGCTCGTCAGGGGCTACGCGCAGTCGCTGCACCTCAACGACGCGCTGCGCGTGTTCCACCAGATGGGGCCCAGCTACGGGTGCGAGCCGGACGCCTTCACGTACAGCTACCTGGTGCACGGGCTGAGCGAGCAGGGCCGGACGAAGAACGCCCGGCAGCTGTTCGACGAAATGCGGGGGAAAGGGATGGTGCCGACGGAGCCGTCCTGCAACGCGTTCGTCAGCGCGCTCGCGGTGGCCGGGGAGGTCGGTGAAGCGGAGCGGGTGATGTGGGAGATGGCCAGGTCGGGGACGGTGGTGGATCGTATCACGAGGAGCGCGTTGGTGGAGGAGCTGGGGAGGGCGGGGAAGAGGGAGGATGCCGACCGAGTGGTGAGGGAGATGGAGGAGATGGGCATTGTGGGAGTAACCGAGCGGCGCGCGCTCCTGTGTTCGGTTCATGACGAGGACGGCGACGAGAGGTTGGATGTTGACGAGAGTCCTGCCAGAGGTGGTCATTGGCGACGGCGAAGTGGTTAGCAACGGAGATCCACGCGATGAACCGTGTATTCCAATATATCCCTTTGATCCTAAATTATTTAAACTATTGACTCAAATTTGCCTAAGTATCAACTAAACATGGATGTATCTATTTTTAAAAAGCGTCTCGATACATGTAATATTTCGACAACAATTTAGAATCGGCGGGAGTACTATCGAGTTTTTTTTTTTCGGGGAGGAGTACTACCGAGTTTAGCTGGTGATGACCTGATGATTCGTCATGTTCTTGTTCAGAAGGAAAAAAAAAGCAATGTATTGAGAACCTGAGATGCAATTTTTTGCCAGTTGTATACTATAGTACTCTCATTCTCAAGGAGGAAATTGAAGCACTGATATCTCTTGACGACGGACAAAAACGACGACATGCTGTTGACAAATGAAAAAGGAGGAGCCTGGAGCGGCAGCCCGCATCAACGTCGCCTTCTTTGCCATTGTGCTGCGCTTCGTTTCGCCCCCCGCTCAAGTTCGGCGCTACATCGCCAGCCACATGGGCCTACAAACAAACCTACCGGGCCGATGCAAACCTGACAGGCACAGCCACAACTAAACCGAACCTCGAAGGATTCTGCTTCTTTCGACAGATTCTTCTTCGCTAAAAGAAAAACAGACTGACTGTTCTCCTTCGAACGTATAAAAACCATGATCCTTGATTCCTGACCCCAAATCATGCATTGATGCATACCCTCGCATTACCGAAAATATAGCAATTTCCTGTCTAATTATATAATCAGGAATCGTGCCAGCATTTGTTTAATGTATATGCAACGAAATGCATATTACTCAAGATGACCCTCTTTTCTTTTATTCAGAGAAAACCTCTCGCTGTTGTTTTGATTAGGTTACTCTTACAATCTTGCTTTCGAGAATCCCACGGGGGACAAGTTTATGACAAAGACCATGTTTGGCATTCTGATTCTACATAAAGGGGGGAAATGAAACTGCTCCACTTGTTCACCCCAAATGAATCATGAAATGATGTACTCCCTCCGATTCAGAATAAGTGTCGCTGATTTAGTATTTTGCTTATTCTTCAGAATGATCGGATGGAAGCCATTCTAGAGTGTTCCCGGTAGACATAGGTACAATCACCCCTGAACCGTATGTATAAGTTGTAGGCACTTTCCAAGCGCTCCTTCTCAGAACAATCTTCGAAGTGTTCCTTGGAAGACCATAAAAATCTGGCCCGTTGAAGCTTGTAAAGGCCTCAAGCTTATCAAGAGTACCAGCCTGAAAACCATAAAAATATGTCCATGATACTGGTTAGTACGGAATTTTAACATTCCGGTGTTTGGTTCTTTACCTGCAAGATTGTGAATTTGTAACAGACCTTAAGTAGGTGACCACACTAAAACCATAATTTCTTGTAGATGGTAATAATCCAGAGCAAACAAAATATGTGAGCACCAAAGAACGCGATAGGGATAAATATATTACCTGTTCAAATGCCTTCGCATAAAGAGAAAGAGCAACAGGAGCGCTATATATTCCTGCACATCCACAGGAACACTCCTTCATCCGTTTATCATGGGGAGCACTATCAGTACCCAAAAAGTACTGCCTGCTCCCACTGGTTACCGCAGAAACGATAGCTTGTCCTGATGTATAAGATTCAGAAACACTTAAAGACATGCGATACTGTAGAGAAATAAGAAAAGGGAAAAGGGAGCATATTTTCTATCATTGCACGCCACCAGTGCTATCCTACAAATGAAGTAATTGTTTCTACAATCCAAGGAAGTCCATTTTCATTTCTATATTCGAAATAGTAATGCTGGGTAAGAGCCGGATCTAATCACAACAAGAAAACATGATAATGTGATGAGCAATGTGATAAGTCTAGTTTTTTAACAGATGAAGGAATATCTAATAAAATGTTTTCAAGCATAGTTCCCACAAACAAACAAATGTTTTCAACCAAAGATATCTCATTGTGAACAATAAGGAATGGTAGGAAGTGCATCCAAAATATTCTGCTTACGACAGTTGGGAAGAATTAGACTATTAGAGACACGAGGATAGAAAGTTGTGTAAGTTACAATATGAGGGTGGCCAAAACATACTGTGAGTTTCTCTTTTCAGTACTGGCAAGCAATAATTGTGAGGCTGTAAACCACCCTGAAACAAGGCATTCCTGTTGAGAAGGAGATGCTGCGGAGTCACTGTTGCAGCAACATGTCCTGCAGACACAAAAATGTAATGACCATATATAAAGGGCGAACCAAAATATTAAGGTCATGTAACAGCACACACCTTCTTTGCATGATTCTACGAAGTTCACCGCATCCATCGTAGTGATATGTTCCATAACAATTTTCAGCTCTGGAAGCTTTTGTACAAGTGGTGCTAATATTGTCTCAATAAAAACCTTCTCACGGTCAAAGGTGTCAACATGAGGATCAGTGACTTCTCCATGAACCTGAAGTAAATGAGAAACAACCAAAGAGTGGCGATATGACTTTGAACATGAAAGAACCAACATTAGCAACTTGATGCAATACCCTTTTAATAAGTTATTAGGTGTTGTCAAGGCAACAGATAACAACCTCATTTAACATCTGAAGCAAAACTAGAGACCAACTTGGCACATGGACCGAAAGTTCAAGCATGTAGAAAGAAGAGCAACATGACTACTTACAAGCAAGGGCATTTCCTGTCTGATCATCTCCTCAAGGACAGGCAAGCATTTCCCCATTATATCAGTTACACCGTCTTGGGAGTTGGTAGTTGCTCCAGCAGGATACAACTTGACAGCAAAAACCACACCACTCTTTCCTAAAAACCAATACAATAAATTTAGCATGCAAACCGCCAGAACTTCATAATTCATGATTGGAAGAGCAACGTTAAATTTACAAGATGACACAAAATTGTAACGTACTGTAAGCACATTAATCATGTTGATTCTAGCTTCTCACAGATACTAATAATCTCATAACCAATACATTGCGCAAATATCGATCGGCACTGGGACAAATAAACACCTCAACCAATATTTGTGTTTACTATCATCTGGTTTTTTGCTAAGAGTTTGCTAATTGGGAAACAACAGCTGCAGATATTTGGCAACCACGGAACACGGCCATGAAGAACATGCAACTGTCTAACATCGCAGCAACAAACAGCTAAAGAACCGATTGTGGTAGAGAGAGTCCATACTTGCGAGCTTGATTTCTTCCGGGCTGGTGTTGTCAGTGAGGTAGAGCGTCATGAGAGGCACAAAGCTGCTCCCAGGAGGCAGTGCCCTGAGGATCTCTTCCCTGTATTCTACCGCACGTGCCGTCGTTGTAACCGGTGGCTTCAGGTTGGGCATCACGATGGCCCTCTCAAAATGCCTCGCACTGCCACACAGGAAACATTACAACAGTCTATTAGGCTTTTGAGACATTGTACCGAACGCTCCGTGTGCATTACCAAAACGAGTAAATGCCAAGCTAGTTGCAGACCTGTGTGGGAGCACAGCGGCGAGGACGTCGCCGTCGCGGAGGTGGAGGTGCCAGTCGTCGGGGCGTGTGATGGTAAGCTGCTGTGGCGACGGCACCGAAGCGGCCATGGCTCTCGCCCTCGTGTTCCGGCGGTGGGAAGTAGGGTGGATCCGGACCCTGTGTGGATGTGACAGCCGCAGGAAGCAGACCGAAGGATTCGGACGCGAGTGCGCGGAGATGCTGTCGGTGATCGCAGCCTGCATTGACTCCGCTTTATTCGAATTCGGTTTTTATTTACTTTCCTCTGCCTCCGCCTCCGGTGGCGAGCTCGGGCGTGGAGCACCGGGAAGCAGGAAGCTGTTGAGAAAGAGGACTAGAGGAGGAGATCAGGACAGAGTAACTCGCTTTCTCTGGGCCGTCGATCACGCTTATTGTCTTGTGGGCTTATTGGGCCTATTGGAGGTACTTAAATTTGTCTGCAAAACGAAAACGAAAAGAAACACTCAAAGTTCTCTTGATTTTTATTTTTTTAAATCTCAAAATATCATCTCTTTTTTGTTCTTGAACAAAAGCTCAAAGTTCATATTCTTCCTTCTTTTCCTTTTTCTTCATGTTTGAAAAAACTAGTCTTTTGTATCAATCTTGTTTCCTTTTTTCTTTGTTGACAATGTTCCGTCGTCGTTGCCAACTTGCCATTGCCCCCGACAAATATTCTCCCTATTGTGACAATAAGGTCTAAATGGTGAAACAGTTGTCAATAATAACATTTTTACTAGGGTAATGGTGTAGTTGCGGTATCGATCACCATTGTTTTATCGAACCATGACCTTATATCATCAAGTTTGCACCTAGAAATGATCCTTGAAATCAAAACCGTAAGCATTTGGTCTCTCAATTGCGCATCGTGACGTACGACGTGGAAAAACCGTGCTACCTGGAATCAAAACCAATTTAATACCGTTTGAATCTGGGAGAGCCGGAGATGGACCAAAAGTACCTGATTTTGCCAATTAAAAGGGGCGAATGTATACGATTTTGAGTTAAGTGACCATTTCTAATTCTTGTTAAAATTAAGGGACTAGAAACTTAATTTTCTCTATTGACAATGATACACATGATTTTTTCGCTGATGTCCTGAAAGAGGAGGAGGAGGAGGGAAGAAGCTATACCTGCAGCAAGCTTGGAAGGAGAAGAAGTTCGAACAATGAGATCCACTCGTGTCGTGCTCCCAAAATGCGACACTCCCAAAATGCAGGTACGTCGCTCTGCCTTAGCATTGACATCCACTCACGAACGTCACCTGCCACCCGTCATGTAGTGAGTTCGGATCTGGTGATACCGACTCATAGGGTACTCCTACACAATGCCATGCTCCGAAGCAATTTGGGCCATCCAATCTGAATCCAAGGAACGGAAGTACAACATTTGACAATTTTGCACGTGGCTCCTTAAGTTTTGTGTGGATCAACCCTCCCTACAATCCTTTCTTTAGTCCTTTTTCTATTCCACACCCTTAGGTTTTGCAGTGATTGGTGCTAACATATTTTTTTATTATCATACCATTTAAATAATTAATGCTAATGGAATTTCAAATGACTCGTCAATGAAATTTCAATGGCGTATCAATGAAATAATGGCACGTTTGGAATTTCAACGATGCGTCTGTGAAATTTCAATGAGATTTTAATTGCACGTTTGGATTTTCAATTGTGCATTTGTGAAATTTCAATGAGATTTTAGTCGTCTGGATTTTGAACGGTGCATCGGTGAGATTTCAATGAGTTTTGTTTGAAAATCGACAAGATATCAAAGAAAAATCTACAAACCTTCAATGAAATGAATGGAATTCTGTACAAATTTACAACAAATTTCACGAGCTGTTTCGGAACCAAGATATTTACGAGAAAACAAAAAACGATTCATCCGCAGTCAATGAAAATTGCATGGAACCAAAAGCTAAACCAAATCCATCCGCAATAAAAAAAGATTCAACCTAGGCAGCCGGAGAGAGCAACGTCAGGCGCCGCCGCACGGAGGAGGACGGGGCTGGCCGGATCCGAAGCAGGCAGCGGAGGCGCCGGCGGGGCGCACGAGAGGAGGCGGCGGCCGGGCGCCCTCGCACGGGGCCGGCCGGATCCGGAGGCAGGGGCGCGGCGCGCACGAGAGGAGGCGGCGACCGGGCGCCCTCGCCCAGGGCCGGCCGGATCCGGAGGCAGGGGCGCGGCGGCACGAGAGGAGGCGGCGGCCGGCCGGCAACCGGACGCAGGCGGCGGGAGCTCCGAGATGCCCGCGGATGGAGACGGCGGCGGATCCGGGCGCCGGCGAACGGAGGCGGCAACGTCGTCCGGGAGGAGGGCGGCTCCAGCTAGGGCTTGGGGGCGGCGGCTCGGAAGAAAGAGGCTCGGGGGAGATAGAGTGAGGAGGAGAGAGAAATGGGTGGAGCGAGGATTGATTTACACAAATTTTAAGCGGCTAACTGCAAAACTGTCAAACGCGCTAGTTTTTACTGAACGGCTTAGATTGATCCGGAGCATGGCATTATTTGGCAGCATCTAATGTCCTGGGAGCACTAGATATCTTCTCCATGCTGCATGTGCTACCCATCTATGGTCAATACTGGTCAATACCATATTACCATATAAATTGATTCTCCATCTAAGTGAAGTATGGGATAGATATACTCGTTCCGATTCTAAATTCTTGACTCAAATTTGTCCAAATATGAATGTATATCTTTTTAAAAATCGTCTAGATACATGTGATATTTCGACAATAATTTAAGATCGAAGGGAGTGCATTTCAGTACTTGTGTGTCCTTACTCCTTAACCATTTTGCTGATCAGACAGTCTCGCAATTAGAGCCCCCCGCGTACAACCAACCAAAAAACGTTCCTCGGTTCAGTGCACACGTCTTGCGCTCCTGCTACGAAATACTCGAGACACATACAAATCCAAACCTAGAACGAGAACGGCCTAGCTAGTCTGATTGCAAAGTACGGCGCACGCAGAGATGTCTTTTTTTTTCGCACAGAGATTTCTGGTCAAACCCAACACACGTATAAATCCACGGGAACCAGTCTCCGTCCATCTCCGGACAGGCCCCCGATCTCTGCCTACTGCCAGATAACTTCAAAATCTAGCGTTCTAGAGCAATCCTACAAGAACTCTGCATGATATGGGCATACCGTTGTGCTTGCCTCACCAAGTAGACCATGGACTGGGCCACTTTCCACTGGATCCACATGGATGTTGACTGGTAAGAATTGGCCATTTGTTCAGTCCTGATGTCCAGATCCGTTGGCCTGATTTTTTTTTCCCTATCGACCGAACCAAATTAATTGTCATGTTTTTATTTTTAAAATAAGTGAACATACACACTATACGTGTCTAGATACATGAGTACTAAGTTTCACATACTCCTTCCGATCCAAGTTAATTATCACATCTTAGTTTAGATATACATTTATCTAGACGTGTTTAAGTATGTATAGGTACATGCGTATGTGTACAAAAGTGCTGCGACAATTAATAATTTGGATTGGAGGAAGTACATCATTCTCTCCCCATCCCTCCGTTGGATGCCTATTTACTCAACACACCACCCATTTCTCCTTGCCATCCTTCCCACTCTGGTCACCGTTGTTCCTAAGTCTTTTCTCCCATAACTAGTTTGCCGAGTTTATATGTATTTTTTTTCATGATCTTCTTTTTTTTAGGTAAGGACGGTTGATCTCCGTCTTTCGATTAAAAGAAAAAACACTGTACAAAAGGGGATCGAGATGGATCCCCTAGAGGAGGGTGTGGGGGGGGGGGGGGAGCAAAAGGAAAGAAAAAGGAAACCGACGGAATTTGTTTACCTCACTGCTAACCCCAACCGGTGGTCATCATGTCTTCTAACTTGTTGAACCCTCCTTACATTACATGATTAGTCCTTACGTTACAGGATTAGTTTATCATCTCTACTACCTTTGCCCTCAATCAACAAATTTGTCGCGACACACTACTCTAACCACCAGCGGTCATCAATGGTCAGGGCTGCTATCACGTGAGAGGCCATCCCTACAAGATTGTGGATACAAAGAACCTCTTTCCCATCGTACCCAAGCCCTGAATCTTACATGTATCTAGACATCTTTTAGGAATATATACATCCATTTTTGTCAAATTTGGGACAAGAATTATGAAACGGCGGGAGTAGTTTCTACCGTCGATTTGGGACGCACTCGCATGAGTTGTGCTTGTCTTGCTAGTAGTATTTCACGCAAAAAAAAAGTTGAAGGAGCTAGAACAGCTAGTATATTATGCTAAGAAGCAAAATATTGGGGGAAAAAATGAAATTAAATACTCCTATAAACGATCAGCTGGCTTTAGCTCTATCCGACACAAGACATATCATGGATTCGCCGACACCGTAGGATCGTGGACGACTACCGCTAGCTACTTTACAGGAAATCCACGTTTATGTTGGAGTCCAGCGAACGGAAGAATCTCCAAATTATAATACTACCACGCGCCTCAGATCTCACCAGAAACACCTCCGTATTACTACTAGTCTAATCCTAAAGTCGTCTCTAATAATTGACCGATAAAAAAGTACTCTAATCCCTAAAGTAGTATTATAGGAGAAGTCCAACTCCATCCCCGATCCCAGCCAGTTCTGTTTTCTTTTACAACGCAGAGGGAGGATTCGTACCCATCCTCTCTCCCTTTCAGTTTCACCCACAACGCACAGGACGGACGCACACGAAAGGAGAGAAGGGCAAAGGAAAAAAAGAGGGTTCGGATTGGTGCCCGGGCCAGGGGACGCCTCCCCCCCCCCCCCCATACCTCGCAGCAGCAGCAGCAGGATTCGTTGAGCGATTGATTGCAACGTCCCGTGCCTCCGTCGCAACATTCTCTACCCCCTCCGGCCAAATTCCATTCCCGTCCCTTCCAACGTCCACCCACGTCCTCTCTCGGGACCGCGTCGTCCCGATTCTTCTTTCCCTCCCCCGTTCCGGCTGACCACGTCGCTGCTGCTGCTCCCCGGCCTCCACCCACGCCTACGTTCTTGCCTTGGCTGGCTCCTCCTCCGCTTCGGTTTGGATTCGGCTGTTTCTTCCGATCGGGTAAGCCGCTGTTAACGGTTCTTGGTTTCGGATTATTAGGAAGAGCAGCTCCTTTTCGATTTCGATACCTGTTGCGTCAAGGAGAGTGCTTGTGTGTGGCGTGCAAACGGAATTCGAATTCTGGGGTTTCCCGATTGCTTCCTGCCTCGGATTCACGTCTCTTGCTTTGGCTCCCCCTTTCTTCCCTGCATGTGATGGTTCTTGCACGCCTCTGTTTTTCTTTTCCGCCCTTTATACTTTACCTGCACGGTTTGCCGTTTGATCCTATCCTTCTTCCGTTTCAAAACCGTGGCTTTGAGTCCGGGGGAGACGTTCTCTTGCATTATCTGAAAAATAAAAACGTGGCTTTGACCAATCCGAAGCGTTGTTTTGTTCACGTTTGGCGACTTGAGAATTCCAGATTGATTTCAGAGTGTTTGCTTTTGAATTGATTCAGGTGTTTGCGGGTCTGCAATCTGACCCGGACTACGCAGCGCAATCCGACGGGCAGGAGATTCGGCATGCCATAAGAAGAGGGCAAATGTGGCGTCTGTTCAACGACCTGTGGGATGTTCTAGGATCCGGGTTTTTCTCATCGAGGTTCCTGTAACCCACTTCCCCCTTAATCCGCGGCAAGGAGGGGATCTCGGTCGCATTGAGGAGATAGATGGACGACGAGGATTACTCGTGGGTGCGGCGGACGAGATTCTCCCACTCCGTCGTCCGGTCGAACTCGGGCAGGGAGCAGTTCGGTGCCTTCGTCGAGCAGTTCAACCGCGGGGCGGCGCTCAAGCAGAAAGGGTCGGATTCGGGGTTCAAGCTCCACGGCTTGAACTTTGAGCCCAAGACGAAAACTTCTTCGGCCACCAACTCGGCGAATTCCTCTGTTCTAAGATCAAGGTCGTCGAGCGCCCAGCCCAAGGATTCGTCCTCGAACGGCAAACCGGCGCAGCACGACAAGGCCAGCGATCCTGGCCTCCCCTCGCAGCAGGCACTGACCAAGCAAGAAGACAGCTCTGGGAACGGGACGAAAGGGAGCAATCTGTTCGTCGACGTTTGCTGCCAACCCGAGGTCCAGGAATCGAAGGCTGAAATCCCTGTGCCTCTCGAGTTCTCCTTCCATCCCGACGAGCAGAGCTTGAGGCTGCAAAGGGTGTGCTCCAGCCCTTCTCCTTTCCCAAGCGAGAAAATGCCGGCCTTTGATGCGCCGCCAGCGCGCAGCTCATCGCTCAAGATCATCGGCGACGGCCGGCAACCGATGCTGAGGGCGAGATCCCCTATCCCAAGTCGTCCCGTTCCTCAAGTGTTCAAGGAGGCCAAATCAGAGAGCAAGAGATTCTCCACTCCACCGCCGCGTCGGAAATCTTTGTCTCCACCACGGGCGTCTCCCGTCGTTGAGCCGGCGAGGGCTCCGGGCAAGGTGAAACACAGGAAGGAGTGCAGGGACAATGGACGGGCGGCAAAGGCTGCTGCACTGAAGGTGCTCGAGAAATGGTCTGTGGATCGCTCGCAGCTGCTCATTGGGCATAGGTTTGCGTCCGGAGCGCACAGCCGTTTGTTCCATGGAATCTACCAGGAGCAGCCTGTTGCTGTCAAGTTCATCAGACTGCCTGATGACGAAGAAGAGGCAGAGTTGTCAGCTCAGCTTGAGAAACAGTTCAGCACGGAGATTACCATGCTGTCCCATCTCCATCATCGTAACGTCATTAAGGTAACTTCATGAGTCTCCATGTCAGTATCTTTTAGCATCAACCTCCATAGTCCATACTAGCTAGTTGTAATTTACTTCTGTGATTGTTAGTTTACTTTGGCTGCCTGTGCTTAAATCGGTTTCTTAGGTCAATTATCAATAGATTTTTACTTACTCGATTCGATATATAAAATTGTATAGGTCGAGCAGTCGTGTAACCTGTAACTCGTAGTTTCTGCAAGGAAATTAAGTTCTTTAGATCTCATCTCTGTGTTCCATCTTGACAAAAAAAATCATTATTTGTTTGTGTAGCTTGTTGGAGCATGCAGCAGTCCGCCAGTCTTTTGCGTCCTCACTGAGTTCCTTTCCGGTGGTTCATTAAGAGCGTTCTTACACAAGCAAGAGCACAAATCTCTGCCTTTAGAGAAGATCATTTCAGTTGGCTTGGATATCGCACACGGCATGGCATACATCCACTCGCAAGGAGTTGTCCATCGTGACGTGAAACCGGAGAACATCATATTCGACGGAGAATGCTGCGCCAAAATTGTTGATTTTGGTATAGCCTGTGAAGAAGCGTACTGCGACCCTCTGGCGAACGACCCTGGGACCTTCAGATGGATGGCTCCGGAGATGATGAAGCACAAACCCTACGGCCGAAAGGTTGACGTTTACAGCTTCGGTTTGATCTTGTGGGAAATGCTTACTGGCTCGGTGCCTTATGATGACCTTACTCCATTCCAAGCAGCCTTTGCTGTTTTTGACAAGGTATGCACTTGTCTAATTCCTATCTGCCACTGTTTTTTACTCCGTTCCTTGTGCGCAATTATATGGTCAACACTACAAAAATGGCCAACACAATTTTCCTTTTTATTGTTCCAGAATGTGAGGCCAACCATCCCTGTTAGCTGTCCAGCAGCATTACGGCTTCTGATCGAGCAGTGCTGGGCCTTGCAACCAGATAAAAGGCCTGAATTCTGGCAAATAGTTCAGTTATTGGAGAAGTTCAAGATGTTTCTTGATCGAGACGGGACACTCGACAACATGCCAAGCTCAAATTGCCAGGAGACTCACGATCACAAGAAATGGTTAGCCCACTGGGTCCACAAGCTCAAGCATAGCCATCATCATGACCTCTCTGGACCCCCACCACCAAAACTGCTGTGACTGTTCCTCCCCCTTTGAAACCTGTTCTAGGTAGTCTTCAGAATGTAATTATCAAAAGTTCCTTTTGGTATTTAACAAAGAAGTGTACAATTTGTTTGTCTCCATTGTTTCATAGCACGGTAAGTACTACTTGTCTGGCTTCAACCTTGCATCTTTTCATCTTTTCTTTCGCCTTTTATATACTGTTTGGTGAGTGGTGCCAGAATATGCATAGCAATCTGCCAATCTCCCTGACAAATGTATTTGTTCTTCTGTTTATTGGTCTGTCGCCAACGACTCATTCATTAAGCCCTTGTAAATACTGAGAGAATTCATGTGGCCTTTCTTTTAAAACTCTCTGTCCTGGGTACTAATTTGATATTTGGATATCTAAGATTTGGCATGGTAATCTGAAGTTCTGAACACAGCGAGATGTCTATGGTGTAAAGAACAGAAGCATATGCTGGCATGGCAAGTGATTACAAATATTTCAAGAACACGACATCAATAAAACGATGCAAAACTCTTACTTATTCGCAGAACGAAAGTTGTTTCATATCTACCTTTTTATAGTCCATCCGTTTCTAAATTCTTGTCGTTGGTTTAGTTTAAATTTGTACTAAAACAACGACAAAAATTTAGGAACGGGGACTATGATAACTTGGTCAGGTTTTGCATATCAGTCTGAACACCTACTGTTCGTTGCCTAGTGTATCAGTAACAGAGCATATCATGTAGGTGAATTTAATGTTTCTTCCTTTTATTGAAACGTGTACAGGAGCTGAGGAGCATGCTCTCTCTCTGGACATTATTGTCGAAATACATGTATCTAGACACTTTTAGGAATAGATATATCCACTTTTGGTCAAATTTGAGACAAAAATTATGAAACGGAGGAGTAGACATTATTGGTTGGTGGAATGGCATATCGTTTCAGTTGCTATACCATCTGCTTACAGACTTTGAGATTATGCAGCCACACATCTGATTCTCTGCTTAAGTTGTTAATTTGCCGTGCCATAAATTTGGAAGCATATGCTCCTCTCATTAACTATAATTTAAGTGGATAGTTTACTTTAGGGAAAAGATTCATTTCCACCCCTCCCCTACAGACTCTTGCGATAATCTAGATTTTCCAAGACCAATCCTAAAATCTTAGTTGGGATACTTTTGAGCTGAGCCATCCAATATCTTTAATCTAATTTCGTAATTGTATTTTCACAAATGTGGACAAACATTATTATATATTTTCCTTAATGACTGGTATACTTAGCAGGCTCTAACTATACTTATTATCTCCTTTAATTGGTACTCCCTCCGTTCCTTAAAGTCACATTAGTTTTTATTAAGACAAATCTTTGACCACAAATTATTATGTCAAGGTGTGATTTATATGACATGAAATTAGTATCGCCAGATTCGTTATCAAAAGTACTTCATGATACTTGTGGTTTCATGTCATATAAACCACACTTTAACATAATAATTTGTGGTCAAAGTCTTGTCTTAATGAAAGCTAATATACCAATCTTTAAGAAATAGAGGGAGTATTATTCTCTGATTCATTTTGTATACATAATGTTCTCTATTTATTGATTTTGTTTTTGGTGTGATATTTCTGTTACTAAAAGAACATGTCTTCACCCTCAAAATGGGCATGGTACCTATTTTCTTATAATCAGTGTTTTTTTTAACCTAGAATTCTGTGATCATTATATGTGTCTTTATCTTGTAAGACCATCTTGTATTTTTATATGTCTGATTTTTATTTTCTTCTCGAACATGTTTTGCACGTTTAAGGCAGATAATTTATACTCCCTCCATTCCTAAATACTTGTCGTGGTTTTAGTGCAAATTGCACTAAAACCACGACAAGTATTTATGAACGGAGTGAGTAGCTATGAACGTGATTTGTATTGTTTTGAAGTTAATGGAAGAAATCTAGACTCCTACAGCTTGTTTGGCATCCCTCATTTCGTTTCATTCGGTTGAATTTGAATTTCGAGTTCAAAAATCATGTTTCCTTACCACATGGATTTGTAGAGTGAAAGAGAATATCTAGAGAAATGATGACTTTTATCGAGAAATTGAGATTAGTTATAGTGTGATTTCATGAAATTTCAAATTAAATTCTTGTAGCCAATCCCGTGCCAACCAAACAAGTTATAAATCTAAATTGTATTTCAGAATTCTAGACCAAATGATGGGTGGCAACTGTCAAACCAGTTGCTATAGAAATTCAGAGATGGAATATATACATACTTCTTCTTTAATTTTAATCACCCCACATGCAGTTGATCTCTCTCCTTCAAGAACAGTCCATGAATTAACTTGCAATTTCCTAATCTACAAGCATCATACATTACATTTTCAAATTTGTTGCCATGCGCCATGCATTGCTCACACAACCACCACGGGGGCCCGGCCGAAGTCGAAGCTGAGCATGGACGCCCTGAACTTGGGCTGCTTCTCCGGCGAGGCGCCGACCGCCACCGCGTACTCCACGGCCGCCGCGGCCTCTTCCCGCTGGGTGGCCGTGCCGAGCCACTTGGACTGCATGTACTTGTGCTTCCTCCAGGGGCCCAGGTGCATGTTGTTCTCCTTCATGCACTGCTTGGCGGCGGCGCACATGGCCTTGACCACCCCGCGCAGCCTCTCGGCCCGGCCCACGAAGGCCTCCGGCAGCGCGGCCACCAGGGCCCGGTACCCGGCCCCGGCCCGCGCCACCTCGAACTCGGCCCGGAAGCTCGGCTCCACCACCACCCGCACCGCCTTGCCGTTCCGCGTCTGCACCACCACGTCCACGTAGCTGTGCTCGCCTGCACGTCACACAGGAAAAAAAGAGAAAAGAAGAAAAACGTTCAGCTTCGGTCTTGGGTTTTTGTTTGGCACGTCTCGTTGGTGTCGTGCACGGGTTTGGGAGTGCTTAATTTGAGCCAGCAGTTAAACGTGGTGGAATTAATTTGTGTGCACATCTGGTCGGGCTCGGGCGGAGTTGCATGATGTGGACTTGTCAGGTTGGAACGGCTGTTGCAAGTTCTTGTCACACAGGCGGTCAGGAAATAATGGAGACGGTGACCGGTGCCTGACATTTACTTGCTGTATCGGCGTGTTTTTGTAGACGGATGATGACTGTGTCCATGTGAGCCTCACATGTGGCTGTAGGGGTAGCAAGTTTATCGTGTTTTTTAGCACTGGTTATGGTTACTCCGGGAATATGCTCTCTGGTTTTCAGCTCTCAACAGTTAGAACAAAAGGAAACACTCTAGAGAGGGGCCAAATCTTTGACTACCCAAGAGTAGCAAGGTCCCTCGAATTGGTGCAACAAATTAGTCAGGCGTCCTACTCCACACAGGCAACGAGGCATGCGGATCAGGCTAACCGTTATATCAAGTTTCTACTAGAACAGAACTATAGAATCAGTCCGTCCGGTTAAGCATTGGGGAGCCGATAGGTCGAACGGAGTGGTGCCAGAGCTCTAAAGTGGCTCGTTCCTATGCTCTTTTCCTTCTGGGACTGTCAGCTCTTTGATTACGCAGTCTGAATTTGGCTTTCGAAAAAGGGAATACGTTGAAAGCAACCAATCTATTACCTGAAGGGATGTCCAGCGACCGTGCCCACTTGGACTTGCAGATAGCGCTGTTGTACCCGGCGCCGCGCAGCTGCTCGGCGACGTGCCGTAGCAGGCAGCTCCGGCAGTCCCCGGCCGCGGCCCGTCTCGCGCAGGAGCAGACGCCGCCCGCGGCGCGCATCTTCTCCAGGGCTTCCTCTGTGTCCGCTCGTATCCTGCTCTCCACGGTGCTGCTCTTGGCCAAAGCCTCCTGTGTACATACATATATGGCGTCTCTTGATCAGGATTCAGGTCAGGAGATAGGTAGTGCAGATTGCAATCCAAAGAATTGCCCCGATCAATCAATGAACACTGGCGCAGACTGACGAATTGGTCGGTGAAAGGAGGAGAAAATTAAAACCACTTACATGGAGCTGGGAGTGCTGGGCCTGCCAGAAGGCCTTGCTCTCGGCGGTATCGCCGCCGCAGGATCCCTCCTCCTCGTCTCCGTCGTCGTTCTCCGGCCATCTCTCCGTCTCTCCCTCCTCCAGGAAGCTCAACACCATGTTCGACAAGCTCATGTCGCTATCCATCGCCTCTCCCATAACCATCTCTTCTTGTGTGGGTGTGTGTTTCAGGTTCTGATCTATGTTGGCTCCTTTGATCGATCGCCACAGGGGAGGCTAATCCAATTCTATGGTGTGCTCAGCTGTGTTAGCTCAAGGTGCTCTCCGACTGGGTCGACCCGGCGTGGCTTTAAATATGGGTCGCCGGGAGCGTCGGGGGCCGGACGTGGAGAATAGGCAGCGGTGAAGCCTTGTGGGTACTGTGGGATGGGGCCTGGCGACATTGTAGATGAGGCGATGGATTGGAGACAGGGGGAGTAGGGCCCGCTTGTTGATTGGCGCACGGGAACAGCACGGATCCACGTCAGGTTCCAAGCCGGATTCTATGCGCGGGGGTTGTCCCGGCCGGATGACTGTCTCAAAAACAATGTCATACGGAGTACACAACTTGTTCCACTATAATCTGTGCTTTCTACTACGATACACAACAACCAAACAACACTAGTACTAACTCTCTGTAAAAGGGTCATCACCACATCAGAGTTTCCATAATTCCATGAAAGTTATGTGCCTTTTTCTCGCAACAAACCATATCGTGTGTTAGGTCCACAGTATCCTGATCAGAAGTCTGATCAGAAGTGTCCCAACTAGAAGAAGAAAAGAACAACAGCCTGGTTATAACCTTTTATTGCGCAGATCAAGAACAGGCTAGCAGAATAGCAAAACGGCACACAACTTTGCCCAGGATCCAGGCCAAAGGCGATCCCACAGCTACCCCTCGCCTCTCCCGTGTCGGGGGGACTCCAATAATTCCACGACGGGGCCCCCTCTCCACGCTGGCATGATTGGGTTCGTGTTGGCGTGTTGCGGTCATCCGCGCGGCGATGCTGGGGACAGCGCCGCCGGGCCGCCGCAGCGGGGAACGGACGCTTCCTCCTCTGCGGCTTGATCGGTGCCTCGGTACCTGCCTCCTCCGGCGGATATGCCTCGCACCGGCATCTCCGCGTGGAATCTCGCAAAGGAGAATTAGTACAGATCTCGACTAATTCAGGGCTACTGCGTCACGTGTACCGGCAAAAGCATGATGCACAAGGCTGTTCGATCGGTGAATATCCTTTTTTGTGCAGCGGATATGTTTCGCGAGACTGATGATTTCCAGCCGTGCAGGTCGATCTCGCTCACTGATGGGGAGGATTAGATATTAAATTCGTCCTAGTATTAAATTTACTTATGCATGATGGTCCAGGTCGATCAATTGATTTCCTATATATCCTGGCCATCGCTCTCGTGAAAAACGCGTTCCTGGTTGCAGAGATGAGGACATTCTTCCATTGCTAAGCTACGATTATACTGTCATAGTGTCATGCGTACATATCTTCGCCAGCGGTGCCTAGGCGGTGCTTGCTTGGTTAACATTATCTTCGCCGTGTGAACCGCGAATGAATAATACAACTTGACCAGTAGATAGATCTTCTATTGATACAGTGACATTTGTATATACACATCTCTTACGCTTGAATCTGAACACACTGCACGTTTTATTCCACGCATATATAAATGGTGTGCTGATACACATTCTCCATAATGTATTGCACCCGTATTAGTCGCTTATGCATGTATATTGACCATTTGACCCTGAAGATATGTATGTACGGTGTACCCGTGGTTTGGGCCATAGTGCTTTCCAACAGGCGAGATTGGTACCAGCACCGCACACCGAAAGGAATACTGTAGTACAACTTGTGCAGAACCAGACTAGAACAACCAGGCTAAACAATCACGGCCAGTTACATGACTAGTACATGCTCGGCCAGCGTGCCATGCAGATTAAGATAAGTGAATACGTATGAACAAAACGTATATACAAAGTTCCCTGCATCTACTTGCATGATGAAATAGCAACACGTTAAATTTTAATTCCACATCTTTCCTTCTGCAATTTCTGAACTGAAAGTGCCTCCAAGCAATTCTAAGCTAAAACACCGAGGGCACAGCTGCCGAGCTTTAAATTTTTATTTTTAAAAAATAAACAGTACCACTGAAATGGCTGAACACTACTACAAAACAGTATATATGTGACGAGTCATCAGTAACGGGCATACCGAGCACGTCACTGATGACCCCTTATCGGTGACGGGCGTGGTATGCCCGATAAGGGGTCATCAGTAACGGGCACGTAGAACCCGTCACTCATGACCACTCATCAGTCACGGGCTCGGGAGACCCGTCACTAATGGTTTGATGTGAAAAATAACAAAATTAAAAAAAAACACATCAGTGGTGGGCCTGAAATCTAGACCCGCCACTGATGAGCCCCGGAGACATTTGAAGATTGAAAAAGTCATAACTATTTCATAAAAAATCAGAGAAATGTGATTCTTTTTCTTGAAGTCTTATTTTTTTGTTGATTAACATACTGGAAAAATAATATCAGATGGTAACATTTGAAAAATGACCTATGTAGTACGATCTTGTTATTTCTCATAGTTGAACTTTAGGTTTTTAAACCAAATGACCAAAGTTTTGTCCATTTCTATGCCATAGTTCATGATAATGTACTCATTTTTTGCACAAATGTGATTCTTTTCACGACCCTGCGTGACTCTGCTCACGCAGTATTAAAAAAAATCATGCGGCCTACACTGAACCCACGCTAGGGACTAAAATAACCTAGACGTGAGGGGAAGTGTTGAGAATATAAATATATTGACTAGGCTCTTTTCATCCAGAGGATCAGGATTTAGCTACCTTCAGCTAGAGCAATTGATCAGAGAACTGTTTACCCCGCATGGATGACCGTAGACCTCGGACAAAAGCTAGTCCTTTTTCTTTGTTCTTTATGCTCCCTCGGTTCCAAAAAATAAGATGTACTAGCTTTGTTCCAATTCAAACTTATTTAAATTTGATCAACACTATGAAAAAAATATTAATCTTTACAATATCAAAAAGGTAGACCATGAAATATCATGTTAGATTTAATAAAAATATTTTCGAGTTCAGGATGTTGGTAGGTTGTTCTATATATAAACTTGATCGAACTTTAAGAAATTTGACATAGGACAAACTAGGACATTTGTATTTTAGAACATAGGGAGTACTTCGTTATTATTATTCCCTAGAATATTGTAATGCATTATGTTGCCATGTGCATTTTTGCAAATTGTATGAATTGATATCGCATCGATGTCAACGAAGTTTCCGTTACTGACAAAAGTTCTAAGCTATGCACAGATAGAGAAACACATCTTTGTGTGGTGGTGGTGGAGTTGTGGGTTTTGCGGGTTTCCCCTACAGTTTTTCATGAGAAAAAAATAGTGGAACGAAAACAATGCTCACTAGCTAGTGAATCGAAAAATAACATATGGATAGACTAAGTTTATATATTGTTAAGTTCAGAAGATGCATTGTTCCCCTGTGAAATTTAGGTATCTCAATGAATGCCAAACGTACGATATAGAAAAATGGAACGAGGATCATTGCTTCCTCTGACGAATCATAAGGAAGAAGAAAGAATACAGGAAAGAAAATAAAATGTTCGCGTTTAAAACAACAACGGCCAATGGGACATGAGTAGTAGGGTCGATGATGTGAAGCCTTGTCTCTGGGTTAGCTTCCTCCGGATAACAACGCCAACACTCGTTGAGCCCTCTTTCGCTGCTCCTTCGGATTAGCTCGTCTTGTTCTCGTCCTCGTCCGATGCACCGTCACCAAATGCTGATAAAGTGATAAGCACCATTGTTAAACAATTCGAGTTAGTAGGGCAATGATGCTGCGAGGCAGCGAGGCCCGTGGATTCAAGTGAACATATGTTTCTAAGTTGGTATAGTACCTTACCGATTGATAGAGTACTCTTATCGATATAATAAAATCTGAATTTCTTTTCGATGTGCCAAGATGTAGGAATGATTCACTAAGGATTTAGGCACCGCACGTGAAAGTAGCGTATACTGACCAGCGGAACTAGTAGCACACTAGTACCATGCTTGTACGAAAATGTTAAGTTCGAGTTGATTAGGTCATAAGAAACGTTCCAGGAGCACTTTTGGCCATTTTTATACGTACTGTTTTTTATTTTTCATTTAACGTCTTGAGAAAGTTATGCAATTCAATTCCCATGTTCTTGGTATTGGTTAGATACTTTCTTTACCCAAAATTAATTCGTGATTGCATCATCCCATTTCTAACAAAATAATGAAATGTGATTTATTTTTTCTAAAACAGACCTGCCGGCCTACCGTGGCTCACCATCGCGAACCACCGAGCCACCGCAAAACCGGTGCATGTTGTAACCGCTACAGGCCATATGGTAGACACCAGACCGAGGATCACACGTACAGTGGACAGTCCACGGGACTCCACCGGTCTCTTCTCGAACGGGAAAACATGTATAACCACATGCTGTTTGGTTTGCGCCCTCAAAACATGGTGCCTAAATTTCCCTGGGTTATGCCTGAAAGTTGTTTGGTTTGTGGCCTGAGAAATATAGCTAGCCTGGCCTGGCCAATCTGACACCACCCTTAGCCTGGACTGACAGAATGCATTTTGTTTAGCCTCGCTGAGGCCTCCAAAATTGAGCACCGGCAGCAGCTGAATGAGCACTAATTTCACCTTAATTAGAGAAACACGCAGCCACATGTTCACTTTTGTCTTGGACCGGAAAACTAAGCATCTTCAGACGCAGACATCAATCAAACAACACATACGGATGCGTGCCTGGCCAGGGGAGAAGTATCAAACCTTCGTGCCGTTATCAGGCATGGAGCCCAAGATGGCAACCAAACAGCCCACAGGATGCAGGCCCGCCCTGCTGCACGCGCCGCTGACGTTGCGTTAATCATCTCTGGGCTTGCAGAGCGGCAGCCCACAGGAGAAGAAGCCCTCGGCGAGGATACGGTTTCTTGTTCTATCCACAACAAACAAGCAGGCTGTATGTGGGCACGGACGGAAGGGCGTTCCCATATTACATTACGGCCCAAATAAGCGTTGACCTAGATGAGTTCATGAGAGGCCCAGGCGCGCGCTGAGAAAACGCTTCTCCGGCGGCAGCACTAACGCGGAACTCATGCGCCAATCACTGCTGAAATCGAGCGTTGTCGGTGTTTATTTTCCGTGTTCTTCGTGCCTGTCGGGCCAACACCGGGCAGCGTCGCGACGACACAATTCTAGCCACGATGACGGAGGCAAGGCTGGCATAATTATATATGCCGGCATATATACTAAGCTGGCATGACAATTTTGTCTTATGAGTTTGCAGAATAAGGACGAGCGTTTTTCGTCGAGATCTCTCAACGGTCTTATCCTGACCATGCGGTGCAAAGTAAAGCAGCGCCATCATCATCTCAGGAAAAGCGGTCAACGCTTACGTACCGATGCCAGACAACTGCAGAGAGAAAGCACCGAAAAAGAATTTCTGACGGAAGCCCGCAGAGGATAGCGATACTTTCTGCAGGGTGTTAGGGAAAAGTAAAATTGTCTTGTCCCCCACGGTGCCACCCGGAGGGAACCAAGCCGCATGCCTGGCGGCCCCCAAAGAAGATGGCGTTAGACTCGGTCCACATGTAAGTGTGACATGGGCGGCCTATAAATAGAACCTTACACCTCTGTAGAAAGGGGGTTTGCACTTAGACCTTTAGGGTTTCTCATCCTCCTCCTCCTCCTCCTCCTTCTTCTTCTTCAAGAATACAGCTCAAGGAGCGTCATTGTAGAGCTTCTCTATCTCGGTTAATACAATAAAGTAGGAATAGGAGTCTTACCTCGGCAAGAGGGCTCCAAACCTGGGTAAATCCGTGTGTGCTTGTGCAACTTGTGCGTGTTTCTCTTCACATCCTCCCTCCTTCGGATCCTCCATCGTCCATCGGCCCCAAGTTAAGCCATCCTATGGCATCTGCCGTGACACCATCACGACAGTTGGCACCCACCGTGGGGCCAGCAGCGGCGCTGGTTGGAGTTTTCATCCGGACGGGAAGTTTCCTCGTCACCGGAGAGCGCGTGGTCTCCGGTTTGGTCTAGAGATTCGGCTCTCTGGGCTTCATCGACAACAACGCGGGGTGTTTCAACGGCGCATCGCTTCCCTGTGCAGGCCGCTTTATCAATTTCGGCACGCACGAGGTTTATATTGCTACTGACAGTCCCTGCAGGTGCCCAGAGCAGGTGGTGATGGCCGAAGATCCCCCCGCCATCTGCACGGTCCGCGGCCAGAACGACGACTGCCCCGCTGACCGTGTGGAGGTCATGGTGATGGCTCATGGCGTCGATGCGGGAAGGGACGATGCAGGAAGTGGCGCGGTCCCAACCAAGTCCGGCAGAACGGCGAAGCTCCCTTTGGAGAAGCCGGAGAACATCGCCGCTCAAGCCGGCACATCGAATCTGCCGCCGAAGCCAACTCAGATCCAGGCCTCCATCGAACGGTTGACCGCGCCGGTAGCGTCGAACGCTAACCCGGCCCAGCTGCCGACGGAGTTGGAGTTGGAGAGTTAGAAGCTGCTAAAGGAAGCAGGTGATGTCGCTCACGCTCGACAACAGCTCGACATCTCGCTCCGTGAGTATAACAAAGCCCATGGTTTTAGTTCTACTGCGTTTACTAACCCTAGCCGAGTTGGGGAGGTGCGTAATCATGGTAAGAACTTGAATGCCGAGATGACAAGAGATGGTAGAGGTGCACCAGCAGCGTCGGCAAGTTTTTGCCTCGGCACTGAAGCCGAAATACAATACCACTGTCAAAAATCTCAGGGCTGCCGAGACTGCGGCTGAGGAGTTGCCGATCTTACGGGAGACACACTTCGGCAGCACCAGCTGCGCGTGAAAGAGCTACTCAAAACAGCTAACGAGCAGAATGAGACGTATATGAGAATGCACGACAAACCCGGCATGTGTCAAGTTATTCACTCGGCTGCAGACGTCGGTGGTCGCGTTGACAAGCAAGCGTCCTCACCTGGTGGCAAACGGGACAAAAGCGTAAACTCTGGCCGGAATAAGCAGCTGGAGCGTTATGACCCGGCTCTGGCAGAGAAACAGATAGTCAGAAGGGTTGATGACAGCTAAAGCGGCCTGCGTCCCGGCGACAATCGCCGCGACCAGCAAGAACGTTACTCGTTTGATCATGGACACCGACCTCGGGGTCTGGCACCCAATACTGCTGCAGGACGGCAGGGTGTCGGGCGCAACCCCCCCTATCGAGGTGAAGATCGCCGGTATGATCGTTATGATGACGGGTACTCGGCTATGGGCGATGAGGGTTATATCAGGCGAGAGCGTGACAATCTCGGCCCGCTCGGAGCCCGAGTTGGGAACAGACAAGTATCACCTCTGGATGCCCGACATCGGCCTGACAGAATTTATTTGTCCGAGCTTCTAGAGGAGCAAGGCCCTCCGGGACCGCGTTACTTTGCGCATCGGATCATGAGGGAGAGACCAGCCCCGGGTTTCCAGCTGTCCAGGGGTACGAGAACGTATGACGGCAACACTAAGCCGAAAAATTGGCTGGAAGACTATGTCACGGCGGTGAGCGTGGCAGGCGGCAACCGCAGATGGGCTATACGTTATGTACCCCAAATGCTGGTAGGACCAGGAATGATATGGCTGAACAACTTGCCGGAAGGCAGCATCAATTGCTGGATAGACTTCGAGGAAGGTTTTGTCAGCAATTTCACTATCACTTACAAGAGACCAAATCGTCCTCAACAATTGTCCATGTGCAAGCAAAGAGACAACGAGACTGACCGGGATTACCTAACCAGGTGGAACAATCTCCGCCATTCCTGCGAAGGGATAGTGGAATCGCAAGCCATAGCGTGGTTTGCCCAAGGATGCCAACACGACAGCATGCTATGGCAGAAGCTGCAAATTCACGTCGCAGCATCCAACAATGTTGCTGAGTATGAGGCACTTGTTCACGGACTGAAGATGGCGAAAGAAATTGGCGTCCGCCGGATTCAATGCTTTGGTGATTCCGATCTGGTCGTCCAGCAAGCTTCCGATAACTGAGATGCATTGGACGCCAACATGGCGCTATACCGGTTCCATGTTCAGAAGATCAGTGGCCACTTCGAAGGGTGTGAATTTCACCACACACCTCGGACGGAAAATGAGGCAGCCGACACATTGTCGAAACTCGGCTCCACACGACAGGCTATTCCGGCTGGTGTGGCGTTAGAGCATTTGCGCAAACCATCCATCAAGCTATCACCAGAATCGGAGTCCATATTTATCCCGGCGAGCTCAGAGGCCGACGGCACCCCCATGGACATTGACAGCGGCAACAATTCCAGTAACCCGGGGACTGAGTGTCTTAATTCGGCAGAAGCAATGGCGATTGAGCCAATGGATATAGATGTACCGGATGAGCCGATCTTCACTACTCGTCCTGTGCCGGCTTGGGCGCAACCGATAATGTCTTACCTCAAAGATGGGAATCTCCCGGAAGAGGGTGTCGGCAAGACAAATTTAGAGAAGGGTGAAGGCGTACACCATCATCAATGTCGAGCTTTACAAGAGGAGCGTCACTAACGTCCTACAGCGATGCGTCGAGCCGAAAGAAGGGCAAGAAATACTCCGGGATATTCATCAGGGTGAGTGTTGTCATCACGCGTCTTCGAGAACGCTAGTGGGCAAAGCTTTCCAACATGGTTTCTACTGGCCGAGTGCACTGTAGGAAGCAGAAGATATAGTCAGGAAATGTAATGGCTGCCAGAGATATGCTAGCAAGATTCATATGCCGGCATCCGAACTCAAGACTATTCTAATCACTTGGCCGTTTGCTGTTTAGTGTTTGGATATGGTGGGACCGTTCAAGCGGGTGCGAGGAGGCATGACGCATATCCTGGTTATGGTCGATAAATTCACCAAATGGATTGAGGTGAAGCCGATAAAAAAGTATGACGGCAAAACCGCGGTGTCATTTCTGAAGGATATCATTTTGAGATACGGGTACCCGCACAGTATCATCACGGATAATGGAACGAACTTCGCGGAGGTACCTTTCACACGATTCTGTGCGGAGAAGAAAATCCGGCTGGATGTCGCTTCCGTAGCACATCCTCAATCCAATGGACAAGTTGAAAGAGCAAACGACATGGTTTTAGCCGGCATAAAACCTCGGCTAATTGAGCCATTGGAACGTACTCCGGGATGCTGGCTGGACGAACTCCTGGCCGTGCTATGGAGTCTCAGGACGACTCCCAATCGCTCTACAGGCTACACGCCATTCTTCCTCGTATACGGGGTGGAAGATGTCGTACCAGCCGACATTGAACATGACTCTCCATGATTAACCATGTATACGGAAGCCTGAGGTAAAAGAGGCCCGAGAAAATGATGTCGACTTGCTCGAAGAAGCACGAGAACTGGCTTTATCTCGGTCGGCCATCTATCAACAACACCTAAGGCGTTATCACAGCCGAAAGGTCAGCCCGCGAGTTTTCCAGGAAGGAGATCTTGTCCTCTGACTTGTGCAACGCACAGCCGGCATGCACAAACTATCACCTCCATGGGAAGGACTCTTCATTGTGAGCAAAGCGCTCCACAATGATTCCTATTATCTTATAGATGCACAAGACCCCAAGGCGGACAGGATGGACCGGTCAGGCGAGGAGACCAAGAGGCCATGGAACGTAGCTTTGCTTCATTCTATACTTGAGAGCTGAGTATTTGTATCATTTTTTCCTTATGCTGAATGTTTTAAGACAATGAAATTATCCGCCGAGTTCTTAAAAGAAACTCGGGGACTTCCATATCATTTAAGGGCTGAATTGCATTTATCTTTCGTATGTCGGCGTGGCTTAGTTGCGTAATCTTATATCGGTATAGTAGTGTGTCGGTGTTAGAAATCCCCTCTATGACTTCGCTGTTGTCCACCAAGTCATACTCGTACGGCACCCCTGCTGCTGCTGGTGGATCCTTCTTTCGGCGGGCCGTCCTCACGGCCTCTTCGGCACCCTCGAGGGATTGAGGGAAGAATTCTGGCAAAGACAGGCAAATAGTAGTGAGTTTCGGCACCCTATCGCTATTACTCGGACAAATGATCAGATGAGGAGATTTGCACCAAGGTGACTTACTTGTCAGCATGTTGTCAATTTTGATGAGTTCGAGCTAGACGACCTTAAACAGCTGGGTCTTCTCGGCATCTTCCAACTCGGCGGCAGTGGCGCAGGTCTCGAGTTGGGCAACTAGACCCTTGCACTTTTTCACCTCACTTTCCGGGCAGATCTTTTCATCGGCCTAGGAAGAGAGGGCCGAGGTGAGTTGACCCACCTCGATTTGGTGCGCCTCGGCCTGCGCCGCAATCGGCGCCTGCAGCCGGGTTATTTCCTCCCGATGCTGCTCGGCCAGCCGAGTCTTCTCATCTGTTTAGCAGACATATATTACAGAGGCTGACTTCTAATATGGATGAAATCCGGAATAGGGATGAAGTGTTACCTTGGACCTCGGCGACGCGCTTCAACAGCTCCGCCACTTGAACGGTGTCCCCGGCTGTGAACAAGAACAAGTGTTAGTCTTTGCCGAACATTGATACTCGGACAAAGATCTTATTCCGATAAAATATACTTACTTTGTCTCTTGCGGTCAGCCTTCAGAGCCTCGTTCTCCGCCTCCAGCTTCTTGTACTTTGCAAGCAAAGTCTTGAAGGTAGCAGTGCGTTTGTTCATGCAGGACTACGAAGCAACAATTCGCTGGTAAGTTTGGTACAGTAAAGAAGTCGACAATTACAAGCTTCAGGCCGACTATTCTAAACCCGGCCTAAATCTCGGGGAATAAGTGTTTGAAGCTTCTAAAGCTTCAGGCCGACTATTCTAAACCCGGCCTGAATCTTGGGCAATAAGTGTTTGAAGCTTCTAAAGCTTCAGACCGACTATCCTAAACCCGGCCTGAATCTCGGGGAATAACTGTTTGACATTTCTAAGTGCTGGAGAGTATTTGAAATTTTAAGGGGATAAGCTTCAGGCCGACTAATTCTTACTAGCCCAAAACCTCGATGACTAGGAGTATGGGTACTATACTGGAATTGAAAGAAAAATATTTTAAGGAATTCTTCATACCTCGGCAGATCGGCTGGCCTCAAACAAGGCCACCCTTGCTTGGTACATCCGGGTGGCCACCGATCCTGGAGTCGCCGCGGGTGGAGGTCCCACTAGCGGGCTTTGCCGAGCCGCTTGGAGGGTGCTGGAGGTCACCTCGTAACTGTCGGCGCTGTTCCAGTCCATTACGAACTGGCCCAGTAACCCCCAGCTGTTCCCGCTGGTCGTCCGGAGGGGAACCCCTTGATGCCTGTCGGAAGGCTGCAGACCAGTGGAACCCAGAGCTGCCAATCCTGCCGCGGCAGCGGGGCCTTTAGCCTTCTTGGCCCGCGCGGCAGCAACTTGGGCGGCTTTCGGCTGTGATGGAGATGGAGGCGGTGTCGGAGTCGGCTGTGGTCCTTGGGGTTCCTGGGGACCCGTTGTTGGCTGTCGTGGCGTCTCCGAGGCTTGCGGCTCTGTCGACGTCTCGACTGCGGCTGAGGAAGGAGCGGCCTTGGTTGCCAAGGCTCCGGCCGCAGGAGTCTTCGTCTGGCCGACGACCGTGGCGTCGACGCTCGGCCCGACGTCCCGGGCGGGCGATGTCGGATCCGCGGCGGTTTTGGCCTCACCCGTGGCTGGGTTTGAAGCCTCGGCACGGGGAGACGGAGCCGCCGGGATCTCAGACGCAATGCACGTCTGAGATTGCGTGGCCATCAGAGCCTCCCTGCAGAAATAAAAGTTAGTTGCTTGCTTGATAACAAAAGAAGAAACTGACATCAGAGGTTGAGATAATATTGGCCTTACCCGGCGATCAGGGGCTTAGGCTTGGGGCCACGTGCCGCAGTTTTCTTCCGCTTCACATTCCGCGAAAGATCTTTCTCGGCGGCGCGCTTCGAGACTGCGCACCTCTCCCGGACCGGCGCTGCAGCGGCGCCAGCATCCGATGCCTCGGCAGCAGGCTCGCCCGAGTCGGCTATTTACGGGATAAAGCAAGAGTAAATACTTTGCTAACAACTATGGTAAGCATTACAAGGGAATGTCAGAGATCCTTACTCTCTGTACGTCGAGGGCCGGCATGGGCGATCGGCATGAAGTCTTCTGAATCCGGATCTTCAGCGTCGATAGACCTGCGCGGGGCTGCGAAATGTTTGTCCGGGGAATTCCCGTCTTCGCGTCGCTGAAGAGAGAACCTCTGCACAAAGAAGTCAAATTGAAGCGAGAAAGGTATTCGTCAGATAAGGGCCGGCATAACCATATGTCGGATATGAACAAGAGATAAGTAAAAATTAAAACTTACCGAAGGAGCGCGGCGATCCCGGCTATATGCCGGCATACCCCATGTCCATTTCTCGGACATGTTCGTCTTGGCGATCGCCTTGACCCGGTGCCGGACTTCAGCGTGGGTGAGCTTGAAGGCCGACACCCTGTCCGGGTCGAATTGACCGCCATAGAAACACATCTTGTGTACCCGACGCTGGAGTGGACACAGCCGCCGGTGCACAAAAGTGGCCAACAGATCGTCAGCCGTCATCCCGTTGTCCTTGAGCTTGAGGATGGCGGCGTGGATCTCGTTGACCTCCGGGAGGCCCTCCTTCAGGTTGTAAGACCAGTTTCTCTTTTCCTCCGGTGGGGCGACTTCAAATCCCGGCAGATTGAACTTGTAGGCTTTAGAGAAATTTTTAACATAGAAAAAGGTCTTGAACCATTTTTTACATGACTCAAGACCCTGAATCCAGGGGAAGGCGGAACCCCGTGAGGAATGACAGTGGCGGCGCCGCATTGCGTCATCGGTTTCACGGCGCCGGGATTGTCCTTATCAGGAAGAACCTGTGGCCGGAACATGAAGTACGGGGACCACAGGTCGATGGAGGGCCAAAGGCTGAGATAGCCTTCGCAGCAAGTGACGAATGCCGAGAGAGTAAGAATGGCATTCGCCGGAAGGTGGTGCGGCTGGGGGCCAAAGAAATCTAGGAAATTCCTAAGAAAATCACTAGCAGGAAGTGCAAAACCGTGCTCAAAGTGAGTAGGAAAGACAACGCGCTCACCAGCCTCTGGAGTTGGCACGGTCTCGCCGCCGGGAATCCGGCACTCAACGTCTTCCGGGATCCGCCGGGAGCGGCAGAGCCACTGGATGTCCGCCGGAGTGACGTCCGAGCCCTCCCAACTCGCTCGCTCGGAGCCAGCCCTCTCTTCAGCCTGCTGAGCAGCAGGCTCGACAGCGGGGTTGCGAGAAGAAGACACCATGGATGGAGAACAGATCTAGGGTTTGGAGGATTCGGTGAAGATGGTGCTTGCGCGAGGCTTGTGCTAGCAAGCTAATGTGGCAGAGACCCAGATGGGTGCGAGCGAACCGACGACAGCGAGTTCGGAGGCGAGAAACCGCGGCGGTGGGGAAGCTCGGAGCTAGGAGGTGGCGGCGGAGTGCGCGAGGAGCAGGAGAACAGAGGAGGACAAAGAGTGCGAGGAGTGCGAAGGGTTTTCTGCCCTCGCCCTCCCCTGTTACTTATACCCGTGGCGCAGTAATGCGGTGCGGGTTCCCCGTGCCCACCACCTCAGTGGCTAACGGGAAAATTGCGCACGATTTGGGGCAGTTATTCCCATCAAAGCGCACGCTTGGTTACTGCACGGCGTGACGCCGAGAATCCCGCAAGATCTGAGAGGATAAGTGTCTGTGTGGGAACCGAAATTCTCCCATTAATGGCTCTGTCTACTTTACTGTCCGATGGGATGGCGCGCTTGCCTCAAAAAACGCAATGGCAGTAACTCCTGCCTTATCCTCCTATTAGTTTAAAGGAGTGTATTATCCGAGTCACGGGCGGCATCTATATCAGCAGTAGTAAGTTTTCAACTGTTGGCCATGGAGGAGAAAAAATCTCGGCTAAGGCCTGGATAAGCACGCCGACCCGGAATGTCGGAATGGATTGATCTTGGATAGGAGAACCTGGGGTTGTCTCGGCATCTTTCTCAGCTAAGCCCGACATTCCTCTCTGTTGGACCGCAACAACTTCGGAGACTAGTGTCGAGGGGATGACCCCGGGTAAGGTCATGGCGACACAATTCTAACCGAGATGACGGAGGCAAGGCCGGCATCGTAAAGTCAAACTAACACTAAGCCGGCATGGCTATTTTGTCTTATGAGTTTGCAGGATAAGGACGAGCTCCTTGATCTCGGCGATAGCCGAGATCTCTCGACGGTCTTATCCTGACCACGAGGTGCAAAGTAAACAGCGCCATCATCATTTCAGGAAAAACGGTCAGCGCCTACGTACCGATGCCAGGCAACTGCAGAGAGTAAGCACCGAAAGATAATTTCTGACGGAAGCCGACAGAGGATAGCGATACTTTTTGCAAGGTGCCAGAAAAAAGTAAAGTTGTCTTGTCCCCCACGGTGCCACCCGGAGGGAACCAAGCCGCGTGCCCGGTGGGGCCTAAAGAAAATGGCGTTAGACACGGCCCACATGTCTGTGTGACATGGGCGGCCTATAAATAGAAACTTATCCCTCTGTAGAAAAAGGGTTTGCACTTAGACCTTTAGGGTTTGAAAAATATAGTTCAAGGAGCGCCATTGTAGAGCTTCTCTATCTCGGCTAATACAACAAAACAGGAGTAGGAGTCTTACCTCGGCAAGAGAGCTCCGAACCTGGGTAAATCCGTGTGTGCTTGTGCAACTTGTGCATGTTTCTCTTCACGTCCTCCCACCTCCGGATCCTTCATCGTTCATCGGCCCCAAGTTAAACCATCTTATGACATCTGTCGTGACAGCACCACGACAATGCCACTCCTGAATCGCGGGGAACGATTGGTTTGGCAAGCCCGAACCGGAGCGAAACCACACTTCATTTTCTATTTTGCGAGGAAGGAACCACACCTCATCCACCGTCTGAATACTGAGATGCGTTAACACCTAATCCAGCCAGGTACGGAAGTGGTTAACCAATTGTTACTTTGAAACTGACTGTAAACCGGTCATTACTATGGTCTATGGCAACAGCCAACGGATGCACGGTTTACTGAATTTTTTGACAGGAAGCAGATGAAAAAGAGCTTTCTACCTGGAACGAATGAGTTGAATACTCCTAGTTAGAACTTACTGTCAGTTTGGCAAAAACTGACAGATTCCTTCGTAGTTACAAACACAAGCTCAACAAAGTTACAAAGACAGCATCTAACACAAGCATGACCTGATTCAACTGTCTAACCTCTATAAACTGGCGTCCGTGAACGAACCACTTCCGGTAGAAGAGACGACCACAACCACAAGAATTTAGCTGCACATAAGCCGAGCAACCGTTGTCATTCCCATCCCTAGCCTGACATCGACTCGGATTACCTAGCGCTATTTTATACAGCCTCTTGAACCTCGATCTCGACGATTAGAGTGGTTAAGCTTGTGCAGTGTGTACCTCTGCACATGTCAGGATACCAGCATAATTAACAGCCAATTTCACAAACGATGCCGAAGCTGTACTTCCCCCACCATGCAATTAATGGTGCCGGACACGTACTCGAAGTTCTGTGTCCAGAGGGTATTAAAAAGAAAAGTCTGGTGTCCAGGGCAGTAACCACGGAGGCAGAAAAGAAAATCACGCAGATACAGGACATCTCCTTCTCCTTGATTGTCCCGGACAAACATCGCAGTAAGTCAAAGCATCGCATGTTGGCAACGAAATGATGGTCCCGCTGTAGGCAAATTCGGGCCACGTACGTTCAACCGTCCATAACCCTGATTCCAGTACTTGAGTTTGGAGACACGTGACACGTCATTTGGCACCCAATGCGGTGTTAATTAGTTTAATAGGACGTAATTAATGGCGTGATCAGTGCTCTAACTCTACTCTACCCGTATTGTTAAGTTGGGGATCTGGGGAGCAAGGGCCATTATTTTCTGGTTGAGTGTTGTTGAAGTGGCAGCTCCGCAGCTGGGTAGTAGCTCTGTATGTGGGTTCCGTGTCCTTTCTTTTACCCTACTTTGGGGGTAGTGCTAGTGCACCGAGATCCAATAATCATGTGGCCTCAGACTCACGGCGTCCCGATTTTCCTCTTTTCGCCTCATGGACTGGCTTTGTCTTTACTCTTTGCTCTTGCCCTTTCTCAGTTTCTCTTTCATTCCCCCACCCCCTCCAGGTAATCGGAAATATGCAACTTAGCACAATCGCATAATCCCATGACGCAAACATACAAAGGTTCCAGATATAATCAAGACCTAGGTTAGGATTCAATTTTTTTTGTAACAACTTTCTGTTCATACTGATTGTACATTTTTTTCCAGGGGAAATTAGAATTACACATTCCTGAAGGTCCTGTAAGCAAAGTAAGCACATCATCAGTCTTTAACTCCGGTCATCGGCTCGTCGCAGAATAACTGTTTGCCTCAGCCATCACCGAGCTAAAGCTAATCTACCAGTGCATCTCAGGCCCCAGCTACACAGTCCTACTGCACAGCCGCTGCCCCCTGCTCCAGTCCCACCTTCTAGAAGTAGAGGTTCGATCCCACATCCCCGAATGGCGTCCCACTAGCTCCCCCCCAAGAACACCCCCGTCGGCAGCAAAAATGGCGGCGTGCAACGGCCTGTTCCTGTACCACATCCTGGGCCTGGCCTCCCTCCTGGCCGTGTTCTACTTCTCCCTCCTCGGCGAAGTGGACCTCCGCGGCCCCCTCCTCCCTTCCTCGCCCGCCGGCTCCCACAACGCGTCCTCGTCCCCGCAGCCGCCCTTCGTGGAGCGGCGCGGCACGCAGCTGTTCCTGGGCGGCCGCCCGTTCTACATCAACGGGTGGAACTCGTACTGGCTCATGGACCAGGCCGTGGAGCCGTCCAGCCGGCACCGCGTGTCCGCCATGTTCCGGGCCGCCGCGGGCATGGGCCTCACGGTGTGCCGCACCTGGGCCTTCAACGACGGCACCTACAACGCGCTCCAGCTCGCCCCTGGCCGCTTCGACGAGCGCGTCTTCAGGGCCCTGGACCGGGTGCTCGCCGAGGCGCCCCGCCACGGCGTCAGGCTCGTCCTCAGCCTCGCCAACAACCTCGAGGCCTACGGCGGCAAGACGCAGTACGTGCGGTGGGCGTGGGAGGAAGGGATCGGCCTCAGCTCCTCCAATGACTCCTTCTTCTTCGACCCCGCCATCCGCGACTACTTCAAAGTCTACATCAAGGTCCGTTTTTTGCGGCATCGAGCACCTACAGAGCTTTGGCTAGATTAATTTGCTAGGACTGTTGTGGATGAAAGAAAAGGTGTCGGTGACAATTTTGCATTTTCTTTCCTTTTCTTTTTCGAGCAGGCATTGCTGACAAGGAAGAATCACTTGACCGGGGTGCTGTACAAGGACGACCCTACCATCTTGGCGTGGGAGCTGATTAACGAGCCGAGATGCATCACCGATCCGACCGGCAACACTCTGCAGGTGAGTCGATGCTGCTAGCCTACCACATTTTCTTGTCATTCTGCGTCGACATTCGACAAACAATTCTTCGTGCGAAATTGATATACTCCAGCTTGTAACTGTCGTACCGACGGTCATTCTGAATTTCTGATTTGGTTGTGAATTGTGATGGGGGCAGCGGTGGATCGAGGAGATGGCGGCGTACGTGAAATCGATCGACAGGAAGCATCTGCTGACCGTCGGCACCGAGGGGTTCTACGGCCCGACGAGCACCCCCGACAAGCTCAACGTCAATCCGGGGCATTGGTTCAACAACTACGGCCTGGACTTCATTCGCAACTCCATGGTCTCAGACATCGACTTCGCCTCCATCCACCTTTACCCTGACACCTGGTACCCATCGATCAGTAAATCACCACACAATTTTTTTTCCTCTCTCAAGCCGAAGCACCTAAATTAACAGATCGAGGACAAATAAAATTGCAGGCTGCTGGACGCCAAGCTGGAAGAGAAGATCAAGTTCGTGGGGCAATGGATGAGCTCCCACTTCGAGGACGGGGAGAAGGAGCTTGGCAAGCCCGTGCTGCTGACAGAGTTCGGGCTGTCGCACATGACCAAGGGCTTCGAGCAGTCGCACCGGGACGCCCTGTACAGGGCGGTGTACGACATCGCCTACGCGTCCGCCGAGAGGGGCGGCGCCGGCGCCGGCGCATTCGTGTGGCAGCTCGCCGCCGAGGGCATGGAGGACTACCACGACGGCTTCTCCATCGTGCCGAGCGAGACGCCGTCGATGCGCGCGCTGCTCAAGGAGCAGTCGTGCCGGATGGCCGCGCTCAGGCACGGGGAAGCAGCGGAGGCCAAGAGGATCCTCAGGACGGTGTGCGGCTGATCTTCTTCTTTTTTTGTCGTCCTCTCCGTCGGTGGAGCCAGGAATTGCGTTGCGTGCCGGGGAAAGCGGTACTACGAAATGGGGGGGATGGATCATGGACGGATGGAAGAAATCCGGAAATTCCGTGCGTGTGCCTGGCCAAGGGTAACGTGCTGCTCGGCGCCGACGACGTCGGCAGATCTGCATACCTGACCCACTAGCGTTTCTGTATTTCCTTTCCTGTGTGCCCTTGACCTTCGATATTGAAGTCGTTGTCGAGTGGCAGAAGAGGCTAATTATATATAGTCCTCGAATAGTGTTTTTTTTTTGCGTCTGCACGAGAGTTTATTTATATGTTTGTAAGCATAAGAAAATAGAGGATGTACTGCGTGGAAATAGAGCGCCGACAGATCTTGTGAGCGTACTGTCGCTAACTGAACCCAAGTGGTCACAGAACAGATATTGCATATCTAACATAGAAACCTACCAGTAGGAAATTGCTTTTACGATTTGAATCTGGTGCCCTGGTCTCATCAATTTCCTCGGTAATCAAGCGCCAATGAGCATCATGCGAAGCTGATTCAGTAGTAAAAAACAACAGAGCGACACAGGAGCGAGATCGAAGCGCCAGACCAGCTCAGGCACGGTCGCACGGATGCAGGGTGCTGCCAAGACAAAACAGACCACATCCAGACAGGGGATCAACGGCATCGTACTGCGAGGACACGGGCGAGCGAGTTGGGCCAGGAAAGGAAACGGTAGTAGCAACAGATCAAGGGCCATCTGAAGTTCCATAATCCATACGCGCAACATTCGCCGGAAGAGAAGTGACATGAGTAAGAAGCGGTGGTGGGTGGGAAGAATGGGACGGAAGGGGGCAGCACGTACGGCGAGGTTGGCGACAAGGAACGCTCCAGGAGTCGGCCTCCACTGCAGCGTCGGCGCGTCATCTCGATGGCAACGGATTCTGGAACACCAAGGATATGGAACCGCAGGCCCGCGAGGTGGGATACCATATGGGCCGAACGGTTGGTGTGATTAAATAGTTGGGCCTAATGATGGGCTTTACTTGCGAGCATCCGGAGTTCGGGCCTCCAGAAACTACTGCCTTTAGAGCCTGTTTGCTAAACGTTCCAGCTTTCCATTAAGCTCAATGATAGTCATTCGTTTTCCCTTTTCTTTTTGCGAAGCACTTATTCCCCGCGAAGGAAAAAATCTACTACTCCGTACTCAGTAAATGGTCCAGCTGCAGATACACGCAACATATTCCATATTCCACTTTCCAAGTCCACTCTTCTAGATTGTTAACCCTCCTAGCTAGTTAGCGAATCCAAGTTAATTTCCAAGGCACAATCCAACGCAAACAGCGTATGCGGTCAAAGGGAAATAATCTCCGACCGATTCGCAGGGCGGCTTAACGTCAGGACTGTCGGCCATTGCTGCCACCCACACGTACGCTCATGCACATTTGGACGATTTCCCATTGCTCTTCGTCACACGCTCACTACCATTTCAAGAGGCACTAGCCGGTGGCAGAATAATTGAATCGCGACTTACCTTTGGACCGCGAGGCCGGTTCCGCCCATCTTTTCACCTTGTGGTACTGTGGTACGTATAGTACATGTTTAATCGAGCTGGATCCACCGGCCATTACACTTTTATAACTTTCCTACAGAGAATCTGGCATTCTGGCAAGACAAGCAGCAGTGAAGCACTACAGGATTCTTCCCAATCCCAGCTCGAAACAGGAGGAGCTTGGTGGGGGTTGCACTCGTGGTACAATGCCAAATTGGGCAGATACTCGATCGACATAGGCCGGCATACGTTCCCCCACTCTACGTCATTTTCTACCGTTGTTAATGGTGTTCTCCGCGGACGATATTCCATGAATGTCAGATCTCCAACTTTCAGTAGACCGATGAATCTAATGAAAGGGAGCATGACGACTTGCGCACCCACTGCAATACTGCATGCAAGCTTGTTGGCAAAGAGCTTAGAGCTCGGCTTTATGCTGATCTTCTGTACGTGATGCTTTAATTACCATCGATCCTAAGTACTCGCCGGCACGATGTTCTGTACGTGACATCACTTGCAGTTTAGAGTAGGTTAATGTCAACTTAGGTACTGACGACAGAGACAGTCACGAACTTGGTTTCCTAGATACTCTCTGAAGGCGTCACTGCTTACAATTGTTACAGATGCGTGCGCATGCCGTTTGACTAATACACCATGTACATGCACGGAAATGAAATAAGCGGGTAGGATATATACATACGTAGTTGTCTATCATACGTTGTTCTATCTAAACCACTTATTCATTACTCCATCCGTCCCATTATACGGGGAAAGCACGCATTTCTAAATCATCAATTTGATTTAGTAAATATGTACTCTCTCCGGCTGGAGTTACTTATCGAAATATTACATGTATCTAGACGTTTTTTACACATAGATACATCTGTATTTGGACAAATTTGAGACAAGTAATATCGGTCGGAGGGAGTATTTTTTTTTACAAAGAGCACAACATTAGATTTTTTTTTGAAAACTTTTTAATGATATAGATATTTAATCATTTAATTTACATTTTGTTAGTTAAACTGATGATATAGGAATGCGTGCGTGCCTCGTACAGTGGGACGGAGGGAGTACTTAATTAGCAAACTCTGCCTAATAAAGACGGATTGTGTTGGTATATCTCTCTATTTTTTTTAGAAACATCTAACTTTATTGATTCAACAAACAAAGTACAAAGTATAGAAAAAAAAAGTAAAACAAAAACAGACAACAAAGATCCGTGTTAAAAGTTACATTAAGATTCTTTGAAGTAAAAATCTCTAAATCCGCTGTACGTATCTAGAAATCTTTTCATGTCTCTGGTGATGAAATTACTAAAGTCCATACCTATACAAGTTCAATAACCTCATAGGTTTTAATAGCCGCATAAGTCGCTCGACGCAACCGACGAAAACTTAAGATCTTGAATGCACTGTAGACTGGGACGCATCTCTTGTAAGGCAAGTTGTTGAACCGCTAACCTGTCGCAGAAAACCTAACAAAAAAGGTATAAAAAAAAATTACAACTAGATGTTGATTTATGATTTCCCTCGATGCCGAATCGGCAGTCAGAGACGAGGTGAACCGAAATAAAAACGCTGTTTCTGCGGCTCCTCTCTCTCTCCCCTAGGTACAATACTTAATGAAGACACAATTTTATTTAAAAAACGTACGATATGACAACTAATTAACGTGAAATGATTTGGGTTATCTTCTTCTTGGGAAAAACACGCGGCCAAATTCTAATCGATGAAGTGGTCAAACTCCCATGATCTAATCCCCTTATTTTAGTGCTTAATTTTGATGTGCTACTTTTCGTAAATCAATTTCTGAACATGTATTATAAGGCCAACCATGGCCAAGATTCTGCAGCCACTGGACAGAATCCTCGATCCGTCTTTGACTAGCACTACTAATGGGCTAGTGCCACCATTGCCGTCCATCGTTTCGACAGAAAAAGAAAGAGGCTTAGCAACTGCGTGCTTAGATTCACATCCACCGCTCAGCAGCGCCTTGCGCGCACGAACACCTGGGCCGACTGGCAGCCAATCAATCCGGACCCGCCGGTGGGGTGGGTAGGTCGGATCCTGGACCGACCATGTCTTGTGGCAAAAACCATTTTAAGCCTCTCTTTGAACCGATTCTTCTTTCGCGTGCAGTGTGCTCGCTGCTCAGCGCCTCGAGTTGCTCATTTGCGCCTCTACACGTCCGGTGGCAAAGTGGATGGCGTTCGTAAGCAACGTGTTTTTACTTTTTAGGGTGTGTTGTGCGGAATATTCTCAGTTCTCAGGGTGATTCCTGGTGCTAGCTGTCTAGCTACCTAGTGCGTGTTATTTTCTTGCGCAGAAGAAAAGTGCGTGTTATTTTCTCTTACTGCGTCAAAGTCATGCAGCAACATGCACGAGTCAAGAGGAAAGTTCAATAGAAGCAGTGAAGCACCCATCTATATTTCGTACATATTGCGTGTAATCTTAAAACATACTGAGTATATTTTTTCCATCTTTACAGTCAAAATGTGTTCACAGACGTTCGTCGGATGCATGTCTGATTTCTAGTCGCCATTTTGCGGTTAATAGAGTACTCGTACTACTTTCTCTTCAGCCCGGCCCGTACCTACAGAGAGCTAGTAGGCTCCAACAGCAGCAGACACAATTCGAACCAATGGTCGCAGGGAATCATGCAAAAGGTCGCAAACGCACACAGCATAGAGGCGAGTCCACTGGTTTGTGTTTGGTCCCTGCTAGCTCTGTCCCCGTCACTCCCCCACAGAAATATCATGCACACAGGAAGCAGCGGAGCGCTTGTAGCTCGACCTGAGGGCTGAGGCGAGTGGCAGACTGCAGGCAGGCAGTGGGGGACGCGACAAGGCCGGGTGTAGGAATCGAGGAGCGCACGCTGGCCCTGACACCGCCAGCCGCATATATACATTGTCGCGCGCCCGAATGCTGACATATACTCGTTGTCCTTCTCTCTGCCCCCTTTCATATCTGCTAGCTTGTCGACATGCTGACATATACTCGTTGTCCTTCTCTCTCTGTC
Organism: Brachypodium distachyon; assembly: GCF_000005505.3. Lineage (NCBI taxonomy): Eukaryota > Viridiplantae > Streptophyta > Magnoliopsida > Poales > Poaceae > Brachypodium > Brachypodium distachyon. The sequence continues at coordinate 49,495,517 of NC_016132.3, read as the reverse complement.
CCCTTTCATATCACAATTCTGATCTGTTCCGTGCTATAGCTTGTCAACACGTACATGCATCATCAATGGCTAAATTAATGGCTGATCTCCATCCAGCGCGAGCATACACCACTTCTAGCTAGCTGCTCCAGCTGGCAGCTGGCTAACTAGGCTAGCTTGCGTATGCATATCGGTATATTCCGCCGTCGTGCCGCATGAAACTGTCTGCCACGGCAACCATGTCCATCGGTCCCTGCAAATGCACTGGCCACGGAGTACGACACTTGCTAGCTAAATGCTGCCAGAAAGGGAAGAACCGGTGCTTCCATAGGAAAGAAATTAAAGCGGAACCATAGCAATAGAGATAACCATGATCTTGTATCTCTGGGTCGAAACGATCATGGCGCGCGGCGCTTGCGTGCGTCCTTTCTCCTTCTTGGAGGTGTCGTCGAAGAAATTGTTCATATCCCTTCTCTGGAGCATGGCCGACAGGATCTTAAGTGGACACGGTTTTTGCTTGCGTGGCCAAACCCATTCCCGGAGGATTAATTTGATGAGTTTGTAGCGTATGGTTTTCTGGGCGAAAGCCTTGATTGAGCCGGCGAGGGCCGGTACGGTGCCGATCGATGACGACGGTGCCCGTTGGCGTTGTTTAATTTCCTTCATGGAGACATCAGCGAAGAGAGTTAGCTCCGCACCCTTCCCAGGCGGAGGTTGTCTTTCATGATATAGGTTAGCTGCATGGTCTCGTGGTTGCGGCTGATGAGATGTGCGAGTGCTTCCATCGAGCAGGCATCATCGGGATGCCAGCATGGTTGTTTTCTTGTGGTGGTGCCCCAGCCTAGGTTTGCTAGGTGGTCTTCCCATTGTCTCACCTGACTTTACATGGTTTTTAATCAATCAATCTCTTGTATGGTTTTTGGCCTGCCTTTTCTTCAAAACTGGGTTGTCCTTCTATATGAATCGACGAGAGCAGGAACATCCTGCCTCCTTGACAAGATTTTGGAAAAAAAAAAATAGACAGCTAGTGTGCGTTTTGTTGTCATCTTGTCCTTAGAGGCATTCTTCCGGAGACTTCGATATGTGTTTGTTCTCTTGGTTATGCGCTTTTGGATAATGGAACAGTTTTTGCTGTCATCCTCTCCTTAGAGGCATTTCTTCGGATACCTCGACGTGTATTTTTCTTCGGGTTATGTACTATCTTTAGATAATATTTCTTTTGAATCACATAAAAAAGGTGCAACTGAACAGATTCTTCTGGGCAGTACAATGACTTGCATGTAACCAAACAAAAGTACTCCCTCCGTCCGTAAAAAAGTGGACGTTTGGACTTTCCCAAGAAAATTAAGCACTTTGCAAAAAACACCCTCCTCCCTTTCTCCCCTCCATTACTCCCATGCCCCCGTTCCCCACGCCCTGCAACGACGCCACCGTGCCGCTCTCCCCTGCCAGGGCAGCCTCCTCGCCGCTCCCTCCACCCGGCTCCTCCTCCAGCAGTAGAAGCCGCCGCAGGTGCGCGAAAGAAGGCAGCTATTGTTGCAAGCTCCACGGTGGCTGGAATGGTGTTGCTCGTGTGTTAGCAGCGGCGGTAATAATGGTGTCGTGGCGGGGGCGCGGGAGCAGGCAGCGCGTGGCCGGTGACGAGCACCACAGCAAGGGCTCGGGAGCAAGCAGCATGTGGCCATTGCCGCCACCAATAGCAGCAGCACCCCCACCATCAACAGCAGACAGGGAGTTCTCATGGGAGCAGGAGGGCGGGATGGGGGAAGCTAGTGTTCTGTGGCGGTGGGGTGACAACGGTGAGGTATAGCCTGGAGGAGCTGCTGCGGGCGTCGCCGGAGACGCTGGGGAGGAGAAGCCGGGCGCATGGGGTTCCCCGCAGTGGCTGCCATGGGTGGGGATGAGAGCCACATCATTGGATGGGAGGGCCGGATCGACGGATTGGGGGCCGGATCGACGGACTGCAGGTTGGATCGACCGGATTGGATGCCTGAGTATTCGGTGGAGAGGATTTGGATCAGGGGAGAGAGGATGCGGTGGAGAGAAGAAGAGTTTGGGGACGGATTCGATGGTCTTGGGCTGAAATCGTGACGGGGGGCTAAACGCAAAACTGACATCCAAACGTACAGTCTTTTCCGGACAAACGATGGAGCCAAACGCACGCTATTTCGTGGACAGAGGGAGTACAAAGGATCGCTAGACCTAGCCGAACAAAAAGGTTTTCCTCGTTATGCGCCAGTTGGTGGTGGTCATCATGCGGCTGCTGCTAGCGTCCTTGTCACCATTGGCCTTAATCCGGCGATGCCCACTGTTCATCAGTTTAGGTAGGTCAGCTGGACATGACCTCAAACCATACACAAACCCCCATTAGGGCCCCTTTGATTCAAAAGAATTTCATAGGAAATTTGGAGGGTTCTATTCCTAAGGAATTTTTCCTTCATAGCTCATTTGGTTTGTAGGATTTGAAACCATAGGAATATTTCCTATGGACTACTTTGCATGCAATTCCAAAGGAAATTTTTCATGAGGTTCAACCTCATGGAAAATTTCCTTTGTCTCTATGACAACAATGAGTAGCATGTAATCCTTTAAGCAAATCCTGCATTTTTCCAGTGGTCAATGAAACAACTTCTACTACACATTCCTACATTTTGAATTTTCATAGGATTCAACATGCCATGACATTCAAATCCTATGTTTTCCTTATTCCTGTGTTTTTGAAATCCTGCGAATCAAAGAGGCCCTTACTTCATTTTATAACTGTTTGTAGTCGTCGTTCAGTTTGGTGTTTGGACATTGTTTTCCTCTGTTTTATTACCTATCATCATAGACTAGGTTGGCATACCCAACATCAATTATTTGTGTATATTTGGTCTTGCTTGGCTCTATTAATTTAAAATTGGGCTCATTTCAACCTTTCAATCTCATATTTAGTGATAGCTCGACCAGTTTTATTGTAATCGGTCGAGGTATATACAACCGTGTACGTTTATATATCGTATTTATTGGTGTCCGTTAGGTAAAAAATACATATAAATATTTTTGAGTCGTCGCCGTCGCTCGGTGCCACCACTTTGCCGATTCTCTGCTCGAAACCACCTTATTTGAGTTTGGGCTATTAATGGTTTTGAACTGGTCATTTGAGTTGCACGAAAAAAACAACAAAAGATGGTGGTTAATTCCGAGCAACCATGACTAAAAAAGGGTGTTTTTAATGCAATTTAGTCTTTATTTCTTTATTTATGAAAGCGAGTGATTAGCTAGTAACTAATACTCTATAAGATGAGCCGGTTTGTCACTACTCACTAGCTAGACAGCGGTTTACGAATATATCTATGTGTGCCGAGTGCGCGATTCAATTCAAGCCTACACAGCGACAATGTACAGCTTCACCAGCCAAAGAAATTTGACAGTGGGGTATGATACGTAGATATTTTTTCTTTTGACGTAAATAGGTAGATATATGGATGTGTACAACCATACAAGTTAAATCCGTGCGTCGTCTGCATGAAACTACAACCACGTAAATTAAGTTGAGCCTTTTGGCGAGGAGAAGATATATCGACCAGAGAGATCGAGTCGTTGAAAGATGCTGTTGGAGACTTAAGCGGAAAACTACAAGTTCGCGCACGCACTTGCCAGCTGGGTTGCTTAATTATCTTGGTAATTAGTTAGTAAATTTTTAACTAGTGATGTAGACAGTGATTTGTAAACTTCCGTGCATGCAGCGCGGTTTGTATGTGTGTGCACACCTTGCAAAGAAACAACGTACTATTTCCTCCGTTCCGAAATAAGTATGATGTCATTTATTTTGGGACGGCAGAAGTAGATCATTACATGCTGCAAATTAATGCTAGGGCGGATCGTCTAAAATGAATGCTTCAAACCATCTGTGGAATAGTTTTTGATGCCTTTTTTCTTTTTCTTTCTTTTTAACAAGTTAGTTGTTGATACCTAGCTTTGGGCGTCCACTGTCGATGGGAGGATCGGTGATCTCTCCGATCTTATATGCACACGGACGTTTATATAGTCACTCTGCTATGGAGTACGTACAAGAAAGAAAAAGGGCCGGAGCAACAAATTTACACTGCACACGGGGACTTTACCGGTCACCGTAATCGAATCCTTGATTCGCCGGAGATCGAGTGACCAATAATACAGCAATATTCTATGGGTTCTTCTCGTTGGATTCCGATGGATGCGCAGATCGAAGAAGAAGGTCGAGATACTCCTCCGATCCTACTTCGCATCATTGCGAATCACGCGCAGTGGCAGGAGCCGGTCGATGGAGAGGAAGAAAGTGTCGAGAAAAGGATGTCGATCCGGCAGGCCGGCGGGCAGGATCAAGCACCATGATCGTGGCCGACGAAACAATTGCAAAAGGGGCTCGCTTTTCCCCACCTATTTGGGGCCTTAGGCTTCCCACTTTGGGCGGCAAAGAATCCATATGCTCAAGAGTAGATTCCATCCTAGCTTAGCTATTATGCAAATTCGATTTGCTATAGCTAAGCTAGGCCAAGGAAGCGTCACTTGTGCTGTGCCACAACAGTTTGCACTCCGTCGATGCATGCTGAGCTATGCATGTCCTCCATGCATTGGACTAACGGCCGGTTCAATATCTAATCGCCTATCTACGACATGACCTGGGCATTGCCGCGTACTCTATCGTTGCATAAGATTAACACGGTTTTGGACTAGAATACGTGCTAGGAGCAGGATTATCGTTAATCAGAAATCTCCCTCCATGTTCTAGAACCACTAATTAATTGCGTGCGCACGTATGCAAGGACCACACTGAGCGAGACAAAAATAGCAGCGTGATATATACTTCTTGTCTTCAGCAACGTTCATCCTATCGGCTGTACACATGTGAAATAACATACACGTGTACAATTAGTATGAAACACACATATTGTTGGACTTGAAGAGTTTGAATAAGAATCACTAACGACCCGACCTGCTTCAACTTTGTACATAGACCAATGATGCCAATTCGGCATCTGGCACCAAGACAATAGGTAGAACTGTGGCATATTTAACCGTGGGCCTCGCCGCAGATGTAAACAAAATTAAATTAGCTTTGCTCATTCAAGACAAAATGTTGGAGCGGTTTGAATTGTCGTGGATCATGATCCATCGTTTGATTAACCAGCTATTCCCTCCATTTCACAAAACACATCATATAAATCTGTGCACTTGGACCAAGACAACTGTCGCTTTTAGTACCTGACAATTCCTATTGGATTAAGAGTAAATGTGTGTACAGTTATTGACTAGGTGCTGGAGCCAAGAGAAAAAATGAGGTATATATTATGAAACAAACAAAAAAATAATTAAATGAGGTGTTTAGTAGAACGGAGGGAGTACCGTCTATGTTTTCATCAGTTGGCTAAATAGCTTTTCTCCTGTTTTGATTGTTATTTGTTCACGACAGCTTATTATAAATTTAATTTAATTAAGTTCGGCACTATATGTTCAACAAGGTTACTTACACAAGACGCACACACATCCACATGAGCGTGTCTCTTAATCACACTATATAGTAGTACTAACATAGAAAGGGATAAAAAAGAGGAAATTCTCATTACTCCCACGCTCCCAGCCTCCGCACTAACTTCCCGGAAAAAAAAAAGGCCTCCGCATGCACTAACTAGAATTGCACACATACGGCCATGCAGAGTTATTACAACTGTCGCATGATACAATCAAAATGTCGAAAAACTTGGGAATATAAATATATAGAAAAGAAAACAAAGACGCGCAAAGACAAAATGACAAATATATTATATACGCTTTTCTTGTGCTAATCATGAAAGTTGAAGTAGGTACTATATATAAGAGGTGCCACATAAATGTTTTAGTGATGCAGAGGAAATATCGCTTTAATGGTCCAAATGGAGGAATTAAGACACCATGGGCCTATGGTGTATGACTTTGTTAGTGTACACAAACAGAAAATTTTCCTGCACTGTCAGATAAATAAATTAAATTAATACAATTTTTTTTGAAAGGTCCAGCAAACGCTGGATTTCGATGTATTAGCAAAGGGAATAATTATAAGGCTGCACTAAGGCAAATGAGTAAGAAAAAAGAAAAAAAAACGAGGCGTGGAAAAGCTACTCCCTTCGTCCAACAAAAGATGTCTCAACTTTGACCAAATTTGAATGCATCTATATATTAAGTCATGTCTAGATACATTCAAATTTTGACAATTTTGAGACATCTTTTGTTGGACGGAGGAATACGAAAATAAAGGTGGTTCCCAGAATAACTTCCTAAGGGCCTTGGCGCCCGCGAAAGCCCACTCGCGGGCTTCATCCTTAATGAAACAACAAATCTGGCGAAAAAAAAATTCCTTGTCGTTGAACACCCTGGAATTGCGCTCGTGCCATATGGCCCAACAGATGAGGATGAACATGGATTTGATCCCTTGGCGGTGCTTGCTCTGAGTGGCCGAGATCATTCTCTCGTGGAAGGAGTCAATGAAAGCCGGAGCATGGCAAATAGCGGTGGCCATGTCGGAACAGTTGGGCCAGAGAGCCACCTCGCACCAGATCTGCCGGGCACCGGGGCACTCGACGAACAAGTGATGCGAGGTTTCTAAGTTGCGGCGACAAAGAGCGCAAAAATAGTCGTTGGGCCAGCCCCTGCGTTGGAGACGGTCGGCGCTCAGAGGCGATCGTGGAGGAGAAACCAAGCAAAAAATTTGAGTTTCAGAGGTGCCCAAGGTTAGTACACTTCGAAATGTACATGTAATTGTTTTTTTTTCTTGTTTCCACTGCAGCAATTTGTATAAATTAGTTCTATATGCAGAGCCTTGATTACAACAATAACAAATGCATTTATAGATCTGAGTAATATTCCTACTCCATAACCCTTGTTTAGGGCATGTACAATGGAAGACTGTCTTATCTTACGCATTCCACGTCAATTAGGAAAAACAACAAAACATGTTGTACAATGGGTTATCTCTTAGTGTTCTATCTTAGAATTAATATTTAGATGAATAGAATTAACTAAATAAATGCTAAAAAAGATGAAATCTAGTACAATGGTAAATTTGTCTTATCTTTGTCTTATCACTCTTGTGAAGAGATCATCTCTTAATTAAGAAAAGGTTTGTGCATTTTCTTTATTTCTCTCTCTTCCACATCAGATTTATTCTATGTGACATCGCTAAGAGAAATCCGACGTCAGCCCGTTCTAAATGCCCTTAGTGAATTAGTGGGGCAGGTTTGACGGAAAGACGACGATACAGGAAATCCGATCAGCATATTCTTCTCGTGGAACACACACACACACAACAATGTTTATTTTTTCCTTTATAAAAACGGTTCTAATTCTCACTGGGACCTAGGCTAGTTGTACTACAGCAGGTTTTGATTCTAGACCATCCATGCTAGTAGCATTCAATGAAAGTGTTCAACGATATGTTCTTACAAAAAGAAGCCGTTGGTGATCTACAGTATGCTTTTATTTGTTCCTTCAAAGAACAAACGGTGCTTTTCTATGCTCCCACTTAATTAATTACATGTATATATAACTAATCATACGATGCAAGCCGTAGGATCCAATACACTAACCTCGGAAATTTAGATTGGCCACTTTGTGAAATTCTGAAGCGAAGCCCCAATTGGATTTGGACACACAAACGCATTCACTTGATATGGAAAATCAGTGGGAATTTCTTGAGCGATCAATCTCACTTTGGAAAACTGGCACCATGCATCAAAAATTTGATAGTTGAAACTGAGGATTCGTGTCATCTTGCGTATGGGGCGGTTTCGTAGAATTATGCACTCCACTCATTTGTAACTAGATCTAATGGCCCATGGATCCTTAACTATATTGTCCCCTTATGAACATCGATCTAACTAATCATCACCATTGACCCCATCCTTGAATTCTAATCGTGGCACCCCTATTTCTCGCCACCTTTCATATCCTCCTTAATGTCGTCGCCCTCCGTCTTCCGGGAAGGTCGTTGCCATCATCTTTCCGGTGTCCGGGAGAGCGTCATTCCACCAGTGCTCTGCTCTCCAACCTCATGGACCATCAATTTTTTCCAGCTGCGCCACTGCCTTGCTTACCGCTCTTTGCCATCCCTCTAGGTGTGGGATCCGGTGGTCTTATTTGACGCAGTTCCCCTCCAACCTAAACCCCCCAAACCTTCTCTCTACGCCTCTCCTCCCTAATTTAATTGGCTTCACCATTAGTGACACATCCACTTTGCTAACCTCGTTGGAGCAAAAAAGGCCGGGGCGGCGGCCCCGGGATGTGAGCGGCGGCCGGGGTGGGATTTCTGCTCTTGCGGATATGCCCCGGGCTGTGCTACGTGGGTAGTGAGTTCCGTCGTTCCAATGGACTCGACACGTGTGGGTTTGGTCTAGCTGGCATGCCGGGGCGGCGGCCCCAGATCTTGGAGCTTCGCCCGTGGTCTGTAAGCAGTCTTCTTGTGTGGCTAGGGCTGCAAGGTGTCCGGGTCGTGCGGCGTTGTGGCTCGCGTGCGAGGGGTGGATGTCGGGATGGCGGTCCCGGATCTTGGTGGGTTGTGTTGTGGTTTTGGTCTCTTGTCATGTGGTGATGAGGCTTTCTGTCGTCGTTGTGTGTTTCTACGGTTTTTCTCATAAACAGGGCCATTATATTCTTCTTAATGAAATGCAGGAGCACCCTGCCCTCTGACGAGGTTCCGTCAAAAAGAAGAAAAATCCATTGATTACAAGGGAAAGTGGTCCGTAATAAGTTTTTATTGTTCTTTTTTCCGAAAAAGGAATGACCCAGCCTGGATGCACACAACCATTTTCATTACGAAGTTTATCGTCAGAAGTTATGCAAATCTTGGTATCGTTCTGGTATTGTTTCATGTAGTCCCCTAGCACGTATACCTACAACAATTCCATTCCGATCCATTCTATTCGGTCTTTTTCCAACCATGCATCCTGATTCTAGCTACTCCTTCCGTTTTATAAAGATTGACACGATTTTAAATTAGAACTATTTCAAATTCATGTCATCTTTACGAAACAGAGGGAGTAAAAGAGAAGCAGAGAAACGAAACGTAGCAAATCGTACTGGCTGGTGCGCTGAAAGCGTCAGCAACGTATGGACGCGCGTGCGTACCGGTTTCTGGTTCGGCGCGCACAAAGTCGTACACCGAGACAACGGCATGCGCCATGCATCTTGGCCTTGGCCGCGCAAAATCCAGCGTTTTCCTTTTCCGCCCCGACACCCCTTGACGGCGACCGAAAACCCTCGTCGCGCACGCACGTACGTTGCGCTTGCGCACACAGAGAGTCAGAGAGAGGGAGTGGAACCATACATCGATCCTGCCCTGCGTTGCCTCGTAGTAGTACCACTTGTCCTCACGCGTGACAAGGACCCGCGTAGAGTGGCCCACGCGCGACGACGTAATGTACGTGGTACACCTGGTCGCTGGACCAACCGGAGCAAACCAAGCTCAGCTTGCTCCGTGCCAAACGACGTCCAAACAAGGGAGCGCGGCGTTTTGCTCCCGGGAATTTGATCCGAGGAGATGCCGATTCGCCCACACGCAACCTTTGCTTGCGTCCTCCTCTCGCGCGGGCTATATATATAGCCTCGACCAGGGTACGAGATGATATCCGGCCCATTCCAAACAAAATCTAAGCACTGTACTCTCGCCTAGCTCTAGCTAGCCAGAGTAGCTCTGTGCGCTAGCTAGCAATCTTCCTTCCGGAGGCGCCACCCAGACTCGACTGATCATCGCCATGTCTCCGGCCATGTCGTCTCTATGCACGTTCGCCGCGCTCTCTGGGGCCGCGGGCCGGGCGCCGGGCCGTCGTGGCAGCCCACAGGGGGGCAACAAGAAGCGGGCCGTGGCCCAGCCTCTCGCGGCCGGTGCCATGACGGAGGCGCCGGCGGCGGCGGCGGCCGTGGTCATAGCGCCGCCGGCACGCCCCGTCGTCACCACCCCGCGACGCCGTGAGCCAGGACGCGACGGCCGGGACAGCGGCGCCAGCGAGAACGTGGCGTGGAAGAGTATCCGCCAGGAGAGGTGGGAGGGGACGCTTGAACTGGAAGGGGAGCTGCCGCTCTGGCTGGTGGGTGATGTTCATCGATCATTATTACTAATCACTTGCACAAATCTGAATCTGCATATGCTTTTTACTACATTTTGTGTTGTTTCTTCCTAAAAGATTCTTCTTCCTTCAAACTGATCACGCGCGTACTAACGTCGAACATTTCATACTGTCTGCCGGTGGTCCAAGCGAAGGTTAGCCGTGCATTCTTCTTTCAAGAATGTGAATCTTTTCCGTTACTTTGATTAAAAGCTAGCTAGGTCGACCATGCGTGTTATCTACAAAATGTTGCTAAAAGCATGCATATCTTCGTCTTCCTATCTCCCAAAGAATAAGAAACAGAAGGGTATATGCATCATACTTTTTGACCATGGCTAACTGCGTAAAAAAATCTATTGATTAACGTAACCACTTCTTTGATCAAGGTGTCGACAGCACCAAACATCTACACTCACAAAGGTGAACTAAAGAAGTACTCTATATGATACTGCTATATACAAGGAAAAGTTTGTTCGAGCATTAGACACGTACACAATTAATACTGGAGCAGCATTTTAAGCAGTATCTAATATTACATGGCCACTTTTACTTTTTCACGTACCGTGTAACGGCAGCTAGTAGGAGAAGCACTTGACGCGCGCGCATCTTTAGTTACTTGTGATCGACAGAGGGCGACACTAATTTAACCCTACATATAATAATGCCTAGCTAGCGATGGAGAAATGGCATCTCTCGATCGGCACTCACGATGCATGCTTACGGGGAAGACAACATATATACCAAGATTCTCTGCCACTCCCTCACGACGGCGACAATGGTCGGCGTCGCTGTCTAAATGATGGCAGTTTTGTTGCTCCCCGCAACTTTGAGAAAAAGGCCTTCTTGTCCCCCGCTGCCAGTGATGAGCTCACTGTTCGTGGCAATTTCTTTTCCCAGGGGAATCAAATGCACATACTCCAATATATGTATTTGACTGTGCGTGCCACTTCGACAGTGACCTGGATTAAATCGATCTGCAGGTGTACGTGCAGTATAATATGGTTATAGTACGCACGTACTGACGTTAATTAGCAGCTAGCACTCGTGACTAAGCTATGATTGCGATCATCCAGCTGCTAATTATCTAAGCCATGCAATCATCTAAGAGACTAAGAGTAGTTTATCTGTACTTGGATGGATTTGTTCGTTGCGCCCAAATATATGTACACTTGGATGGAGTATATAATTGGATGCAATTTGTTTCCGTTTGTTTTATAGGATGGCACCTACCTGAGGAACGGTCCGGGCCTATGGGATGTCGGGGACTACGGCTTCCGGCACCTGTTCGACGGCTACGCGACGCTGGTGCGCGTGTCGTTCCGCGACGGGCAGGCCGTGGGCGCGCACCGGCAGATCGAGTCGGAGGCCTACAAGGCGGCCAAGGAGCACGGCAAGGTGTGCTACCGTGAGTTCTCGGAGGTGCCCAAGACGGAGAACTTCTTGTCCTTCCTGGGGCAGATGGCCAGCCTCTTCTCCGGCTCCTCCCTCACCGACAACTCCAACACCGGCGTCGTCCGGCTCGGCGACGGGCGCGTGCTCTGCCTGACGGAGACCATCAAGGGGTCCATCGTGGTGAACCCGGACACGCTGGAGACGGTGAGCAAGTTCGAGTACACGGACAAGCTGGGCGGGCTGATCCACTCGGCCCACCCGGTGGTGAACGACACCGAGTTCTGGACGCTGATCCCGGACCTGATCAGGCCCGGGTACGTGGTGGCGAGGATGGAGGCCGGGAGCAACGAGCGGCGGTTCGTGGGCCGCGTGGACTGCCGCGGCGGGCCGGCCCCCGGGTGGGTGCACTCGTTCCCGGTCACGGAGAACTACGTGGTGGTGCCGGAGATGCCGCTCCGGTACTGCGCCAAGAACCTCCTCCGCGCCGAGCCCACGCCGCTGTACAAGTTCGAGTGGCACCTCGAGTCCGGCAGCTTCATGCACGTCATGTGCAAGGCCAGCGGCAACATCGTAAGTCCCTGAATTACAGTCGTTGATTAATTAATCCTCCGTACTACTGCTGGTACTAGATTTGCGTTTCTGACTTTGAGTCGGGATGGAATTAAAGGTGGCGAGCGTGGAGGTGCCGCCGTTCGTGACGTTCCACTTCATAAACGCGTACGAGGAGAAGGACGAGGAAGGGCGGGTGACGGCGATCATCGCCGACTGCTGCGAGCACAACGCCGACACGTCCATCCTCGACAACCTCCGCCTCCACAACCTCCGGGCCTTCGCGGGCCAGGACGTGCTCACGGACGCCAGGGTGGGCCGGTTCAGGATCCCGCTGGACGGCAGCCCGTTCGGGGAGCTGGACGCGGCGCTGGACCCGGAGGAGCACGGGCGTGGCATGGACATGTGCAGCATCAACCCGGCCCACGTCGGCAAGGAGTACCGCTACGCCTACGCCTGTGGGGCGCGCCGGCCCTGCAACTTCCCCAACACGCTCACCAAGATCGACCTGCTCGACAAGACCGCCAAGAACTGGTACGAGGAAGGCGCCGTGCCGTCCGAGCCCTTCTTCGTGCCGCGCCCCGGCGCCGTCGACGAAGACGACGGTCAGTTTCCTCTCTTCATTCCATCTCTCTGCCTAAACTTTCTTAATTAGGATCTACTGTATTAATTGGCATCGTATCTGACTTGACTCTTCTGATACGTGCAGGCGTGGCGATATCGATGGTGAGCGCCAAGGACGGGTCGGGATACGCGCTGGTGCTGGACGGCCAGACGTTCCAGGAGATCGCACGGGCCAAGTTCCCCTACGGGCTGCCTTACGGCTTGCACTGCTGCTGGGTGCCCAGGGACAAGTAAAACATACTGCGTGCACCGGCACCGGCGGCATCAATCGATGCCATTGTTCATCGTCTCTGCTTCTTGCATACTGGCTCAGCGCAGCGTGTCCAGTCGGCAGTCGCCTGTACGTGGATGTTTGTGCAGCTACAAAAATTAGCCGACTTGCTACTAGTTTTCTGTAAAAAAAAAAGAGAGTATACACGTAGTGATCCATAGACACATGTGAGATGTGGTATACGTGGAAGTGAAACTACAGGGGACTAGGTGTAGTAGTCCGACTCCGGTCCTCTCAGTGCTGTAGCCATGCAAGTGTAATGTGTACATAACTCTTCGTTGTCAGGTTCATATATACAGTGTTGTTCATTGTTAGTGTGTACGTTAGCACGTAGTAGTATAGTGACTATTCCATTGGAAATAAAACATGTCTTGTTCGTGTATGCTTTTGCATCGACTGGGGCTCCACGAGTTTGTGATATTTTGCTCTATCCCTGTTCAACAACTCGGATCCTTGTGTGTTCAACTGCTATGACCAAAGGCCTCAGATAGTCAGATGCACGAAGCTAGAACCAGCTAAATGTATCACATGCGCCAAGCACAATCTGTGGTTTCCTATTCCCATTCCCCCCAAAACAAAGTCAATTTTGAACGACAAGAACCTCAGAGTTACACTGGGTTACTGAAGGCACATCCACAATTTTGATTTCATTATGTCCTTACAAGGAGTGCATGTTGCCTATTTTCAACAGATAAAGACCATTCTGAACCTTCTATGAACAGCAAATTTGCATGGTCCTTTCACAAAAGCAGTTCTTACAATTGCCTGCTGCAGCGCAGCCACTTAAAACTACAGAAAGAAATCAATCGTTCTGGTGTTTATTCTTCTTCCATGTCATCCACATCTCCACCGTCCTGCATGATCTTCATCTTCTTCACGGCATGTGCAGCATCGCTCCCAATAGCGCCACTGGGTACCTGGATCAGGATATCAGATTTCTGGCCCGTCTGCACGTTCACAAATCCTCCATTCTTGTCGACCCTATAGGTCAGTTCTTCCTTGCCAGGAGCGGCATCTATGTACACGGTGGAGTTCTCGTCAATCTCTTCGCGGATCAACATCTTGGAGAGCTCGGTTACTATCCTCTTCTCAATCCATCTCCTGATTGGCCTAGCGCCGTAGACCTGTTGAGTTATCGCACAGAGAAATGGTACCGAGTTAGAATCAATGAGGAAGGCCTGGAAGTTTCTTCGATACATGAATGAGATTTGATACTTAAACATACCGGATCATAAGACAGCGACAGGATGATGTCAAGGGCAGCATCAGTCACGGCCAAAGCAATGCCCCTCTCTGCAAGACGGACGGCAACGTCTTTCATTTGAAACCGAGCGACCTTCCGCAGTTGCTCATGCGACAGAGGGTCGAAGATCACAATCTCATCCAGACGGTTCAGTAGCTCTGGACGGAAATGTCTCCTCACCTGCAGGTGAATATTGTCTCATTTAGGTACAGGATTGCAAAGTGACACTAACTGAAACCAGAAAAAACAACAGTAATTGAAGCACATACCTCCTGCATCACCATATCACGAGCAACCTTCATCGAGTTGCCCATCATTCCCGCAAGGAGGTGCTCTGCGCCAAGGTTTGAAGTCATGATGATCACGGTGTTCCTGAAGTCAACTGTCCTGCCTTGCCCATCTGTTAACCTCCCATCATCAAGGACTTGGAGCAGAGTATTGAATACTGCTACATGTGCCTTCTCAACCTCATCAAAGAGGATAACACTGTATGGCCTCCTCCTCACTTGTTCTGTCAGTTGCCCTCCTTCCTCGTGACCTACGTAACTGCAAATCCACACAGAATTTCAGAAGTCCGAACACAAACATGATACATATCCATAGTGGGCAGACATGATTAGGCAAATACTTACCCAGGTGGTGCTCCAATTAACCGAGCAACTGAATGCTGCTCCATGTATTCAGACATGTCAATGCGGACAAGCAGGTTTTCATCATCAAACAGTTGCTCAGCAAGAGCCTTGGCAAGCTCAGTTTTACCAACACCGGTTGGTCCAAGAAAGAGGAATGAACCAGTAGGCTGCTGTGGCCGTCCAAGACCAGCCCTCGACCTTAAAACAGCCTCTGCAACTGCACTGACGGCTTCATGCTGTCCAACAACCCTTTGGTGCAGTCTGTCATCCAGCCCCACCAGCCTCTCCTTCTCATTTTGCCCAAGCCTAGTAACAGGAATGCCAGTCCAGCGGCTCACGACCTGTATGCAAGATTGTGTCGAATCAATATCATACATACCACAAGTACATAAGTGATGAACACTATAAAATTGCTTGTAACATTCATACCTCAGCAATCTGGTCTGGGCCAACAGTCTCTGTTAACATCAAGTTCTCACCAGTTTCCCCCTCTAGCTTAGCAATGGCAACATCGATCTCTTGCAGAGCACCATATCTGAGGTCAGCCACGCGGGCCAAATCCATTCGGCGCTCAGCCTCTTGCAGAGTGAACTGCAGTTCTTCACGACGTTGCTTCAGGTTCCTGATCTCATCTATTCTCTCTTTCTCCTTGCGATACTTCATCTGCAGCGGATGCAGCTTGTCCCTCAAGTCGTCCAACTCTTTCCTGACCTGAAAATACAGTCATGTTCGCGCATTGTCAAAACAAAACAAAGCAACTACAATAGACAGATTAGAGAATCAAAACCACAGAATTAACCAGTCACTCACCTCAATTAGCCGAGCTTTGCTAGCTTTGTCCTTCTCCTTCTCGAGGGCATGAAGCTCGACTTCCAGCTGGATCCTCTTCCTCTCGAGGTTGTCAATCTCTTCCGGCTGGCTGTCAAGTTGCACCCTCACGTTTGCGCAGGCCTCGTCAACCAAATCGATGGCTTTATCAGGCAAATGACGACCTGTAAGAAACAGCAATTTCTTCCATTTAGGTCCAGGGATCAAGGGGAAAACCTACAAATTTGAAATGCAGGCAGGGATCATAGCACGGAGAAATTGGCTTTGCAAGGAGAGAACGCTTACCCATGATGTATCTTGACGAGAGCTGCGCGGCGACCACAAGTGCACGGTCCTGAATTCTTACACCATGGTGCCCCTCGTACTTCTCCTTGAGCCCTCTCAGTATACTGACGGTGTCGG
This sequence comes from Brachypodium distachyon, assembly GCF_000005505.3. Classification (NCBI taxonomy): domain Eukaryota; kingdom Viridiplantae; phylum Streptophyta; class Magnoliopsida; order Poales; family Poaceae; genus Brachypodium; species Brachypodium distachyon. The sequence continues at coordinate 49,479,500 of NC_016132.3, read as the reverse complement.
TGACACTGGGCTCTGCCACAAAGACTTGCTGGAACCGCCTCTCGAACGCCGCATCCTTCTCGACGTACTTCCTGTACTCCTCGAGCGTGGTCGCGCCAATGCACCTAAGCTGTCCCCTCGCGAGCATTGGCTTGAACAGGTTGGCCGCATCCATGGACCCCTCCGTCCTCCCGGCGCCGAGCACGAGGTGTATCTCGTCAATGAACAGTATCACCTTCCCCTCTGCCTCCTCCACCTCCTTGAGCACGGCCTTGAGCCGCTCCTCGAATTCACCACGGTACTTGGCACCGGCGACGAGCGCGCCCATGTCGAGCGCGACGAGGCGCACGTCGAGGAGGTTGCTCGGCACGTCCCCGCGCACGATGCGCTGCGCGAGGCCTTCCACCACGGCGGTCTTCCCCACGCCGGGCTCGCCGATGAGGACGGGGTTGTTCTTCGTGCGCCGCGACAGGATCCGCACCACGCGGCGGATCTCCTCGTCTCGGCCGATGACCGGGTCGAGCTTGCCGGCCACCTCGACGAGGTCGCGGCCGTATGTCTTGAGAGCCTGGAAATTGGTGTCCCCCGAAGCGGACTCCACACGGCGGTTGTCCCCTCCGCGGAGCTTCTCGACCTCAGCCTTCACCCGCGCGGCCGACACGCCGGCCTCCTTCAACGCGTCGGAGATCTGCGAGTCCTCGAGGAGGCCGATGAGCAGCTGGTCGACGGCGAGGTGAGAGTCACCGCGCGACTTCTGCGCGGACTGCGCGCGGCGGATGGCCTTGACCAGAGAGGTGGACGGTGGGACAGCGTCCGGCGGAGGGGCCTGCGAAGGCAGCCTCTTGAGCGCGGCGGCGGCGACGCGCTCGAATGATTCGGCCGCGGAGTCGTTGCCGCCGGACGCGTGGGCGATGGCCTGCCGGAGGATGCCGGACCTGTCGGCCGCGAGCGCCGCGGCGAGGTGCAGCGGCGTGAGCTGCGCGTGGCCGGCATCCAGCGCCATCTCGTGCGCCGCCGCGAGTGCTTCATTGGTCTTGTGCGTGAACTTGTCGGGATTCATGGCTTCTGCAAGTTACGAACTGATTAACTGCAAAAACACTAGAACTAGAAATGGGGATCGGGAGATACGCAAGTTCGCTTTGCGTTCGCGTTGGAAATCTTGGGGAGAGATCGGAGACGAGAGGCCGGGTAATTTGAGGCAGGAGAAGAGAGTTCGCCGTGAGTCTAGAACGGCGCGGAAGCGGCAGGAAGCCGGTGAGAGAATGTCCGAGAACCTTCTAGTGTCGAACCGTTGATTTGGCAAAATAAAACTGTCTATTCAAGGTGTCGGGAGGATATCATCCGGACCGTTGGTTCAACTTGACGCTATCCCCACAAATTTCTCGGCTTTACCAGGCAGATGGATAAAACCTCGTTCTTCCATTTACTTCGGATCTCCTCGACTGATGCAGAACGACCGGCACAACTCTCATGTTACAACTTGCAGCATCTCAAACGATTATAAATAAGACGATTTAAGGACTTGCCATTTTATGTTCTTCGACAAAAGCTAGAAGAAATACTCAAAAATCCAGTATGGATGTTCATGTTCCTTTTGTAATCGGTAGGGTAATAGCACAAAGCAACCAAAGAAAATATGGCAGTAAAGTTGTGCTGAAAAAGTCTTGATAGGGAAAAATTTGAGGGACTTGACAGGATAATTAAAAACAAGCTCTATGATGGATAACAAGGTCTATGATGGGTAATCAGGATAATTAAGAACAGGTTCCCACTTCCCAGGAACTAAAACGCTGCAAATAAACAAGACCATCCAGTACCCAACTGGAACAAACACAGTATGCCAGCCTTAACATTTCAAGAACATCACAAGCGCCTAATCATATTTCGGTGATATCTCAAGTCTCAAGTTACATCTCATCTAGATTATGAACTGTAACATGTGTTCGCATCATGTTGCATGACCAAACATCATACCAAGTTATATGCATACCGTCAACCAAACAGAACGTTCACAAATCACAAGTTAGGAGTCGTAAAATGGGTACATGTGTTCGCATCAACATCATATGAAACGAGCCTCTAAGGTGTCGACAAGTGCGAGTCTGATGCATACTGACATTTCTGCAGAACGAAAGCTCAATCTTCTGTTGGCGTGTATACAGCTTCAACTTCTGTGATTGTACTCTCAGCCTCTCCAATCTCAGCGCCTTGTTCATTTGACTCCTTTAATTCGGCCTGCAATAGAATTATGAAACATTTTTTCAAGGAACTGAAGATAAGGTTGCAGAAAATTGCCATGCAAAAAAAAGAAGAAAATTGAAATAGAAAAAAAAATCCATATGATACCAGTGTTGCTTTCAGGTCTGTTAGTGCAGCTTCAAGTCGCTTATGGCAGTCTGGGACCATCATCCTTGACTCAGCTAAAACATTCTCCTGCAGATGTAAAAGGCACGAGGATGAATTTCCAAGGTCTTCGCATTGAATTGTAAGTTGGAAGAGATGTGGGTAGATCAATAATTAGCACTTGCACATCCAAATAAAATACCATATCATAGTTAAGAAATCAAACAATGTGAGCAACAATCATTTCCAATCCCGATTACTCCGAAGTCTGAAGAATGCATACACTGCATGTTTATTTAATTCATAATTCTGATTATAACTATATCCACCCAGATATTCCTGCGATCCATATTAATTGTCGAAATATTACATGTATCTAGATGCTTTTTAGGCATAGATACATCCATATTTGGGCAAATTTGAGACAATTAATATGGATTGGAGGGAGTACTTTATTGTAAGGTTTACATCGTGCCCTGCAAATAGCAACATCTGATCTGAGAAATGCAGTTTAGTTTGTAGCAGAACTTATTTTCTTGGCCGAAGGAAAATAGGTTTCCCTGCATCAAGTAATCCACATGGACTAAACGCAAAAACTTGCGTTTCAACTCCCCCAAAAAGTAATCCACATGGACAGAGCCACAAAAGCCAAGATAGATGCTGAAAACTTTGATGCCAGGCCTTTAGTTCTAAATACCCTGCTTCCCTATGGATAAACAAACTAAATTACCTTGACATGTTTAGCTATTACTTTCATGCTCCAAGCCATGCCTTCCCGGAGTTTTACCAAAACTCATGATGATCTCACATATATAAGAAAAGTGAGAAGATGGTAGATCAGATGGACCACCAGTCACAGATTAACGTCTTTGGGAAAGAGTATCAGAAAATAACTGGGATGGACAAGAAGCAGAATCTGAGAACTTCTAGCCATGGCGAAACCAACATAGGCTGCATTGGTTGGAGTAATTAAACATCATGGGTAAACAACCATAAACGTGTAAACAATACACATCACTATATGTTAAAATAAATGATAAAACATATGTGCAACACTGAAAAACACCAAAAAAGCCTTAAAAACACCAAAAAGACCACTCCAGCCAACTAATCTCAATCCTCACAGCTTCACAGGTTAGATGGTTATACTCAAACAATGACAAAATATGTGATTGGCATATCTACTTGATTAAGAAAACTGACCAATGAGGCAGTGACCATGTGACACAATTACCCAGCAAGTGGTAGTGACTACTCCCTCCGATCCTAAATTCTTGTCGTGGTTTTAGTACAAATTGAACTAAAACCTTGACAAGAATTTAGGATCGGAGGGAATAGATTATCATCCATAAATGAAACCATACTACAAGGAGCCATTATAAGGACAGAGTAAGATCATACTATTACCAGCATGTACTGTACTTAGATACCAAAATTAGCAGTGCTGAGTAGAATGATAAGTAGTTCTATTTTTTAGAAGAATAGGGGTTTCCCCCTTGCCCCATGTAATTTAGCGGTTTTATAAATGAGTAATTGTATTGAGAGAGCAAACAAGCATAGGAAGCAGAAGATCTTCAGTCACCTGCTGCTTGAGATCGTAGGGGTCGGCGCCCTTCTCCTTCATGTCAGCAGTCTTGGCCGCCTCCTTCTCCACCTCCTTCTCGTAGGAGCGCAGCTCCTTTACGATCCTCTTGCAAGTCGACGTCTTGATCTTTAGGTTCCTCAGTGTCGCCATCCTGAGATGCAACAGGGGGCGGATCTAGATGGGGCACCAGCACACCCGAAAATTGCGGAGATTAGTTCGGGTCTATGTAACCACTCGATGACTGAAAGCTCGAACTGTACCTCGAAAAACAATGGGCGAGATTTCGAACGGGATGGAGACAACAGGGAGGAATTGTCTCGATGAGGTAGAGCGGGAATAGCAGCGACGCGGCACGGGGAGGCGCAGGGGGTGGAGGGGTTCGGATCGGTGGTCGCTGGTACTTGACTGCTTGGTTTAGGTCAGGAGATCGTGTCTGTGAATAAGGTCAGTTGGGGGTCGAGCCGCCAAGGGTAAAGGTCCATTTGGAGCTGTGGCAGTCTGGCAGATGGATTCGATTTAAAACAAAAATCGATGGATTCGATTTTCGAATAGGCAGGGAAGAGTAAACGAGTAAATCTTTTCATAATATTAAAATCCAAAGTTCATATAAATAGTTTATTACTAGCCTATCTGACCTAAAATCCTGCTTCCGTCAATGTCCATGATGATTAATAAATTCTTTCTGTCGATGTTGATAGCACCGTTGCTAGCTCTTCCGAAACATGAGTCAAGAGCTCGTGGCTCACTCATGAGTGTCCACTACAAATGTCCCTCCCAATGCTCTAACTTAGTTGTATCTAACTGGCACATCGATAAAAATCGATGTGAAAGCCTAATAAAGTGATATAGTATCTTATGTAAGATACGAATCTTACCAAGCAGAGGCGGAGCCAAGCCCAGGCAACAAGGGCCATGGCCTGGAGCTTGGGATTACTTTGGCCTTGTATTGTAGTATAAACGGATACTTTGACCTGTGATTTAGACTAACCACAACGTATAATACAAGTGTTGGCCTGGGGTTTGATTGAATCCCAGCTCCGCCGCTGTTACCAAGGAACCCAACATAAGGCTATATTTCTCTCACACAAATATATTAAATGATGAGTCTTTTAAATATAGCACTAAGATACTACAAGGCACTGAAAGAGTTATATCTAAACACATATTTAGTGCTTAAGGTACAAGATGGGATACATTGGAAGTGGGAGAAGTATCCGGTGAAAACCACCACTTTTACGGTGCAAACTGTGAAAACTCCATCGAAAAAAGTTTAAAAAATTCTCAAAAAAATCACATAGGTTAGAAAAGTGTTGTTTTATATATGTGTAAAAGTTCAAGTCCAAACTCAATTTCGTTTGGTATCAGCGAAAAAGACAAATTCTGCATGAATAGTGGTTTTTCAGTGTTTGACGCTATTCATTGTAAATTTCTCCTTTTAATTTCTCTCAAATGTTTTTGATTTTGAACTTGAAATTTTGCAGGTTTGTAGAACATCATAGTACCAATATATGGTATTTTTTCAGAATTTTTTTGAAACTTCTAAACGTGGTTTTTATAAAGTTTGCACGGTTTGCACCGAATGAGAGTTTTCACCGGATACTTGCACTTGCCGTTTCTCATGGTAATTGCGGGCGTTTGCACTTGCATCTATGCAAAGGGTTCACATTGAAATTTTCCTTTCCTAAGCAAGGAATTTCAGAGCAACTTCCATAATGGAGTACTTTAGCTCGTTTTGCACCACAAGACTCTTTGGGAAATCTTACAATGCAATCATAGTGAACAAAAGCAGCAATGACAGATCTGAGCACTAGAGTTTGCCATTAACCGCATTGGACAAAGAGCTAGGACAATTGGTACACTTGCTTAGTCAATCAAACTCTGAGATCCAAACAAACCTTAAACCGATGAACCAAGATATATCAAGCTGGTAGCCTGGTAGCTAGTTGTTCAACTTGTCAGTAATGCACTCGTCGACATCGTTATATTAATTCCTGTTGTTCACTTTCAATTTCTACACAGAAAGTGGATCGCCCACAATGGACATGAACTTTCATTTCAGCCTTTCACTTCAGAACCTATCAAAATAGTTCATCTGCAATACCCGAGATCCCAGAAATACACTGGAGGTGTAACAAACAAAAGGAATGAAGCATGAAAAACCGTCTCCCCAATCTAATCGAAAGAATTACTAATTCTTTTTGCGTCGATCTAAACTAATTGTTCTCGCGGACACATAGTGAGTTTGTGATCTCTATTGGACTATTGCCATGGGTTCTTCTTTCTGCCGCCTTTGTGCATCGAGCTTGTTTTTGAACTCTGCAGGGAAAAGATGTTAGATTCAAAAGTACATGATTGTAGGCAAGCTGCAGTATTGTCTGACTTACAGATTTCAATTTCAACACTCCTTGGACCCTGTTCTTTTGAGATTTTAGTTTGTAAATCCTAACCATCCAGTGGTGGGTTGTAAAAGCCTGCAGTAAGCAATACAGTACAGTAGATGAATACGCTGCAGATGCAGTCAATCAAGGCCGTGATGTGATTTTAACTTCCAAATGATTGTGGGGGGGAGAGTAGCAGCACTGCACCTCCTCAAAATGGGTCAGTTTAAAATGCTTCCTTCCTATTTCATATCTTCTCGCTCTATCAAATCCCTTACCATCAGTCTCAACAAATCTATGTGCAAAGGAGAACAAATGTCAAAAAAAAAAACCGTAGTTGTGTTACTTGAGCATGGTATGCTAACTTCCGAATTGACAGACCTGTAATAACAAAGCTTGTACATGAGGCAATTCAGCATTGTTGGGGTGCCTTGAGCATCAACACGGTAGTTGCCATCCTTCTATAGAAATAATATAACATAAGAATTCAAAAGCGATTTGGAATTTCACATAGCTGACAGTGTTTTTCTTCCCAAGTTATTAAATTACTAACTGAAAATGAGTTTACAAACAAAATACTTCCTCCTTCCCAAACTATAAGTTTGAGCAAGACCAAGTTTATAGAAATAAATACCAAAATATACAGCACCTAATCAGTATTAATGATTCATCATGGCATATGTTTTCATTCATGGTATATTTATTTCACATTATAGATGTTTATATTTTGTTGTATAAACTTGGTCAAACTCAAAAAAGTTTGACTTAGGACAAAACTTATATGACTTACTTTTTGGGAAGGGGGTACTACCAATGAGTTGCAAAAGGCAAGCTCAGAACTTACAAGGTAATCTTGTTCCTTAATGTGAGGGAATACACCACCTCCGATTCGAACCATCCAGAGGAACTTATTAATATCATCACTTGGATAGCCAATAAGCCCTGAAAATAAAAAAATTACCAGGCGTTAGGGAGTCTTGAATCTGGAAGCACTTGCTTAAAATATTGTTATTCCCAAAAGTCCAAAAAGCATCAACCTCCAAAGACAACAAGCACATATTTTACATCTAAGGAATTGAAGATCTCCCATGCTGCTTTTTCTGGGGACGACATTGCTGTCCCAACTGTCGCTATGTGTGTGTTATTCCAGGTATTGTTGTCTACAATCACAGTCCTGTTGGCCATTGCAGTTGTCTGATAACCATAGTCCCACCAAGATGCAACCTACAACAATCGTTATCCTATTACTGTCACCATTATACAATTGAGTGACAAGAATAGGTGAGAAGGCATACCTTATCTTCTACTTCTGTGTTATGGCTCAGCCATGCATAAGCTTCGCGGAAATCATCAAAAACATGCAACCCATCATGTGAACGAGAAGTCAGCACAATTGAGGGTGCAGAGTATGCTTCTGCAGCTGCCCATACACAATGGACCTGCGAAAATGGCATCATTGACTAACAGTCTTACTCTAACGAGAATGCTGCTTCCGGTGATAACACTACCTTACCACATACAATCCACATAGTATGATCAGGGACAGTATACCCATAGCAGATGCTTCGGAAGGCAGTACACAAAGTTTTTCCTCCTTTTCATGCCTGACAGCAGAACTTCCCACTGATTCTTTTTCCTTCTTCCGATTCTTATTTGATGGTCTTTCCTTTGAAACATTTTCTGCTTTTTCATTTGTCATGTTATCATTTTCTGTTGAACTTGTGATAGTAGCTGCAGCACTGGAACTCCCTGGGGTACTATCCCTAGCCTTCAATTTGAAAGGGCACCATACATCAGTAAACATTCTGCAGAATCTAACTATCGAACAATAATGATGAAGGAAGAATCATACAGTAGAAAGGCCATCATCGGATCTTGAGCGCTGAAATTTCATTGATCGTGTCAGGACGTTAAAAGCTTCTGACAGAGCAATCCCAGACAAAATGCATGCAGCAGGGGCGAGGACAAGCATAAGTCGTACCTAACAGTGCACCAATATTACTTTCAACTGATAAATAAACCAGCACGGTACTGTAAATTTCTTCCACAATGAAGACTTACCATTACACCAGAGAAATATACTGAAGTTACCAAGTACAAGACCAAAAATGAGCTTGCATCGGATAAAGGTAAGAAGCATGACTGCAAATTGTGTTACGGAAAATAAATTAAAACAATGCTAAACACAAACTAAATTCCATCTTTCAACAAAATATGAACACTTACTATGATCCCAGCAGGAACTAAGAAGGCTAGCACATTGATATCCATGAAGTAAGAAGGCCATGTAGGTGGCTGATGTTCACTCACGCTAGCAATGATAGGGATATACTTGCTTGCATAGGTTCTGTAAGAAACGAACAAAACAAAAAGAATTCAAGGCATCTTTTCGCAAAAAAAAGAAAAAAAGAAAAAAAGAAAAAAAGAAAAAAAGAATTCAACGCATCATCTTATGTAGAAAACGAAGAAGCATGGATCCATCATAACTGGATTTAGAATTATTTCTGTCCTGCATGCTGATTTGAGGTATCACTAAATATGTGTGCTAATCAGTAATGGAAATAAAAGTCCTTTTGTACCAACGCTTAAACCTTAATTGTGGTACATCTCTTTAGCAACTTTAAATCCAGAGGGAAGATGGCTCTAATTAAATCGTGTCATGTTTATGTGCTCTTAATGACCAGAGTCAGCTTAATTATCAATGCATCAAAATAAGTGTATTGCGAACCAAATTTTGATGAGAACTTACGGGTCAAGTAGACTCAGACTGCGCCCACTCCAACCTTTTGTTGGGCTAGATGCCACTAGTGCAACAAGTATTGCTACTGCAGCGAAACAAAGGGCTCTGCAGGAATCCTTGATATTAGCATGTGTACAGAACATCTGCTTTGTTTTAAATTATGAGCAACAAATGTTTCCTTGTGAACATTATGAACCACTAACAAGTTTAACACCTCTTTTTATGCATTTGAACTGATTTCAACATCACAAACTTACAAACCAACTGTTATAACAAATGTCGTAGCCACTTTGAAGAGTCGGTGAGTTAAAAGTCCTTTGATGTAATACACGAGAGCAACCACATGGAGGATTATAAACACCTGGAAATCAAACATCATTTCCAGAGATTAGGAGGAAGTGGTTAGCCATTTTCTAACAGACAGAAAGATTTTGGATCAATAAGCTGAGTTCATGGGAGAAAGGAAAACATTTGTACGTAGATAGATAGTTGGTCTACCAAAAATGATGCAAAGTGCTCCGATGTCAATACTGCATTAAAACCAACAACAGGCACCAATGCTGCCAGAAGTGTTCCCAGTACAACCTGTGTGGTTCTAATTGTTAGGGCAAGAATTCATACCATTCATTTGTGCACATTTGGTAAGGCACTAAACTGATGGACTTACAAGGGGAGCATAAGCAATGTAAAGTCGTGAAGAGTAACGACCAGTGACAATACACAAGAGAACATGCATAGGGATAAGGTTGATGATGAATGTGTAGCCTCCCCATGAACATACCTGAAAAGGAGAAATACAGTGTAATTTCGAAAATCTGTGGTATCTTGTAGCTCTTTTAAGGTTGTCAAAGAAAAACTTACCATGTAAAAGTATGAGAGAGCATTAAGCGTTGCATAAAATAGTGAACCCGTGTTTAGTGTCTGCAGAATCATTTCATGTGATCTTCAAGGCACAAAGAGAAGGCAAAAAAAGAACCAGGCCTAAAATTCTGAAGGACAACTTGAGAACCTAACCTTTATGTATAGATAAAATGTGAATATTAAAGCAAATATTGCTACAGCTTCGTTATCGTAGCTACCTGCAACAGATCTTGAGATGTATGAGGGGACCTGCATAGTGGGAGGAGTGATAAGTAGGTTGTCGATTAAGTGCTCTTTACAAGGTAGGGTATAAGGATATGATAGTAGTAAGTAGGCATGTATAAAAAGATGGAAAGACAGTCTCGTGTCATAGATCACAAATAAATGAGACAGTCGGCCTCTACTCCATGCCCACAGAAGCAAAAAATCATACATTCATATTAGGATTTTCAGCGACAGGCAATTTCAAATCCCATAATTCAGAGAAGGATTGGTTTCCAGCTTTTGGCTCCAGTCCATATTTTTCTAGTTTCCCCCAGGCCATTCTGAGCTGTTTCAGCCACTTAGCTCTAAGTTTTAGTTTCATACATGTTCTTTGATTAAGCAATTATAAGATCACTCTGACTGTTCATGCTTTTGACGTGCAGGGAATAGACCTACTTGTCAATTACACAAGGCTTCCTTGGATATTACCCTTCCTCACAAAAAGAAAAGACAAAAAGAAACAGAACATACCATTGCTAAGATAGTTGCTGCCATCAAACCAGCCCCATGTCCCTTTGCTTCCTGGAGGGAAATTATATAGTTAATTTTTGTGGTGGTAAAACTTGAGCTAGCACGTGTGATTTTATATGAAGAAAACAACCTTTGTCAACAGATAAGTTGCCCAGGAAGCATTCGCTGAGAAAATCGGAGCAGTGAACACACAGACAGTTTCCACCGACAGAGGGATGTTAATGGAGTTTAGCAACCTATACCAACCAAAGATTTTAGGCACAGTTTTCAAAAGCAGTCGAACAATGTATTTCACTGATAAATGATAATATGCTATGGATTGCAACATTTTACGTACCACCATATAGTGCCAGCCGTCAGTGTCAAACCAGGATAAACAGTGCCACCAATAACACGCCCGAGGGGGTACCTATTTTACAGGTAACAGTAAGAAGCTAAGAAGATAAATAATTTATTCTGAATTATTCATATGTCCCAGCAACCATACCATGTTCGATCATCGAACCAGTTCCAAAACTCGTAGATTCCACTCTTTGTCAAAAACTGAAATAAAGAAGCGAAATATCAAACATATAGTGGATAGAAATATAAATGAGCAACAATAATGCTTTCAGTACACCAAGACCAAACAGATAAATACGTGCACGGAAATCTAAACAACAAACTACACCCAAAAAAATCACATGCCATTATGCCAAGTCCCAATCATATATTGATCCCAATTTTCTCACCACTGGATACTATCACGAAATCTGTCCATAAGCTAATCCATAACAGTCGACAGACCGAACAACATATGAACGTGGCTTCCTACTCTTTGAGCTCAATTTCACATGCTTCCACAGACAGCTGAACAATCGAACAGTTAGCAACAATCTGGCGCCGGAGAAACCAACCTGGGTGACGCGGTAGTTGAAGTAGGGATCGAACTCGTGGATCACGCTCTCGTACTTGATCACCTGACGGCACACCAAACACCAAACACCAAAGGGACAAGTGAGATAGGCGTAGCATTCGGAAAATCCTAATGCCATTCCCAGCAGGATCCAGAGGACGTGGGTTAGAAGTGTAAAATGGATCTTACGGAGAAGAGGCGGATCGAGAAGGCGAGGATGCCGATAAGGAGGAGGGTGAAAGCACACAGCACGCCGCCGAAGGCTTTCCTGAGTCGGGCGCTACCCCCGCCGCTGGCCGCCACGGTGGCCTCAAGCTCCGCCATTGTGGTTAAGCAGGGGCGTTGAGTTGGGGAGGATGGCCACTGGCGGAGTGGAGCTGTATCGTGCCCTCTGCTCTGGTATCGTACCCTGACCGAACTGAAGCAGTGAAGTGTTGATGGCCACTGGCGGATTAGAGAAGTTAAAATGGTAGACATTCTCTTGACCCAATAAAATAAAATTCAAAATCAACCATACTCACTCCATTCCTACATTTAAGGAGTCCTATCTTGTTCTAATAAAAAATTAAAACTTCTTACATTTAGGAACAGAGTGATACATACGGTAAGAACCGTTGGACTGACCGACATCTGAACATGGGAATGGAGGGTTGCAAAAATATCTGCAAACATACGTGGGGTTCACGGACGAAAGCAAATCAACTCGGATACCCTTCTACATTAGAATAGAACCAACACCACTGGACTTGTCCAAGTGTGAAAACCGTTAATACTTCCATTTCTTTCCAAGAAGACCACTGGATGCAGTGAGTACACTGAGATTTTAGTAACACAAATTTAGCCCCCAAAATACAATTACAAGCATCGCTTTGTAGGGGAGAAAACGACAGCTGGGATCACTAGAGCTAAAAAAACAAAATACAGTGATATACCTCCACCGCACCTCTCGTACACTTTTCTCAAGAAACATACAGGGCCTGACAATTTAACTGCCAAGCAACGCCGAGAGAACAACACTCCCCGCATCCAGCAAACTGGATCTGATACTCCACTAAAGATGATCAGAATTCAAGGTTCTTCAAGAATGGCGCAGGCGAGATTCGATGCCAGAGCCAATCTGACGGAGTTCAGTGCATGGCTTGTTAGCTGATTGCTGCAATAGTCAGGGCGCAGCTTGGCCATTGACACTTCTTGTAGTTTGTTCAACAACAAGGTCGTTTCAGCAACATTCAACAGCGGGCGGGGTTTGCAGTTAAGTAGCATCACCTGCAGAAAAGGTGGCGACAAGTAGAATGAAATGTCCAAAACAACCTCAAGGTTAGTGTGGATTAAAATAAGGTAGGGAGACATACGATTTAGCTAAGCTACTTTACTAAATGAAGATCTTAACTACTGATCAAGCCTGTGATAGCTTACCGAGTCATGTAGAAGAGGCAGCCAGAAACGCTGTGGTGTAGAAGGGTTTCTCATTAACTGCAAAAGAGATCATATATAAGCAATCAATTAATGCCTCAGATCATAAACATGGAGCCAGAATAGACTATCGGCGTCCTCTAAGGTGCCTGCTTTTTTACACCTCTTCTACTAGCGGTCATGAACTGAATTGCAGGAGCTCAGCTGATGTGTACACTTTTACCTGTATAAGAAACTCCACGGTCTGCCGAGCAGCCTCAGCAGTCCTCCCTTCTAGCGCCTGCTGAAGGGATCTTTTGAAATCTCGGTACCTTTGTTAAAGCATATGTTAAGCTGATATAAACTATTATTGTAGAGAGAGAGAGAGAGAGAGAGAGAGAGAGAGAATTGATGAAAAGGGAAAGAAATACCTGTGAAGGAACTCAAGACCACCGGCACTACCAATGTCAGAACCTAGTAACTCAAGCAACCCTTCCCATTGCTGACCATGCAAAACCACTATTAGATATTGCCATGAATGATATCATTGCTAAAACATCTTTTCATCAATTTTACTTGGTTAATACTGAACAAAAACCTAACAGTAGGGGAGACATAAGGGGAGAACTTGGCACCTTAAAATTATCAGCTGCGACCGACTCCCCAATGCGTTCAAATAACTGTTGAGCAATTCTATCAAGTCGTACTTTATCATGAGCTTGCTGGAACCAGTAAACACCTGTCCCTTTTCTACCATGCTTCCAATGAAAAATACCTGCAATCTAAAAGAGAAAATCAAAAAGTTACTAAATCGGGTTACAGGAACTCTTAGGTCAAGTTACGGCCAGAGGACAGCAAGTTAGACTAGAAAACAAGGACTCCCTAATTGAAGTTTGAATACTTAGATAAAGGCTAAACCTTGTTCAGACCCTAAGATGATCTTGAACGAGTGTGTTTCAAACTCTTCAAAGTTATGCATGAATTACAATTCGCAAACCACATTTACCTTCATGATGTTTGTACTGACATTCTCCAGCTCATACAAACGGCAAAGCTCCAAAGTCTGCTCTTAGAAAAAAGTTTTATGTAAGAAATAAAAGATAAAGGAACACTGCAAGGAAATATCAAGTCAAATACATGTACCTTCAGTACTAGACGGTTATCTTGTATGGGTTGCTTGAGAAGTAGAATTTCCAAGAGCCCTAGGCCTTGGTTTAGACATGAGGACAGATAAGTCGGTGCAATCTGAGCACCAAACGTGCAAGATGGCCATTACTAACAATATCAAAACAAGTATTTCGCCTATCATAAACAGATAACACAGTTGCATAGAAGATCTAATACATCAAACTGGACCACGGATTATAGCAAACCACATGATACCGCCAATACATACACCAGGATATTCAAAGATGAACCAAACGACATAACATAAGCTGGTCTAGTTATTTAGTGGTGTTACAAAACTTACTTGCCAAGTTAAAGAATGAGAACACAAAACTTGAGCATAGACAAGCCGGTGCAGTTCCTCTATGCTCATACCACCAAAATTAGGCCGCTCTTCATGCAACATAATATCTGCGTAGTCATTATCAGCTGCCAACAGCTCCATAGCATGTGTGACCATCCTACAGTTAGAGATGGCGAAATCTATTAGATCACAGCGTTGCAAAGTTGACAGTAGGTAGAAAATCGAATACCAGTTGCCAGTTTACCATGGTCCAAATTTCTTTGTGCACTCTGCCAAGACAACCTAACCATGAAAAAAAGATGTTACGCCACCAAGAAAGGGTAGTTCAAGGTCAAATGGAAGTCAGGAGGATAACGTTGGACGCCAACCTCTGGGTTTTCTGAAAGGATACCAGTAAGGAGGCCTGTTAATCCATTATTGTCGAAAGACGGCTTAAGCTGTATGCATTTCTGTGCCAAGTGATGCATACCTTCGAAACCCTGAAATAATGTAGATTTTAGCAAAACATGACATGATATTTTTATTGTTCAAACATGTACTCCCTTGCATCATAATAGCTGCATATTCTTATCGTCTGCATGTCTATGCCAAAAGTTAATAATTGCATCATAAAAGAGATAATAGGTTTCAGAAAATTCAGTCAGGGACTCAGGGTAAATATTGGTCATCTTAAAACACGAGTTATTGTTCAAACATATGCTGCCATTCATACAATGGGTCCTGAGATCATGTCACAGATCAATCTAAATTGAAAATTTTGGTCGACAATGGAGGAACTAAGGGCATCTGGCACATCTTTACTCAAGCATCGGGCATCAAGGAATGCCACAAATATTAGTCAAGCAAATGAACCACAAAACATTAGAACTGACAATACAAGACTAACTGCATGGATATGAGACTAACCACCGTAAATGGCCTTATGTAAAGAACATGAGAAGTGAATAGCTCCAGCCAGTGGGAAGTAGCTGCAGTGACGTCCTTTATATTCCCCATCATGATGTGAAGCAGATTCTTCAAACCATCACGAGTTTTTTGGTGACCACACTGAATCCAAAATGCACTGCACTCCAGTTTACTTACTTGACCTCGCCATTTTTCCCAGGCCTGCAAATACAAATAGCTAATCAAAATGTTTCCACTAACTTCAACTGCGACAACTTTGTGAGTACATTTTTTATACATGAATCTCAAGTTTGAAAAGACAGAAAGAATAAGTATGGAAGATTGGTGCTGCTATTTCACAAAGCCCAACCAGTGTGGCACCAATTTGAGAGGATGAGTAACAAGGTAAAACCATTTCAATTAAAAGAATCAGAAGGGTATTACATTTTTCACTTTGAAACCATATGTCATCTTACCATGAGCAGATAGGGGATTATCAAAATACATACACTAAATCAGTTTAGTCAAGATTTGCATCTCTGGGTACCAAAAGCAGGCACAAAATTTAGAAACCCATATATGCCACATTAAAAACTGTGCCCTGACCAATCAGCACTGTGACCAGAATTGTAATGCCTGACCATTCATAGGGTTGGTCCCAAAACAAACCTCCTTAAACTTACGCGATTATTGAGTTTCAAGCACCAATTAGTTTGTCCAAAAGTTTAAGCTCACCGAGGAAAGGTAGGAAATATACTCCACTCTCAAATCTAGGCTCCCTCAGGCCTATGACATGGACTCAAAATGGCTGGATTCTTTTTCACTTGGGACCAGCCAGGTCTCGAACTTAGTTATTTTGACTCTGTTACCACAAACTTTCATGAATAATTTGCCAGACATTTAACTGTTGAAGAAAGGTGGCCATGCACTCATACTTCAACAATGGGCACAAAGCAGGCAGCAGCAGCAAGGAGAGAGCACAAGGTAGAAGTGATAACTTGCAGTGGAGTGAATCAGAAAGTGCATAACAATTAACAAGTACAGAGGATAGCAAATAGATATGGTGCTCCATCGCAGTGCAAGCAGCAAACATCTGAGTGGGCAGAAGTATAATATGGTCGTATGTATGCAGTGACATGAGCAGTAGTATCCGGTCATCATGGTGGTCATGCAAGCAGCAACGAGTGTAGAAACAGGCTAACTAATACTCTTGTATATGTTATGGTTTTGCAAAGTTAAGGAAAAAATATTATCTTTACTTTAGTGGCATAGATTTGCAATATGAAACGCACTAACATGCAATGTCCAAAGTTCAGAGGGACGGAGAGATGCCTGAAAAGACAGCAGCAATTTACAAAGCATACCTTGATAAAATCAGGTCTTGTTTTACAGCACTGGCCTAATTTACCCGTTGGCAAATCTGGTCTCATGCGCGGCATGGTTGAGACAAGAACAGCAACAGCCTCAACTAATCCGTTTTCTGTCTGATGGACCAAAGGAAATCATGTTGTTAGGATTAGTTGTGCATAAAATCTACTGACATCATACAAATAATAGCATATGGTCAAAGCTACAAGGAAATATAGGTCCCAGTAAAAAAAATTGCGAAGGAAAAATGAAGTACTACATAACTAAATCAGCACCAGTGATAATAAAATCAAAGCATGAATTACAATATACCATAGTAACTTTTTTGCCCTGTCTTATTTCTGAAATGAAAGTATCCAGTCAAACTATGAAGAAAAGAAAATCCCAAACAGACCAGAGAATCGTAAGTCCTCACAGTCACTCTCTTCCCACAATCATATTAACAAAATTATGGTACATCCAGCATTGCGACTTAATAGCTCTCTCCACAATTGCTGTAACCAATTAAACAGAATTTTAAATAGGCTTAAACCTTTAAATCATTCAACAGAGAGGATACAGACATCAATATAACATAATTGCATTTGCTGCAATAGCTGAACCACAATAACTCTTGGCAGTCCATGGTTATAATTCTACATTTGGGCATAGTCCATGGTTCGGATAAATAGGGCGAATTAGGGGGAATCATCAAATAACCTAGACCCTTAAATCAATTTCATTTGCAAGATCAACATTGCTGACAAAGAAATGAAGAATGGCCCCAAAGTAGCAACAACCTAGGTACCTCACGGTTATCCATCTGATCCAATTGGTACGATCCATGAAAACGTAGCATATTCACCTGCAAGAAAAAACAACTTCAGACGGTAGGCTACATATATGAGTATAAACCTATACAAATGTGAAAGGAAATAGACATACCACAACGTCAAGCCATCCAACTGAAAGTGCTGCTGATAATCCATTCCAGTAATCAGGATCATTTTCAACAATCTATAAAATGTTGCCTCGTTGTCAATTTATCTCACCAATAGTAAGACACGATGATTAGAACATGGAAGCAATACAAATCGATAGATGTAAATGGATAACATAAAACAGACATTAAGCCATCACCCATCAACTTAAAAGCACGATCAGCTATTAGAGTTTATATAGAGAAATTGCAAATGACGTGATTGTAAGGTACCATTCTGACCTATAGACTATCATACATATAGAAGAATCAAACCTGCAGGTTGATGAGCTTTTTCTGGAAATTGCTAAGCTTGCAATACACCGTACCATCAGTCTTGGTCAAGAGGCTATCGTAATCCTAAAATCACATGAGAGAGAATAAGAGAGACAAGCCTAGGCATTATAACAGTAAGTAGGACTTACTAGGTGGGACAAGGCAATTGTTCAAAGAAGGAGCATTACGGCTAACCAATCAACAAGCCGCTCAGGCAGCCAGCTGTGCAACTGTTTATCGACATAGAATATCTCCAACAATTCCCAGGCAGCTTTTAAACTAGTAGGCTTTTCTTTAACCTGTATAGTAAAATATAGCACTCACCTTTTATTCAGAAACATAATTCTTTTAACTGAACTTAAATGATAGGAAAACGTTGTTGAAGAGAAAATCAAGAAATGGTGTAATACATGGGAAGTTCTACCTTAAGAATAGCCCTTGCATCTTCGATCATGGGAGCAGGAAGAGAATCTGGGTTCCCAAGGAGATAACCGATGGTTTTGCTGTATTCGAGCACATATTGCCACCTAATGAAACAAGTTGAAATCAAAAGCATGCTCATCTACAGAACATACCATACACTAAGGAAAGCAGATTTGATACTGCAGTAGCTGATAAGCTGTGCCTGTGATATGGCCCAACGAGGTTTAAATTTTTGCAGGCATGAATATATGCATCAGAACGGAATCTCAGAGGTACAACTTGAGCTTCTAAAGGCTTGGGTAGCTATCACATCAAAAACAAAAGGCTCACCATTCAGCGTGCTCTGGGACTGCTTGCATGTGGGACATTGCAGCAGTACCTGCAAGGGCGTTCTTCCTGCTCTGCAGCAGCGCGAAGGCCGGTACTGAACCGTACTCGATCCGCCGCATCTCTGCCTCATCGACCTCCTTCTCGACCTCCGCGCTGCCATTGCCAACGCCAAGGTTCACTTCCACCACTCTCCCGGCGACCTCCTCCGAGCCGCTGCCTCCGCCGTCCTCCGGACTCGGCTGTCGGAGACAGGCTACCTGCAGGAGGTTGCCGCTTGACCAGGAAACGTAGACGCGGAAGATGGGCGGCGCTACGCCGTGGCGGATGGGCCGCACGTGTGGTACCGACGCCGCATGGTGTGGCTCCCCTGAGAACGGGACGATGGCACCACCGTTGGCAGCCGGCATGCCCGGCATCATCGACGAGGAGGAGCTAGGGTTCTGGAAGCGGGGGACGGCGGGGCACGGGGAGGACTTTGGGGCGGCGTGGGCCGTGCGGAGGAAAGGTTTTAGGAGTTTCGAAATCGAATGCTCCGCCAAAGCTGAAAGCCCAAAGGTGTAAATCGAAAGAACAGCCCAACAAAAACTAAACTAGCGTAGAATTTAAATAAGCTGCCCTTAATGGAAAGAACAGCCCAACAAAAACTAAACTAGCGTAGAATTTAAACACACACCTTTGGGCTTTCAGCTTTGGCGGAGCATTCGATTTCGAAACTACATCTTGACTCCATTGCTATGGCCGTCATCGTTGAAAGATTTAGCGTTCCCCTCGCCTCCGGCCGCTGTCTTGGATACGGGGGAACCTCGGTTCCTCCTAAGAGTATCCAGAAGTGTTTGCCTATTTCACTTGTTTGGTTTCGATCAGCAACGCAATGGTGGAGGTTACGATACCGTTGCGAATAAAATATTCTGGTTCTTTCTCTACTGTGGTGGTGCCTCAATGAGCATTGCTGCGGAGTCAGAGATTTTTAATTCCCGTGGGTTTACTGTACCCGATCTTGTGGATCTTGGGTTTCTGTACTTGTTGATCCGTTTATACGTATTTGTTGAGTTTTTGTTATTGTGTCATGGTGCTTTCGTTGGTTTATCTTTTGTAATTTTGGAATACTTCACTGGTGTTCTGATGAAAATCTTGCGGTTTGACGACCTGCACGTTTAGGAGATCATTCACGGTCCAAGTACGTTCAATGCTCATGGGTTCTCATCTTTTTGGATGAACGATTCAAGAGGCTTTTCGGAACCTTTAAAAGTAGTCAGGTTCGTGCAGAGATACCAGTAACGATGTTGCTGCTACAATCTGATTGCAGTCTCTATGTTGAAGTCTCAGCAGAATTTCATGTTGCAAAGTATAATATCACGGAGAAGATGTTTTTAAGAGATTTCATTTTAATTCTTAATTATAGGAGTTACCTTGTAGATTCTAAAGTATATGATCAAAGGTTCTCGTGTTTGAATAAAGTTATAGGTTAATCTAAAAAAAAACTACATCTGACTCGATTGATCAAGTCAGTCTCTATGACTAAATGTGACTAGGTTAACGCCATACGATTTGGTGCTAAAAAACTTAGCAAGTTCGCGAGCAATCAAAATTAAAATTGGATTATTTTGGATGGCAGTGAAATCGACATTTGGAAGGTCAACGTGCCTCAGCATCCTGGACCATGGCGTTCACCCTCAAAACGTCAGTTGCTCACGAAATTGCTAAGTTTTTCATCACAAAGCTATATAATGTCAACCTAGTTGTGTTCAACTCCTGAGGCCCTGAGGCCCTGTTTGGTATTAGAGTTTTGGAAGTATTTTTAGGGTATTATCCACTCCAAATTGAAAAACATTACAAACCCCAAATGGTTGTTTGGTAGGAAGGATTTGGAGGGAATTATCCCTTGCTTCCTCAACAAAACATTCCATTTTTGTACCAAATTAAAACACTTCTCAAACTAGTGTTTAAAAAAAATTGTTTTGGGTTTTTGAGTGTTTTGGGTGAACACCCAAAACTCTCAAATACCAAAACACTAGTGACTAAAAAATACACTAACACCAAACAAGACCTGAGAGGTTAGTGTTAAGCACATGGATCAATTGGATTAAAGCCTTGCAGTAAGGTTATTTTTGCTAAACTATTAAGTAATAATTCATTTTGTCGATTTACATCATCAGATCCCAGGGAGATTGCATTGACCAATGGATAGGTAGATTTCTAACTTAATTTTAGAACAACCATTCTAAGTTCTCTTTTTACGGTGACTACCACTTCTAACTTGTTATAATCTCTCTACAAGCCTACGAGGAGCGTTCCAAAACTATGCCCTCCTTGTTAGCGGGACGATAAAAAGCAGAAATGGAAATTTAGGATTGCAGTACATGCTTTTAGGATTTCTGAATTAAAAATCATGTGATAAGACTCGGTAATGAAGAAAAAAAAATTAATGGTCTGCGCAACTTTTTGCATGCAAAAATATACTAATATCAAATAAATATATTATAAAGATATATCTAAAAAAACTAATTTAGAGTTATAGATTTTAAGAAGTATATATGATATGAAAAGAGAAACGCCTCTTGATATGGTGCTCACAATTATGTTGTAATGGTGATGCGGACACGGTTATGGCGATCTTTCACGATACCAAAAAAACAGTAAGAACAACTCAAGAACAGCCGACACAACACTCAATATTCGATGGTTGATAACTAGTTCGGTTTACAACGACGCAACCCAAACTATAATACTTGTGAACCTATGGAGAATCACAAGGGAGAATCACCAGGATCCTATCTAGATCAAAGGACATGCCTTCAATCCACACACGAAAGTTAACGCTCAACAAACACGAGTCCTCTCAGCACATACACAACCACACATGGGTGTCTACAATTCTGAAATCTGAACCTCTCTCAAGTAGAAGGGTGGGGAATACTTATACTAGGAACATCCCTCCTAGTTAGGTGTGAAAGCAACCCAAAATAAGGTTCAGAAATGTGTGGCTCTGCCTTGCAAAGGAAAAAACTTGTGGAGCCTCGCGCAGCAATTAATTCCTGGACACCTTGCATTGGAACTCTCATATCTTTTGATGTTATTGTAGCTTCCACCGTCAATGATTACCTTGCAATCTTTGTTCTTGATCTTGCAAATGGATTGAAATACATTGTGCCTTGGTCCCTTCTCAGCATCCAGAGTGTTATCACGAGCCACTTTGCGAACCATGAGATTGACACCATCTCCTCCATCTGAACTCAAAGGTGTACGGGTTTCAAATGTGCAGTGGGCTGCATCTTTCCCCTCAGTTTCAGATTCATCACATGAATCAGCAGTGGCATAACCATCTTTTGTGAGTAGCACTTTCTTCGCATTGGGACAATCCTTCATGACATGCCCTCTGCCTTTGCACGTCTGGCATTGAATATTACTAGTGCGAGAAGTAGAACCATTAGAAGACTCTACTTTTGATGGAGCTAGCTCTTTACCGGTTGATTTGTGGGTAGAAAATGCATTGGACCCACCACTCTCTTCAGCTGAACGCCTCCACTGGCTTGATGAGTTGGTATTGCTGGAACGAGCTTGGCGTTGCTTGATACATCGCTCCGCTCGGACTGCTTGGTGCACCAGTTCTTGCAGATCTTGATAAGTAACAATCTCCACCCTTTCTTGTATATTCTCATTCGGCCCATTAAAGAATCTTGCCATTGTGGCCTCCTCTATCTCATTCACCCCTGTCCGGATCATCAAGATTTCCATCTCCTTATAGTATTCATCGACACTAGAATTACCTTGGCGTAGTTGTTGCAGCCGAGTGTACAAGGTTCTAGTGAAGTGCTCTGGAACAAAGCGTCACCACAGGATGTTCTTCATCTGAGTCCATGTCTCCGGACGTCCTCCGGCACGGCACAACTGGTTCCACCAAATCAGAGCATAGCCGGTAAATTCAATAGATGCAGATCTCACCTTTTTCTCCTCCGTGAAGCGGTAACTATCAAAGATTTGATCCACACGCATCTCCCACTCCAAATAATCATCGGGCTCAGCTTTACCATCAAATGAAGGAATGACAATTTTCAGTTTACCTATACCATCATCGTCGCGGACACGGTGCACACGCCCATGATCCCTTCCTCCCATGTCAAAGCCTCCATGTGCAGCACCTCGATGGTCATGGCGAGGACGCCGAGGGGGTGATTCGTAGTAGCTCCTGGCATCGTCGGAGTGCATGCTCCGACACTCTCCTTGCCCCTCCTCAAAGTGCGGGCCCTGCTGTTCGGGGAGTTGTCGATGTCGACCACATTCAGCAAGCCCACCTCGCGGTGATGTCGGTGGAGCCAACTGACGAACAGCTTCGGTGAGGGAGTTGATGTCCCGTCGGATTGCCGTCATGTGCTTGTCCATCTCCTTCATCACATACTCACGTGTCTGCACCAGCCCCTGCACAACAGCTGGCTGCAGGCTGGGGTCGTACACCGGAAGTGGCACCTCCTCGTCCGAGAGGTTGAAGCGACCGCGCCCATAAAAGGGTTCGATCTCTGTGCTTAAATGCTAGTCCCTGGATCGACTCACTAGCACACACAGTTTCAAGATGTAATATCATAGAACAAAGGTCTCAAATATTAGAATGCAATATCCAGAATTTGAGAGTGTTTACAAACTCGCATAACCACATGGGTTAGCTGGAAATAAACGAAAAGTTCTATAGCAGAAACGAAGATACAAGAGCCACATCAACACCACAGTGGTAGCATGTTGGAATGTAGGCTCGTAACCCAAAGACCAAAACGTACCCTCACTCTTCGTCAGAACTTCATGTATCATTAAACGACGCAGCCACTAGGGTCAATACATTGAATGTATTGGCAAGATCACAATTTGATATAACAGCACCTACCAAACATGCATATTTATGGCAAGGTGGAGTTCAGGCTATTTGCGTAAAAGCTTCATTGTTTAGTCCTATCATTTTAATCAAATAGTTTTATCACTATTGGACATTGGACAGACACACCGATGCTCCTATTAAACTATGGACATTGAGTAGACACATCAATGCTCCTAAACCCAAGTTCAAACCATTCATTTTAATTAAGAAATTAGAGTGAGTGAGACTTTCCTTACAACTCCCTAACCTAGCTGCTCATAAATGTCCATGACCGCGGACACGGCTAAGTACTTAGTTTGGCACTTTTGAGAGGTTGTACACTTTACCCACAAGAAACCGATGTGTTAATCCCTTGCTGTCCTCAGGGTAGAGTAGCAACGGCATCGATTACAAGACTTTCAGAAGTAACCCCCAGACCCGTACCGAGGGACCCGCTCCCACCTACATGGCTACATCATCACGATCACCTCGGGCCCAGGTTCAAACAGCTTACTCAATCTCGACAGAGCTCATATTACCATGTGGTTGTACCGGAAGCTACTAAACAGGAAACTAGTCCAGTCTCTAGTTACCACGGGTGGCATTCCGCATTTTGCGGCGCAGGCGCTCCCATAGACATGGCTAGACGATTCATAGAAATGGACCCATAGACATGGACCTGATGCTGCATAACATCCAAAATCTCAAAGCCGTCCACCCAGGATGGTTCATTAAAATTAAGTTGTTTTGCCATACACTAAGTAAAACACAGCTTTTCTCCATAACCACGATATTATCATGATGTACTAATTTCCCCCACGATACTACCATAGCATAGCACTCAACTACAGACGATGGCAATTTGGTAGCAAGGTAATGGCACGGATAAAAACTACACTACCTGGGATTTATAGCTAGCATAGAGATACAAATAATATTCCTAATGCAACTAATGAAACATCTAGTGCATGTCAGGCCCGTCCCTAACCTCCAACCCCCGAGCCGATTTTCCCGACCATGAACCCGAGCCGTGCCCCCACGATCTCCACGCGATTTCTCCGCGACCACTCCCCCATATCCGAGTCCAAGTGCGTCAGATTGAAGCCCCCGAGTTCCTCTTCTTTTTCCCTCTCCTCTCTCGCCCAAACCACCACCGAACTGCTCTAATTTCACCGTGCCGCCTAGCCACGGTTGCCGTCGTGTGGAGCTCATCGTCGGTGACCAAAAGGTCCGCAGTCGCCACCACCCCCTTTTTCCTTCTCCCCTCCTCTTTGCGAAGCTTTTGACGCAGTTACTTTTTATTTTCGAAGCACCAAAGCTCGAGTTCGCCGTCATGCCCGAAGCACGCTGCCGGCCGCCACCGTCCCGACCACCTAGGCGTCGCCTCCGTCGCCCGCGAGGAAGAACTCCACCGCCATGAGGTTCGCCACGTCAAGCCGCACCTCCCCCACCTTGTCCGCAATCCTTGGAGCTCGGGAAATGGCGGGGAAGAAGTGGCGTGTCGTGGCGGTTCTCCTGGCGGTCAGGTTCCTCCTCGGGGTGGCCGGAGACGAGCGGTGGAGCTCGGGTTCCTGGCGGCGGCGGCGTGGAGCTTCGGTCGGGTCGGGTCGGGCGCTACAGTGCACAAGAAAAAAAAAGCGAGCGCGTCACGACGTGCGCAATGAAAAGAGGAGAAGGAAGCACCAATTAGCAGCGGCTAGAATTCACCGGTTAGTCGACGGCGACCAAGAAACACGGCGGTGTCCAAAGCTTTTCCGGCGAGCAATTTGGGCAGCCTGGCGGCGTGGAAACGGTCGAGCGAGAGAGGGGAAAGACTGCGGGGCTGAGGGGCTTTATACTAACGCGGTTAGTTGCGGGGATGGGGGTCGTGGGCGAGGAGGACGCGGGGTGGAGTCGTGGGCGTGGCGGACGTCGCCTGCGTGTGGAATTCGGTCGGCAGTTGAAGGAAGAAGGCGAAGCTGACAGGTGGGGCCCGCCTGGCAGCGGCAGCGGCTACGGCTCGGGCACGCGCGGAGTTGGGCTGCGCGTGCGGTTCGGTAAGTGGGCCGGCCCAGTAAGGGCCGGTCCGGTTCCTTTTCTTTTCTTTTCTTTTTCCCTTTTTCATTTTCTGGTTTTAAACTAAACTTTTGATTCAAAGCTCCAAATTGAGTCAAATAAAAAGCAACAAAATTTGTAAAATCATATCTTCATATGATTCAACTTTTGGGACAAAAATTCCCTCAAAATAAAATATATAAAAATACTTTTGCCTATGAAATTGACTTTAGGGCTTTAAAACTAATAAAATTTGTAGTGTTTCAAATCCAAAAACAAATACCAAAATATGGGGTAGCATAATCATGCACTAAACCATCTTTATTAACATCACCCTCATGGGTCAAAATCAAATTGGCAAAAGAAATGTAACAGGTAAGATTCAAAAGGGAAGGAAACTTTGTTATTGAATTTTTCAAAGTTTAAGTTCATGGTTTTAAATGTGGTGAAATGCAAAGGTAACATGATGCTCATGGAATGCAATGCATTACGAAAGGTTTTGGAAATTTGGGATGTTACAGAGGAGTCCATCTCGAAGGACTCCATGAACGCTGCTTGATCTCCTCGAGCCCATTGCAGCAGCAGAAAACAGCTAGTATCGTGATCAACAAAGAGCTCTGATACCACTTGATGCGGACACGGTTATGGCGATCTTTCACGATACCAAATAAACAGCAAGAACAACTCAAGAATAGCCAACACAACACTCAATATTCGATGGTGGATAACTAGTTCGGTTTACAACGACGCAACCCAAACTATAATACTTGTGAACCTATGGAGAATCACAAGGAAGAATCACCAGGATCCTATCTAGATCAAAGGACATGCCCTTCAATCCACACACGAAAGCTAACGCTCAACAAACACGAGTCCTCTCAGCACATACACAACCACACATGGGTGTCTACAACTCTGAAATCTGAACCCCTGTCAAGTAGAAGGGTGGGGAATACTTATACTAGGAACATCCCTCCTAGTTAGGTGTGAAAGCAACCCAAAATAAGGTTAAAAAACGTGTGGCTCTGCCTTGGAAAGGAGAAAACTTGTGGAGCCTCGCGCAGCAATTAATTCCTGGACACCTTGCATTGGAACTCTCATATCTATTGACTTAGGCCTTCAAATCATGCTCCTTTGTTGCGCCTGCAAGCTGACTTCAAATACTAGTTATTATTGCCTTCCACTCATGCTGGACCCTTCCGGAATGGTGTGGAAAGAGATGGAAACTTGGAGCACGAAATCTGAAGTGGTATCTCTCCAATGTAGACAATTGTGGTATCCTCCTTTCGCTTTTCTAGCAATGTGACATCGGTAAGAACATGGTTTGCGACATTATCTTCTTTGATCATTACCTGTGCCGTATCTAATGGTCTCTTTTACGGTTTTTCTATAAAAAAAAGTATAATATGAAAATACAGACTTAGTCAAAAATCGACTTCTGGAAGAGCGCTAACCTCAGAGGCATCTAAGGGTTATAACTTATAATGGAGACTTTACTGTGGAACCACAACGCCTGGTCTCCATATTGGCCTCTGGCTTTGTTTGTTGTTTGACTTCCAGTGCCAATGGTACCAAGTACTCGGCGAGAGCTACACACGAAACTGTTTGATTCAAGCAGAACCTGATTGATGAATTCCATCGGCAGTGGCCAGAACATGGGCGTGAGCACCCCCTAGCACGCAAATACGAATAGTACGCATGGCGTGTCACCAAAGGCGCGCGACAAACTCCATGTTCAGTAGCACCAATACGTGCGCATTCGTGGAGGCATCGCAAAACATTTGAATTTTTTAAATATTTATGGATCGCACACGTATGCAAGCTACTCTACCTAGTAGGGTCTCTTTTCTCGTTTAGGGCAGGCACGCTAGCTACAACAGTGTACGGTGGGCTCAGGTTGGGTATACGTTGTGATGGGAAAACACAGCACAATTTGAACTTGTCGATCATCTCGAGGATTATGTATCGGTTTGTCTTTCACACGTAGTACATTCAGACGGCCAGCTGGTACATATACCCAATCCGACTATCCGAGGGGCGAGGGATCAACGCACATGCAATGCAATGCAAATATGCGAAGCGAGTGAACTCTAGGGCTCGGTCTTTTTTCGCTTGTACTCGTTCCGTCCAACGTTATATTCATATTATATTAAATAATTTTTTATTGCATGTAGCTAGACGTTTTTTATAGATACATTCATATTTGGATAAATTTGATTCACTTAATATGAGACGAAAGGAATATAAGACGACGAAGTAGGATCAACGAATTCGCAAGACTGTAACTCGTCCATGCACGTCGGCCACGTGCGGGTGAAGCGACGGCGAAGGCGACGAGCGTCTGGCTGGCTTTCGGAGCCGAAAGACGTCCTGCATCTTGCCACGTACTCACTCCGTCCTGCATCCATGCAGGTCTCACTTATTTTGAGACGATGGAGTAGAATTGACTGTCCCAGCCCACGAGCCGCACGATGTTACGACACTGTCCCACCAGGCCAGCGGCCGTACGCCTACTGTCACGTGACGAGTGGACTTAATCATAATTGGGCCGAGAGGCCGGGATCGTGGATGGCACCTAAATTAGTTTGGGCCATTTTATTTTTCGCTACAAAGTTTGGGCCATCTTTATAGACACCACAAACTGGAACCAAAAAACTCAAATACGTATCTCGTTCCATTTCGCTCTATCAAAATTCCCTAACGAAAAGAAATGGGACGAACATGTGAGAGAACGTTAAAAGGTTACATGAAAAGGAAGGGAAAAGAGAAGCAAGGATTTCAGCTCTGTCCCCCATACATCCCAGTATCCCACACACTTTTGCCGTTGTGGACTCTCGTACGTAGCAATGGATGGATAGCTTCTCCTTTCCTTTCAACCCAAGCAAAATAGTTGGAAAGCTGAGCTGCCATCATAATATTTTGGGGAAAGCAAATGTAGCGCCTTGATGTTCGCGTACAATCAAAAAGCTGTTGGCTTCTCTTCCAGACTGTAGAGTGGTGCGACCAGTTCTTTTTCACGTTGACTACTTATTGCTGCGAATCTATTTAAAAGCACGCACAAATTAGAGAGAGCAGAAATTCTCATAGAATGTAAAGTTATTAGTCTCATGAACCTATCAGCGGGATCGCAACAAGTACATCTATGTATCTGTGATTGTAATTAAGGCACAGTCGGTAAATCCAGGGAGCAAATGAGATCCTGCGAATGCTCCACTTCTAGTTTGACTGAGAACAAGAAATGGACCATTCGCGGGATCCGCTTGCATCCATGGGTGAATCCCCTAATCAGTTTATTACCAATAGATGTTCACAACTATATCCAAAACAAATCAAAATTGACACGTCATCGGAACTACGCTCAAATAGAGCACAACCCTGTAGATCTTCGCATTTGTATCTAAGCATATCACACCTGGCCGATTTGCATCATTCCATCGAAAGAAATTGGGACTTTATATCTTCGTAACTTTACTTAAACATACCAAAGCCGATAAATTAACATAAGAGTTTCCCAACTTAGGAGCCTTTGTAATTTAGAGTTGTAGACGGAACCAAAATGCGTCATTTGTTGGTTCCATTAATTTAGGATTCCAAATTATCTTCTGTTACATATACATTTGATGGTATCAACTCATTTTGGTTCCATCTAGAACTCTAAATTGGTTTTATTGATTCTATATGATCGTAGAGTTGCAGACGGAACCAAAATGACGTGCAGCAATGTCTAAACAACTATAGCGGGATCGATTTGTAATCACCCAAGGATTTTTATAATTGACTGTAAGCTTTCCAAACTAGTCACGGCGTGAAAAGAATATGATTAATTGTGATTAGTTAGGTTTCTATGACCTGTTCAGCACACAACCATTGAAACAATCTAACTAAGATGTTGGATTTGGCCAATTGGATGACTGAGATCTTTTGGAGTTGTATAGATAAAAACAACATACACCAATAAATGAGTCAGAAACATATCTCCAACCTCTTATGCGATAATCTAATATCTAATTAAAGTAGCAGAAATTCTATGGCGTAGATTGTTTCAAAGTAATCATACGG
Source organism: Brachypodium distachyon (assembly GCF_000005505.3). Classification (NCBI taxonomy): domain Eukaryota; kingdom Viridiplantae; phylum Streptophyta; class Magnoliopsida; order Poales; family Poaceae; genus Brachypodium; species Brachypodium distachyon. Next base: position 49,449,945 of record NC_016132.3, on the reverse strand, counting down.
CTGAGGATAAATCATGCTTGAACATAATCTAAAATCTTATTGGGATGCCATACGTGTTGGTCCAAAATCAATCAATTAGTATTGTAGTAGGAGCCACTGAGTACGATGCGTGTACGTGTTGAGTCCGAAATGTACACCGATTAAGAACTTTGAAACAATCTACACCATATAATTTCTGCTAGTTTAATTAGATATTGGATTAGCTATTAGAAACTATGCGGTGTAGATACTATGTGTAGCGGATGAAAAAACATGTCTAGCAAGCACATTCGCCTTACATAAATCCGCATATGCACTGCCACGCGAATCCATGCATGCTTCAACATCCGCTTTCCAGTGACAGCATGCCCGCAAGAAAATGTCAGTCGGAAGCCAAACTACCATAGATGTACCGAAATCCACGACCACGACCGTAAGCTGGAGGACACCCAAATATCTCTCACTACCCGACGCCAGAAGCAACAAACATCACCAGAAACAACATGACAAAATAAGAGAGATTTCGTGTCAAACGTAAAAGGTAATCGGAAAAGTCATAGAGGCCAATGGATGATGGCCCTAATAGATACAAATTGGGTTGGATAAAATTAATGCTTAATTAGTGCATCATCCGTACAAAAAAATTAAGGATAATTTTTTTAACGTATATAATAAATGTCTAAAATTAAACTTTTCGGATATCTAAAATAGACGCAACAAAATCACATACGTTGCCAATAGAAGCTCAATACTTTTGTATTTCACAAGTTATTAATAAAATATGTAATGACTACCTAATCTATAGTATGTCATGAACTTAAGCCCATCTAAGTATTCAGATCATTTAGTCTTATCGTTCAGAAGATTCATAGCAACAAAAACAAACGAAGAACTATATATTTTGATAGATAAAAATATAAAAGAACTAATATTTCATAAATAAAAGAATTTCAAATACAATACATCTAAATTGCAATATATAATGAATCTATTAGCTAGGAAACAAAACATAAAAATATCATTTAATTATAAAAGTCTGCACGGCCACCGTGCTAGTTACTATGGAGTCGAGGGTGTAGCCAGATTGGCGAAGTGCAAAGAAAAACTGTTAAAACCAAACGCGACTATAGCAACCAATTCAACGCAATGCCCCCCAAAAAAAACCAATGCAACACAATGCATTGAGAATTTTACTGCAACGTTCAATCAACAATCAAGTTATTGTTCGAATAGAATTCCGCAAAATTCTCATGGTAATCTCTCAAATTATCAGCTGCATTGCATACATTAAAAAGTGTATATGTACTGTACATGATTTGTATCCTCCTAGAACAACATCTCATCTGAATCCGTTCAGCCGCCCTTAAGGCCCTAAGCAGTGTTTGTTAACCCTCTACTACTTTCTCTGCTCGCCGTTTCTCATTCGCAGATAAAACAGCCACTGCTATCCTGGCTGGGGGCAGTTTGGGGCGTACGTCTCAGCCATGTACAGTACAAAACGGAAGCTTCCCATCAGCTGGCTCGACGGAAACGGCGTAGTCGAACGAACCGCAATCAGTTTGGGATTAAGACTTCATTTTTCTACCCCCGACGTGAAACTCTCCTCCAGCTGGTGCTTCTCAGTTCTCAGGAGGCGCGGGTAGCCAGCAAAGAATATGCGTACATACTAACTTGACCGCCACGAGCATATACCGTAAATAGGTTTGGATTACAGGGGCTAGATTTGGAGTAACTTTCGAATTTGAAGTTTTACTGCTAAGTAGTAGTGGTGTCTTGTAGTACTACTGGGGTGGAGAGCGGCCGGGACGGTGGTGGCTCAGCCGCTCAGTGTGGCTGTCTCGCTTTATTTACTCCTTAAGAATCGTTCCCTTCAGCTGACCTCCTCTTCCGTCTCTCCGCGCTCCAGCTGCACGCCAATTAAACCCTACTCTCTCTGACTCTCCCTTCTCTCTCTCTCCCCGCTTTGCGTTATCTCCGCTGCTGCCGTGCCGCCCCCCTCGCGCACACGCAGAAAACGAACGAACGAACGAACGAACAAACAAAAAGCGCCGAGTAACGCAGAGCCGCAGATAGAATTGTCTAGTGCCGAGACCGCTCTCGCGGTGTGCGGCGCGGCTTAGAGCTACCGAGAGAGAGAGTCCGAGATGGAGGCGACGGCGCCGCCCGAGTACGACGGCTACTACGGCCGCGACAAGAAGGCCGTCGTCGCCTGCGCTGGGGACCACTTCGTCGTGGACGACCTCCTCGCGCTGCCGGCCTGCGACGACGACGACGAGGAAGGGGACGGGGGCGAGGCGTTCCTGGCCGTCGACACCCAGCAGCTGCCCCCCGCCAAGGAGGAGGGCGGCGGCGGCTTCGGGAACGCGTCGGGTGACTCCTCCACCGTCACGGCCCTCGAAAGCTGCACCAACTCCTTCTCCGGCCTTGCCGACGGCGACTTCTCCGGCGGCCTGTGCGAGCCGGTAATTGAAAATTCTTTCATTCTTCTTCTCCCCGTGCGTGTCAACTAAGCACCTTTTAGAGTTTAGACGCGTCAAACATTGTTTCGTCACTATCTTCCTCCGTAAATTCGTCTGAATTCTTCTGTTTTCAGTTTGCTCAAGTGACCGAATTTCTTTCCGTACTGCACGAGAGAAATGGAAATGCATAATTGCATATACGATTTTCCTTTAGGAGAGCGATGTTACAAGATTCCACAATATTGCCATTAAACCACTCCAAAATTATCGTGCAGAGAAACTCGACTTCAGTTTTTTTGTCGCGGAGTAACAAATTGGAAACAGCTGCCCCGCATAAATAGTGTACTAATAATACCAAAAATAGCAGCTTTCAAATTCAACGCTTGAGTCTGGAGTCTGGACTGGACACTCCCGTGCATGCACACACAAGAATTCTGTTAATTTTCCAAAGTTTGTTTTAGCTCATAAAAGCCTCCGATTAATCAAGCACATGCATGAGCAACTGCTAAACTTGCTGTGAATTATGGCGCAGTACGACCAACTGGCGGACCTGGAATGGCTGTCGAACTACATGGGCGAGGGCGAGGAGGCCTTCGCCAGCGAGGACCTCCAGAAGCTGCAGCTCATCTCCGGCATCCCTTCCGGCGGCTTCTCCTCGGCGGGCGCACGGCCGCCTGCCCCCGCGGCCCAGGCGGCGGCGGCGGCCCAGCAGCCCACCATGTTCCTGCCGGAGGCCCCCGTCCCCGTCCCCGCCAAGGCACGTAGCAAGCGCTCCCGCGCCGCGGCAGGCAACTGGTCGTCCCGCCTGCTCGTGCTCCCGCCGGCGCCGGCCTCCCCGCCGTCCCCAGCTTCCATGGCCATCTCGCCCGCGGAGTCCGGCGTCTCGGGCGCCGCCCAGGCGTTCCACGTGAAGAAGCCGTCGTCGAAGCCGGCCAAGAAGAAGGACGCGCCGCAGGCGCTGGCGCCGACGAGCGCGCCTGGCACGCCCACGGGCGTGTCGGCGGCGGCGAGCGAAGGGAGGCGGTGCCTGCACTGCGAGACTGACAAGACCCCGCAGTGGAGGACGGGGCCCATGGGCCCCAAGACGCTGTGCAACGCGTGCGGGGTGCGGTTCAAGTCGGGCCGGCTGGTCCCCGAGTACCGGCCCGCCGCGAGCCCCACGTTCGTCACCTCCAAGCACTCCAACTCCCACCGCAAGGTGCTGGAGCTGCGCCGGCAGAGGGACATGCACCACCATCATCACGGCGGCCAGCAGCAGCAGCAGCAGCCCCCGCAGCACGTCGTCACCGGGAGCCTGATGCACATGCAGAGCCCGCTGCTGTTCGACGGGCCGTCGGCCCCGCCCATCGTCGCCGCCGGCGACGACTTCTTGCTCCACCACCGCTCGGCGACGGATTACCGGCAGTTCATGTAGGTGAATGTGGTACTGTGCTAGAACTGATCAGTTAGCCAAGGAATAAAGTAAAGCTGCAGCAGCTGAAATGCCCGAGAATTCCGAAAAATCGGAAGAACTACAGACTCTATTTTCTCTTTAGGACTACTCCTTTTCTCAGTTTTTCTCTTTGGTTTGCTTAGCATGTGTGCTTTTGCTCAGCTCGAAATTTTCGTGTCGATTTTGTTTTTTTTATCATGTTCAGCTTAATTTTAGTTCACTCCTAATTACCCCTTAGAGACTAATTCTAGGGACCGGATGTTTTTCTTTCTTTTCTAGCATCTTGTAATACTCCGTTCAGGTCTTCTCGAGAACCTAGTAAAATATGAAAACGAGCTGATTTTCTTTTCGCCTCGTCGTTTTGAGACAATTCCGTTGATGCGATCTCAAGCACATGCATCTACCATGGTAGTAATACTCCAGTACTAATTAAGGACGATTCTCTTCAGCTAGCGTCAGCCATGGCACGCTGTTGCATCAGGCGTGCCAGTGCGTGCGTCGTCCATGTCACAGATGTTGTGTGCGCAACCAAACAAGCAAATTTAAGCCGTAGCGCAAGAGGGCACGAGACTGCCATTGCCCACCCACGGTTCGTCGGAACTCGCACGTGATCGTTAGAATCTCGCGTGAAAAACTAACATATGATTCTACCCTCTAAAATTGTGGGATCCAATCAGATCGCCCTTCCACGCTGTAAAACTTTGGTCCGGCCTTTTTGCTGTTGGTGTTGGTGGTGGCACATATTGTTGGGTACAAGTACTAGCAGTACCAACTTGGGTTCATCATTGCGCTAGCTGCACCTCGCGCGGGTACCACCTGCCGTGGATTTCCGGATAAGCAAATTTACATGCCCTGCAAACCTGCATTGCCCTTGCCAACCAAACTGGCCAAGTGAAGCTTCGTTTTACCTTGGCGTACGTACGTAACTAAAACTGACGACTGTCAGGAGTCAGAAAGCGCAGCCGCAGGACAGAACAGGCCAGACAAAGCATGCAGGCTGCCGTACGCAAGCCACGCTGGCGTATTATTATCAGCACTCCATAAAAAGAACTGGACGTTTGTCTTTTAGCGTACTACTAACAAGCTCACCACCGGCTCTCAGAGAAACGTGAAGTTTACCGCGTGGATTTTACCCGGCTGGCTGGCTCTGAGACATTGAATGCAGGTGGCGAAGTAGTGGGAGCGGTAATCCGATCTCCGTAGCAGCGGAAATGCGAGCGCATGTTGGCGCCCGGAACGTATCAGGCGGGGACAAGTGGAGGAGTTGTATAAAAATGGGCGTCGTGCTCGATCGGGGCGGCATGCAGGGCGCCCGGCGACGCGCGGAGGCGCTCACATGGGGAGGGTGGCGATGGCAATAGAGAAACCCGAGATAGAGGAGAGAGAGAAGAGGAATGACGCAGTAGAATACTCGTAGTACTGGTACGAGCGAAAGGAGGTCTGAATTCTGACGGAGCGCGGAGTACAATATTTGCGTTGGCCCGGGCGTTCCTCGTGATCCCAGACATGCAGGCAGGGAGGCAGGCGTTGGCGATCCAAATGGAACAAACGATATTCCACTATGCCATTGCCATCGGGTGCTGTACTTTACGCTACTGGAGTACTACTACCCGCGTCAATCCGGTTTGACAAGCGTGACAAAATTTTACGGTTGAATTATGCTCCCGGTGTTGGAGTTTGTACGCACTCTCTGCTGGCCTCGGTAGCACAAACTATATATCGTGCCTTGGTTTTACCAGCATGCATGGTGATTTTGCTAGGAAGCCATATATAGCTACCAGCATTGGACGCACAATGTATTGTATCTGTCTGCTCGATGCATAGTCTACGGAGAACAAGATTGCACGGATCAAAGCTGGGCTTTGCGCATCTTCGATATGCACGGACGTACGTGTGCTGGCTGGCTGCTCCGTGCGTGCCTACATACATGGTCAATGCCACGGCACCTCCAAATATACTACTGACCAGCCAGAGTGGTGCTGATCAGTAGTTTGGTTAGTATCGGCAAAAGGCCCGGGCAAGATCGATCGAGGGGATCAAATTTAAGAGTAGATAAGTGCACAGATTCGTCGGGGAATTAAGTAAGCGCGAGAGGGCGCGTGCAAACCGGGCAAGCGTAGTGGGGTGTGTCGACGACTCACATCACATGCATGCGCCGTGGCCGGCCGGGGGGGAGCGCTGCCGTGGGCTTTTGTTGGGGGGTAACGTGCTTGGCCCCCGTGCATGCATGCAGCTGCTAGCTCTTGCCTCCACCGCTCGGTCGCCGGCGAGTGAGGTGAACAGTGCGGCTCACGACTCCCGGCACGTGCGGGCACGTGGGCGTGCGTGAGAGCACCCACCACCATGCACCGGCCCTCCGGGGCCGGCTTTTCGTGGGGCCGTGCCGGTGAGAACTGACTCAACTGAGAAGCTATAGGCAGATGCATGCATGCGCTTGCCCCGGCACTGCAGGCAAGAACCGCTGAGTGAGCTTTGCCATACATATCAGCATATACCGCCACCGCCAAAGTTGATTGCCGTAATTACGCCTAGCTATCTGCTTCGAGTTCCTGCTGCCTGCCGGTCGGCCTAACCTGCATGCTTTTCGAGGGGATGATCTCTGATTCATTATCGAACTTTTTTACTTACGTACTCTCCCCGTTCCAGAAAACAACGAAAAGATAGGATTTTTACTTCAGTTTTACAGTCCAGATACGACCGTAAACCGGACGCACACTTTTGCTCGATCTTTCTGTAAGCAAAATTAGGGTCAGTGTAACCCGCAAGGAAGAGTTCCCGTGATTGATCGATTTTGGAGTGGAATGACCTTTTCCTGGAAAAACCGATATGTTCAGAGAGGCACTGTACACGATAGCACAGGAAACAGACGCTTGCTTCGCTTCGGATGAGAAAAAGGCTCTGTAAAAGTCTCACGCGTAGCAACATATACATCCTTCCCCTAGTTCCACCGATGCACGTGACGTGCGTGCACCCTTTTCGTTTCATCCGGGGAAAGATGAACCGTTGCCGCACTCCTCAGCTCGATAGTTACTTGAGGAGATCTCTTACTTGAGTTGCTCTCCTTCTGTTTAAAATGTAATAGTAACAAATTAACAATTGGTCAAAATCATGTAAAACAGAAACTGCCCCCGTGTGGCGACCCCCGTCGCCCACCTTCGGCTCCTCCTCGCTATAAATACGTCCGTTTTAGATAAATTTGAGTCACTTAATACGAGGAAGGAAGTATCAGAAGGGGCGACTGATTAAACCACATAAACGAGACCTTGAGAGGACAAGGGAAGAAAATACTGATATTTATGCGGTCAGGACAGCGAGCATATGCATTCGAGAGTTCTTTTCGGTTTCCACAACGATTCAAGGCATTATATGAAATGAAGCTACTGCTCACCCGTTGAAATAAGCATTTATAGGTATCCACTGAAACAAGTGAAAGGAAACGGAGATCATATATCATATAAGTATTGAGTCTAATGCCAATCTCACACAAAAAATATCTCCTCAGAATTCACAATTGGTTCATTTGAACAAATTTTCTCTGTACTTTTATTTACCACACCTGACCTTTTTTCTCTTGCCTTTTTAAAGGGAAGACCGAAGACCTTTTGGTCTTACTGGAGGCGGCAGGAGATGATGGGCCAAATTAATCGTACCAAGCTTAAATAACCGAATTAGTTCCACTCGCCTGTTCGCTCAAAAAAAAAAAGTTCCACTCGCCTCTCTCGTTCATGGCCCATCTGATCTAAAGGCCTGATCTTGCTCACGGGCCATGCTCTTTCTTCGGTTCATGGCCTACTTACACTGTTGCGCGCAGCTTGATCAACACCTAGTATCTAATTTTGTTGTTTCTTCTTATTAGGTTTGTGTGTTATGGACCCTAGAGATGCGTTGTCTAGAGTTTTATTGTCTTGGACCCGTCTTCGTCTTGGTGTAGGTGCCGCGATCTATACCGTGGAGTCATTGATTCTTGTGGCTCATCTTTGATGTTTTTGTTCTTTTTCTCCTCGATTCATTGATGAGGCATTGGTTAGACAACTTTTTTCACGAGTCATGTCCATGATGAGCTCATTCCACTGCTTGAAGTGGGCAGCTCATGCGGCTTTTTAAACTCTACGAGATTAGCTTAATTTGTATAAATATGGTGTTTTTCGATTTCATCACCGAGTACGCGAAAGGACGTAGAGACGCGTAAAGCGGATATAAAGGCGTTGATTTCCAGGTCTATGATATGGCTTTAGTCTTGCCGAGTAACTTCATTGTTTGTGTTTATTTCTATTGTGTCGATCTACTGTATTTTCTTTCATGAATCAATAAAACAAGCAGAGTAATTCATTGTTGTGAAAGAAAAAACTTGCACATGTTCCTACGTAAAATCGAAGAAAGAATGTCCTTAAAGAAACACAACTGATTAACTCTTTTAACATAAGCTGATTAAATGCTACTCCCTCCGTTCCTAATGTAAGAAGTCCTATCTTTGTCTTAAGTCAAAATTTTAAAGTTTGATCAAATTTATAAAAAAAATGTCAACATCTAGAATACCAAATATGTATACTATGAAAATATGGGTATGTTTGGTTTAACCCCAAACTTGCCATACCAAAAATTTGGTTAGTCAAATAATTGGTTATGATTTACTAACCTATGAGCTGGCCAACTTTGATAAATAAAATGTACTACTCCCTCCGGCCGGAATTACTTGTCGTTGATTTAGTACAACTTTGTACTCCCTCTGATTCTAAATTGTTGTCGAAATATTACATGTATCTGGATGATTTTTAAGAATTGATACATCCATATTTGGGCAAATTTGAGTCAAAAATTTAGGATCAGAGGGAGTACTAAATATGAGACAAGTAATTCCGGCCGGGAGGAGTACAAGAGTTGGCTAAAAAGCATTGTCTTGACAAATAGTTGGCAACCATCCAAACAAATGCCAAAGTTTGGTCAATGACAAAAAAATTGGCATGTTATCTTTTGGCAAAGCCAAACACACCATATATATCATGATGGATCTAATAAATTATTTTGTAGTCGTAAATGTTCATAACTTTTTTTATAAAATTGATTAAAATTTAAGAAACTAGCAAGGTAACGCGCGGGAAACGCCTTCATAATTCATAATTTTTTTTGGTTTTTGGCGCATATACATATTTCTATTTTATTTTAAAAACGCTTATCAATTTGTGAAGTCACAATAGCCATATCCTCCATGCATTTCGGTGACTCTTCACCATATGTCATTGACATGACGTCTTGACTAATGTTTTCATAACTCGTCAAAATAAAAATGTATCTATCTCCCAAAACCTAGTTGTTTATGTTCCAAAAAAGCATTTCCGCTCCACTGCTTCCCGCAGACGTTGCGAAGGTCCCCTCCTCCCCCGTTTGCCACTACGGTAGGAGGGGTGGGACTGTGACCTGCGTTGAGGGGTGGTATAGTTAGGTTTCTTAGAGTTAGTTTTGGTTCCTCGGCTGCGACGCTATGGTGGATATCGCGATGCCATGCGGTTTAAGAATTATGTTTCCTCGACTAATGATCCACCTCATCAGTGACGATCTCGTTGGCGGCGACTCTTCTAAAATAGTGGATTTGTTTCTGTGTCTTCGTGTTTTGTACATACTATTCTTGTATGTGTGCATTTTCTCTGATCGGCGAGGTTCGGCCAACTTCGGCTTCGCCTCGGAACCAGTAAGTTTAGGTCTCAACTAATTTGATTGGCCGAATCTAAGAACGGTCTGCTTCTCAGATCAATATCGAAGGCGTCTTCTGGCTCAGACCGGTTACTTTCTGGCTGCTACGTCAAAAACATTGTCATACCTTCGACGTGGTTTGGAAGTGCGGAGTCATTTTCCTCATGGAGTTGTGTAATTTTATTTTTATCCAATTGAATATAGTACTGTAACAGTTGATTGCTTTAATATATGACATTTTCCTTTCGCAAATAGAAAAATGGTTGCCAGAACACAGGTCGAATGAATTTGAGCCTTTATCTATTAGACAGAAAAGTTGTTTCGCTACCGTGAATTTTGTTTCTGTTAGTGTCAAGAAAATACGCTTTATGATCAATCAGAATGTTTTCTTTTATCAATCAAACATAATGTTTCCCTGGCATAAATCATGGTCCATGAAAAAAAACATGCATCTTTAAAACACAAATTTTTATTGATTGTGTAAATTTTTTTTTCAAAAAGAAAAATCATCATGGAAATCATGTCAGACGTGATTCACGTAAGCACATAGGTCCAATTACAAATCATGTCCGGCAACTACCTTGCACATGTTTATTAATTTGTAATGGCCGTAAGTGATGTTTATTTCTAGCCCATCAATGAAATCAAATTGCCATCCCGTGATGTTTATTTCTAGCACATCAATCAAATCAAATATGTCATCCTCATAAAATCTTGACCAGGTTTCAATCTTCATCGGTTTCCATCGTCTCTGATAGCCTATTGGGCGCCCAGAGGTGTGGGAATCCATGGATCAATGTCTAACCGTTGTATTAGTAGTACCTTTTTGTAAGAATTTGTGTGTCCTTGACGGCGGCCTACGATGGAAGCTACGATGCACGGTAAAGGTTTTCCGACTCCATCCTTGTTCCAGCGTGGCTATCATTGTATACGACATGAAGATTGTGGATATGGAAGCGGCGATGCAAATATCGAAGGTCTTCCGACTCCATCCCCGTCCTGGCGTGGATATCATCGTATACGACATGAAGATTGTGGGTCCCACTGCTCGTGATTTTGTACGTCTTGTCCTCTTCCCCATCGGCTCGGCAACGATTCAATGGCCTGACAACGTTTCTTGTGAGGGGTTTATCTGGCCACCGTGCGTTCGATGATCTCAATTTCTCACCCGCTAAGACGGGCGGCTCATGCTTCTTAGTAAAACCTAAAAGGACAGTCTAGCATATGCATGTTTGGTCTTCTAATGTTTCGTTACATGATATTTAAAGAAATATCAAGATGTGAATTGCGCAGTTAGAGAAGTTGGCTTTAAAGTTTTTTTAATTTAATTTTAGTTGTTGTTATTTCGATCAATTGAAATTCTAGAGAAAAACATTGCTTGTTTTTTCATGGGAACATTGCTTGTTAGTCAGTTGCAGAAAGAATAATCCGATTTACTGATTCGTGGGACGCGGGGTCTGGTACTGAAACCCATATAAAAGACTAATGTCGCATGTTTGCTTTACAAAAAGCTAACGTCCGTGCAGCTAAAAAAAGAAGCTGATGTACGTGGAAGGCGTTACGTGGCTAAAAAAAACAGCTAACGTACGTGCAGCTAAAAAAAACTAACGTGCATGCGTGGGAGGCGTGGGATTCAGTCGTTCCGGACTTCCGGTTCTGTTTTAAGCAGCTTTTTTTTCCAACCTGACATGTTAAACGTGGACTCTTAATCTCATATCTAACGATGTACGGATCTTGTGTTTGACACAGTACAACTAAATATAGATTATGACGGATGGGGCTAGCTTGCTACTTAATATTCTAACTATTTGTGACATAGATGTACTCAATCCATCCACGAATAAGTTTTCTTGTAGTTTTGTCCTAAATCAAAGATATCATATTTTGACCGGTTTTATTGAAAAACGTAGCAACATTTATGATACTAAATTAGTATAGTTAGATCGGTTTTGAAATTTAGTTTCGTAATATACCGATCTGATGTCATATGTGTGCTATTATATTCAACAAAGTTGTCAAACATGAAAAAAAATATGACTTAAAACAATTCTAGAAATACACTTATTTGTGGACGGAGAGTATCGTGTTGGGCCTAGGTGAGTTCTAGAACAATTTGATTCCTTGCATCTCTAATGGATTTGACTGAACAATTTGATTCCTTGCATCTCTAATGGATTTGACTCCTAGCTTCTCGGTTTCTGAGACTGACATGCTTCTTCTTTTTATCTAAGGATTCGCTTTTTGTTTTTCCGCAGCCTACGTGACATTTTTTTTAAACCAAAAATCAACGTGCCATGTACAACAACGTAGCAGCCATGTCACATGCATGGTTTTAACGTAACGTACATGTACGGATCTTAACGTGTTTGATGGCAGAAGGGCAATGTTTGCAACGGCCCTTTGATCTCAAATCTAACGGTCCAAATAATTCGAATGATGTGGATCAACGTGGTGACTTCTCTCGATACCCCTCGTATTGCTTTTAGTATATAATAGATAATAGATTTGAATTACCATAAAACTCGTTACGTTCAAGAACGGAGGGACTAGTACTAAATCATAATTCAACGCACGAGAATAGACCCGTCTCGTCCACACGCTGGGCTGAATGTGCGAGTACCAACCGTCCGATTCCCATCGCATGCACGAAAATGGTTTCTGTGACGTGTACCGAGCCGCGTTGGGCCGGAAGCTAACGGAGTAGTACTACGGAGCAACCGCGAGAAAAAAAAGGCAGAGAGTTTTCCGCCAGAGAACCGAGCGAGATGGGGTTCATCGGCGAGCAGGTGGAGTCGATCCGCTCGATGCAGGTCCGCCAGGTGCTCACGCAGATCATCAGCCTGGGTAACGCCAGCTCTCCCATCTCTTCTTCTCCCCGTGTTCTTAATTTCATGTCTTCTTCTTTCTTTCCGAAAAGTATTTTCCTCAACGTATTTGTCGCTCAGATTGGTGGGATTCGAGGCTAGGGGTTTACTGCGTGATTCCATTAGGTTTTCGATGGTAAAGGTGGGATTTTCTTTTGTAGCTTCAGGGTTCTTGCTGGTAAGATTGGGCAGGGAGGTTTTCCGGTTCTTCATCTGCTTCCGTGAGCTTTATTAAGGGAGTATTATGGAGTAAAAAAAATAAAAGGAGCAGACGTGTTGGATATGCCAGCATTAGAGATGTGAATTTGGGGCATTTTCTACCCTCTGCGCATCATTGAGTCTGTTATCAGGGATCCAGGAGTGTACAATGTCAGGTTACATGCCACAAGATGATCCAGACAGTGACATAGAAACAAAAGAATACTCCTCAAGAGCATAAGCAAATCCGTTAATCTGCCAATTGTTGATCTAGCAAAAAACAGCTCGCCTTTCCAGTTGTTTCACCCGGTGGATCCAAAACTTAAAAAGTTTCTGCAAAATTGTCTCGCAGCCACCATGGTTTTGATGTTGATAGCACTAAACACCTTATGATTTCCTGCCAACTAGATATTCCATAAGGCGGCGATGATTTCAATTTTCAAAGTCCGTTGCCTATCTGTATCACATCATCTTTGCAAGTGGAAAATAAGTCTCCAGTATTTTGTGCACCTGCAAAATTAATCCCCAGAGTCTGAAGAATATCTTAACTGCTATAAAGATGTCAAATGGTGGTGGTGCCCCGTTTACCTTCATATCTAACACAAATGTTTGGGATTTGAGATGGATATGAATGGTGGAACAGGCATTGGTTCTTAGTTCGAGACCAGCTGAGAGCAAAGTGACCCGCCATTTGTTTGCTTGCACAATCAAAAGGACATTTATAATCATCAAGGAGCCCTTGCCGTTGAAGAACTGTTCTTACTTTAATTCTCTGCATTACCCATAACCATGCAAATTTTTCTAGTTCTTGAAGAAACCCATCACCTATGTATTCCCTCTTAAAGTGTGCTTGCCTGACCCAAACAGTATGAACTCATGATATTTATGGAAAAGGGGCACAAGGTTATTCTTTAATCTTTTTTGTTAGTTTTGCGTTTTGCTTCTCTTGGCCTTATATATGTTGATTATTGATTGCAACAGTGCTCTTACACGAGTTTTGAATATTTTTTCGTAGGTATGATTGTTACGTCAGCATTGATCATATGGAAAGGGTTGATGCTCGTGACTGGGAGTGAGTCCCCGGTAGTCGTGGTTCTTTCTGGTAGCATGGAGCCTGGTTTTAAAAGGGTTAGTTACCTACTTACACAATACAAGAATCGGCTCAGATGTAGTGTGCTTTTGTTATCATTAGGCATTTAAGGTGGACATAAGTATTCAATTGACTGCTTGTATGAAAATACGCACTCACCTGTGATCAATCTGAATTTCAGAAGCTTTGCAATAGGTATAGATGATTCCGTATATTTTTAAGAATATATTCAGAAGTCTACTGTTTTGCAAATTGTGTAAGATTGCATTATTGCCTTGTCTTCTACCGTAAGTCTTGCTCTCGTTCATTCCATTTTTTCCGTTTAAGCTCTCTTAAAAACAATCAATTTCATATCATCTACTTGTACTTAGTTTTTCTTTCCACTTCAGAGTACATTCTCCCGTCCTGGAATGTGCCATCATCTTTTACACGCTGTTCCGGAATGATTCATTATTTGCTTTCCAGGGTGATATCCTGTTTTTGCACATGAGCAAAGACCCCATCCGCACTGGCGAAATAGTTGTTTTTAATATTGATGTAAGTCCTAGTACTTTGCAAGCCAAATCATAGCAGGATCATGAATTCATCAGTTGTTGCTTCTATATTCAAATTTACTCTGTACATCCTCATAACACTAAATGTGCATCCGATTGTTATGTATGTAGGGCCGTGAAATTCCAATTGTTCACCGTGTTATTAAGGTAATTGTTTCCTTACTTCATCACATGAGTAATCCTATTTATGTTAGATTATATGTTTTTTTTTTTCCTTTTGCTTGGTTTGAGTTTATTCTTCTTCCTTTCCAGGTTCATGAACGCCAGGAAAGTGCAGAAGTCGATATCCTCACAAAAGGTATCCATGCTTTATTTTCCAGTGCCTTTCTTCAGGGATCATAGTGCTGACTTGTAAAGCAGTTTGTGCAATCCTGCATTAATAATCAACAGCTATTAACACATAACTTACATCAGATGCCGCTACACGGTTCTGTCTCAACTAATCAACTGTCTTTCAGGTGACAAAAACTTTGAGGACGACCGATTGCTATATGCACAGGGTCAGCAATGGCTTCAGCAGCATCACATTATGGGGCGGGCCGCAGGGCGAGTATCCATGATATTTGCATCACTTATCTGCCTTCATGCTGGTGAAAAATCATTCAGCCAACATTACCCTTTTGTTCTGTGAACAGATATCTTCCATATGTTGGGTGGGTTACTATTGTGATGACTGAGCAGCCGATCATTAAGGTATGTTTATTCTTGTCAAGTGTACTGGCCAGCCTGGAGGTTAAACAATGATTATTGCAGTCCATGAAGCAATTTTTCCATCAGATTTTGATAAAACTTCTCGCTCATTTACCTTCAGGTTAAGGGGAGATCTAAAATTGAAATAACATAAATTTACGCTTATTGCACGTAGTAGGGTATTCCTGGGAGTTCTTAGCACTGCTGAAATGTTGATATATGTTGCTTCTTGCTGCAGTACATCTTGATCGGTGTGCTGGGCCTGCTGGTCATAACATCGAAAGAGTGAAGGTACCTACCTTGCCACATGGTTTGGCCTTGTGGTGCAAAAGTAACTTAGGGCAGAAGGCATTCTGTTGCATCGTGTACCAAATGAAAGATTTCTTTTATCTGTTTTGACTATGTATCTGCCCTGTCGAATTGGGTCTTATGCAACATCCATCTTCTGATAGCCCTTCCTAACCAATGATTTCAGTTTCTTTATTGCATTGGGTAAAAAGTTAGGCTTTTCAGGCAAAAAAAGAAAAGACATTCTTATACCAATGAGAAGTGAAAATTTGCCTAATGGTTGGATAATACCCCTGAAAAGAGAGTGAAATAAGGATTAGAATTGCATGATTTCACTAGTGATCTTTCAATTGCAGAAATGTCATTCTGGCAGTGATCTACATATGACGTTTGCATCTACAGAAGTCTCCACTGATTCAATGTGCACCTGCTGCCTGAAGAAAATATTGGCAAGTAACAGGCTAATGCTGATTTTACCATGAGCTGGTACTATCTGTACTTTTCATACTTCACACGAATGGTGCTTGGGTACCTGCAATACCATGTCTCTGAACATTGTTCTCTCAGATAATTGAATAGATTCCCCTCTCTCTCAAAAAAAAAAACATAACTGAATAGATATTTTCTGTGCACTGTTTGTCACCGGGCTTGTGGAGCTTGGTGCTTCTCAATACAGCAGCTGTACTCATACAATGGACGGAACAAGTTAGAGATGTCTGATGGTTCAATCAGCTTATAGTTTCTCAACATCGGATGTCTCAAGAAATGTTCCACTTATTCAGTAAGAAAGCAATTTGTTACAAACACCTCATTTTTATGGATAAACAGGAGAAACCAGATTCACAACATGCATAGTATTCTCAAAATAAAAGCCAACGAAATAATGGGTGCAAGCTGCCTTGCACCTATTCGAAGAGGCCGGACTTCTTCCTCGACACACTGCTCGCAAGAAGGGCAAGCGAAGAGCTGACTGAACATGTCATCCAGAACGATGTTCCTGACGCTAAGCTTTGGTTGTTTATGATGATGGAGTCTATGCGGACATGCAATTTCGCGGTAATTTTCACAACTCTGTGGGCTCTGGTGGGCGCGCCGTAAGGCCATTCATGAAGGACAGTTTCAGAGTCCACTGCCAACCTTTTCTTTTATTCAGCCTTTTCTCGAAGATCTATCGCTGATTGTTGATGAGAAGGTTGCTGGCCGTAAGCTGCTGACTGTGCCGCGGCCTGGACCTCCTAAAGCTTCCCACCGCTGGATCGCCCTTCCTGTGGGTTTGTGCAAAATCAATGTCGACACTGGTCTCGTGGCGTCAGGTAATCCAGGTGCTTGTGCTGCTATTTTTCGGGATGAGACGGGCAAGTTCCTGGGTGCTTCATCAATATCTTTGAAGGGCCTGTCTGATCCGACCGCCGCGGAGGCGATAGCGTGCAATGAAGGCTTGTCTTTAGCTCAAGATCTTCAGTTGGCTCGTTTTGTGCTGGCGTCTGATTGCTCCAATGTGATTAACGACCTGAAGACTCGGAGCTTAGGCTACTAGAGCGCTATTCTGAAGGAGATTGATGAGAAACAGCAGTGCTTTGCCGAGGTATCTTTTAAGCATGAGAAGCGCTTGTTTAATGCAGATGCCCACAAGCTTGCTAAGGCAGCCTCCACGTTGCCTGCTGGCCGGAGGATGTGGCTTCTTGGAACCGTAGATATTGCTCGTATTCCTATGTTTGCAATTATTGAATAAAGTAGGGTTTTTCCTAAAAAAAAACTTGGCATAACGACACCAACCTTGGCTAAATTGCATGTGTCCACTAACTGAGAACCAAGAAAACCACATGACATCAACAAGCGCCACGACAAATAGAGTCAAGAAAACTAAGATGACATGTAACATAACATCCATCTGACAAGTGTGACAGCCTTTCCCTTGTGCACATTTCGTGTTTTTCTTGTTCACCATCTCCGTATTTTTTACAAGGCTTTGTATCATGAATAATCTCATTGGTTTCTTCAAAAAAGTCACCATTTCATGCCGCCGGCCAAGATTTCTGTTTTGCAATTGCTTATTATTGGTGTATGCTTTTGTTTCGCTTTATGTTTTCTCTTAGAAGTGGGCAATTTACAATTGTGCAAGGTATCAAAATGGAACCAAAAAATTTATTCGCCTGAGTAAACAGAGGCCACTGGTTTCTTGAAGCTGTCACCATTTCAGTCCCCAGCCATGATTTATGTTCTGCAACTGCTTATTTATTGGTGTATGCTTTTGTTTCGCTTTATGTTTTCTCTTATGAAGGGGAAAGTTTGCAACTGCGCAGGGTGTCAAAATGGAACAAAAAGAAAAAAAAATTCGCATGAGGTAAAAAGCAGTGACGCCCACCGTGGGGCTCGAACCCACGACCACAAGGTTAAGAGCCTTGCGCTCTACCAACTGAGCTAGACGGGCTTGGTCGAGTTGTTTAAAAATTATATATTAAAATACTTTTTCAAGTCCAGTGCCTCCGTCCCACCACGCAATCAACCGGTCGGTCGGATCCGAGCCCCGCCAGCACCAACCATCCCGCGAGAGAACCCCACTGCCGCGGCCGGAAATCTCATCAGCCAGTTCAGCTATCTAGCTCGTCGTTCTCGCCGGGGCGGTGATCCGATAGCTCCCGCCATGGCCTCCTGGCTCAAGGTCGCCGAAGGTACGCCCCAGACCTCCCTCTTCCCTCCCCTCCTTTCCTTCTGGTTCACCGCCGAGATCCAACACCTCCTCCCGGCTAAGATCTGGCCATCCCCCCTCGTACTGTATTGGCGGCGATTTCTCCGTGGGATTATGATGCCAGCTGCTAAATCTGGCGAACTAGACTTGATGCTGTGCTTTGTTCGGCCGCTTTTGGTGTGCAGGCCAGTTGCACCCACTCCGAACCAATTGCCATCTCATTGCCTGCCTGAATACGCTGTTACGCTGTGATCGAGTTATTCTTAATGTGAAGCTGTAAGGGTTGCCTTTTTTTGTAACAGACTTGCTCGAAGTTGTCGACCGGAGGGCGAAAAGCGTGGCTACCGAGTTGTCCGATGAGCAGCCTAGTTCTCAGCCCTCAGGTATAGACGATTCCTTGTTTACTTGGTGCACATTTTTAGCTGTTCAGCGAGTGGGATAACTAATTAGTAATAGCTAATGCTTGTTTGGTGAAGGATCGAGTGGCCAAGAAGGGCAAGCGAAGAGGGGAAAGTCGAGTGAGAAGGTCACAACTGGATAGGCTTCTTGAACATACCCTATGTCTTTGCAGACTGCGTGCCTGATGTTTAATATTTGCTGTAATTTGCATTGCAGGGTCCATTGAAGCTCACTACTGTGGATGCCAGCAAGAAGACAGTGGCTCAGAAGGAAAGGAAAAACAGGCAACCACCTCGGGAGAGGATTAAGATTGAGAAGATCAAACCTTCGCCCGGTGGAGATTCATCCAATGTTGTTGCTATTGCTAGTGCCAGTGAACCTGAAGTCATTTCCATTGATTTTAAGGGAGCAAATGATGAGGGTACATCAGACAAAGCAGAGAACACCACTGTTGACCTTAAAAATGATAGAGGTGTGAATGCTATCGATGGTGTGGTTGAAGTCCAGTCGTTGGAGAAAAACCCTGAGGATGCAGGTCCTGTCATGGATGGTGTCGCAGATTCTGGACATTTGGAGAGTGCTTCCGAAAGCTCTGTTCCTTCAGTTCCGGATGAAAAAAGTGAGCCCAGCAGCAGTAACCAGGCTACTGAGATTGCTCCAGCAGTCAGTTTGGACGAGAAAGACATGTCTGTGGCTGTTATCCAGGAGAGAAATATCTCTGAGATACCCGATATACAAGGTTCTGGCAAATTACAAGAATCAATGAAGGATAATTTGTCAGGTTCACCAGAAATCATAGAAAATCAACAGGAAGATAAGTCCGATTCAGTTCCTGTGAAAGATCAAGACCAGCTTGAGGAGGTAGGCTGTGGCAGATTGCACCCATAATTTGCCAAGATGTGCTGATTTTAAATGTTTCTCGTCCCAACTATAGCATTGTCTTGTTGATCTTTTCCAGGCTCAGGGATTATTAAAGAGTGCTGCAAAAACTGGCCAATCAAAAGAAGCTAGATTAGCTCGGGTAAGAATAAGCATAAGCTTAGTTACCCTGCCATGTTGCCAATGTTGTGATTAGATCCATATGTTGAATCGGCGGTCTATTTTCTACTTATCAACAGGTCTGCGCTGGACTTTCATCCCGTCTCCAGGAATATAAATCTGAGAATGCGCAGCTAGAGGAACTTCTTGTTCACGAGGTCAAATTATCTTACCAGCACATTCTTTGATTTCATTTTTGTTCTATTTACCTTAACCCCATCCATGATAGAGGGGTTTTCTCTAATATATATTGATGTTGTAACACATAACAGAGAGAGAAATGTAGCTCATATGAAGCTCATATAAAGCAACTACAGCAAGAACTATCAGTGTCCAAAGTACAAGGTTCACGAGTTGAATCTAACATGGTTGATGCTTTGACGGCAAAAAACTCAGAGATTGAGTTTCTAGCTAAATCACTGGATTCCTGGAAGAAAAAAGCGGCAGCTTCAGAAGAAATGCTCGCATCTTTACAGGTTTCATCTTTCATACTATTTTTAGCTATTTTTATTTTTCTAAAACACTACTACCTTTACTAAAGGACCGTACTAGTAGAGTTTGTAGTGCGGAGTATAGACTCCATAGTGGCACTTCACCGTTGTCTTGAATCAATGGCGGAACCAGCCTACTACTGGAGTCCAGGCAAACCTATATGAATTAGTATCTGGTCTAAGAAAAGCCACCTCCTTAGCCTTCAGATGACTGTACCAGTTAGCAAAATGTTTTTGGTTGAGCTTGGGCAGCTGCCTGGGGTCACCAGGCAGTGGGTCTGCCACTCTCTTGAATCATTATAATTGTTTGAAATATTCTAGTTTGTAATATAGTGGTTATTGTTTCTGGGATTTGCTATAGTTTTCACCTGATTTTATCTAATCATGACTACTTTGTAATATGTGTTTTTATTTCCTTTTTGGAATACCTTAGAGGTGCACATAGAGTTTTCTTTCTACTCTCATGTTGCTATAAAGTCTCAAGTAGCCATGATTTGGAACTGGACGAAGAAGATTCTGGATCTTTTGCACTCATTCCAATAACTCAAGCTGCCCAAGTGATGTGCAGATTCTTGTGGCTTTGTAAATATCCATTGTATTATCTCTTAAATTTTGTAGATGGTGTTCAACTTAGCATAAAAAACTAGTGGTGATATAAAAAAATCTGGCCCCTAGTTCCGGACATGGGAGTTGTTCATTTTCAATTTTATGTACGTACCAGCACTTGACTGATGTTCTTCTCTGCCTTTCTCAAGCATCAACGTATGTAGAGTCAGCCTTTTGTCTTCATGGTTTTAATTAACAGGCCTTCAAGTTTAACCTCCTTCGAGTTTAACCTTTCCAAACTGGGAGCTCGAGCTGAGTGTCCGTGTAGCAAATGGGCAGTTATGAACCCAAAATATCTTAATCCTCTCTCAAATGTGGATTTTTTCAGATATCATTGGAAGTTTTGGACTCATTCTCAGGAAATAGTACCAAATTGTGTTTAAGTTGTACATCGTGATATTTTGGATATAGATCTTAAACAGTATGACTGGCCACTTTAACATTTTCTTGTGTCATCAGATAGATAATAAATTGATTTTTGTTGTCTACTGAAACTAGGAAGATATGGATGGCCTCAAGAGGAACCGTGAGCTTACTGAAACCAGGATCATCCAGGTTAGTAAAATAGGCCTTCTGGAGTAGGAACAGCCTTATGTGTTCAAGCAGCTACATGATCTTCATATGTTACATTTTAGGCTTTACGAGAGGAACTTGCTACCGTAGAGCGCAGGGCTGAAGAGGAGCGGATTTCACATAATGCTACCAAGATGGTAATTTGTCGAAGTACTCTTTTTATGGTTTGTCTTTATCATATTTTATTCTGTTATGTATTATCACTTTCTACTACATTGCAGGCAGCTGTTGAGAGAGAAGTAGAATTGGAGCATCGGGCTGTTGAAGCATCAAATGCTCTTGCTAGAATCCAGGTAATTTTACAAGGTATAAATATCAGGCATCATCATGATTTACTTTGCAACAATGTCAACGTTTTCTTTTTTTGCGGGGAAATGTCAAAGTTATCTGCCAAATCTTTTGAACACTAACAGTAAAACTGCATGTTGGTGCTCTTGGGTGTTTATTTCATGGTCAACCTCTTGCCACATCATGCACGGTGGAAGGGGCATTACAGCCCGATCTTTTTTGTTTCCAACAACTTTAGTTATGCTGCAGTTATGTTTACTCCTGTAAGATCAAAATGTTTTGGCATACACAGATACGCTGTCCTGTTCAGCTGTTTTCCCCATTCCTTGGAGAGTCATGTTCAGCTGTTTATTGGCCTATTTTGTTCTGTTCTCCAGAGACTACATTTGAAAATCTAAGTAGAGGTCGTCCTCAAAACAAGTTTCATACTCCAACTGCCAACATGAGTTAATGTAACATTTAGAAGGGCCAGTACTGTGACTAGATGCAAACATACCGATCTAACTTTTAGAGGTTCGTCTTAAAACTAGGCCAGCATGAGTACTGAGTAAACCGGGTAGAATATTAGGTAAATTTTATCTTTCAGGTGCCGTGCTCCACTCAATATATGTGATCTATACAAATCCAAGTCACTTGTTTCCGGACGGAGGGAGTATGTTTCCACCAATTTATTAAGCTCTTATCTTTTAATACTTTGATCGGAATCTTTCTCTCTTCTGGAAAACAGTTTAATCCGAATCTTGTAATTTGGGCAGAGTTAGTTATTTTAGCTGATTGAGATCATATTTTAGCCGATTGATCTATCATGTGGCAATGATTATGTTCCTAAAGAAACAAATGAAGTTCAGTTTGATTTTGACTGTTCTGTTGCCATCCAGAGGGCTGCTGATCAAAGCTCATCAAGAGCAATGGAATTTGAGCACAAAGTAGCTGTGCTTGAGGTAAATTCCTGTCCACACTGTGTGCCATCTCTGAACTGTTCAGTTTGTTATATTCACTACCGATATCATGGTTATCTCAGGTTGAATGTGCATCGCTGCACCAAGAACTACAGGAGATGGAAGCTCGTAATCGTCGTGCCCAGAAAAAGCCTTCTGAAGAAGCTAATCAAGTTCTTCAGGTTATTTATTTTTTCTGAACCGAGTCATCTCATTTTCCATTACTTAAAACATATATAACAGTTCACTGCAAAGGGAGGAAGGAAAGGAAGACAGGTTTGATGCCTATCAGGGAACTCACAGTTTGATCAGGACCTTGTCATGAACTATGCGGTGAAACCTGATAGCACCTCCCATTAGTTTTAGCTACCCCATTACAGACTCTCTCAGCCAGAATGAGATAGCAGAAAGGAAGTAGCAAAAAGCTGTAACAAGTGAGAGACCCCCAATTCCGCAGCACTGAGATTCCCATTCCAGCTCAAACCGTTTCAGCATGATGACCTCTAGATCCATCACTAGACACAGGGAGTGAGTGCATGACGGAGCCAACTGACACAGGGAGTCAGGGACCGAATTATTTTCTTGTCAAAGCAAGCACGATTTCTGCACTGCCAAATATCCCAACACCCAGAGGCTAAACCAACCGAACACAATTGTTCTCCATGGGCCAAAAACTATACATCTGGACACATAATTGCCAAATGGGTCTGGATCTAATCCCAGTCCCTAAATAGGATTCAATACTATCCCAGATGACACGGGCCACAATATATTCAAAAAACAGGTGCGAAGCTGACTCCAAATGGCGGTGATAATAACATTGGGGGTTCTTCAGGTTAAAACCAATGGAAATGCTCTGTGTACGACAAAATCGGTACAACAGAGTTACGATGCTTCTTCGCTGCATTTATTTTCTTCCGCAAGAGCCCCTGGCCCCAGCTAAACTCCCAGCCCAGCCAGTCCAAGCCATATCTCATGCCCAGCCTCGCGTCTGTCCGTGCGCAAGCCGGCTGCCCCATCTCATGATTCTCATCTTCATCTAAACCACGCAAGCGCCTAGCTTTCCAACTTCTGCACGCGACTCTGCCCGATCCAAGTACCTGCGGACACCGCGTGCGAAGTCGGTGATGCCATAGGCCAGCTCAAGCGCGAAGCCGGACAAGCGGGCAGCGGCGGAAGGGCCAGCGCCTCGGATATGAAGTCCGGGGGAAGGCGGCCCGGCCGGCATGTTGCGACCGTAGGGCAGGAAATCAAACTGCGTCGTCGTGCCGATCTGGTTGTTGTTAACATCATTACTGCACACTCGATGCTGCCACCCATGGTATTCTTGATGCGCGGTAGCCATTGGAGAGAAGCTTAGCCCGCGGGCTAAGAAGCAGCAACTTACAGAGGAGGTGGAATCGTCAGCATCGTACAGAAATCGTACGATAAACATCGTACATATAGCAGCGCCGTAAAAGCAAAGCACTTTAGTTTTTCATGAGATTAATATTTAGTTGTACTTGATGTCTGATAAAAAGTCCCTTCTTGTACAAACAATTTAGTGCTGCCTCTACAAATGCATATCCGTATTTTGTGTATTTTCCTTGGAAATAACAGAACTAGCACAAGAAATGTGATTTTTTTGGTGTTTGTTTTGCTTGCTGCCGTGCCTTTTGCTGCAGATTCAGGCATGGCAGGAGGAAGTGGAGCGTGCACGCCAAAGCCAAAGAGAGGCAGAAAGCAACATATCTTCTTT
This sequence comes from Brachypodium distachyon, assembly GCF_000005505.3. NCBI lineage: Eukaryota > Viridiplantae > Streptophyta > Magnoliopsida > Poales > Poaceae > Brachypodium > Brachypodium distachyon. The sequence goes on along the minus strand of NC_016132.3, from coordinate 49,425,943 downwards.
GGAGGTACTATTTAATTCATGAGATATCAAAGAATCAGTTGTCAAGTTATAACTAGGAGTTTTGTTAATAGAAATTCTAATACAATGATCAGTTATAATGTTACAGAAAATATTATATTTTGATGGAGTTGTTTTCATTGTAGTAATCATAATGTTTTGCCTTGCGCCATTATTCCTTCCACATCTTTATTTGTGATGTAGGCTGAGTTACAGAAGATGAGAGTTGAAATGGCTGGAATGAGAAGAGACGCGGAGCATTATTCTAGACAGGTTTGTAATCGTAGCCAACTCACACTTCACTACGCCCCAGCTTATTACCAGATCATACTTACATGTTACACTTATTTATGCAAATGTGTTTTGTTTTTAGGAGCATGTTGAGCTAGAGAAGAGATACCGTGAGCTTACTGACTTGCTGGTATGTAATGAATCATATCGATTTCTTTTGTATCCTTGACATTTTGAATAACGAGAGCTTTGATTATGTATGTTTCCTTTGTTCTAGTACCATAAACAAACACAATTAGAATCCATGGCCAGTGAAAAAGGTGCATTAGAGTTCCAACTGGAGAAATCATTAAAGCAATTTCATGAAGTGCAGGTTTCTAATTTCTCTTCCTCCTATGTTGCTTTATCTATAATTAATGTCCCACAGATGTCCTTATCCTGCTACTATTTTATCAACTTGTTTCATGTGATAGGTAGAAGCAGAAAGGAGCAGGGTTTCTCGCAGATCAGCATCGTCTTGGGAAGAAGATACTGATATCAATGCGCTAGAGTATGTTGACCATTTTCATTTTGTTGTTTAACATTTTGTAATCATGTCGTAGTTTTTGGACTCAATGAGAATGTTCGATCATCAAAGCAGAAGCCTTTTGTTGTAAATAGTAATTGAAGATTTCTATAGTTTTAACCGTGTTCTTTTATTTGCAAGTTTTGTACAGTTTTAGACAATTAGTTGTGCATATTTCAGGCCTCTTCCTCTACATCATCGACACATGGCAACGGCAAATCAGCAGGTATTTGTGTCCGATTGCTACATCCTGATAAATGATGGGGAAATTAATAGCAAAATTACCTTACTTTCTTGGCATTTTTGTGTCCCAGTTACAAAAGGCTGCAAAGTTCCTAGATTCAGGAGCTGTGCGTGCTACTAGATTTCTGTGGCGGCATCCTGTTGCCCGAGTCACCCTTCTATTTTATCTGGCAAGAACTACATAAATTTTATCATCTGTTTTATTTTAGATCATGTTAAGGCTGATCTTTAACTGAATCTGTGCATACCTGTACCAGGTGTTTGTGCATTTGTTCTTGATGTACTTGATGCAGCGCCTGCAGGTACTTAACCATGCTATATTGCTATTGCATTTTTTCCCCATCCATGTCGTTTCAGGCCCGTGCTGTGCACACAATCTCGTTTCTTTTCTGCTAATGTATTATCTGTGCATCGTCACACAAATCTCATGACTCTTGTCGAAGGTAGCTGATCACTGTGTTCGGATGTTGCAGGACTTCGCGGCGAGAGAAAGTGCGGCATCATCCATTGGGGAGCTGACCAACGTGAACTTGCCATAGGCTTTGTGGTCTCCTTGGCTCTCAGAGAATTAGGCATTGCTTGATTGTAGCTCTACACGGCCCAGTTTGGACCAATGGATTTGCCCCCAGCTCCTACCGGAGTTTAGTGGTCTCCTGCAAAATCCCAGCGTTCCAAATAAGCCATTAAGTGTTATTGGTTTGATGCAGCGTTAACCCGCCCACCATTTTTTCTCCTCCTCCACACCCCCCCCCCCCCCCCCCCCCGTTTTGTAAAGTAATGTTCTTTATTTGGCCATGGGTTATATATCAAATATACATATTCTTTCATACTTCATATTGATCACAAATGTAGCAGCTCGTGTAGTCGTTTTGACAGCATGACCAAATAATGGACATCATGCACACAAGTCAAGAGTCACTTGAGCCCATTCTTGTACTCTTAAACAAACTGTTGGGGATCGATGGAGCAAATTACTTTATTAATATGAAATGTGGAAAATCATGACACTTGAGTTTGTACAGGCTGCTGCCCATCTGGATTCTGGTGCACAGTGGTTTAAGCGGCGGTCTTAGTTACAATCGGGATCTTGTCTATGTCCCGCTAACTTTTTTTTTTCAGCGTGTAAAACCTTCCGTTACTTGAGTGATAAGAGTTACATCATTAACCAGCAAAGGAAGAATTATGTTGGGAGGATCATCTACCCAGATAGCTTCTGGCTGCACGGCGTTTTAGCTAGACAATCAGCTACAACATTTGTTTCTCTGGGACTAAACTTGAAAGAAATCTTCGCAAAATCACGCGCGAGGATAGAACATTCATCGATGATGGCTGCCGCTGGACCGAACGGACTTGTTAGCACTGTCTAGTCTAGATTTGGAAAACAGAACTTACATATATAATTTCTAATTAAATATACCCAGACAAGTGACACGGGGATGTTTGTTACCGATATCCACCGACATAGACCATGAAAACCACATCCACCTTAATCTCCTTGAGCTATTCCCTTAAAAAAAATCTCCTTGAGCTAGGTCCATTATGTCTCTTTCCTCCATTCTGAAGATGACGAGCTCCACAACCACTCACAAGCCACGGACCTCTTCACAATCTTCTTGAAGAGGCAGCGACCTTCAAGCTCACAATCACCAGGCCGTCTAGGAGGTGGTGGCCTCCAAGAGTAATGAATTCTCGGATTTCTATTCTAACACAAACGATACGGATAGCTCAAATTGAAGCAACAGTTGCAATGCCAAGTACAAACACAATGCACCAACTCCTCTCACACCTCACCGGGAGAAAGTCTGAAACAAATGCCCATGAGGCAATTAGCCGAGGAAAAGCGGCAAGGATGACTCACAGAGAGGTTTCAAGGGTTGCAACAACTCCCCAAACCCGGCCAAGGTTGGTTACTTATAGTCAAACTCAAGAAACAAGTTGTTGGGGAGTTTCTTTTGTTGGCCTTTAAAAGGACTCCCTCCAACCGTCACAAAAGTGATCGTTGCACACCCAAAACTCAGATTGCTCCCTTGCAGTAGAAAAGTGTAGGTTGAAACCATTACAAAAATGCTCCCCCGAAGCTACTAAAACATCATCAACAACAACATCAGAAACTTCCACTTATAAAAAACACCACCAACAACAACATCGAAAACTAGATGAATAATTGAAACAATCGGGTTGGATTCAGATTGAAAACAATCAACAGACAATAGAACTTGAAACTTAAAGAGTGCTATTTGACGAGCTAATCTTCTTGTATTGTGAGCAGTGCGACCTACCAGCAAGGAATGGAAAGTTACTAATTCCACAATAATGGCTCGAGTTCACTAAAGAGAAAAAAGACGCCAAAACACATCCAATCGGGATCTTGTTGAAAAGCGAACGCACTAATGAAAATAGTTTTGATCTGGACGTTCCGGTGAAAAAGTGTAAGGGCATCTTATTGAATATTCCAAATGGGGTCTAAAAAGGACGACATTATCTATCCATCCATGTAGGTAGTTTTCCGTACAAAGGAACCATGCACCATAAGGGTTTTAGGAGAAAAACTTGCCAAAATTGGATGGCAAAAACACGCGGAAATAGAAAATCACCAAAAGAGGAAAGCCATGTCTCTAGATTTTGGGGTAAACATGTCCGTTGGCATTTCCACCATCGGATATAAATTGTCATTATTGGTTTAGGTCATATCCTCTGGAACATATGTTCCATCTATGTACTTGTTATCAATATGAAGTCACCCCAACATTTCCTACTTTTGTCTTAGACATCCGTCACATCTCTTATCTCTAGTTTCCTTTTATGTCTTCTTCCAAGTATCAACATATATCTCCATATGACTAACTGCAAATCTAATTGTCGACCTCGTAACTAGCGTCCATTAAACCACCATTGACATGCCCAACCACTTGAGGAGCAACATATCTTTCTTATGTCCCGCTTCTAGGGATTTGCTAGTTTAAATCTTTTACTCAAAATTTAACTTAAACATTTGAATGTTGGCCTAGAAGCAGAACATAAATGGATTCACGCTTGCATCCCCACCACCACACAGTAGTGCTTGGCTGCCGCCAGTATGTTAGTTCTTTTACTTTTCAGAAAACACAAGGATTGCATTTTGATGCATCAATAGAAGCTATATAATTACAAGCTTAAGACTAGGCCGAAATTAACAGCCGACCACTCAAGACAAAAGATCGAAACATACCGCTGCAAGACTTACATTACAACAAATGTGACCAAACAACTCAGGGTCTTAGGGAGCTGTTCGGATAGTGGCCAAATTGTGTCATACCAAGTTTTTGGTCATGACCAAATAGTTGGTCTTTGTTTGGACGAGACAAATACTTTGGCATAGTAATGCTTATTTTTCCTATCAATGTTGACCAATTCATGTGCAAGCAAAACCTTAGACAAAATTCTGACTAGCCAACTTTTTGATAGGAAAACCTAGGATAAAACTAAACACAATTTAGATGCCAACCACACAAAAAACTGCCAATACCCCTATAACAAGAAGAGAGAAACCAACTCTACAGAGGGGCAAAATTGAGCCACTTCCGCTACGGAGAAAACAACATGCCAGGAACTTAATAGACCATTGGCTCCGAGAGAGGCCTCGAAATTGCCAACAACCGCGTGCGTCTAGAGAGTTGCACTACCACACATCGCCGCATCCCAACATTCGTCTACGACCATCAACTAAAATGACTCGAGTGCCGCATGCAACTAAGACATCACAATGTAGGATCTGCTGTCCTATGCCACACAAGAAAGCCACACCAGCAGGATGCTAACTCGGTTGGGACTTCCCCGCAAAAACCTCATCGTGTAGCACCACCATGCACAACAACCAATGGTCAAGCCTCCAAGAACAATGCCTCCATGGAAGGAGCGATGTCTCTCTAACGTCGTCGTCATCAGATCCGGCTAGCTAGATCTAAGTTTTTAGCCAAGTATTAGACTGTGAGAGTTGGAAGTGAATCGGGACTTCACAATGACGTCAGTAATAGAAAGATGCCGTCGTCACCAGCACCACCGGAAGTCAGGCAAGACCTTTAGCCGAAATGTCGCTACCATCACCCGCGCGCACCAATAGCCACACGGGTAAGGTCTAACCAAAGGTAGCTCGGCAACCTAATTAACCCGCCATCCCACCAACAGAGACCACCACCAAACTCATCTCTCGTTTCTGTCTTTCAGTATTCAAATCTCAGTACAGCATTCAGAAATCAGAACTCATCTCTCGTTTCTTTGGCTTGTGAGGTCCTTGGAGCAAAATAAGAACACATCCTGTTACGTTTTTGCAAAAGTTCGTATGTTTCCGCACAGAGACATGCGCCAGATGAGCACACACGCGGTGGCTTGGTGGTGCTATAGTCCGTGCCGTCCTCGCAACGAACTCACTCCGCGTCTAGCCGGTTTTATGTCAGCACCACCGCCTCCCCTTGCTCCAGCCCCTCACTCATTCCATCTCATCTGCGCCGACTCCAACCCTAGCCTCGCCTCCCGCTCCCCGCACTCGCCGCCTGCGTCGCCGCACCGCACTTCCGCACCGCACCGCGCGCCCCCCTCCTCGAGATCGGCGGTGTTGCTGCTATTTGGCGGTGGAATCTGAGGAATCGGGACGGAGACGGAGAGGGCGTGGGCCATGGCACTCCATGGCTGACGATGCCTGTGCTGCGTAGCGCGACTCGGAAGGCCCGAGAAGCGCAGGAGAATCGGGCGGCGCCGGAGGCACCTGCACCACCGGCGGCGAGGAGGCGTAGGGCGGCGAAGAAGAAGGAGACAGGAGGCGTCCGTGAGACCCCCGCGAGGGACGAAGAGAAGAAGGAGGAAGAGATCAAGCTCGCGGAGGCCCCGCCGGAACCCTCCGGCGAGAAGCCCATGGACGACAGCGCCGACAAGCAGACTCTCGAGGATACCAGTCCAATCCCTGAAATGGTGAGATGCTCCTACTGCGTGTAGATTCGGTACAATTATGCCGCCTTTTTGTCATAGTGAAGCGAGTATTTGCCTATTTGGTTTTAACTTAGAATTGGTTTCTGGCTGCTGACTTGTGTAATCTATCTTGCGTTGAACTTATTTTTATAATCTGCCGATTGTAAATAGCCACGAAAGCAAAATAAGAGTCATCAGCTAAAAGGTAAAATATGCAAAAGCTGTCTATTGGATTTTCATAATCCACTGCAATGCACAGCCTTGCAGTGAGAATTTTTAAGGCTAAGTGGGTTGTTAGTTGGGACTTCTTCTTTTTAGGTTACTTGGTAGATTTTGATTGGATTGTCAAGGACATGTGGATTGGGGAAGTGCTAGGAGGGCCCTATTTCCTCAGCCTTAGGTTTGGATCTTCTGTGTTTTAGCTCGCAGACTGCAGTCATGTCCAGTTTGTTTTACCTCCAAATGTGTTATATAGCTTGCCCCAAATGTGTTAGCTTGCATATTGCCTCCAATCGACCCAAATGTTTTTTCTGGGGGTTTAATCTTTGTATATTTGTTGTATACAGGTCCAGGTGAGCAATTCGCCAAAGTATAGAGTTGACAAAAAGCTTGGGAAAGGAGGATTTGGCCAAGTATATGTTGGTCAACGCATTTCAGCTAATGCTCCTGGTGCAGATGAGGTAACAGATGATTCAGTTAGGAACCTACTCCCTCCGTCCCAAAATAAGTGACGTGGATTTGTATAGACGGAGGGAGTACTTAAAACTGAAACTGTTGGCTTGTGACCTCTGGGGGCAATGTCAGCAGTGGTGAATAAATTTTCTGCTTTTGTTTATAGGTGGCGTTAAAGTTTGAGCATAAGAGCAGCAAAGGATGCACCCATGGCCCTCCTTATGAGTGGCAGGTTTACGAGTAAGTGGATTCATGATCTTGTGATTTGGGGTACTAGGAAGATGTATGTTTTGTTGAAATTCTCTTAAGAAATAGGTGCTGAATGATAATGATTTATATGGTTATTATCACATGTGTAGCATCCTCGGTGGCATTCATGGTGTTCCTCGAGTCCACTACAAAGGGCGCCAAGGGGATTATTTTGTTATGGTAATGGCACTTTCTTTCCACTGTTAGAATAGCAACTTCTTTCTTTCTGCTCATTTCTAGACGTTTGCTTAACCTCTGTTAAAAATGCAGGTTATGGATATGCTTGGTCTCAGTCTGTGGGATGCTTGTAATAATAATTCCCACACGTGAGTTATCGCTTATTAGCTTTAACATTTTCCATAGTATTTTTAGCTGAACATTAACATAAACTCTTTTCCTTTGCAGAATGTCTGTTGAGATGGTTGCTTGCATTGCTATTGAAGCTATCTCCATACTTGAGAAAGTGCACTCAAAAGGGTCAGTGGCATCCAACTCTTGGTCATCCACCCTTCCCTTTGTTTCATCTGTTGAAAAACGGTAACAGAAATGTCTTGCAATTGCAGATATGTACATGGGGATGTCAAACCTGAAAATTTCTTGCTAGGGCCTACTGGAACTCCTCAAGAGAAAAAACTCTTTCTCGTTGATCTTGGCTTAGGTAAGTATTTTGTACCAGATGTGCTGTTTGTAGGTCGCCTGAGAAATGGTTATGTCTAAACAAATGTAAAGTTCCATACAATTTGTAAAATGTGCATTTATAAATATAAATTTCTCAGTCAACTTAGAAATGGACCCTCCCTATTTTTAGTTTTTTACTTCCCCATCAAGTAACCAACAGCATGGGCATGCTTTGTATTCACCTATTCTTTAGGTTGGTGACAGATTAAAGAGTTTGAATTAATTTGGTGTTCTTTGATCTTCTGATGGCAGCTACCAAGTGGAAGGATAGGTCAACAGGTCTTCATGTTGATTATGACCAGCGACCTGATGTTTTCAGGTGAACATTTGTAGCTTTTATGATAACTGATATGTATCATTTGTATTGTAGCTAACACTCTACCCATGACATTGAATATTGCGTGCTATTTTCCCTATGCATTCTGTTTCCTGTTTCTCCATGAATCTAGCTGTCCAGAGACCAGCCATTTTTGTGCCTTCCTCCCTACCATTATCTTCATTACGTTTCTTTTTTTTCCTCAGTTGTTTTTGATTCGCTTAGTCTCGCACAACACTACCTTATATATTAGTCTTAAGATCACCAATATACCAGATGCCTGTCCGTACCAGCCAACAGATCCTGTTTGGTATGTAATTGCCCAGTTCTCACCAGGAAATGGAAACCTTTTTTCAGTCAGATCATTGGGATGTCAATCTAACTTCATGTAATAGGAATTACTAGACATTCTTTGTCGGTGCCCCTCTGTGAGAACATACCGAGCGTTAAATCTAACATCTACTCCCTCCGATCCATATTAATTGTCTCAAATTTGCCCAAATATGGATGTATCTATACCTAAAAAGCATCTAGATACATGTAATATTTCGACAATTAATATGGATTGGAGGGAGTATTTGTGAATACTGAATAGTGCCTCTCCTTGTTCCTTCTATTTTAGAATTTTTTTCATCTTTTATTTTTTGTTTCTCAAAATTTAGATATTGTAAAAAAAATCTGAATATTTCATGTCCATTGAGGATATTTTGTAAGTTGGTTGCATAGTACTTCCTCCTTCCCAATTTCTAGGTCGCTTTAGTTTTCCGAATATCAAGGAGGTCACGTGCTGGCTGCATTAGCACTTGTTTCGGGGGTGTGGAGATGTGTGGGTGCTAGTGCATGTGGGGTGCTTGGCCACTGCATTTCCATGTATGCAATCGTGAGTCTTTTTTCAGGGCCTTAATTAGCGCGGGGGCTGCCTTAAATATCGCTAGGTATAGGCCAGCCTTGATTGCTCATAATAGGACATCTTTTGTCGGAAAAGTATAAAAAAGTTAGAACAACCTCCTTTTTTGGAAAGGAGGAAATATCTTTTAAGACTTACTCCTTCCCAATTTAGAAGTCGTTTTAGATTTGTTGTGAATACCAAGGAAGGATTTTACGGGTATAAACATGCTGCGGTGCTGCTATATACACCATGAAAATTGTGCATCGCATTGGCCCAGTCTCGATCTGCATGTGTACGTAAACAGCCTGCTTCAAAAATGCGTGAGCTAGCAATCGCCGTTGGCCTACAACTTTAATTGCCTGTGCTTTTGGCCACTGCATGGACTGTATTAATCACCCAGATAAACTAAAGCCAGCGCAAGGGATGCGTGATGTACTTATTGCAGCTAAAACAACCAATTTTCTCCTCAGAGAATATATAAGAACTAAAACGACTTGTTTTTTGGGAAGGAGGGAGTATCATTGTATTTGCTCTTGTGGCTCAAGGCTTGGTTGCACACATTACTAGATGAACTGAATGTCTACAGTGGTCTTATTTCTTGTTACTTTGCTGTTTCAGGGGCACAGTTCGTTATGCTAGTGTTCATGCACATCTTGGGAGAATAGGTAGCAGGAGGGATGATTTAGAATCTCTAGCTTATACACTAGTCTTTCTTCTACGGGGACGTCTACCTTGGCAAGGATACCAGGTAATTTGTGGGACCTACCTTTCCTATTATATTGATCTTAGCGATGCATTCATGATTTCATGTAACTGTAGTTCATTTTGCCTGCAGGGTGAAAATAAGGGCTTCCTTGTTTGCAAAAAGAAAATGTCTACCTCTCCAGAAGCTCTCTGTAGCTTTTGCCCACAACCCTTCAAGGAGTTTGTAGAGTATGTGGTCAACTTGAAGTTTGATGAAGAACCCAACTATGCAAAGTGCATCTCTCTTTTTGATAGTGTCGTGGGCCCAAATCCAGATATCAGGCCAATTAACACAGATGGCGCTCAGAAGGTACATTTTTTGTTTTGCAGTTTGCTATTTAAACGTTGACTTTTTCTAACCCCCCTTGTGACTTCTCTAAAGCTTATACACCAAGTTGGCCAAAAGAGAGGACGCTTGCCGTCGGAAGAGACAGATGAACAACCAAAGAAGAAAACCAGGATTGGAATGCCTGCAACACAGTGGATAAGTGTTTATAATGCAAGGCGGCCTATGAAACAAAGGTACGATTTTTTTATAAAGCCCAAGAATTTTCGTAATGTGATGCAACTTTTTTTGAGGCAAAACATTACACAGAAACATAACTGATCTGGATTTTGCAGGTATCATTACAATGTTGCAGATACCAGGCTTGTCCAACACATTGACAAAGGCAATGAAGACGGCCTGTTTATCAGTTGCGTATCATCTTGCTCAAATCTCTGGGCACTAATCATGGATGCTGGGACTGGGTTCTCTTCTCAAGTTTATGAACTTTCACCACATTTTCTTCACAAGGTGAGTAACCTGCAATCTGTTTCTTTCATGGCTGAAATCTTTACATAATATAATCACTTAATCTTTTGAGGCAAATTACTTAGTAGTCTGTATAAGCATTCCCTATTCATTAATTTGTGGTTATTTGAAGGAGTGGATAATGGATCAATGGGAGAGGAACTACTATATAACCGCACTTGCTGGAGCAAACAATGGGAGTTCCCTGTTAGTGATGTCAAGAGGTAACAAGTTAAATCTGTCAGTTTAAGAACCCTTTCTGTCCTATAGTAGAAATATTCTTTTGACGATGGGGCATGGCTTATCCAGGAACAAATTATACGCAGCAGTCCTACAAAGTAAGTGAAACGTTCCCCTTCAAATGGATAAACAAGAAATGGCGTGATGGTTTCTATGTGACTTCCATGGCAACTGCTGGAAGTAAATGGGCAGTTGTTATGTCTCGCAATGCAGGCTTTTCTCAACAGGTACTGCCTTTTTTGTGGTGTCCTACTTTTAGCATTTACTTTGACACTACCAAGCTAACTGTACCATTTTTTCGCACTCGTTGTATGGCATGCATATATTTTCCAGGTTGTTGAACTGGACTTCTTGTATCCGAGTGAGGGAGTCCATAAGAGGTGGGATAATGGTTATCGGATAACAGCAACTGCTGCAACTTCAGATCAGACTGCATTAGTTTTAAGTGTACCAAGAAGGAAGCCTAATGATGAAACTCAAGAGACACTGAGAACATCTGCTTTCCCTAGTCATCATGTGAAGGTTCATCTGCCTCACCTGTCTGTCATACTGGCTACTAATAATGTGTAATTCCTATGTTAGAATTTGTTCTGACAAATTGTACTGTTGTTTCGTTGCAGGAGAAATGGTCCAAGAATCTCTACCTTGCATCAATATGTTATGGACGTACTGCATCGTAGGAGTCCAACAAGGGTTGAAGCCATTTCGCGCCGAATTCAGTACTTCAGTCAGGCTCATCTTTTAGTCTAGCTCACCGTAGTAGCTTCTGTGGTCTGGGCAAGTTCTGAACGCCACCTATCATGTCCCCGTGAAGATGTTTCTGCTTATCGTACCTAATTATAGAATACCCGTGAAGATGTTTCTGCTTATCGTACCTAATTATAGAATAGTGTGTACAGTAGTAAATGTTCCGTGGTCCGTTTAATCCCTAAAGTAGTGGACTATTAACTTTAGGGGGGTGTCGTCAGATGTGTACACCTGACCGTTATGATCGAACTCCTGTCTGGTCGTGTGAGAGCCTCAAAAGGTTCCTGCTTCCAACTATCCTTTTGAGGTATAGTTTACATTTTCTTCATCCATGCACTTTTTATCCTGTGCTAACCCCTACCTTTATGGAATGTTCTTCTACCGATGGTTTTAGTTACTCTTAGTTTATATTCGTAATTGGAGAAAGCATTGTACATAAACTCGATGATTATAGGGTCAGGGAAATGTCGGGCTAATCGATTCTGGCCCAAACTGGCACGCTGGTTCCATTGAACCTTTTGCAAAAGCCAACCAAAACCTTTGAAAGAACCGAGCTGCATGTTGAGGAAACAAATTCTGCGGCAGCTCAAGATCACCAAATCGCATTATAACAAGCGTGCCAGAAGAAAGTGGTAAACGAGTAGGAGGCAAGCGGCAGCTATCATCTGCAGATTCAACGGGATGATCTTCCCGGCATCGGCGGCCAGGTGCCACCTGCAGGCCGTGCCGGTCGAAGCGCCGGAGTGGAGGAACTCCACCGAGACGACGTCATCATCGCCGCCGTCTCCTCGGAGATCATCGTTGCCGTAAGCCGGTTTCCCGGCCACGCTCTTGTAGAGCCCACTGCTCCATGCCTACATACGTACGTGGAGAAGGAAACACGTAAACCAAGTGGAGCGACGCAAAATGGATGATTCTGAACGTGCACAAGGTGACTTTGCAAGTTGTTCTTGAGAGAATGGAGCTGTGGAAAAGAGATTCACGCATCACCTGAAGCCGGTCCCCGACGGTGACCACGACGGCTCCTTCGAGCGGGCGGAATCCGGAGCATCCCCGTCGGGCCGAGAAGACGTGGAACGTGGAGGCGCCGGGGCAGAGTTGGAGGGCGAGAGCCCGCGGGCAGCGCGAGCTCCGGACAAGCATCCTCAGGACGTCTTCCTGGCTCATAGTCATAGTCATAGGGCCAGAGCCGCTGCCGCCATCGCGCTGCTTACGATGGTGCGTGCGGATGCAGAGGAGCGAGGAGCCGTCTCTATCATCTCCGGCGGCCAAGGAGTCGGCGGCGCCGGCGCCAACGCTGTCTCGCTGCAGTGCGTCCATGATTTTGGCCGCGGCTCGCTCGAGCTGCGTGAACAGATCGTCTGCTCTGTTCCTGGAGGACAGAGCAAAATCAGGCGACCACCACGACTCCTCGACATCTTCGTGGTCTTCTCCACCGGCCTCCATCTCCACGGACGCTGGCGATCCCGCCCTTCTTGCCGCTGCTGATGCTGAGACCAAGCACGTACTGACCCCATGGCCAACCACCTGGAAGCAGCCAAACGAGACGGACGCCGACCTCAGCGCCTCCACCGCCGGCCCGCCGGAGGCCAGCAGACGCATGTCGATGACCGGAGGGGCCCACGCCGGCGCCGGCGCCGGCGCCGCTGCCTCCTTCTTCTTCCGTGGCATGGCTCTCTCCGGCAGCCGCAGCACCGGCACTCTGGCGGAGCGGCGCAAGAACCTGCCTACATCGTCGTCTTCGCGGACATCGGGGAACTCGCCGAACTCGGGTGATCCCGAGCTACCGCCTGTGAGAACGCCGGTGACGGGAGACGGCGGCGGTGCCCGGAACTCCAGCGCCGGGAGCTCTCTATGCTTCCGATGATAGGTGACGAAGGATGCAGTAGTCATGACACGCCAGCGGTCACTGATCAGTGAGTGTATTATGCTTGCTTGTGTTAGTTCTTGCTGCTCTAGCTTATGTTATGGTTGGCAATGGCATAGGAAAATGGTGCCAAGTATATGTAGTATATGGAGTACATCGGAGGGAGTACCTGCTCTGCTGGTCTTGAGTTCTTCTGTCCCGAGGCCTGAGTATTGAAATATGGCGATGGAAAGTGTGGGGTTTTGAGCTACTTTTTTCTTTGTGGTAAGACAGGAATGATAAGAGAAGCGAGATGCCAGCTGCAAAGAGAAGATGGTGCCATGATGCTACTACATCATTGTGTCAGGTCAGGTGTGGTGCTGTGGTAAAACTGTGGTGCTGAGCTAGCTGTCTGTACGATCCCAATATATATCCTTCCGTGCATTCTGCTAATAGTGGTCTGCAACACCCAAAGTGCTCTGCTTTCTTTGAACAGCTTTAGGTTGTTGCACGTAACGTTGTCAGTCGGCTTCTTTTATGGCGCGCCTTCTTTTATTCCAAGTTCCCCTGAGTATCAGTACTTCAGTGGGCAAAAGCAACAATTGATGGCTATTGGGATAGCTCTTTTATTGGTTTCCTCAAACAATAGTCGTTTTAGCATTGTTCTAATATAGGATTGAAAGCCAACAAATTTTACGTAGTAGTACTATTTGTCAACATGGTTCTTTTATTCTCGCCGTTCCAAACTAGTGTGTTTCAGAGGATTAAGAATAAGTACATGTATTATTTCCGGTTCCAACAGTGTATAATCATATAGCGGGGATAGCTCAGTTGGGAGAGCGTCAGACTGAAGATCTGAAGGTCGCGTGTTCGATCCACGCTCACCGCAAACATAGTTTTTGCAGATCCTGCATCTAATCCTCTGGGCGTCCTGAACATCTCAAGCACCGAAAGGATTTATTTTTTCCTTGGCGATCTTATCAACGACGAACTCCTACAGTCATCCAGAGATCGTCACCACTCTACTCAGTAACCGTTAGCTAATCCAACAATCCATCAGGACATGTACAATGAGTTGACGTCATCCCTTCTTAACGTGATAATTACTGGTGTGAAAGAAAAAGAAATGAAGAAAGGCATTAGCTTTCTCTTAAGTAAGAGACGATTTCTTCACAAGAAAGATAAGGCAAAAAATAAAGAAATGCAAATTCCTAATGTACTAGTTTTCACCTTTTCTTAACATTTATTTATTTAATTTTATTCATCTAACCATCAACTACAAGACAAGACAATAAAAAATGAACTATTGTACAATATGTTTTTTTTCTTTTTTAAATGACGTGGGACAAGTAAGAAAAGCCTGTCTTATCAACATGGTACATGCGGTTTACCAGCTTACTACAACCGCTTCATGGAAGTCTTGAAAATAGCGCCAGCGCAAAGAAAAACTACGCCAGGCACCTACACTGTAATGGCAGGCCAAGAATACATATCTTATGTCAAAAAAGAAAAAAAAATACATAGATATCTCATCGCAGCGACGAGCCCGCATAACTCGGCTGTTCATCATCGATCAGCACATGGCTGCCTGGCCATGGCCAATGGGGTCGATACAAAGCTGGTACAGTACTTCCTAAACTGCACCTTGTGTTGAAGGTTTACAGCACAAAACATTTTTTGGTTGCATTACAGGTGATGCAAGATATCAAAATCCATCTACTGGACTACCCGTCTTTTCGGAGGCTTGACTGAAGATCCTCCAGTCACCTGGCCGGTTGTAGATTTCGGGCGACCTGGTTTGTGAATATCGCTCCAGTCAGTAGTATATTTTTGGTTTGATAATTTCATGCTTAGGCATTTTTGGTTTCTGTGATCTTGCGTATTTTCAGAGCAAGGGTAGATGGAAATCTGGGCAAGTGCTAAGGCACCTGATGACCTAGCACGACAAATTGTCATGTGGTTTACAAACAGATGCGTACCTGTAGTCTTCGGAACAGGTTCCTTTGATCTTGTTCTTGAAGCTGATGCTGGCTGCCCATTCTTTGTGAGAAAAAATCTGGTTAATCTTGATGGAGCTTTCTGCCTGCAGCAGTAGAGATGTGTTAAATAGCTGGCTTTATTAAAAAATGTGAGGTGTTTTTGGTGATGCATATGCGGAGAAAGAATAATGGGAAAGCCTGCGGATTTTGATTTCAAGGTATGACTTTTTGCCAAATAAATTTCTTCACTAGATCATGATGAAGAGATAGAAAAGAAAGCAGTGCATACATCCGTTCTGCTGCTGTTTCTGAAGCACTACCAACAGAATACTCAGTTTCACCTACTGAGCAGCCATCATCGGATGCATTATCTTCATATTCGGTTTCACCTGATCCCATGGACCCTGCATTGGTGGATGGGGCCGTTATTGCTTCCATTAATACTGTATAATTTTGAGGGTTTGACAGAAGTCTACCACTGGACTTCAGCAATCTTTCACCTGATATTAGTTGGTTCTGTTGACTTGCCATGGTGAGTGCTGACAAACCAGTAGAGGACGTAGACTGTTTAAGCGAGCTATTGCCACTTTTATCTGTTAATGAACTAGGAGATTTTGATTTGTCTTTCAAGACTTGGAACTGTTCAATTTCCATGTCCTTTCGTGCTATTGTGTCTTTCAAAGATGCAACCTGGATACATAAGGATGAGACTTTGAGATCTAGATATAGAGAATATTCATAACTAAAGGTGGATAAATAGAACACATGACTTAACTCTACTAAGAAGCATCAGCAAACAATATTAAGAACGACAGAACAACGTATTATATAAAATATATAAAGGGAATCCTTAAAGGCTAAACAATTTATGATCTAGTTTTGTTCCTATTAAGGCTAGACAACCTGGATACAATTTAAACTAACCATAGATATGTTACTCCTGTTAAGGCTAGGCAACCCAGACACAATTTAAACTAACCATATGAACTTTACATAACGCTTGCTTGCCAGTTTTTACAGTTCATGTAAAACACAAGTAATTTGGTTTATCAGAAATGGGAGTGCAAAAACCTGTTCTAGCAGATCTTTTATGTCTTTTCCCTCTTTGTTGCTCCTTGCAGCACCTAACTCAACCCCTGAAACCCTCTCAGCAAATTTTAAAGTGCTTATTGTTTCTGAACATGATTCCACATCAGGGTTTATTTGAACAAACATTAGTGTCTTTGCTTGTCCACCTACATAAAAAGAAAGAGAGTAAAACATAGGAAGACAAGTAAATCTATCCAAATATACATCTCGCAACAACTGTATGTTACCTAAAGAACTCTGAAGAACTTGAGTCAGTTTGCTATTTCTATAGGGCACATGGGCATTCTTCTGAGCTAAAGCAAAGATGACATCTCCAAGAGCAGAAAGGGACTTGTTAATATGTTGTGCTTCTTTTAATCTATCTCCGGTTGCTTCAGATCGCTCAACTCTCTCACTCCCAGCAAGATCAATCAGATGTAGACATCCTCGAGATGTAGATCCATTCTTCAAGTCCAGCCCTCTAACATGCACAGTTAGAATGCTGCATGGAAAGAAAGCTTTTAGGACAGCATCTCACAAGATTTTTATTGGATTGCTTCACTTAGTAGTCAATCTACATACCTATGGGACCGACTACTCCTTTCATTCAGTGCTGTTGATCCAACTGCTCTATTTGCTTGTCCAATTTCCATTAAGTCTAGTACATCCGATGTTGATTTGACAGGAACTAAACTCGCATCGGGTACGACAAGTCCATTAGGTTGAGAAGTACTCCAAATTCCAAGTGTTTCTTTATGTCAAGAATAACATGTTTTACTAATAGCGGAACAAAGAAAGACATGTTAACAAAAATGGAATATATGTTTCAAAAGGATATCTTTTTTGTGCAATATCATTTGATAGAAGATCCCGGACTTGTTCGTTGTATATCTCAACCATCTGTACTTCCACCTCATATGAGAAAGTGTTTCTCCGTTTCAAAGAGATATCAAACAAGTCATTTAAAGCTCGGTAGTTAACACCCCAATCTTCTTTTGATGTTCCTGGGCCACTCTACAAAAAATGACAGCAGGTACCAATTACTAATGCATATGGATTTTATTTTATTTTTGCTTCTATGGGTGGGTGCACACTATTTCTCATTTACTACTACTTTTGCATCTTAAAAAGAACCTATAATTACCAAGAAAAAAACGAAGTGTACAAAAGATAAGAGTGCAGCTGCATTGTTAAAATAAAAGCTTGAAATAGTCGTTTGTGCAATGCACATTGAATCATTTGCTCTTCTATTTACGGTTTTCTCACACAAAAATTGCAGGCGCACATGTGCACATCTATGGTTTTGGGGATTTCATTAAATGCACAACTTTAACTTCTAGAAATTGTGTGCACTAAGCAATACAAATAACATAACTCAGTTCTCGTAATAATATCCCGAGTGAAGTTATTGAATCAATTTTGTTGTCTTGAATAAGTCAAAGAGAAGTTAATACCATTGTGTATGTTTTTCCAGAACCAGTTTGACCGTATGCAAAAATACACACATTGAATCCATCAAGAACTGATCTGATCAAAGGTTGGATATCGGAGAAAACTTCAGCTGTGAGTTGTTACATAAGTTGTTAGTGATCAAAGTTCAAACATACATAAAATAATAATTTTTCAACCAAATATTTAGTTTAATTCAGATATACCTTGAGAAACATGTGTACTAAACACCTTGTTAAACTTGAACATTCGATAGCCATCCTTTCCTTGCTTGGAGGGGTTTGAAATGAGAATCTCACCATTTTCACCAATATAATCAACTGCGGTTGATTTTCCATCTTGACCAGGAAGAAATGGTCTGACACGACAGTATACTCTTATATTACCTGAGAAGAAGCATTAGAATGGTAAATTTGTCAGCCATAAAATGTGCTCCAAGAGTAAATAGTCAGCAAATCACCTTTCAATTCTTGCACTTCATTAAATAACTTCTGATTTTCAGCAAGAACCCCATGGTAATTTTCAGCAGCATCTACCAAACCTTTTAGTTCAAGTCCTACACAAGTTTGAACATTAAGAACAAGCAAACAAAATAATTAAAGTAACATGATACAATTTGTGTACATGGACTATGCAACTATACACGGCATGGAGATTAACACACATACCGACATTAGATATTTCATCCCTCCATTTCATCTGAAGGGCAAACATTTCCTGCTTAATAGACTGAGACGATATCCTTATGTCCTGCAAAAGTTGAATAAAAAATCATATAAATTAAGATACAAAGAACTTCCTAACACAAAATATAAAATATACTGTGCTAACCTTAATAGAGAGTTTTTGTTTATCCATAGAACTATGAAAAGTATTTGCTTTCTTGCTCCAGAGTTGTGATTTTAGTTCAGAAGCAGCTTCAACTTCTTCGACTCTCTTTTTCGATTGCATAAGAAGAAACTCAGCCTCCTTAGCTCTTAGAGTCAATTGTTCCTCCATCTGGCTTGCTTTTGTTTCCATCTGCTCCCGGTATTCTTCAAACATCCTACTCATGACTTGAATTTCTTGCTGAAGATTAGTGACTGTATTCTCTGCATTCTCCTTTTCTCGCATCAGCCGAACCATGTCTTGCTCACCTAGTTTTCTTCTCTCATCAATTTTTGACTTCTCTACCTATAAGAAAAACACATAGATAATATATTTTTTTTCATGATTTTTAGCACTGCATATAGTATATAAAGTGATGTGTAATCTTAATTTTATGTGGTCCAAAATAGAGTTTCCAGTATTTTGTTGAAATGAGATAGTTATAATAGTAACTTAAGCAAGTAAAATGCATGAAGACATACATAAGAAACTAAAATATAAGAAATATATGAGGATCCATCGAATACCTTAACTAGCTCAAGCCGGTTTATTGCCATCTGAAAAGGGGACCACGTGTTGTCAGTATATACAACGAACTCTGAACATTTTCTAACCATCGACAATTTGGATATTTACCTCGTTTTCCTCATTTGTCCCATTTACTAATGTCTCAAGCGCTTTAATTTTTGAGCGGTACTTATCCTCACGCGTTTTGATGATGCTATTTTGCTGTTGAAATAAGTTATCTGATTAAGGAATTAAATTTAAATGGAAAAGAGAGCAAGTTCAAAACAAATGGTATCCTTACATTTCTAATGTGGTCAGCTTGAATAGAGAAGCGGCGCTCAATCTCTTGAACAACATTCCTTAGTAAATAAACAACTCGCTGAGACAAGTAGGAAAAAGTTAGTAGCTGCTAATTAAGGATAAATAAATACCAGTGTTCCATAAAATTCATTTACTGGAAGTCACCAAAGTAGACATACATGTGGTATTTCTCCTCTTTTCCTCTCAATACTTTCATCCAGAATGCCATTAACAACTCTAAGAAGTGATTGAGTAGGGGCACTCTGAAAAAAAAAGAGATTGTCATTAGGAAAGGGCAAGACAAAAAGTAACTAGTGTTACAGTATGTGATGCTAAATATGTTACATCTAAACTATTTGACTGGATCATCTCTGAAATCTTAGCACTAGGAATATCTGTGTACTGTCCACGCTTAAATTGGAAAACCTCATTGACCTTTTGTCCTGCAAATGATGGAAAGCAAACATTGATTAACATAAGAAGCCTCCTAAGTCAAAACTGAAGGGGATGATAAGCATCAGAACCTGGAATAATAAATGTTACTTGCATCATCAAACGACATGAGTAAACAATGTTACAAAGATATGACAGCCATGCTAAAATAACAGCCAATAGTAAAATACATAGTATTATTTGGAAACAATGCCTGGTTATGTAATGAGAAAATACAGAGTATTATTTGTTTTTGAACTTGGTTATATAATTTTTCATCACCATGGTTAACAGGCTGTGTTACTTCTAGTCAATTGCCAGTGGTGTTTTCGCAAAAATATAATGTTAGTGGTAACAGCCAAATGGACAAATACTGAGTCTTATTTGTTCGAAATTTCAAATAAGAAGTCATTACAGTGTTTGATAATCCAAATGATCTATGACATTTGATGTGAAAGAATCACAATATGCGCTTGCCTGAAAGAAGAGGACTTCTTTGTGGGGTTTTGGGGTCCCAAAGGCCCCTTCTTCTGTCCTCTCCAGGAGATCTTCCTGGTGCGGAAACTGGAATCACAGGCCCAACAGTTTCTCGAAGTTCCAGTTTCCTTCTTGATGGAGTCTTAGCAGCATAATCAGAAATATTTTCACCCAATCCTGTTGTCACACTATCCTTTAGAGCCAAGATACACTCTATTATAGAAGACATTGATCCCTGTAATCATAGGAGCTACCAGCGTTAACAGAAAAAAGAACAATGCGAGAAAATAAAGGACTATGTTACAGAACTATAAAAAATATTTGGCAGCTCTAAAGTGAGTCTGATGTAATCTAGAGCTTTCCAGTATCTGCCTTCTATAAATATCTGAAGCATCTCAGAAAGGAGGCACATTGAGTCAATACTTTGTGCAAACTTGCTTCCTATGCTCAATACAATTCTACAGAAGTATAATACTCCCTCCGATCCTAAATTCTTGTCGTGGTTTTAGTTATTCATGATAATTTAGGATCGGAGGGAGTAAGAACTAATTAAGACCACTTTGGTTTCATATCAATAAACACCTTCTTGCCTTGCTAATAGTGACTGGGGGGGGGGGGGGGGGGGCATTCCATTACTATATGGAATACAATTAGTCATCCACATAAAGCATAAAGACGCAAGTGCTACTCTGTGCCACAAGATTAATGACAACAAGGTACACCTAATAGGCTACCATATTGCTGTACAGCTTGACAGGAGAGGAAATCAGTTTTAGTTCGAAATCATACTAGCATTGTAAGTACAGTATGACGGGAGCAAGCTCACCTCCTCAAGATCCTTCACACTGAATCCTGGCAGTCCCATCTCCGCGACAACGGAGAGGAACTTCTTCACATTTGACCGATGGTCTGATGCATAACCTCCCCATACCCCCTGGAAAGGAAGGCAGGAAGCTAAATCAGCACAGCAAGAGCAACATGCAACAAGTATCCACCATTAATTTTTTTATATCAGTTGGCTCACCTCCAGAACACCAGGCATGAGCTTGTCCGCAGTGTAACACAGGGCCGTGCCATCGATGAGGTATTCCCGCAGCTCCTCGTCTGAAGAATCCAGCGGTAGATTGAACTCCGGTAGTAACCCACCGAGCCAATCTATCACCTCAGCACGCCGGTCGTCTGGAAATATTTGAATCGCCAAAGGGAACTAGCGTGAGAAACGGGCACAAAATCACAATCCTCAGCTTCCAAATTCAATAGTCACAGTCCACTGTCAGCTTCCAAATTCAAACACTAGGCCTAACCGGAAGCTAAACAAGAACTGAATCACCTCCCGGTTGGTAGTTTCGACAAACATCCGCACAAAAAGCGCATGGAGCTTTTCAAAGACCCAAACTTTGAGCTCCGCAGCGCGAATTTAACCATTCCCCCGAGGCCGAGAGAAGAGGAGAGGCTCAGATCGACGGCCTCACCTGCATGGAAGTCGTCGAACTGGCCACCCAAGGTCCCCATGCCTCACCACCGGGACTGGAGCATGCACAAGGCCAAAATGCCGGTCGATCCGGTGCCAGATCGAGCCTTCCGGCGGGGCAGCGCCGGATGGAAGCCCAGATTCGGCTGAATCTGGAGGCTTCGAGGCAATGCGGTAGGCGGATCCGGAGCTCTGGGGCTTTTGCTCTGGGTTTTCTTGGCCTCTCCCCTTCTCCCCCCTTCCTCGTGCTTGGACTGTGCTTCGGTTCAGCTCATCCGTTGTTTTGTCCTTTTTCTTCGGCGCTTTTTCTTTTGAAACATTTTTCTTCGGCAGTTAGTTGGGGCTTGATTTCGTTCTTGCGTGTGCGTTAAGGCCGGTCAGGTCAGTGGTCAGTGCAAATGAGCAATGCTCGCTCCTGTACTGTCTCTCCCGTTGCCCGTTGGGGGGATTAACTAGGTGTCTAGGTGGTTATGGGGTCCTTTAAAAGTTAAAACCATCCAAAATTACCGACCTGGTCTATTTAATCAACGCATATTTCTCTAAGTGTACAAGGACCACACCGGTGATTGATTTTGTAAACATTACACTATCACACGCAACTACAAACCTCCAATGTTTACTTGTATGAACTTCACAAAGCATTATGCATCAGAATTGTGTACGTTTTGTTTGCACAAGCAGCAGAGGTGCCATGGACTGTTCGGCACATACGCTCGAACTTACAGGTTATGCTGATGCCTCAAATACTGCAAGATCCAAGATCCAACATTCTAACGTGCACAGAAGAGGGTGAGAGAAAAGCGAAAAAGAAAAGGAAACAACCGGACCGGAGGAGTCAGTTTGTACTATTAGTTTTTTTGGCAGGTTTGTACTACTAGTAGAATCACAAAGACGTCAATGGGCTACCCGGTCTACGGCCAAAGCTCTTTCGGACGCCGATGGAACGTGGCCTTTGTAGCTTTCTTGGGAGTGGGGACTTGATGCCCGAGCAGGAAGAAGGGCCTCGTGGTCCGAGAAGAAATTCCGGTCCGCGGACATGACGACATGTCAAGGTTTTGTGTGTAGCAGTGTTTTTCTCGGGATTTCAAACTTTATATTTCTAGCGGTACTGTCATTTTCCCGATTTTGATGCGTGAGCACATGGAAATGGGATTTGCCAACGCGTGGCTTTGGCTTGGTAGATGTCTCGCATGTGCGGGCGGGGCTTAATCGATTCATCGTGCTCACGCCTGCCAAGATCACAGTTCAGCCATGCCCATCGTCTGTATGGGCACCACGTTACTCCGTAGTCTGATCAAGGCCGATTCAAACGACTAATTCAATAAATGCCTGTTCCAACTCCACCAAAATATCACTACAAAAACCTACTTCGTACGTAGGCGGATAAAATCATGCACGCATATTAACGCAAGGCTAAGATTTTAATGAACCGCACAGCTAATCTTTCGCATGCAACTAGAATATAGCCACGGTTATGCAGCTACATGCAATCACACGATATGCATAAGTGAGTTTCCGATTTTTCTGGTCGTTCGGTGGACTCGAGTGGCCTGTAGAGATTCTCGCGCCTTACATTTAGAAAACCAAAAGAAATTTTTACACGCCCTACGTAAAAAAACCGGAGAGAGTACTTGTGAAAAAAATACCACTCCAGCTTTTGAGTACCTTAGAAATACCATACGGTCCAGCTCAGAAAAAGAAAAGAAAACGAAATACCAAACGGTCGTACCACTCGTCTATTTGAGCTTCGCATTTTCGCAGGGACAAAAAATGCATTTTGGTCCTTGATTCCGATCTCCCTAAAAAAATCTGGTTTCCCAATAGCTCAATCGATTCTTCCTGTTGTTCGCCTCTTCTACATGCTTGCCCGTCCCATGCAGGCACGATCCGACTACCCTTTTTTCACATGGCAGTGACTACACGTCACCTTGTTGCACGCCAGAGGATTCTAGTCCAAAATAGTTTCATGTAATCCCAGTTTTCTATGGATGCTATGTTTGGATTTGTAGAGTTTTGTTGGGCTGTCGACATGTTTCCTTGATGCCTCCTGAGTGTGATGTAAGAACAACTGTTTATGAGTTTCAGGAATGAAATTGGGAGCTGTGAACTCCTTAAGACAAAAAAAAGTCAGATTCAGAAACCAAGTGTTTTAGCATCCACGTCATGACGGGCATAGACGGAACTATTTCAGCATCCACGTCAAGACGGCAGAATAGAATCGATCCAATGCAAGCGCTGTGCAGATTATCGGGGATCAGCACTACTGCAGAAGAGCCATGCAAACATATAATATAGCTGTTCCCCCATGACTATGAGTATGACATGGCATTTCTGACCACCAATAAACACGGTACATCCAAAACAGAGGACATGATTTGCAGAAGAGCTCAGTACGCTGGATCTTTTAGAAACAAGAAAAATGATCTCATGTTTCATTCTCGTATTTACTTGCCGCTCAGCAGGACTCTCACACCTCTTATTACTTTTTATCATATATGTGAGCACAATATCTAGGGGTGCTATCTATTGTTGATTTGTTGTAGAAGCACAGGGTTCCGGGCGACGGACTGGACCTTTGTATGCTGGCCTAGTTACTCCAGCAGGACCAGCATTGTTGTAGAGGCTGGGAACCCTATTTCCAGAGTACCTCCATAATTAGTGTGCTTGCGAATGCGAAAAGTCGGTTCGCTTACATGACAGGCCTAGTGGCCGCTCCAGCAGGACCAGCTTGCCGTAGCAGCTGCATGGTAACCATATATCAATCAATACATGCATAGGTATAGGAGGGGAAGATCAGTTCTCATGATGCAACAATGGATTAGGTGGTGCGTGAATGTTACCTGGAAATAGGATTCTAGTTTCTGCCTCAGGAGAGCATGCTCCCTCTTCAATTTCTGGAGAGACCCCATGCAACTGCATACCAAAATGTAGCAGATGTATAAATAACGGCAGTTTTCATGGTGCATTTTGGTTTACGAGAATGATAATTGTGTGAAAAATGGCAAAGATTGACAAGCCAAAAATATATTTTCAATGCTAGAGATGAAGTCTACAAAGAACTAAACATAATATGGAGAGAGAGAGAGAGGGAGGGAGGGAGGGAGAGACCCTTCAACATTTCCTTGCCCACAGTTATCCCTAAATGACAGGCATTCGATCTTCATCCTAGAAGCACCGATACTGCATCAAGTTGTGAAATATCAATGATAAATCAAATACACATAAAAATTTAACTGTTCAGACTTCACAGTCATGCTTTCTTGTATCATGCCAAATGATCTCATAAACTTGAGATTTTGTGAAATGTTGATGGCTACACACTTTGAGCTTTTGGTTCGGAATGGCATGCACATTTAGTGGTCAATTATCCAAATAAAGCAAGATGAGTTTCTTGCATAATAATGCCTCCTTGAAGCAAGTAATTGTTTTACATGCATGTGGGTCCTTTTAGTAGAAAGGCATTCAACTGAGGTGTTTCACAAAAACTAACAGTGCTTAAGATGGAGAAGTAAAGACAAAATTCACTGCCAGCCTTCATCTGAAGAACAAAAAAAATGGTTCTTTTAAGGGTGTGTCAGCTTCCCTACATGCTTAGCTGATCTCATAGTCCCGCCAGTTCTCATGTTATGGTAACAATGAGCCAAAGGCCTACTTTCGTCAATCTTTCACACTGCATGTTTTTTCTCATCATATGCTAGTGTCAAACATATCTACAAGCAATTGTTGAACTACCTGGAACAGCTGCCTTTTAACTGCTGCATGTATGCATCCCACCTGTTGAAATCTCTGGGGTACTTCTCCCTGCAGTGTTTTCAAATCTTATTTAGTCAGGTCTAAATATCTAACATTACTGCTTGCCTGATCTAAATATGTTTCATTTTCATTCAGAGAAAGGAGCTCTCATTTCTATACTTGGACTTACAGAGCTTGCTCAAGGTTTGACATTAGCTTGGCCGAGTCTTTAAAAAATAACACAACAACTTCTTCCACAAAATTAGGACTAGCTTCATCCTGCAAATCTTCCACCTGACGAAATTGCTCATCAAGGTAACCCTGTCATAACAATATTACTTGCTGAATCAACATCCGATGTATCAAATACCGACAAATGGGACAAAATAATAGGAGGCTTCCTGAATAAGCATAAGCCATAATATGGTTGAAAGCTCCCCAAGCAAACATAAGATGTATTAGTGGGAGAGAAACAGCAGAGACTCGAGTACATGCCTGATCAAAGAGGCCCCTTTTCATGGATGCAGCTTGTCGCCGCAAATTAGAATAATCCATTTATATGAATGAACGAGTGAAAGTGGCAATGTGAAGTTGATACTGGTTGGAGCAAGCTTCAGAATGCACATATAACTTGTGGGAGCTACGGATACAAGAAAGTTGAACATGAGATGCATTTATATAGCCAAGGAGGCTGTTACCATTTGTCCACCAAACAGATGTGAAAACGCAGATATTCTAACCTCTTGATAGCAAAGGTTAGCATCTTGCATGCGTAGGTGATTTGGTTGCCACGGTGTGCAAAAGCTATCCACATTTTGGAGAGTGACTTGTATATATGCGGATTCTCGTGGGTTGTAGGCTTGTATCTCTTGATAAGATGTACGGCAGTTTAGGTAAAATAAATGTGAATAAACCATTAGGAGTTCAAATTTGAACCACTTTCTGTATTAGTTTTATCATTTCGACATCTCAAAGCATAAAAAAAAACATTGCCCTGTTTCATGGCATAAGGACTATCTTCCCAACAAACAAATCCAAACATATCTCAAAAAGTTAGCAGGAAGCACCTTTAACTGTACAGTAACATAGCATATTCACACCTAAAGCATGATATCTTATTGTTTTTGTGCTCCTCTACATGCAGTAAATAACATTTGATTACAGAGTGGAATTCAAACTTCCAATTTTAAAGCCTCTATTGCTATAGTTTCTCATGTTGAATTGCTAAGTCAGGAGAAAACATACCAATGTGTATTCAAAAAGAGAAGCCCCAAGTCACAACAGAAACAACACTTTAAACTTTCATTTGCCAACAATCTAGTAGCCCAACACAGGACCAACTCCCTATATGTCCTTGAAGATTTGGTACACGCAATTACTAAACTCACACATGAAAATCAGACAGTCAAAACTAAATATAGGGTAAACAGAACGTTCTTATTCGATCAACATCAAACTGGTGTTCAACTAATATCAACTGGGCAAGCCAACTAACATGAAAACCTGATTGACTCACATCAGTTCAGCATTTGATTAACTGCTTTGTGTGTAAATAATAGCAGAATGCTGTTACCTTCAGGTGAAAAGCTATCCTAAGATTTCGGGAAAAACTCTTTGTGCCTGACAAATTATGGGAGGTCATAATGCTACAGGACAACGGGGGAGAAGATAGAACAAGATATCTTTTTGTTCCCCTCAAAGTTCAAACATAATGTGGCGATAAAATCTGAGAGGACGACGCAGAATTAGAACATGTCCACAAGATGCTTACTTTCAGCCTCAGCCAAAGAAAAGTAGGACAAATAAATTGGAATAGTCCCTTCCAACTGTTATAGATAAAAACTCTCTCAACACACTGGACCACGTGGCAAACAAATAACTTTTTTGCAAAAGGAGTAAACTAGATTCATTCAATGATTGATCTGATGATTGCTTTTCACCCCTAGTCAACATCACAACTTGATAGGAGAATCTGACATGGATTTAAAAAAAAACAGAAGGCCTATACAGGGAATAGCTCAGAAAAATAATAATCTGGATTGATCATTGCCATGACTGCAAATGAATGAATTGCAAATATTGTCTACATGCAAGCTACGCAGTCAGTACCTTCCCTGAATGATGCTTACATTTACAAAAGTATAAGTTTCTTATATACCACTCGAACTTCTGCAAGTCCCTCATCGTGATGGGTCAAGATAGGTCCGAGGAGATCCCAAAGCAGTGTCTCACTATCCATCCCTTTCCCTTTCTCCAGTGAACATTCTTTTCACAACTTTTTTCCTTGTACAGGACCATAGCTCACCATGCTCACTGCAATGTTAACAAACAATCAAACGACATCTTGATTTTACTATCAATTACCACATCAGAAAGCACCTTCTTTTTTAAAATGCACACCGACGATTGCGCGCTTTTATGATAATATGGCATTGTTCATGACAACACTTTATACAATACATTTACCAAACATGTTAAATGTCCACAAAACATACATCAGGCGACTACTTTTTATGAGAAGACATACATTTAGGCAGGTACTCCCTAATTGACATCTATCTTCTTGCATACCATGTATGCCCTTACCTATGAGGAAAAACACTAGAACTTATACCTCTATAATCCATCAAATATATATATCATTAAATTCTATTAGTCTTTATGTTGGGTAATACCATGTATATCATGTTCATGTACAGATAGCTTACAGTTAAAGAAAAAATAAAACTTGCCACTCTGGCATTTTACCGAGCATATAGATGGGTGAACTGCAGTACAGATCTCAAGACAAAGCAATATGTAGAGTAAAACAATTGGAGGAAAAGAAACTTCTTATGCTGTAGTGTTTGCTACAAATGTTGAGCTTACATTCTGAGGTCTTTAGAAAATAGAATTAGCAAACAGAAAGCATGCAGGAAAAATGTAGATATCTCTGCACATCACATATATGATATATCTGCTTCCACGTATCAAGGTTATCCACCCTCTATGGTTTATGTGCAAGCAAGCCGTCAGAAATCCCTTTATAGCATCGACGTATGCACAGTTCATAGTCTAAAAGAAGCACACGTGTAGCACAACATGACCTAGATTTGTGCCAGTACCTTCAAAAGTGTGTTTATGTCTTTATCATCTATGGTCCATTGGCCTCCAAAAGGAGATGCTTTGTTGGTTTTGTTTTGCATATATCATCAGTTGCTTTTGAACCTCAGCTCATTTCTGTTCTAGGCTTCTCGGCTATGATTGTGTTGATTTGCCTCATTATCCTCTCACATTCAAAATCTACATTTATTTTAAGTTTTGTTTTTCCTGTATGGACAGTGAACTATGCTAACCTAGCAATGCACATCTTCCCTTGGCTCAAACAAATCTAGAGGCAAGCTTTGAGTTGAGACTATAATCTGAGGTCACCAAATCAACCAAACAGTTCCCTTGCTTTAATGATGCGTAATCAGAACGCCACAAGCAAAGCTACTCCTCTACATACATATATGTGTGTGAAAGATGGAACCCAATAACTTAATACGAGTAGAAGTTTAACCAAATATCTAAATGTGTGCGACCATTTTCATTCCAGTAGTGGAAAATAAAGCTCACCCGGTTGTTAGCCATCTTGCGTATTGCCGTTGATTGATTCAGTGTCACATACGAACCGATTCCTTCATGGCGACATCCATGAGGGGGCACAACTGGGCAAGCAAAGAAAAGCTCTGCACTGTGCGACGGGGAGCCTAGAGATCGACACGTTGATTCCTCGACAGCAACTTCGACGGTCGCTGCTGGCATCCAATCACGACCGGATGAGCGCGCCGACCCGCTCGACGCCAGTCGGAGCGCAGCCGCAGGTTCCTCATCCGGAATTGGCAAAAGCGGGGGTAGCAAGGGTAAAAACGACGCTCAGAAAAAGCGGCGACAGCGCGAGTGCTGTCGCTTATGCCCGGCTAGGGTCTGGGGGAGATGATTCGTGCAGATGGTGGAGCAGTTAGTGAGTTACCGCCGGCGGATGATTTGATGGCTCTTGCGGCGGGTGGTGCTGTGGAGGCTGGCGCACCGGCGGTGAGATGTCGGCGCGGTGGCAACAGGCGGCCGAAAGGGCAAGAAGGCACAGGGAAGGCCGCTTCGATTTGGGCTGGCTGTGTACTGAGCTAGGCCGGTCATTTGCGGGCTCGCATTTTTCGGGCCCATGTGCCACGAAACGGGCAGCCCACTGGAATGAATTCATTTGGGCTCCATCTCCCTCTGGGCTCTAGCCAGTACTCCATGAAATCCGCTTACCAGCCCTTCTTCGCCAGTTCCCCTCAAAAAAAAAAAGCCCTTCTTCGCCAGTCAGATCGAGTCTCCTTGCTGGCGACTCAACACAGGGCGCGGAGAAAACCAGCAAGCCTGAGAGGGGGAGAAGTGGAGAGCGCGGCGGAACTCATCGCCGTCGCTCCCACACCCTGAGGCCTCAGGCGGCGGTAGCCGAATGGCGGAGCAGCCGGCCTGGATGCGGAGGCAGATGGAGCAGATCCTGGAGCTGGACATGGAGGAGCTCGAAGTCGAAGAGGTCGACGACTCCGCCTCGTCCTCCTCCTCTGACGTCTCCACCTTCCTCAGGTCCCAGCACACCCCTCGCCCCTCGTCTACCACTTCCTTGTGCTCGATGCTTAAATTGGGTACTATTCATTCCATATTAGGTTGTGGAGAGGGTCTGTAATTATTGTTGGAAACACGTGTTTGCGTGTTGTACCTTATGCTTTTCTCAACATTCTGAACGGACGCGGTGGAATTGAGGTTGGGGGAAAGTTGGCCATATGCTTGAAATTAGGCTCGATTTTAGAATAGTTTAGAATAACTGAACTTTGGTTTGAGCAACGAATTGTTATCCTCATGCTTTTGCTTGTTCGGGGAATGGAACGAATTGGTGCATTACCAGTTCACCACACCAACCGTCATAGAATAAGACTAGTAAGACAATGGGGAATGCTGGAATAGGTCATCCCACTAAAAACATGGTATGAATAGGACGCAGTTTTTCAACAAACACACAATACATTATAGTCCACTGAAATTTTAGCTTGTTGTTCCGATTCTCTGGTGAATGGTAGAAGTAAATTGGGATCAGTTAGCTTCATCTGACATTTACAAGGAACCTTGCTTTGTTCTTTTTCCAATTCTTCTATCACAGAAATACTCACGGAGGTGGAGAGACTGGTACCTCTGAAGAGGTTACAATTAATACCTCTCGTGCTTCCCTGCACACATATGTTGGTGGTAAATACAATTAACGCTCATCTTAGCATGCCTTGCCTTTTTATATAATGTCTGCAGACTGCGTTTATCATGCTAGCTCAGAGTTTTGAAGTCTGTTTGTGTGACAGAGGTTGTTGATACCCGGAGCAGATTTGCTTTCTTGAATGGTGGTGAAGTCCTCAATTTACCTATGCTTTATCTTCAAGGTAGCATTCTTTCTTACTCTTCATTCGAATATACTAGGATATAGTGCTTATCTCAATTAATCTGGCTACACGGCCAGTAAGTTTCAAGGTGTTGTCTTTGTGAATAGCTGATCCATTTGTGCCTACCATTAACTGCATAACTTACTACATTATCTCATCTATTACAAATCAACAAAGTACAGTTCAAGATACCCACCTTGTCATCCTTCCACTTGTCGCTACAAAGTCACTCAACGACTGGCATGGCAATTTTATTCAATTTTGCGGGGATACTTTTGCAGGATTTGTTTTGTTTCCTGAAGCTACCCTGACTCTTAGAGTAATTCAGCCTAGATTTTTAGCAACTGTTGACAAGGCTATTAATCACGTTGACGCTCCATGTATGATAGGTGTGGTGAGTGCTACTCCCTGTTGTTCCACCGTGTCTTATTATAGTTTTATTGCTGACAGTTCTCCAACTTTAGGTTCACGTGTACCGACACATAAATGATGGACTTCATTCTGTTGCTTCAATTGGCACAACGGCAGAGGTGTTGTTTCTTTTTTCACTGAACCTCATTCGGTCTAGAGTCATAAGTTTTATATTAAGATCTAGTCTTTCATATTTGCTCGTTTCTGACTTTCTGTTATTTGTGTTATCTTTGATTTGCAAGTTTATCAGTTCATCAAACATATATTCTTATTGTTTTTTTTGTTGGTGAACTATTTTTCTGGAAGCACCCAGCTAAGCTATTCAATTAATGCTTCCATGTATAAATATTATACATGTCTACTCTTTTCTAAACGGCAACGCCAAGTCTTAGTTGCTGCATTCGTGGATACCCATGGCCCCATGCCATCTACAAGATATACATCAAATTAGCAAAAGGAAATGATGAATTGTCATAGGGCACATCCATTCATTACTCCCTCCTTCCCAGTTTAAACGTCGCCTTAGTTTTAACTCGAATACCAAGGAATCGTCGGGCGCGTGAAAAAAGGCTGAACAAATATTAATTGACTGACCCACATCGATTGAACCTACTAGATATCCCACATGGTAATGTAACAGTAACAGAGTTGACTGTACTCGCAAATGCCTTACTGGAGTATCATGTCATCACTAAATTTCAATCTGATTTGTGGGATTGTGTCGATCCGATGTTACCCAACATTCTCAAGTACAAGTATGCTCACATCAATACATCATTTTTTGTATAAAATTCCTTACCTTGTATTTATTAAAAAAAATCAAGCCAGAAAATTGTAGTACAAAATGCTATATTTTGTTGGGGTTAACTGTAATGTGATAGTTCTTCTGAATAATCAGGTCTCCTTATGCTTTATTTGCTAATGTAGATACATCAAGTTAGACAATCGGGTGATGGCACATCAAATGTTTCAACTAGAGGCCAGCAACGGTTTCGCCTTAGACGCAGTTGGATTGACGCTGATGAAGTAGTAAGTTTTTGACATTTACATATAAAACTGGTTATTCTGTAATGCTGAACCAGTGCCAAGAAGGTGCAACTTCTTTTTATTTTTATCCATTTTTTGACCGGATTTCTATTTTTATCCATTGGCAGCCATGGGGTGAAGTCCAAATCATTGAAGAAGATACACCTTCAAGAACTCCAAGAAATGCATTTGTACAGTTAGCTGCAAGTAATACTTTCAAGCAATGTGATTCATCAGTGTCCAGTTTTTGTGTGTCTTCTTTGAAGCAAAAAGATCTTATGGATTCTGATCTTGATTTGGATTCTCTATCATCCACTAGTAATCTAAGTGACCATTCAGTAACAGATACAGGAATGTGCTATTTCTCAAATGAAGACGAAGATCTGATGCGTGAACTGTCTTGGCAGAACCATGATTGTATAAACGAATTTGACGCGTCCGTCAATAAGACAAACATGGGAGAC
Organism: Brachypodium distachyon; assembly: GCF_000005505.3. Taxonomy (NCBI): domain Eukaryota; kingdom Viridiplantae; phylum Streptophyta; class Magnoliopsida; order Poales; family Poaceae; genus Brachypodium; species Brachypodium distachyon. Next base: position 49,393,171 of record NC_016132.3, on the reverse strand, counting down.
GACGATGATCTTCGCTTTGCAGAACGACAGAGACAGTACCGTGCCGCTTGTAATTCAAAGATGGCACTGGAGGCTCCACTATCATTTTGGCCTCGATGGGCTTACAAAATGTATGATTCATATTCCCTTGCGCGGAGAGCTGCAGGTACTGAGTTATTTCACCTCTTCTTTGTTGTCATGTAGTAAACCGTGTCTCTATTGTTCTATGTTCATATAAATTAACCAAATTGTACCCTTTTCCAATTTTTGTTAGTATGTTAACCTGTGATGAAAGTGGGCTGTATGCATGACCTTAGCTTATCTCCATGACAGATTTGTGGAGGCAGATAGTCGCAAACCCAAGCATGGATGATCATGTGAGGAAACCAGATCTGTTGTCGTTTTGTATTGGAAGCAAATTGCCCATATCAGGATCTGCGAGACAGGAATTGCTTGAGATTGATGGAATATCATACCGGCTACAGCGAGAGATTCAGCTACTCAAGGCCTTTAATCTCATGCGATGTAGAAATTGCCTGGTAATGCTTTGTTATCTTTATTTTGGTGGAGCTCTTCATCATAGTTTGACCTTCTTTTTCCAATTCTGTCTGATGTTCTGGTGTCTCAATCTTTGTTTCTTTAGTTCTGCTCATGTGGTTTCTTAATTTTCACTGCTAAGGTCATGCTTACATGACTTGGATTGTTGTTGAAGCAAGTTCATTTTACCCTCCTCAACTTATCACGAAGTCCAAAAACCACCTTGAACTTCAATTTTGTCTGGCTGGTTTGGTTCAGAGGTTGCCATGGTGGCGTGTTTGACTCCCTTGATCGCCACCTAAGCTGCCATGCTGGAGGCATGCCACCATGCATCCTCTGAACCGGGTTTCAGAGTTGAGATTTTTGTTTTGACCGATATTGAAGTTTAGGGTGTTTTTTGGACTTTGCGATAAGTTGAGGGGGGTAAAATTGACTTCATTGTTGTTTGGGCCTGTCCCTGGTTTGCAGTTACAACCACATGGTAGAGTTGCATCTAGCATGTTGCAGCATGCCGCAGCTGCATGATAAGAAACAGCGGCGACTTAAAACCAAGTTGTGTAGGTATCTGTTGGTTGTGGCCAGGGTTTTTGACAACCTTGCCGCCAAATTTGCTTTCTATAGATTCAATGTTTTGTCACCATGTAAAGACTGGGAAACAGTTGGTTCTTAAAACAAAAAAGAAGACTGGGAAACAGTTTCTGAACCACTGTTTTCTCTATCTATTCTCTAAATAACTAAAACTTGCTGGTTTGGATTTTCCTTAGTTAATTTTTGGAGTTAGCTTTGAAAATCCAGCCTGGTTGGAACCACTTAGTTCTTGTTCCTGGAATGATCTTGGGACCTTTAGACACTGGCAATCAAGTTGAGCAAAATGCATAACTAAACTTGATTGAGAAAAACAAGGTAGTTTTAACATTTAACTGATATGGTGATTTGACAAGTTGATTTCTTGTCGCAGGTTCTCATCGCAAGACGTAGTGACATGGTGGTGATCTCTAATGGTTGCCCAGTTGGTGCTTATGTCAAGCCTTTCGACGGCGCGCAGGAGATGATAACAGTGTACAATGCATCTGGGCTTGCACTTTATGGCAATCCTTCTGAAGTTCACAGCTGGTTCCCAGGGTATGATCTGATATGTCATGCTTGTATGCTACTACCTCGTTCCAAAGTATAAGATTTTCTAGCTTTGTCCCAAGTCAAATTTCTCAAAGTTTGATCAGTTTATAGAAAAATGTACTCATATTTACAATACTTATCAAATAAGTACAATATGAGCGTTATTGGTGTTGATAGACTTTTCCATAAACTTGGTCACACTTCTAGAAGTTTGACTTACACAAAGCTAAAATATCTTAGTAGTATTTGTTTTCAGTTTCTACCTAGCTTGAACCGGAAAACACAGCAGCCTCTACAGCCTATGCGCCTCTTGTAGATGCAACTTGCATGGCTGTGCTTTGTTTTCTTGTTACTGACTCTATTTTTTTGCAGATATACTTGGACGATTGCACTGTGTGCTGCCTGTGAGTCCAACATTGGCTGGCTGTTCAGCGCAGCCAAGAAGAATCTTGTTCCAAAATCCTTCTGGGGTATACGCAGTTCCCAAATTTTAGACGATACACAATCAGCACAGGACCGATCGTCCATGTAGGTCGTGGTCGCCTTTTGGAATGCAATTCTCATCACCCTTCTAACCTGACTTTTCTTCTAGAATCGACTTCTCTCATTCTGTAGTTTTGCCTCGGACAACTCCCAGTTGTGTTGGCATAGTAGTATCACCATAAAAGAATTTTGATCGACTGGGGCATCGTAAACGATCGAACTTTACATTGATCTCTTTTGTTGTAGCAAATATTGATGGCATCTGTCTTCCATTTTACTGGTAGTGTTCTCAAAGTTAAAAGATCATTGATCACCCAGGACAACCAACTCGATGTTGGCCAGATATTAACCCAGCGAAGAAGGGAAATTATTCAGCACGTGCTCACAATGGAAGTAAGCAAGGATCCCGCAGTCTGATCAGGTAACAACATTCCATACAAGCATCTTATACACGGCAAATCTCACAATAACAATTTAAACAAGCTCTTGTACAACGGAAGCGGCCTAAATCACAATCTGGCGCAGTCGTGCATTATTCCAAGTCAGACTCTGGCATATGCAGCACCATCATGGCTTCATCTGTAAGAACGGTAGATAGGGCTGTACATGCAGCTCTCGGCGTACTTCACCAAGTCTCTTGGGCGAGGAAGATGACTAGCCAGTCCTGCGTAGAGAAAAGCATGTGGGTTTGGTGTTCCGGGTGTTCCAGGTGTTCCTAGTGTGCTGGTAGACCAAGTTTCTGAGGGAAAAAAAAGTGCGACTGGTAAACTGCATCAAAATAAGATTTTCTTTTTTACCGAGGTCGTAGGCTTTCGCGGCAACACGAGCTGCAATGTTGGCTGATATCTTCCTGATGCTGGAGAAGGGTGGGTAGATCAGACCTTTGTCGAAATGCTCTGAGCTGACCTGCTCGGCCAGGCCTTCAGCTGGCCAAGGCCGAAAATGAAAGGAGCAAGCATGCAACATTAGCATGGTTCAACAGAGTTTCACACTTCAGTAATTGGAACAATACTCTGGTAGAATTACCGGCAGCAAGCACCATATCGTCTTTCACCCGTATCGCTCCGGAGATCACAACACCTAAACCGAAACCTGGGAAGATGTATGCATTGTTTGCCTGATGTTTTCACAAATTAAAGTTAGTAACTTCACACTGTCAGATACTAAGAGAGGGATTCATATATACACATTGACGCATTTTGCCAACCTGGGCAGGTACAAAAAGCTTCTCATTATATTTCACTGGATCAAATGGGCTTCCACTGCCAAATATTGCACGGCCCTACATGTGCACATTATCATCTGATTAGGCATGTACATTTGGACATGCTTTTCAAGGAGATGTAGGGTGCATGTAACCTAAAGTCCTAAACTTCAATTTCTCATGGATAGCATGAAACAAATTTTGATGGAATACCACCTGACTCCATGAGTATGCCTGTTCAGCGGTACATTCAGATCTTGATGTTGGGTTGGATAGCGCAAGGATGATTGGCCTCTGCATTTGATTGAAATTAGCTCTCAGTCATATGGGTAGCAAAACAATTAACAAGGCACACGGACAATGCAATCCTCTTTAAAAAACTAGAGAAGATTTTAGTGTTACCTTGTTGATCGATGACATGGCCTCAATCACCTCTTTTGTAAAACTCTGTCCCACACCAGCTGATCCTATTAGTGCAGTTGGTTTGATATCCTGAAAATTGGAAATCAGTGTGCTGTCTGATAAAGGAGGTATATAGTGAAACAATGTGTGTGTGCGTCTAAAGTACAGTTTAGTATTGCACCTTGATGGCACTTAAAAGATCTTTGACTGGTTCGTGCTCATGTGCATACAGCTTCTTAAAGGGCTGTATAGAATCTTTACGTGAACTCACGATCAATCCCTGCAACCCATGGTATATCAGTTTATGGTCTGGTTGTCAATCCCTGCAACTCATGTGCATTCGGTGTGTCTGGTAATTACGTACCTTTGAATCGACTAGCCAGATATTTTTGCGAGCATCTTCTTGTGAAACCTTGGACTTGAACATAACAAACAAAAACATTTTTTGAGAAATATGATAACACATTCTTCAAAGCCAATCTGATGAAGTTAACAAACTAACTACCTGCATTGATATCTCCAAAGCTACTAGTTCAGCAATCCCTGTGCCAGCCTGCCAAAACAGACAGTTAGGCTTTGATTACTTGCAAGGTTGGTAAACTCAAACAACTGTTTAATAATATACTTGGTGGAGATTCGGCACCATATGGCACGAAAAATCATCTTAGCATGTAAATTTATACTCCTCCGATCCATATTAATTGTCTCAAATTTGCTCAAATATGGATGTATCTATGCCTAAAAACATCTAGATGCATGTAATATTTCGACAATTAATATGGATCCGAGGGAGTAATAATAATGGCCTGTTCTAAAAAAACTGATGCAGCAGCAGCAGCACTGGTACATGCCTTTTGTAGCAGTCTGAAGTAATCATGAACAACTCAGAACCTGCCTTCTACAGAATAAGATCAACTGACCTCTCCAGCACCGAAGAACAAGAATGTGTGATCAGCTAAAGTTCCACCAACAAACTTCAGACCAGCAATGAGGCCTGCAAGAACCACCGCAGCCGTTCCCTGTGGATACCACGTTTTCCAAAAGTTAACTTCTAACAAGTAGCGCGATGCAACACATCAACAAATTCACTGGTTTTTGCTGAGAGAGATCATAATAGATCCAAGATACAGAAACAAAAATGAAATCTGGTCCACTACCTGAATATCATCATTGAAGGCAAGATGGGTTGGCCTGTACTTCTCAAGAAGGGTAAATGCATTATGATTAGCGAAGTCCTCAAACTGTAAAAAGTTGAAGGAGTTTTGTTTTAAGTGTCCATGATCGATAACAGCTCAATTGCAAAGCAAAATAAAGATTTTTCCTACTGTTGACTTCTCTAACCTGGACAAGAACCTTCTGCCCATAGTTCTGCTTAACGGCAGCCATGAACTCATCCAGAAGTTCAGCGTATTCCTAAATCAAGCAAGAAATGGAGACGAAATGTGAGAACTCATGACCATACTGTGAGAACTGAATGGGCATAGCCAAGGCATCAGAAGTTGGAACCTGGCCAGTGGCTCTTTTTTGCCGTAACCCAATGTAGAACTCATCATTCAGTAACTCTTCATTGTTTGTTCCCACATCAATGGTGATAGGTAAGCACTGGGACGCAAAACGGAAATATAGTTGCATAAAATTTATCAAGATGCCCATTGCAAACAGAACAGCACCAGATGTTGAGTACTTACAGCAGATGGCCTGACACCACCAAGGGCCGTGTACAGCGCAAGCTTACCCACCGGAATTCCCATGCCCTGAACTTGATTTCCATTCATCATGAGCAACAAGCTAACAGCTTAGTAAAAAAAAACAATAACCCGTTAGGCCATTGACTGACCTGGCAGCCAAGATCTCCAAGACCTAAAATGCGCTCCCCGTCCGTGACAACGATAACCTGAATACTCTTCTCCCGCCAGTTCCTCAGCACCTCCAGTACTCTCCCCCTAGGAAGAAGAGAGCACACATGAATTCCATTAGCTTAAATAAAAACGGTCTGCAGAGTGCAGAGTAACTGCAGGCCGTTTGAAAAATGAACCGATGAGGTGGGTTAGTTAGAAACGCACCTGTCTTTGAGACTGATGTACAGACCCTGCGACCGTCTGAAGATGGACCCGTACTTCTGGCACGCCTCGCCGACGGTCGGCGTGTACACGACGGGGAGCAGCTCCTCGACGTTGTCGATCATGAGCTTGTAGAAGAGCCTCTCGTTTCTCTCCTGGAAACAGGATCATCACCGCATCAACAGTAAGACAAAAATTCACACGATAAGCAAGTTTGCCGCCTGTGATTGTGAACGAGAAGACGAGGAACGGGCGGCGCGCTTACCTGAAGATCCATGAGGAACATGTAGCGCTGCAACGGGACCTGGAGCTCCCGCACGTTCTGCAGCAGCCGCTTCTCCTGGAGCTCCTGGGACAGGACCACCGGAGGCAGCAGGCCACGCAGGTAGTGCGCGTCACGCTCTTTCTCCGTGAAGGAGAGCCCCTTGTTGTGCCGCGGATCCCTCAGCAGGGAATGCCCACTGCGCAAACCCCAAAGAAATCAACGACCCATGGGGAAGCAATCGAACACCAGTTGAAAATTCTGGTCAGATTACTGCAGAATTTTAGTGTAGTACCTCGCGATGCAGACGGCCCAGGGAGTGACGGGCTGGTCCTCGGTGGCGCGGTCCTCGCCGTAGGCGTCCTCCACGCCGCCGGTGGCCACGCCCGCCATCGCGGCGTCGGACGACGGCGCTCCTTCCCCTGATCTTCCCGCCATAGTGCTGCTGCCGTACTGCTCTGCTCTCGCCCCTGCTGTTATAATCCTGCTGCTGCACCACCGTGAACAAGCCTCAACTCCGGTTGCAATGCGAGCCAAGGTGCTGCTTTGGAGCCCGCGCATAAAGGATGAAGAGGAGGTGAAGCGCCAGCTGCACCGCGGCGGACACCAAAGGCATGGTGACACCGTCGCGTATTTGTCCCGGGACACGTCGCAGGAGAGGTGGCGCCGCGTGCCCCCGACGGTAGGCCGTCTCTAGAATCTGTTCGGTGCCAGGCCGACCCGGGCCGAGAAGGGTCGGCGATTCGCCCACCTGGCAAAAAGATCGGCCATCTCACTCTTAGCCCGGCCCATCTTCCTCTGTCCAAGCAGAGCACCCGATGACTGGCCGCCTGACCTTGTAATGCAATTCTCCCGACTTCGCTTCTAGAATTGGCTTTTCTCACATTCTGCAGGGTTAACTCAGACAGTTCCCAGTTGTGATGGCTTGGTCTCTCTAAATGTTTCTGCTGTTGTGGTATGGCTTAGGTCAACGCATGATGTCATTTGTCGTCCGGTTTACTCTTAGCGTTCCCAAAGTGATAAGATCGCAAAGGACACCAACGCAATGTTCAGCAGATAATTTCCCAGCAAATAGGAAAATCGTGCAGCATGTTCTCTCACGTCAACAGCCAGGGTCACGCGTTTCATCAGGTAACATGTTCACCCCACATTATTTTATTACACGATTGCACAAATATGAACATGCGTATGAGCACACACGCGTGCTATAACAATTCTTTACATGATTACTGGGAAGATATGAATAAACAAGCACCTGTACAACGGAAGCAACCTAGTAAATCACAATCTAGGTCCAACCTTACATTATCCCTTGCCAGAGTGGAGCATATGCACCCACCATGGCTCCATCTGTAAGAACGGTAGATATGGCTGTACATGCAGCTCTCGGCGTACTTCGCCAAGTCTCTTGGGCGAGGGAGATGACTAGCCAGTCCTGCGTACAGAAAAGTATACGGGCTTGGTGTTTTTTGTTTTGCTAGTGTGCTAGTAATAAGTTCTCCACGGAGTAGTAAACTGCACCAAAATACGATTTTACCGAGGTCATAGGCTTTCGCAGCAACACGAGCTGCGATGTTGGCTGATATCTTCCTGATGCTGCAGAAGGGTGGGTATATCAGACCTTTGTCGAAATGCTCTGAGGTGACCTGTTCGGCCAGGCCTTCAGCTGTCCAAGGCCGAAAACGAAACAAGCAAGCATGCGGAATTAGCTCAGCAGTTCAACAGAGTAAAACACTTCAATGAAGTGGAACAATACTCCTGTGTTATCAGAATTACCAGCAGAAAGGACCATATCGTCTTTCACCCGTATTGCCCCGGAGATCACCACACCTAAACCAAACCCTGGGAAGATGTATGCGTTGTTTGCCTGATGTTTTTACAAATGAAAATTACTTACTTCACACTGTCAAATACTAAAAGAGGGACGGATCCATATATAGATGTAAACACAACCTGGGCAGGCACAAAAAGCTTCTTATTATATTTCACTGGATCAAATGGGCTTCCACTGCCAAATATTGCACGGCCCTACATTTATGCATTATCATTTTATTAGGCATGAATGTTTGGACATGCGTTTCAAGATATATAGGGTGCATATAACAAAATTTTGATTTCTCATGGATGCCATGAAATTATTTCAATGGAATACCACCTGACTCCATGAATATGCCTGCTCAGCGGTACATTCAGAACGCGACGTTGGGTCGGACAGTGCAAGGATGACCGGCCTCTGCATTTGATTGGAACTATGTTTCATCATATGGGTAACAAAACAATTATCAAGGCAGGCTGACAATTCTATGTTCTTTTGAAAACTATCGATGATGTTACTGTTAATCGAAGACATGGTCTCAATCACCTCCTTCGTAAAACTTTGTCCCACACCAGCTGATCCTATTAGCGCAGTTGGTTTTATATCCTTAAGAAAAGGGAATCAGTGTGCTGCCTGGTAAAAAAAATATATACTAAAACACCATGTGTGCCTCTCATGTACAGTTGAGGTTTGCACCTTTATTGCACTTAAAAGATCTTTGACTGGTTCATGTTCATGTGCATATAGCTTCTGAATGGGCTGTATAGAATATTTCCGTGAACTCACGATCAATCCCTGCAACCCACAGTGCATCAGTTTATGCCCCGCTTGTCAATACATGGAAAGGGCAGAGGGGATACTGGAATTACATCTATATCAACGAGCCATATATTTTTGCGAGCCTCTTCCGGTGAAACCTTGGACTGAAATATAACACACGGAATAACTTTTTGGGCAATATAATAACACATTCTTCAAAGCCCAATCCGGTTAACTTAACAAACTAACTGTCTAGTAACATGCTCGGTAGACAGTTCTCCAAAGCAACCAGTTCAGCAATACCTGTTCCAGCCTGCAAAAAACAGACAGTTGGGCTATTTGGTACCAATTCAAACAACTGTCTAGTAACATGCTCGGTAGAGTTTAGGCACGAAAAGTAATCTTAGCATGTAAATTATTGTTGTATACTGAGCTGTGTGTGTATGTGTTAGAGCTAGGCCAATAAAGCCCATGTATGTGAAATTGTATGTATAGCAAAGAAGAAGGAAGCAAAAGAGGGATTCTAGAATTTTCCCCAAAATACCACAATTAACAATAACAAGATGTTCTAAAAAAACTGGTAATGTGAGTTGTGATGTAATCCTGTTGCTATAAAAGTGGGTACACGTATTAGAATGAATCCACGGGAAAAAAAACCAAGAACCAGCTAGAACTAGTACAGTATCATACTACCAGCACTCCATTAATGCTTTTGAATAGAAAAGCACATGCCTAACAATTCTTCATCCAGTTTAGTAGCAATGTGAAGCAATCTGCGATACATCAGCACTGGTAGATGCTTAAGATACCTTTTTTTATGTCTGTTTGAAGTAACCACTAACCATGAGCAACACAGTTACACAGACAGAACCTGCCTTCAACAAAATTAGATGAACTGACCTCTCCTGCACCGAAGAATAAGAAATGGTGATCAGCTAAGTTCCACCAACAAACTTCAGACCAGCAATGAGGCCCGCAAGAACCACCGCAGCCGTTCCCTGTGGATACCACATTTTCCGAAGTTAACTTCTAACATTGCACAACGCAAGACATCAACAAATTCACTGGCTTTGCTGAGAGAAATTATAATAGACCCAAGATACAGAGACAAAAGAATTCCGGTCCACTACCTGAATATCATCATTGAAGACAAGATGGGTTGGCCTGTACTTCTCAAGAAGTGTAAATGCATTGTGATTCGCGAAGTCCTCAAACTGTAAAAAGGTCAATGGAATTTTGTTTAAGTGGCCATGATCCATAACAATCAGACCAAAATAAAAATTCTTCTGACTGTTCTCTTACCTGGACAAGAACCTTCTGCCCATAGTTCTGCTTAACGGCAGCCATGAACTCATCCAGAAGTTCAGCATATTCCTAATCAAGCAAGAAATGGAGACGAACTGTGAGGACTCGTGAGTATGACCATGCTGTGAGAACTGAATGGGCATATAGCCAAGGCATCAAAAGTTGAACCTGGCCAGTGGATCTTTTTTGCCGTAACCCAATGTAGAACTCATCATTCAGTAGCTCTTTGTTGTTTGTCCCCACATCGATGGTGATAGGTAAGCACTGGGACGCAAAATGGAACGTAGTTGCATCAAATCTGTCAAGTCGCCCATTAGAAACAGAACGGTACCCGATGCGAAGTACTTACAGCAGATGGCCTTACACCACCAAGGGCCGTGTACAGTGCCAGCTTCCCCACTGGAATTCCCATGCCCTGCACAGGATCTTCATCCATGATAAGATAATCAACAAGCAAACAGTTTAGTCAACAAATATTGATCCGTGAGGTAATTGACTGACCTGGCAGCCAAGATCTCCGAGGCCTAAAATGCGCTCCCCGTCAGTGACAACAATAACCTGAATACTCTTCTCCGGCCAGTTCCTCAGTACCTCCAATATTCTCCCCCTAGCAAGAAGAGAGTACACATTAATTCCATTAGCCTAAATAAAAACCGTCTGCAGACTGCAGGCCGTGTGAAAAATGAGGTGGGTTAACAAGAAACGCACTTGTCTCTGAGACTGATGTACAGACCCTGCGACCGTCTGAAGATGGACCCGTACTTCTGGCACGCCTCCCCGACGGTCGGCGTGTACACGACGGGGAGCAGCTCCTCGACGTTGTCGATCATGAGCTTGTAGAAGAGCCTCTCGTTTCTCTCCTAGAAACAGAATTTAGATAGCATCGACAGTAAAAACCAAAATCACCATCACATCGACATTAAAAAGACAAACCACATGATAATTAAGTTCTGTATCTGAAGAAGACGGGGGGCTAAGCTAAACCTGAAGATCCATGAGGAACATGTAGCGCTGCAACGGGTCCTTGAGATCCCGCACGTTCTGCAGCAACCGCTTCTCCTGGAGTTCCTGGGGCAGGACGGCCGGAGGCAGCAGGCCACGCAGGTAGTGCGCGTCCCGCTCTTTCTCCGTGAAGGAGAGCCCCTTGTTGTGCCCGGATCCCTCAGCAGGGAATGGCCACTGCGCAAACCCCAAGCAATCAACGATCATGGCGAGACGGCAGCGCGCGCGGTCTAGAACACCGCTGCTTCCCACGTTAAGCTGAAGAAAGCTACTCCAGTTTTACCTCGCGACGCAGACGGCCCACGGAGTGATGGGCTGGTCCTCGGTGGCACGGTCCTCGCCGTAGGCGTCCTCCACGCCGCCGCCGGCCACGCCCTCCATCATGGTCTCGGCGCCCTCCAAGCGGCCGTCCCCTCCTTCCCCTGGTCGTCCTGCCATGGTACCGTACGGCGCCGATTTTTGCTCCAACTATCCTCCTGCTGCTGCACCACCACCGCGAGGGCGCCTCTCCGGATGAAATGCGAGCCAAGCTGCGGCGTTGGAGCCCGCGCATAAAGGGTGCGCGAGGAGGTGGAGGCGTGCAGCGGCGCGGCGGGACACCGAAGACATGGTGACGCCGTCGCCTCTTTGTCGGGGGGCTCTAGAAGAAAACTCTGCGGGGTTCGGCGATTCGTCCATCTGGAAAATAAGCCGGGCCTTCTCAGCCCAGCCCGGCCCGGCCCGGCTCGCGTCTCCATCTAAAAACCCAACTCGGTCTTCCGCCTCTGCTTCCTTTCTTCCTCCATCCAAAGCCGCGCAGCCAAATCCGGAACAGAGCAGAGCAGAGCACGCGACGCCCGGGAAGGAACGCCATGAGCCGCGCGCTCCTCTCTCACCTCCTCCACCGCCCGCCTCTCCTCTCGTACGCACACTCTTTTTTCTGTCGTTCGCTGTGCTCCATCCCCTAAACGCTTCACCAGTTCACCTGTCGTCGCTGACGCTGAAACTTTTTTCCCCCTCCCTTCCGTTTGGCTTCGTGCGCAGGTCGAGGAGCGGTATCCGGGGAGTAGGAGCGCTGCATTCCCGCCTCCGCACCCTCCGTCTTAACTGTAGCGCGGCTGAAGCCACCGCCTCGGCCGATGAGACGCCTGCTCCTCCGGCAAGGAAGTAAGTCCCGCCCGTCCACTGCTCCTGTGGTGTTCGACGTAATGCGTCTTCTGGGCTTGCGCTTTGCTTTATGTTCGTGTAGTTCGGTGCGGACGCGCAGCGTGTTCACATCAGGGCTTACAAAGTTACATGGTTGTGTGCATTTTGTTGAAGGTTAGGTTACGTGATTGATTGCTTGAATTGTGAATGCAGTGCCGTGACGTTGTGTCTGTGGCTCTGTGCTAGGACCGTGCCACGACACTACCCCGGTATATGATGCAATGTGACATTACAGTATGCCAATCCCAGCGCATGCATTTTGCTAGCTCGTATAGTGTTGCAGAGGTGTTGGAAGGTTGGGAATGCCAACGCTACAACGCAGAACTGAGTTGTTCTTGCAGACCGTACTTTCTGCTAATCTTACGGTGAATGCTGATCTTAAGTTTAACAGAAAAATAAGACATGTTCGGTGAGCCAGTGCCAATTTTGCACGCTACATGAATACCATCATGAGTTCACTACTAAGAGGTTCCATTTAAGTTCTGAATAAAACTTTTCTTTTGTGACCAATATACAAACATGAGATCCATTTTCATGGAATTATTACTCATGGTTATGAGATGAATTTGTATTACCCTAAAAAATAATATTATGGAGTTATATAACAAGTTAGTGTTGTAGTCCTGTTAAATCTTTGCTTGTCTTGTTTTTGTAGTTTGAACAACAATTTATGTGTGTACCTACTGCAGGAAAAGAGTAGTTTCTGGTGTACAGCCAACAGGATTGGTGCACCTTGGAAATTATCTTGGCGCTATTAAGAATTGGGTTGCACTTCAGGTACTGCAGATTTTACTATGAAACTTTGTTGTTGTATCTAATTGGAGTGGAGGTGCTTTGGCTTGAAAGTTTATAAAGAAATGAAGGCAGGAAATAGGAATATAACAATAATTTGGTCAATTGCATGACTGGTTCAATTTTGGCGTTATTCCACTTCCGTCTAGTTGATATGTGTGCAAGAGCTAAGAGTCTAACTTATTCAGTCTAAACTGATATTCATTCTATTGATACTTCTGCATTTCCTTATTCTTTGTCTGGTAATTCCTTGCAGGATTTATACGAGACATTCTTTTTTATTGTGGACTTGCATGCGGTAAGCTATCTCACGGCCATCCTACAACAAAAACGCCATAAGTTTCCTTAGTTTTTCCTTGTTTGTGAATGTATTATTAATATAAGCAGCATCCCCTTTCCGGACAAATTGCGATGCTTTATTTTCCTTCCATGCTTAAATACTATTCTAACATAAGCCACAGCCGCATGATACCGGTGTCATACTTTGAGTTTCATCTCAGTGTCTAACCAGACCATATACTAAATTATATTGTTAACCAGATTTATCCTGTATATCTAAACTACGGTGTTACTACCTTACTAAACCAAGCATCTGTATTATGATGCTCCTGTTTCAATTGTTGCATAACTAATTCTGAAGATATTTATCTTCATGATTCATTTTCCGAGATTAACATTTTTAAATTTCATGTTTTAATTGTTGCATAACTGATTCTGAAGATATTTATCTTCATGATTCATTTTGCAAGATTAACATTTTTTTAATTTATATTACCGCTTTTTCCAACATTTCCAGATTACTTTGCCATATGAAGCACCACAGCTATCTAAATCTACAAGAAGTACTGCTGCAATATATCTGGCATGCGGCATTGATAGCTCCAAGGTCTGATTCACATAGTTATCTTATGCTTTATTTTTGTGTTTCTGTTGTGAGTACCTTCCTGTTGCTGAATGTTTTATGATGTTTTGTATTCCAGGCTTCTATTTTTGTACAGTCTCATGTCCGTGCTCATATTGAGCTGATGTGGCTACTGAGTTCTTCAACTCCTATTGGTTGGCTCAACAAAATGATCCAATTCAAAGAGAAGTCACGCAAGGCGGTGCGTCATTTGCTGTATGATAGCTTCACCGTCAACTTCTGTTTTAGCTGAATACATCATCAGCCTTCATAGCTGGAAGAGACTTAAAAAACAACAGCTTGGTTCACAAATATGCATGTCTCCTATGTTGTGGAGATCTGATATGTCATAATCAAATAATATCACCTTCATAGTTCATGATTGATATGAATATCTTGCCGTTAAAAGACTCTATATCAACAATATGAACTGATATCTGTTCCCAAGTGTTCTTTAAAATATCCTACTGAGCAATGGGAGGAAGGGAAAACGTTAAATTAAATACTTCCTTCAGTAATACCGATTAATGATTTGTTGTGCTTGTACTTTACAGGTGTATGAGTATGATCATATTTGTGTGACACCATTCTTGAGGCAGTAGTCATACTCGATGATAATCAAACCTTAGGTTATTATTTACACATGTGAATAATTTGAATTGATGCATTGTATTACAACATATTCTTCTTGCATTAGATTGTTTCCTTGGATCGGCATGTGTTGTGTCTTATGGTTCGCTTGTGTGCTCCGTTTGGTCACCAAGGTTGCTTACTTGACACCAAGGATGGAAGTACAGGCATGTCCTGGTCTGATTAATCATCAGACCACATGTGTGATGTCTTAAAGTGATATATGATTTCAGTACTTTGTCACAGTTATTAGCTTGAGCATTGCCATTTTACTAAAGGATTAGTTTCAGAATTTTAGTGACCAATTGAATCCAGGTTTTATTTTATGCATGCAAAATTAGTCCCTTTGCTCCTTTTATCGCACTGTTGAACTTGTTAGATTGCACTTCAAATTTATTTTATTGCTTATGTTCTTTTTTACATTACTAGGGTGATGAAAATGTTGGAGTGGCGCTTTTGACATATCCTGTTCTAATGGCTTCTGACATCCTTCTCTACCAGGTAAAGTTTGTATGTGGCTACCATAGCTTACTTAGGTCCAGTATAAAAAGCTCACATTAGTAACATATAATTAAACTTTTACCTTGTACTTTCTGTACTTCATTCTTTATGTTGATGTTAGCAATAGCTTATTTTCAATTATTGCAGTCCGATTTGGTACCTGTTGGTGAAGATCAGACACAACATTTGGAATTAACTCGTGAAATTGCTGAACGTGTAAACAATCTGTATGGTGGAAGAAAGTGGAAGAAAATGGGAGGGTGAGAAAAATAAATCATTTTGTGCATCTTTTGCCCATCCAGTAGCTGTCTGATAATGTTATATCTACATCCTTGCAGGAGAGGCGGTTCACTATTTAAGGTGTGTGTAGTCATGCATACACATGATTTAGCATCATTTAATTATTCAATACCTTCTGTGAAGGATGTTTTGCTTACTGAAATTTTTCCGGGTTGTTTATTTAGGTTCCTGAAGCCCTTATCCCTCCAGCAGGGGCCCGTGTTATGTCTC
This sequence comes from Brachypodium distachyon, assembly GCF_000005505.3. NCBI lineage: Eukaryota > Viridiplantae > Streptophyta > Magnoliopsida > Poales > Poaceae > Brachypodium > Brachypodium distachyon. Next base: position 49,377,727 of record NC_016132.3, on the reverse strand, counting down.
TAACTGATGGTCTTTCCAAGGTAATTAACCATACATTTAGCGTTTGATACCTGAACGCAAACTACGGTACTTTGCTGTGGTTATTATACTGCTAGTCTAGATGTTCATCCTTGGTCATATGCATCATGACTTGCAGAGCTGATTACATGCACATTTTAAAATACCTCCTCAATGTGCCTTTTGGTGATATGTATGTACTGTTCTGTTCTGATGTTCTTCTGTTTATTGGTGACAGATGTCGAAGTCCGCTCCTTCTGATCAATCCCGTATTAACCTTCTTGACCCAAAAGATGTAAGTGCAGAGTAATATGAATTGAATTGTGTGTTTTCATGTTCTTTTTTCCATCAACTGACCATGTTCATGCAATTGGATTTGTAGTCATAACTGTCTGACGCTTACAGGTGATCGTGAACAAGATCAAACGGTGCAAAACTGACTCGCTTCCTGGGTCTGTAGTGCCTCCCTCCTTTCTCACTCCAGCTTGAACTCATGTAGGCTTTGGTTATAAACTCATGTCATTGAATTTGTACACTCCAGCTTGGAATTTGACAACCCAGAGAGGCCGGAATGCAGCAATCTTCTCTCGGTCTACCAGATTATTACTGGGAAAACAAAAGAGGTACTTAACTTTTGCATGCTTGAATCCTACACCTGCACATCCAGAACGATGAAGCAGGATTCCCTGCCCACGGGTGATTTCATCTATGTTTGGCATCATGTTGTTGATTGATAACATAGTTTACGTGATTCAACACCCAAAATGATCTTGTTAATTATTTGGTCTCACAGGAAGTTGTTAATGAATGCCAAGATATGAACTGGGGGACATTCAAGGCTACCCTTACGGATGCTCTAATTGGTCATCTGCAACCTATTCAGGTCTGGTAAATCTCAGGGTTTGTGTGGTCTGGTCATGTTCAAATCCTTTGTTTACCCTATCCAGTTATAAATAATGATTATATACACTCCATTTTACTAACCAACACTAATATCGAGTATGATCAATTTCATCTTGCATTTGCCCCCTGGTTATCAAATTCCTCTTTTCACCTTTTTGTAGGTCCGCTATGAGGAGATAATGTCTGACCCAGGTTATTTGGATAATGTTCTGCTTGATGGAGCAGGGAAATCTTCTGAGATAGCAGATACCACCCTCAACAACGTATACCAAGCAATGGGTTTCTTGCGCAGATAGCATATGTTTCGCAACATTTCAGAACTACAAGTTCAGATTTTGTGTTCGAGCTGCAAGATAGTCAATACTAATCTTCTGCCACTTGTTGGCCCTTTTACATCTCCAATTAGATTAGCATGTTAATGCTGTTAATCATTTTGTTTGATGATACTTGGATTAACATTCTTCTTCTAATAGGATTGTTGATGAATTATTTATCTAAAATAAAGTGCCAACGTTCTTTATCTGGACCAAACTTTGACCAAAAGTTGCATTGGTAATATGAGATTATTGTGGCGCAAAAGATATATTGTCAGATTCGTATTGAAAAACTCTTTCTAATGGTATAACTTTTATATATATATCTATTACAATATATTAAATTGGAATCGGTGGTGATGGCTGGGTGCCGTTGGTCGGTCAACTTTGTTAAAATTACAATCAATATGCCACTGCCCCTTATTTTCTTTCCCTTTCGTCTTATTCACGATTTCAGTAGCAAAAATTCTACTGTTTAGATTTACCGAAAGTTATCGTACGGTCCAAATTTGTCACAACATAACGAACAGTCTTAAAATAAATCAATCTCTTTAGCATGAAATCCAAAATTCTTCGTATCCATCTCAGTATGGAAATCAATCCGAATCCAAACAAAAAATCTCGGTATTAATCTCAATATGAAAATCAATCCAATCAAAAAATCAATGTCCAGACTTCGCCTCCACCGGCTCGTGCTTGATACACTTTCCGTTGTTCCGTAGCATCGCGCGGGTCTTTTGCTAGTACTAAATATAATTTGAATAATTGTTGGTCAAACTGTGGCACGAACTTCAGTAGGAGCCTTATAAACCCAAACGCCGTGAGTACAATATCAAATGAGTAATACTACGAAGATATAGTATATAACAATAGATTTACTAAAACTATTTTGGAATTTAGATGTCGGTAGATGTTTCTATAAATTTAAAGTCACGGCTTATTATATTCAGGAACGGAGATGGTAATGGCGATTGCGAGCGTTTCAGGCCACTGAACGAACTAAAGAAGACTCAAAACGAGGCATTGAATCCGTTGAATCTTTGACGGTGCCATCTTTCCGTAAAATGCAAGGACGCCTGCAGATATGGTGTACCGCGCCTATACACGACTGGTGATAAATGCACTCAGATGAGGCTACATTTTGTATTTGCTTTTTATTTGAAACGACAATTTGCATAAGCTTGTTAGCCGTTGATGTAGCAGCGCACCCACAACAATTACCATTGCAGTTGTCCACACCTTCAACTACCAGCTCTAAATATAAGCATGGTCCTGCTAGCTGCAGCTGCGCCAACTTGCAACTTTGGGGAATGCGACGGTGTGAAGATTTTCACAAACCGTACGGTGGTTGATTGTATCAACAGGGCTAAAACAATCATGTCAATCCCCCACTTAGGACTAAAGCGGCCTGGTTGATAACTCTAGCAATCCTGTGAATCTCATGCTGTACAGATTGCCAGGACTCCGAAGTATTTGTTCTCTTTGCTGTCTGAATGGCATCGTCAGCACCTGGGTACACTTGTGCACCATAATCGTTGTACCGTGAAGGTGCATAAATCTGTGTGATTTCGTTTCTGTAAGCACAACGGTATGTAATGAACTGATAACATAATTTCCGAAACCACAGCAACTTACCATGTGTTTGTACCATGGTCTTCCAAACAGTCCTTCCCTATCTGTGAATGCCCGCTCAGTCATCATCAATCGGTCATTGAGATCTCTTACCCTCATAGGATTGTTTCTCCAAGGGGACCAAACTTTCCAAGTCTGTAGGACCTGATTAAGAAAAATAACTTAGAAAGCTCAAGGTTAAAACTAAGATCGAACAACAACAGGCAGCAATCAGAAGAACCAGATATACCTTAAGTTCAGAATCTACTTTTATAACTGCCCTGTTGAACTCTTTGATTGATTTGTGCAGGGGAGATACGCTGACAGGCATTCCTAGTACTCTCTCATTTATATCCACTGCACCATTCTGCTAAGCAAGAGCTACTGTGACGATCGTTCAAATTTAAACTTCTAATTACTGACAGACGATGTGCAGTTCCAAACAAGTTGGTCCATTATATATCTGAGAACTCTAATGGACAAGTTACCTCAAGCTCTGCAACATAAGAGCTGTAGTTGAAGGGTAGGATCTCCTCATCTGAAAGCTTCAAAGCAACAAGTCCCCATATGCTTGCCGCTACAAAGAGAGATGGTGTTAATTTGGGCGCAGGCTCATGCAAGTTGAGAGAACTCAGATGCCGCCTAACCGCGCTGCGCGGTCAAACGCATGGGCACGCAGTCGCATGTGATCGATGTTTGGTAGCCTAACCTAATACAGTCCTTTTTTCAGGTAAGCCCGATTCAGTCCATCTCAGTCTATTCCAGAAATTTGAAAGTTCCCAGAAATTTGAAAGTTTGTCAAAAATAAATAGGAAATCTGTCCCCGAAAATTTGAAAGTTAAAAAATGGAAGCCCATCTGAAAATTTTGAAAGTGCGTCCAAAACAAATGGAAGTTCCATCCTAGAAAAAATTGGAAGTTTGTCCAAAAGCATTTAGAAGTCCATCCCAGAAATTTGAAATTTTTTCGAGAAAAGAACAGAAAGTTCCTGAAAGTTTGTCAAGATTTGTTGAAAGCTCATCTACAATTTTGCAACTTCACTCTTCTTCAAAAATATTGAAAGTCTGTCTCAAATTTTGAAAGGTCGTCCATATCTTCCTCATAAAACTGAAAGCTCATTTCTTGGTTAGCATTTTCAGGGAGTTGGTTAGATAAAAACTGAAAGCTGCATGGGGTGAATGTTGTCCGAAACTGGCCGCATGGGATTTCCCATGCGGTAGTCCATGAACTAACAAGCCCCCATGAAAGTATTCTGCAAACGAAACAAAATTTAGCACAACACATTTAAAATGATGAACTCAAGCAAAAGTAGATATGAATCATATGATAGACAGTGCATATTTCATTTTATATAGATAAGGAGTCTCTCAACATATGTGCTCTAGGACAACTCTCGAAGTAGATCACTACAAGGTTTGGACCGCAACAAAGAAGAGAATGGTTCGATGCTTACCATGTTTCTTCTTGGTTAAACAGTTGAAGAAGCATTCTTGTGATGATGTCAATATATCATAACACATGCATCACTAAGGGCGCAGACACAAGGGTTGACACAAGGGGGGTGGGGGGGTGGGGGGTAGGGTGACTCCTAGTCCTCCAGTATTTTATGTTTGTTGGATCACTTATTCACTATATGGTTAGATTTGTGCTTGTCCCATTTTAGCAATGTCCCACGAGCCTCGGTTATTGTTTTTGTTATGTGCCTGCTACTGGATAGATCATAGATTGCCATGACAAATGTACATTTGTTATGGGCAGAGGAGCCCGCGGAGGCATATGCTGGCATGAGTATAAGGCCATCTTTTTATCACAAAAAAGAGAGGATAAGGGCCAGTGCAACAAATAAAAGAGCAGCTCGAGGGAAATCTGCTTGTGGAGAGGGGTTAATGTAATGGGGAGGGTAAGCTGCTTTCGAGAGGGGTTACTGTCATTGGCAGAGTTTGTGGGCCCTCCTACAAAGGAGGAAAGTGTCAAAGATAAATTTTGTTAGCAAAGTGGTGATTTTATTCTTTATATGGTCAAGTCAAGTCTTCCCAAATCCCAGCGAAGGGACAACATGTACTCATTATCAATGGGAAGAATAAACTAGTAAAGATCTAATCTCGACCTCTCCCTTCTAACCCTCTCAATCCCCAGCACCATAGTTGGCCTACCGTCGCATAGACCCAACCTTGTGGCACTCATGGATCTTAGGACCGATACCAATTTTAGCACTTGGCAAGTGGCAACCATGTAGGTAGAGCAAAGGGGGTACCTGCGACATGTCTGCGGAACAAAGGATCTCCAAACTTTTCCATCCACGCGAAGTCATCATACAAGCTATGGTACACCGCATATCCTGCAAACAAGTAGCACTCTTATTCGATTCAATAGAACAAGAAATAAGTCCATTTTACCCCCCTCAACTAATCGAGAAGTTCAAAAAACACCCTAAACTATGAAACCGGGTATTTAACCCCCCCCCCCCCCGAACTTTCAAAACCGGACGCCCGACCCCCCGGGCCTGTTTCCGCCTGGTCTGGGCGGTTTTGACTGGGTTGACCGCCACATTGGCTGCCTCTCTGGCACTGCAACGTTGGCTTCAAGAGGCACACATGAACTACAGCAAGTGTAATAGCAACAGTCACAACATACATGAACTTCTTGCTCATCTCTTCTAGTTCAACTCGCAGGCCATTGACCACCTTTTCCAGCTCTTCAATCCTCGGGTCCTGTGAAGCCAATTCAAACTCCAGCTTCAACTTCTCTTCTTCAATCCTCCTCAGTTCATTCTTCAGGCCATGCTCCTATGTCTTCTTCCTGAAACCACCGCAGAGACTGTTGGAATTTTGGGTTAGGCCCAAGGCCCAATCTGAAATTAATTCCTGGAAAATCTCAAAAGCCCATTCATGGAGTGGGATGAGGAAGTGGGAATAGTCCCACCTTGCTAGTTTAGGGGGAGTTGGACCAATATATAAGGTATGTTGGTTCTCACCTCTTGAGCAAGTGAGCAAGGGAAATCCCCACGCGCGCTCCTCCTGCTCCTCCTCCTCCACTCGCCTCGCCTCGCCACGACGCGCGCGCGCCGCGTTTCGTGGATCAATTTCGATTTCGAGTTCGAGTTCGAGCCGTGCCGGGTCAGTGCGGGGTGGGGTCGTGCTTATCTTTTTGGCAGTCGGAATCCGTTGCGGACGCGTAACAAATCCCGATAATTGCGGAGTCGGTTTTGGTTTCCTAAACCGAACCGAAGTCCGCCTGCGTGCCTATATAATAAGACGACCGCGGCCTCCGGACGTACCACGCCACAACCCTAGCCGTCACGCCCACGATCCAATCTCGCTGTTCGCCGCCAACTGCTACTCCATCCCGTCGACTGCGTGCACGGATCGCCGGGAGAGCAGGCCTCCGAAACCCCGACCTTCGAGATCCTGCCCGGGAGACGGTCGATAAGATTTTTGGGGAGCGTTCTCACGCGACTGCTCGCTTCTTCACGTCCCTGTTTCATTGGCATCTTCATCACCAATGGCCGACGACCTCGGAGATCCTGTGACTCAGGCTGCCGCTCTAGCTCAGCAGCAGCAGGCTGCCCAACTCCAAGCCCAGGCAACTGCCGCTGCACAGGCGCAAGCGCAGGCGCTGGCCGCTGCACAGGAGGTAGTCAAGGCTGCTGCTGCTGCCGGCGTGAACATCGACGCCGCCGGACTCGTCACCGACCTCAACAAACAAACACAAGAAAAGAGTACAGCACCGTACGTAATCTGCTCTTTCTTGTTGATTTTGATTAGTTCTATTATTCATGCCGTGAAATTAGATGAGTTTTATTGATGTGCGTTGCTATTTAATTTGTCTAGTTTGCATGATATAATATGCTACATGTTTTACACATTGTTTTTCTGGATTAAATATTCATCGAAATTACCTAATTATTCAACAGAGACGCTCGTCCATCATCTGAAATACCCCAGCTCCAGGCCAATCTTCCCCCTCTTCAAGGAAGTCAGGCATCTACCCGCAAATCAAATCGATTACATACAAATCAGAGGGGAAACCAGCAGAGGAAAGAGAAGGAAAACCAAATCGAATAACGGCGACGAACAAGGGTTCCTCTGGGCGACGGAGCTAAAGAACAGAATTGAGCGAGAGAGAAGACAGAGACGGGCTTGGGCGCGGGGGTGTGTGTGTGGGGGGGGGGGTAAGACAGGCTCAAATAGCCCGCCTGCCAGCATGGCAGTGCCAGAGAGGCAGCCAACGTGGCGGTCAACCCGGTCAAAACCGCCCAGACCAGGCGGAAACAGGCCCAGGGGGGTCAGGTGTCTAGTTTTGAAAGTTCGAGGGGGTTAAATACCCGGTTTCATAGTTTAGGGTGTTTTCTAAACTTCTCGATTAGTTGAGGGGGGTAAAATGGATTTATTTCATATGACAAAATAGGTTCTCAATCATTCAAGAGGAATGCAAATAAGAAATCATTTCAAGGAAAGTACCTTAATGAACATAGGTAGATAAGAAGAGAAAAAACTTAGAACAAACCTGACCCAATAGAGATGTCGATTGAAGGAATACCAATATGTTGAACAAAGGCAGAATAATCTGATCCTCCACCTCCTAACCTTCCAATCTTAATATACAAGTGTGTCATTAGCACTCTTGAATTTCATCAGAAATCTTAAACTTGCATCAACTAGAACAAAACGAAATAGAACTATGCCTAAACTACACGTAATATTTCCTGTACATGCTGAGTGCTCAGAATACTGAAAGAACAAGTTCCTGTGACATGTGTAGCTAAACATTAATAAATGCATACCAGAGGAGAACCATCAGAAGCCATCCACAAGTCATACAGACTTTCTGTTCCATTATCAGGATTTTGAACCTTCCTCAAAAAGAAAGAAACAAAAGAGCATTAAGAGAACTCCATCACTGATTATCTCTTTGATTTTAGTAGACACTCCTACTGAATTACACTACCAGCTCGTTTGGCATCCATCCAAATGAAATGAAATCCAATTTTTGATAGGATTTCATTTGGTTGAATTTGAATTCCGGGCTCAAAAATCATGTTTGTCTACCACATGGATTTGTAGAGTGCGAGACAATTTCAGAGAAATGATGGCTTTTAGAGAGGAATTGGGGTTAGTTATAGTGTGATTATAGTGTGATTCCATGGAATTTGAGATAGAATTCCTGTGGCCAATTCCGTGCCAACCGAACAAGTTGGTTTTTGGAATTCAAAATGAATTCCAGAATTCTAGGCCCAAATGATGGGTGCCAAATGAGCTGTACACAGTAAACAATTCCTTCTTGCAAATGTACCAATAAAAAGCAATGGAATAACAAACTGAGTCATGCAATTGCTAACTGCTAGATAGAAAAGAATTTACATAATTAGTTGCTCGACTCTCCCCCCTGGAATAATTGCATGAGCCCCGCAATTTGGGTCCCTCGTAACTTTGGTCAAATACAACATAATTGGTTTGTGCCTAACTGTGCCAAAACTAAGGACACGTTGGTTCATCTTTACTCCTAGACAGCAGTCTGTTCATGTTCAGGACATGCCACCTGTTAATCTGGCACAAACGATTGACATGAGAGCAGGCATACGTGGTTTCATCTCAGACAAATGGTAGTAACAATTTTCTATTATTTTTAAATATCAACAATTTTATATTTCATACCCTTTTTAAATATGTACAGCAATTTTATAATTCATAGTTCATACCCTCGCATGGTATTATACTAGTAAATTAAACTCGCCAAAGTTTGGCACATTTTCTTTTGCCTTGCCTTAAGGTTAGGTCACCAAAATTTGAACCTCTTTAGTTAGTATAAGAGATGTGCCACGTTTTTGTAAGTTATTGGCATGTGGGACCAGGTTCTATAAAGGGAATCTTGTCGCATGTGAGGCTACAGACCAAATAGACACAGTACCTAACTAGGGTGTGGCAAGGTTTACGAAAGAGGCCTTGGCCAAATTGTGGTTTCGCACAAAATCCTCTAGACCTTATCCACCTTAATTATATAGCACCTGGAAACAAACGGCCCTAGGCTGGTTGGATCAGACCAACATTACTGTATATCTTTGCTATTGATAGACAGACATGTTTTATTTCAAACAAGGATGATACCTGCTTACTCGCTTGCTTAAGCAACTGATCAAGTTGAGGAGTGGCCGACACATCAAATCCAGAACTAGATACCGCGATATCAACATTCAGGTAAGCAACAGTTCTCAAAGTTAGCATTGCCCTGTTCTCTTCAACCCATTCAGTGGATCCTATCTGCATTTTATATATAAAATTAGTATAAAAAGGGCAGGTAAATTGCTTGAAAATAGTCGGGGGGGGGGGGGGGGGGATTGAGAGAGAGACCAGTCCGTACTCTTCGGCATCCCAATTACACAAGATGATGGTCCGACGAGGTCTCCAACCCTTCTTTTGCAGCTCAGACAACCTTTGAGCTAGCTACATTCAATGACAGTTAACAAGCAGAAGGGGTGACAATAGGACAACCGAAAATGTCATACCTCAAGCAAGGTTGCCGTTCCGCTGTTCGGGTCAGCTGCCCCAAATGTCCATGCATCACGATGGTTACCAAGGATAACATACCTGTATGTGCATAATAGTTATCTGTAAAATGCATGTATGTACTATTGTTGCCGGGGTGTCAAGTTAGTCGTAGTTTGTTTTTACATAACAGCTCTGCGAGACATAAACAGCTCTCCACCGCAAGTCATAAACGGCTCCACAAGATGCTGACACGCCAACATGTTGCTTTGGTCATAGACATGTCATCATGTCGGCCCATATGGGATAGCCGTATCACTAAACAATAGGCAGAAAACCAACCTAGTAATGACCACAATCCCAATCGACTGCCAATCTCAGTGAAGCACCTAACCGATTGGTAGCCTGAGCTAACCGCTGTCTAGCTCTGCTCGCCGGGGCAGCAGCCCTTGCTGCCAGTAAATGCGATTGCCAAGTGCTGCCACGAGAACACATGTGGGGAAAAGAGGAAGGGGCCGTGAAGGAGATTGAGGACATCACTCAGGGGTTTTCTGCATATCGTTCAGAGACTTCAGTCATTCCGTTATCCCATGTGGGCCCTTGTGCCGATGTATTCTCAGTCAAATCACCACGGTAAGTATTCAGCACCTCGCGGGCTGGTTAGGGCTGCGATGAACAACTTAAATAATATTGAGACTCAAATATGCAGTTTTCTATAATTAGGACTAACTTGACACCCCAACAATAATAATAGGAATGTGCATGCATTTTACTCTTTAGTTTACAGGGCATGCATTTCTGTACTGAATTTCATTTACTTGTAAAATCAACAGTGCTAGTAAATGGATGAATTATTATGGAGGAACATGTTCACATCAGAATTTATCTAATCAAGTACCCAAAGGATGAAGTCTGAGTCTGCGTAGTTCAATTCAGAAGACTGGAAGTCATAAATTTGTTGAATGTTAATCCAGGGTGCTAACGCTGTAGCTTTATGCACGGATTTGGGTTAGTCATAGCCAGAGGGCACAGTGCTGTCGAGACTCGAGAGTAGGGGGCAAGTTTGTGGGGGCGCTGAAGAGTACGGTGAATGGTGGGCGGTTTGGCCATTTGGGGATACTGACAATGACAATTCCAACCAGAAACGTGGAGAGTTTACCTATCAGGTTCTTCTTTCCCTTCAATCACCGAAATAACATTCTGAATAGTAGCCATCGTCTCATTCCCCTACAAAGCACTCCACAAAAGGATCACTCTCTGGACTCTTGATGTAAGGATGTAGAACAATAAAGAGCAAAAGAAGATCTCATTTCCACAGCAACTTACTATATATGTCAAATTGAGTACTGCTGGACCGGGGCCGAGGCGATAAACCGGGGCGCCATCACTGCCCTGCCAATCCTCGGGCGCGACATCTCCGCCGATGAGCTGTAGTATCTCCTGCCCGTCCCTTCCCGACACCGGCAGCGCCGGTATGCCGGGCATGTCGTCGGTGGCCATCGCCTCCGCGACGCTGACGCGCTCGCACCCTTCCGACGACGCCCACAACGGCGTCGTGGGATCCCCAACCCCTTTGAATGTGCTCCCCACCTGCACGCCGGTCGGCGGCATCCATGGTCCATCCGGGAAGGTCTTTCCCAGCGCGTAGTCCTTGGCATCTGTGTATATCACCGCTGCCGCCGCACCAGCTTCATGGGCGTTTTTCACGATATCGCCACGGTACACCTTGCCGTAGCGCGCAAGGGCGACCTTTCCAGTGACGTTTACCCCGCGGGAGGCAAGATCGGCATAGTCCTCCGTGCGGCCGTAGTTGGCGTAGACGACCTCGGCGGCGGCCGAGCCAGAAGCGGCGTAGGCGAGGAAGGTGGGGACTGCCTCCGCCGAGGCCGCAGCGGAGGGGTCGTCGGGGTAGGCGTCCTGCACCAACGCGAAGGCGGTGGTGGCGCGGCCTGGCGCGGAGAGGGAGAGGGAGCGGTGGACGGGGTAGGAGAGCAGGACGGAGTAGGGCGTGACGCGGGTGGGGAAGGAGAGGGAGGAGAGCGTGGAGACGACGTGCTCGGCGGCGAGGGCGTTGGCCGGGGTGCCCGCTAGGTGGGGGCGGATGGTGAGCGCGCGAAGGTGCGCGGCAGCGGTGTCGTTGGAGCCGAGGGAGAGGAAGAGGGATTGGTAGTAGGACGGGGCGGGCGCGGCGACGAGGTGGTAGTAGGCGGCGAAGGTCGCGGCGACGAGGAGGGGGAACAGGTGGAGCCTCGCGGTCGCCCGGCGAGGAAGAGGAGGTGGCGGGATGAGCGGGGTATGCGCGTAGGATTCGTCGTCGCCGTGGGGCGGCGGCATGGCGGCGTAGGGAGGCGAGATGGTGCCTCCGGGGATGGCTGGTGACTGGTGAGTAGAGACGAGCCGGAGACGCCGGCCGGGACCGTTTCTGGTTCTGTACTACAGTACCTTTTGGCTGACGCTGCGGGCCCGGGAGCTATGCCGTCGTAGGTCGTCCCGTCGTAGCCTATGCGACGTTTACGTTATCCGTCGCTGTCGTCGGGACAGCGTGGTGTGAGATTCGTCGTATACTCTAAAATCGGAATATATTTCTCAAGAAAACAATTTGGAATATATTTTTCTCTCCTTTCCGTAGAGTGGGCCTGGCGGAGTTGGTGGAGACGTGGATTGATTCCGGTTGGGCCTTTGTTTAGTATATTTTCGTTTTGTACGTGGGGCTGTAGACTTCTAGTGACGTCCTGACGTGGACCTGAACATTTTGTTTGTGTAGGTTATGAAATGTTGTGAGTTGGCTGGGCTTGCCAGCCCTTATTCAGATGGTCTTTCTTTGAACTTCTGTCGCCTGATGTGGGCTGCACGGGCTGAGATTCTGTTGAGACGGTACTGCTCGGCCTGCTACATGTTACTTTTTTTTTTACAGCATGTTACTTAGCTTGATAGCAGACCCTAAAAAGAAAAACTACAGGAAAGAAACCAACGTTTCGATCTTACTCCCAGTTGATTCCCCTTGCATCCAACACCCAACCTGTAGTTTGTGTGGAGTCGAAAGGAGAGACGCCGGGTAGTTTTGATACGTTTTTGTAATAAGGGTTTTCCGTTTTCCATGATGGTGATAGGGTCATACATGTATTGATGTAAGGTTTCTTGGCTCCTTTCCCATCATGGTTTATTCGGTGGTCTTATTGCTTTTCACAGCTTCTATTCTCGTAGTTTTGATCTTTTTTCACCCTCTCCACACCAAGGGTGCGTCCGGAGATGCCTCATGCACGCCTCCCCCTTCATGGTGGCCATGGACGATCTGATCATGGATCGAATCAGTTTCGCTGGTCCACTTCTTCCACCTCCGACCAAGAAGCACCCACCCGTCCCCGCTTGCTAGTTACTAATTCATTCCGCAGTGCAGTGCAGATTGGTGGTACTAGATGTTTAGGCCGTGCGACTCGATGGCGGTAGATGGGAAGAGCTCGGTGGCGGTGGGTGGCGTCCGACCTATCAGAGACGAGGAGAACTGGAATCGATCAAAACAGAAAGGGCAGAGGCAATCTCGCCCTGAAAAAACCGGCACGTGGGTCGAGATGGAAAAATGAGTTTAAAAATAAGAAAGTCAAAGTCACAAAGAAAAGAGTGTTATTTTGTCTAAGGCAAGGGAAGGTGTGCTTCTCGGGAAAAGACCGAACAAAATTGTGGCATTTTGTCAAATTTCCCAATGAATCGAAGATGGAACATGGATAGTATTTATGCATGCCGCTTTGGCTCGGAATTGTGAACAGAAGAAAATGACAGGAGAAAGATCTGTAACGGCGCTCATTTGTCCCCAATTTACGATCTGTCGGTGCTACGGTTTCAACCTTTTTTTCTGAAAAAATGCTTGAATTTGCATGCGGGCAAACAACACTGACCTGTCTAAAGAAATGTAAACATTGACGACGCACTGAATTAAGTACTACAAAACATGTGACTTTGAGTTGCTGGTCAAAGGAAGCCACGGAACAAAAACACTGATGATCTTACAGTACTCTATAGGTCGGACTGACAGATGAACGCGAGGCGTACGGTGAGCTAAGAGCGGCTTTGATTACCCCAATCAGCGCGGCCGATGACTCGAGTAAGCATCCAGTACGACAGATTAACCAGATCCAGTGGATTGCTTCGTAGTACTACTACGACCAGCAACTCAGTGTTAGAGCGATTATTACATCTAGCATGTACATACACCAGCAAGACCGCCACCCTGAACTGACGCGTTTAATTGATTTCTCTTGTGGTTAGGAAAGGTTGCCATGGACGGGCATTGTCCTGCTCGCGCATAAATTAACTGAAGTACGCACGGGCAAGGCGAAAAAAGGGTTTCATCAATCAAACAGCAATGGCTCAACAGATGCTTAAGAAACACAGAAAGGTTCCACACTTCCACTCCATATTCTAGAGCATCTGAACTCTGAAGCGGCGAACAGCATATGACAGGTACAGCAGCACGAATGAGTAGTCAAGAGCCATCTTGGGGGGCGCCCAACCGTTAATTGATTATCCTTGCATTTACTTAAGCTAATTAACTGACATCGCGTACGTTAGGTAGACGAGAATGGGGGCAAGCGCGGTGCAAATTCGAGCTGGAATCGAACCAGAACTACCCGCTCCAGTACACATCCACGATGTGCCGCTGCCGTGTAACCCCGAATTAGTGCACGGTGCATGATCGACACGGCCGCACTACTGTCCCGTATCCACGTAGTAGCAGCGGCGACACGCGGCTGGTGGGTGGGCCGCTGTCCTCTTGCTGAAAGCTGAATAGACGACAACCTGTAGCAAAGGCGGTCGAGTTTGGCCGGTATTGACTCGCCGGCCGTGATCGTAAAAGCGGCAGCAGATCTGTCGAAGCGCGGCAGTGCGGTCCCGGCCGGAGCTGCTTCGGAAACCGCGACGTTTGGGTTTTAGCCCAGAGGGGACGAGCATAGCGGTGGTCACGGGCGCGGCGGCAAAGACGAGCAGAGCTTTAGATCCGGGCGGTAGACCTAGACGCATCGACGGGTGACGACTGACGACTGGGCAAACATGAACGGGACAGAAATTGAAAGGATGTCGCGTTTGCAATTTAGCATCCCTGCGTTGCCTGACTATTTCATGGTGTACAGGCCATTTTTTTTGCGAATTACAGGAGATAAAGATTGATAAAATGCGTCAACTTAAATGCGCTCTCCAACAAAATTTCACCACTTATATCAATAAAATCTCCAATAAAGACTGATACAAAACGTCACACGTTTGGTTAGTGAACAAGGATTTCATTGCCATGTTTTCATAAATGCGTTTGAAATGATTAGAGATTTCATCGATCTTTCATCTGATGCGTTTATTTGAGATTTCATGAATACAACTTAAAGTTTTCAAGTCTTTACTCCCTCCGTTCCTAATTAATTGACGCTGGCCATTTTCTAAAAAAAAAACCAATTAATTTACGAAATCAACATGCAGTACACATCTTTAATTGAACGTGGATTGTGCGTTGACTTCAAAAAACTACAGGTTTTTTATGCAAAAGTTCTGGTAGAACGTGAACTGCAGGTCGATTTCAGAAAATAGCAATGTTTCTTTTTTGTAAAATTTCCGGCACCAATTAATTAGGAATAGAGGGAGTAGTGAAAAGAGATTTTTATCGTACGTCACTCCAAATAAACCTTTTATTTTGGGAACCTTCAGTTTCTTTAAAACAGCTTCTTCTATTTCGAAGTCAATCGGAAACTTGTTTATATCTGAACAACGTTTTTTTTTCAACAAAAAATATATGTTCTGCAATTTAAACATCAGAAGGTGCGATTTGATTGACTTAGAAAAAACTAATTTTCATGTGACTTGAGTACCAGATCAGTTCTTTCATCAAAAGCTACACTTTATTTTTTGCAGGAAAAACTTACTTGAGTAAACTCACAAAATCTCCATCGATGTTACTATGCTTGGCATCTTGATCCAATATTAAGCAAATGATTAGACATTCAGAAATCAAATGTCGTTTTTCAGGTTTGCAATGTAAGGTTAAATTTGGGTAGCTCGCGATTGGAAAAAACATGAATATGTACACAACCAAAATTGACAATTCACGAAAAACATATCAAATTTTGTATGGCAGTGAGCAAAGTTCGATGGAGTTTTAGCATTCATTTTGGTGACAGGGGTATTGTGAACATTTCATCATGCAGCTCGAGAAATAAGCTCCAATTAAGAACAGAAACAAAGACAATTGGACAACAAATTTTCAGAGACTTTTTGGCGTATTTTCTGTAAGTAGAAAAATGAGGAAATTGCACCGCTGGTCCATGAACTTGGCTGGCGGGTTCACTTTAGTCCATCAACTTGTAAACGGTGCACCGTTATTCCAAATCTCGCTTAGCTCACGGTTCTGGGCGTTAAGATGCCACGTGGCAGCTCACGTGGACGGGGGCAAGTTGCTAGTTTATGGTTTCGGACAGATTCATGTTTCAAACAATTTAACAGTTCAAGGGAAAGATTGTACACCCTGCTATTTGGGGATGATGAGACTTTGATAGACAATGAAGCAGATGAAGATCCTCATGTCATCAATAACACCCAGGGGGCTCCAATGGACAACATGACTCAGCAATGATCAGGTATGTCAAGTTCTGTAATGTGATATGCTAGGTTTAAAACTTTATTTTGATGCTCATGTGGTTTCAGACTTGTATGGGCCATGAAGAAATGCTTATTTTGTTGTTGGTTTATGGTTTCAGACAAATTCATGTTTCAAACAATTTATCAAGTTGTTCGAACCTGTTTATGCTTATTTTGCTGATCATGTCATGTCAGGTTTTCTTTAATTTGCCATGCCAGTTCAGTTAATAACAAGCCAACATTCAACATTCCAGTTCATTAGTTCATAACATGCCAAAATTCCAGCTCATTAGTTCATAACAGGCACACGCACATTCCAGTCAGAGAACTACATCATAATTCCAATTCACATTTCAGGATTCTAAACCTCAATTTACAGAACAGAACCTTACATCTTAGGATACATAAGCCGCACTACTGATGCAACAAAGGCAACCGACACAGAAATTACAACAATCTTCTTCATCTCCTGCATCTCTAATTCAAGCTTCTCTTTCTTTCTCTTCTCTACCTCAAGATCATCTTCCAGGTCAGTGATGACCATGTCCTGGAATGCAAATTCAAATTCCAGCTTTAACATTTCTGCTTCTTGCCTGCTATGCTCAGCCATCGCCTTCTTGCACCCAAAGCATCCACTACTCTCCATCACATCTTCTAGGTCAACATCCTAAGTTTCAATTTGTATTTGAATTCATAATTCAAAATGACAATTTGTAGTCGAATTGAAATGTCAAAAAAATCAATTTGTATTCGAATGGAGAAATCATCAGTCACTGACCTGTGGCTTCCAAATGATTTCTTGCTCACCATCACCGTACTCCACTTCTTCTTCTGATGGTTCTTGGGATGGGCCAAACTGAACCAAATCCAGACCAGAAAACCAAAAAATCAGGCAAATCCAAAAGGGGAGAAAGAGGAGGGAATGCGTGAGGACAGGACAAGCTCGTCACTTACCTGAATGTTCGCAGAGCTGTATCCATCATCGTGGAGCCAGGAGAACATCGATTCCGCCCCGTCGTCCGTGAATCCGCTGCGGCCAGGCATCCTCGATGCTGCGGCGCCGATGAGAACAGGATGCACGATGGGGGAAGAGGGAACGCTCGGGGGGGGGGGGGGGGGGGAGAGGGAAAGCTCACGACCGGCGACGGAGACCCAACTGAGGAAGAGGAACCGCGACGGGTAGGGATTTGAGGGTGGGGAATTAGACCAATATGAGGATTTTGCAGAAAAATAATGAACTCAAGGGGCAGAACGCGAAAAGCATTTTGCAGAAACCCCCTCCCGCAACTTGCCCTCGACCACTTCAACTGCCACGTGGCATCTTAACGCACAGAACCGTGAGCTAACCGAGATTTGGACTAACGGTGCACCGTTTACATGTTGATGGACTAAAGTGAACCCGTCAGCCAAGTTCATGGACCGGTGCAATTTCCTCTAGAAAAACTGAAGCGTAAAATCTGGACTAATAGCGGGCACAAAAGCCCCGATTTCCTGAAAGTCGAAGCACGAAGTTCGCCCTTGGAGCTGGGATGTCCGGAAGGAAGAGCGAGGGGGGTAGATGCGCGAGAACACGGAGAGAACGGCGATGGCTAACACGCATTGCCTATACTTTCGCAGTATGTAGAACGTGCGTTCACCAACTCACGTAGGCAGAGCGTAGAGCCGTAGAGCGGCGCGCGAGCTGCGAACACGCGCCATAAACAACAAACGTACCAACTGCGCTCGGCAGCTCGTGAACCGCGAAATCGCTCAAGTTGTGTCGTGTCACTCCACTCCACAATTCCCTTTCCATTCTATCCTTGCCCGTGATCGATCGATCGATCGATCCTCCTTAAATTCCCCCTCCCTTTTCGCCTGCTCTCGCGCACCAAAACCCCCCGCGCCACGCCTGTCCAGCAGTCCAGCTACCCGGCCGACTGTTCAATCGCCACGCCGGCCGGCGCGGCATTAATAACTAGCTGTGCTGGCATCGGCGCCGCTGCAGTGCGCCGTTTCCACCCGCGATGTCCGCGCCACGCGCCCGGCTCCTCGCCTGCATTGGCATTGCCGTGGCCACGGCGCTCGCCGTCGTGCTGCCAGACGGCGTGGCGGGACACACGCGGGGCGTGCGGCCGGGGGAGGTGGCGAAGAACCAGCCGCCGTTCCCGGAGAACGCGACGCGGGCGGAGGAGCTGGAGCGGCTCTTCTTGCGGTGGGTGCGCTACGTCGGCGGCCTCCAGCACACCACGTTCCGGCACGCGCCGCTCGCCCGCGTGTTCCCTTCCTACTCGCTCGTCGTCGACAAGAACCCTTCGTCCGGCGACTTCACGTCCATCCAGGCCGCCGTCGACTCTCTCCCGCCCATCAACCTCGTCCGCGTCGTCATCAAGGTCAACGCCGGCACCTACACGTACGTCTTAGTTCACCTGGCTGCATTGTATTACCTCTCGTGTACGTTCTGGTCTCGATCGACCCGATGATTATCGCGTCTGCGTGTGGCCTGTTGTCGCAGGGAGAAGGTGAACATATCGCCGATGCGCGCCTTCATCACCCTGGAGGGCGCCGGCGCCGACAGGACGGTCGTGCAGTGGGGCGACACCGCCGATACGCCGGCCGGGCCGAGGGGCCGCCCCCTCGGCACGTACGGCTCCGCGTCGTTCGCCGTGAACGCGCAGTACTTCCTCGCCAGGAACATCACTTTCAAGGTACTTGCTGGTTGCTGCTGGCGTGTCTTAGCTCCATGTTGGCGGGTATGCCGCCGCGGCTTGGCGTACGTTCTCCTAAATTTCATTTCGGGCGCACGCCCGCATTGGGCTTAATTACATACAGAACACGTCGCCGGTGCCGAAGGCGGGGGCGTCGGGGAAGCAGGCGGTGGCTCTGCGGGTGTCGGCGGACAACGCGGCGTTCGTCGGGTGCAAGTTCCTGGGCGCGCAGGACACGCTCTACGATCACACGGGACGGCACTACTACAAGGACTGCTACATCGAAGGCTCCATTGACTTCATCTTCGGCAATGCGCTCTCGCTCTACGAGGTATGTATGTCCCTGTTCTCTTCGTCAAGTGTCAATTTTTCGACAATTCTGGATTTCATTTGTTATAAGCTTGTTTTCGTTAAATGCGAAACTGAAAGGAAGGTGCCATTGGCTTTGCCCCTGCTGAATACGAACTGGGCGCCAAAACAGAGCATACGATCGAACAGTCTCTAACAAGATGAGGCTAGTTCGGACTTCGGAAATACTAATGTGAGGTTGGACTACGAGAGTAATCCTAACTTGTTTCACGTCACGGACTACTAATAAAAGGCACGAACTAGCTTAATTAGAGTTTTTCTTTCCGTACGTCCTTCCATGTCGGTTTGCAATGACCATATCGTGGACACGCGCGCGTACGACGTCCGCGAGTATTTAGACACATTTCGTTTCTCCCTGACGTCCGCGCGCCCATGCATCAATCGCTACGTACAGGAGCGAATCAAGCGTGATATGTGGCACGGGACCGCTCTGAAGCACACTTCAATGCCGCACCAACATGAGGTCCTTTGCTTGCCGTGAGCACAGTACATGGAGGGCGCTGGCTGCTGAAAAATTAGGTATTTTTGATGAATATTTAATTCAGAAAATCATGACTAAAAACATGTAGCATATTATGTCATGCAAACTAGACAAACTAAACAACAACGCAGCACGATAAAAGTCGTCTAATTCCACAGCATGCATAATATAACTACTGAATAAAATCAATAAGAAAAAGCAAATTACGTACGGTAAGGTGCCCTTCTCCTGAGTTGGTTCCTTGTTGATGAATTTGTTGAAGTCAGTGACGAGTCTAGCGGCGTCGATGTTCACGCCGGCTGCAACAACCGGCCTGGCAACCTCCTGGGCAGCTGCGAGTGCCTGTGCTTGCATCTGGACAGCAGCAGTCGCCCGTTGTTTGATCTGCTGTTGTGCTTGGAGTTGAGCAGCCTGCTGCTGCTGAGCTTGAGCGGCAGCCAGAGCCGCAGAATCACCGTTGTTGGCCATGGTTACGAAGAAGCCGACGAGTAAGGCACGTGATGAAGCGAGCTAAGAATGCTTCCCAAAAAGCTTATCGACCGTCTCCCGGGCAGGATCTCGAAGGTCGGAATTCTGGAGGCTTGCTCTCCCGGCGAGCTGTGCACGCAGTCGGCGGGATGGAGTAGCAGAAGGCAGCGAACAACGAGATTGGATCGTGGGTGCAACGACGGATTTTTGGCGTATTCGTTCTGAGGCCGGGAACGTCTTATTATATAGACACGCATGCGGACGTCGGTTTAGGAAACCATCAATTTAGGAAACTTTCGGTTTAGCAAACCAACCGAGTTGATTTAGGAAACCTTCGGTTTAGAAAACCAACCGACGTTCATTTAGGAAACCTACGGTTTAGGAAACCAAAGTCGACTCCGCAATTATCGGGATTTGTTACGCGTCCGCAAAGTATTCCAACTGCCAAAAGAATAAGCAACGATCCGGACCGACCGACTCCATGAATGGGCTTTTGAGATTTTCCAGGAATTTAATTTAGTTTAGGCGTTTACCTTATCCTAAATTCCAACAATCCCCACAATATCTCATAAGCAGATAAGAATGCCGTTGATCCAAAACTCTGTTTTTGATATACCAGCGGTTAAGGTTGAACATCCACCTAAAAAAATAGCTACACTCATGCACAACTGAACAATGGACAAGACCTTGAATTGTCAGTTTTCTGTGTTAGAGCTTCACTGTGTTGTTGTCTGGTATTGGGCTGCCGAAAGCTACCCCGCGGTGTGGAGCATATAAGTCATTTCTCCAGGCTTTTTCATGAGCTTACTAGAGACCACCCGAATCTCATAAACTGTGACCAACAGTCAGGCTCATATAGGTGTTCTTTCGAGACTACTATATAGGACAGTATCTCTTTTGCAAATTAATGCAACGCATCAGAACACATTAAGTTGAACAACCTACCATACAACATACGAGAGTAATGCATCGTCAATGGAGTGGGATAAGGAATGTACACGCTGCTCAGTTATCCTATGACTTGTTTCCCAGGTCCTACTTCACGGGATCTCCGATCACATAGGCTCGTTTACCGCCATGGTAACTCACATGGGTCGCAACCCCATCTCCCTTGATGTAGATTCTATCACATTCCTTGATAGACCCTTCGTAAAGAGATCTGACAGATTTTTATCCGTTGGGATATACCCCAATGCTATTATTCCGGAATTTCTCATTGCTCTGACAGATTTCAGACGTCTTCTGACGTGTCCTAATGACTTCATGTTGTCTTTAGAACTGTTCACTTTGACTATCACAGTTTGATTGTCACAATTCATAAGAATTGCCGGTACAGGTTTTTTGAACAATAGGCAAGTCCATCAAGAGCTCTCGAAGCCAGTCGGCTTCAATCGTGGATGTATCTAACACCGAAAGTTCTGCTTCCATTGTTGATCTGGTTAATACCGTTTGCTTGCAAGACTTTCAGGAAACAGCGCCCCCTCCGAGTGTGAACACATAGCCACTCGTGGCCTTTAGTTCATCAACATCAGATATCCAGTTTGAATCACTATAGCCCTCAAGTACCATGGGGTACCCAGTATAGTGTATACCGTAGCTCATTGTACCCTTTAGGTAGCGCATTACCCTCTCGAGTGCACTCCAGTGATCATCTCTCGGATTCTTAGTGAACCGACTCAGTTTGCTCACAGCAAAAGAGATGTCAGGTCTAGTTGCGCTAGCTAAATACATGAGCGAGCCAATAATCTGAGAATATCTCAGTTGGTCTCTTCCAATTATGTGATATTGCGAAGCAGAACACTTCGATCGTAAGGAGTTGGAGAAGGTTTACAATCAGCATAGCCGAAACGGCTCAATATCTTCTCCACATATTGAGATTGCAACAGAGTGATCTCACCATTGTCGCCCCTCACAAGCTTGATGTTTAAAATGACATCAGCTACATCAAGATCTTTCATGTCAAAGCACTTCGACAAGAAAGTCTTAACCTCTTCAATCACTTCGAGATTAGTCCCAAATATTAGTACATACAAGCAGAGTATAACTCCCTCACCCCCACCATGGCGGTAGTATACACATTTGTCAGCTTCGTTAACAACAAAGCTGGCAGATGTCAAAGTTTTGTCAAACTTCTCATGCCATTGCTTACGAGCTTGTTTCAGGCCATATAGAGACTTTAATAACTTACACACTTTGTCCTCATGACCCTTTATTACAAATCCATCTGGTTGTTTCATGTAAATTTTCTCGTCCAACTCTCCATTAAGGAAAGCTGTCTTGACGTCCATTTGATGGACGATCAGACCATATGAGACAGCCAGTGACAGTAATACTCTGATTGTGGTCAATCGAGCTACAGGTGAGTAAGTATCAAAAAAATCCTCACTTTCTTTCTGGGTAAAACTCTTGGCCACAAGCCGTGCTTTGTACTTCTCAATAGCACCATCGGGCCTTTTTCTTAAATATCCACTTGCATCCTACGGGTTTGCACCCGTACGATCGGTCAACGACTTCCCAAGTATCATTAGCCATGATGGAATCCATCTCACTACGAATGGCTTCCTTCCAATAGTCCGCATCCGGAGATGCAAATGCCTCATTAATGATTTTAAGAGTGTCTTCCACAAGGTACACAATGAAAACATCACCAAAGGATTTTGCAATTCTTTGTCGTTTACTCCTCGTAGGAGTTTCATTGTCATCCTCCTCAGGAATCTCAACAAGTATTTGTTCAAGATTTTCAATTGGGATGGCGGGTTCAGGAGCTACATCATGATCTTGATGCTCCTCTGAACTGTCGGGTTCAACAGGTATATCATGATCCTCTCTAGATGTGCTATTCATATCTCTCATGGGAAATATGTCCTCAAAAAATGTAGCAAGAATCTATAGCCGACACTCATGTCGGGTACTCCGGAATTTACAACCAAGAATCTATAGCCGACACTCCTAGGATCGTAGCCAAGAAAGACACAATCAATGGCTTTGGGTCAAACCTTACGTTTCTTGGTAATTGGCACATTGACTTTCGCCAAACAACCCCAAGTCCGGAAGTAAGAAAGTGTGAGTCCCTTTTTTTCCCCATAGCTCGTAAGGTGCAATCTCTTTATCTTTTGTGGGAACACGATTTAGGACATGACATGAAGTCAATAGACCTCTCCCCACCATGCTTTGGATAAACCCGCAGTGTCTAACATGGCGTTAACCAAGTCAGTCAGCGTGCGGTTTTTTCTCTCAGCAACTCCGTTTGATTGGGGTGAACAGGGAGGCGTCCTCTCATGGACGATGCCATGTTCCTCACAGAATGAATTAAACTCACTGGAGAAATATTCTCCACCGCAGTCAGACCGCAACCGTTTGATTTTCTTCTCAAGTTGATTCTCGACTTCAGCTTTATAGATCTTAAAATAATGTAATGCTTCATCTTTGATTTTAATAAATACACATAGCAAAATCTTGTCGCATCATCAATGAAAGTCATAAAGTAACGTTTTCCACCTTTGGTTAATACATTTTTCATCTCACAAAGATCATAATGTATGAGTTCTAACGGTGCTAGTTTCCTCTCCTCCGCAGCCTTGTGTGGCTTGCGAGGTTGCTTCGCTTGCACACAAATTTGGCACTTCGAACCTTTAGCCACTGTGATTTTAGGGATTAAATTCCGATTTGCTAACCGTGTCATGCAACCAAAATTAATGTGACAAAGTCGTGAATGCCAAACATTAGACTCATTGTTAATAGAATTGACGGTGTTCACGACCTTATTACAAAAATCCGAAAGGGATAAGCGGAACAAGCCTCCGCACTCATAACCTTACCAATAAATTGTCCATACTTAGACACAATAACTTTATTGGACTCAAACACTAACTTAAATCCCCCCTTGCAAAGGAGGGATCCACTAACAAGATTCTTCTGAATAGAGAACACATGCTGCACGTTCCTCAGCTGCACGATCTTCCCCGAAGTAAACTTCAGATCCACCGAGCCAACACCATGAACAGAAGCATGAGCGTCGTTCCCCATCGTCACTGAGGACCTGATGGCCTGATATGAAGAAAACAAGGAAATATCAGCACACACATGAATAGTTGCACTTGTATCAACCCACCAATCGGTGGATTGACATAAAAAAATACAATAAATGAATTACCATACCCGCCTGCATTTTCATTGTTGCCAATAGTCAGATTGGCAAACTTTTGCCGTATCTGTCCTCCTTTGCGCTCTTTGCAGTTACTCGCCCAATGGCCGAGTCCTTCGCACACAAAGCAAGGATCATTGTCCTTGATGCCTCCTTTCTTCTTCTTCTTGAAAGTGGTAGTGTTCTTGGGACCACGCATGCTGAATCTCTTTCCCTTTCCCTTGTTGTTACTGTTGTTGTGGTTACGGTTGTTCCTTGAACCATGTTGGCAGTGGACGTACCCTCCACGGGATTGTCTTTGGGGCCAACATCTTTTGCTCTCGCCTTCTCCTCAACATCAAGAGTCCCAATCAGGTTCTCCACAAAGATTTCCTGTCTCTTGTGTTTTAGAAAAGTAGCAAAGTTCCTCCACGAGGGAGGAAGCTAGGCGATGATGCCCCCGGCAACAAATTTGTCGGGCAATGGACACTTGAATTGCTCAAGTTCCTTAGCCATAGTCAGTAGCTCATGAGCTTGTTCGACTACAGATCGGTTTGCAACCATTTTATAGTCAAAGAACCGCTCCATGACGTACAGCTCACTGCCAGCATCAGATACGCCAAATTTTGCGTTGAGCGCATCCCATAACTCTTTGGCATCCTGAATGTGCGGATAAGCATCAACGAGCTTATCTCCCAGCACACTTAGGATCGCGCCGACGACTACAACACAAGCCTTTTTATACAACTGCTCGAGAGCAACCGTTTGAATCTTCCAGTGTTGTACCGCCCACCATGCGCCCATAGCCACAAGCCACATGTGACATTTATACTGCCACCTCTTAAAGTGCAGTCCAGTAAACATAGGTGGTTTCAAAGTAGCAGCAAATTGAGCCATCAAAAATTGCCTACACATATAAGGTTTTTGGATTGTTGAAAAATTATGTATTTTCGATGAATATTTAATCCAGAAAATCATGGCTAAAAACATGTAGCATATTATGTCATGCAAACTAGACAAACTAAACAGCAACGCAACACGATAAAACTCGTCTAATTCCACAGCATGCATAATATAACTACTGAATAAAATCAACAAGAAAAAGCAGATTACGTACGGTAAGTTGCCCTTTTCCTGAGTTGGTTCCTTGTTGATGAATTTGTTGAAGTAGGTGACGAGTCCAGCGGCGTCGATGTTCACGCCGGCTGCAGCAGCCGGCCTGGCAACCTCCTGGGCAGCTGCGAACGTCTGTGCTTGCATCTGGGCAGCAGCAGTCGCCCGTTGTTCGATCTGCTGCTGTGCTTGGAGTTGAGTAGCCTGCTGCTGCTGAGCTTGAGCGGCAGCCAGAGCCGCAGGATCACCGTTGTTGACCATGGTGACGAAGAAGCCGACGAGGAAGGGACGTGATGAAGCGAGCAATCGCGCAAGAACACTCCCCAAAAAGCTTATCAACCGTCTCCCGGGCAGGATCTCGAAGGTCGGGGTTCCGGAGGCCTGCTCTTCCGGCGAGCTGTGCACGCAGCCGGCGGGATGGAGTAGCAGAAGGCAGCGAAAAGCGAGATTGGATCGTGGGTGCAACGACGGATTTTTGGCGTATTCGTTCTGAGGCCGGGAACGTCATATTATATAGGCACGCATGCGGACGTCGGTTTAGGAAACCTTCGGTTTAGGAAACCAACCAACGGACGTTGATTTAGGAAACCAAAGTCGACTCCGCAATTATCGGGATTTATTACGCGTCCGCAACATATTCCAACTGTCAAAAGAACAAGCAACGATCCGGACCGACCGACTCGATGAATAGGCTTTTGAGATTTTTCAAAAATTTAATTTAGTTTAGGTGTTTGACTTATCCTAAATTCCCACACTGGCTGCCAAGCAAATGCACACCGGTCGTAACACGTTCTGTCCAAACGTTTATCTGGACGGATTGCACGCAGCCCAACTGAGCCGGCAACATCTCTAGCACAGGAGGCTTCAGGCTAGGCTTTTGTTTTGTTGCAATGCCAGTCCGCGGCTTGGCATTTCCGATCAACTCGTCACGAGGCACTGATCCTGCACACGGCCGGCCTCTTGTTGCCGTCCATTTGTGCGCCCAAACTGACCCTGCGACCGGCGGCCCCGCGGCCCTACACTCACGAGCAGGAATAACGTCAAATAATTTGATCTTGACTCTCGTGCCCAATTGCCAATACGGAGTACATACATAAGCATGTTGATCCCCATATTTAGTATTTTTTGTTTCAAAAATTCAACACATACCAATATGCGATGAGAAGTGTGATTTTGTGCGCAGGGTTGCCACGTGCACGCGATCGCGCGGGACTACGGCGCGCTGACGGCGCAGAACCGGCAGAGCATGCTGGAGGACACGGGGTTCTCCTTCGTCAACTGCCGGGTGACGGGGTCCGGAGCGCTCTACCTCGGCCGCGCCTGGGGCACCTTCTCCCGCGTCGTCTTCGCCTACACTTACATGGACGACATCATCATCCCCCGTGGCTGGTACAACTGGGGCGACCCCAGCCGCGAGCTGTACGTGTGCAATCTTCCTCGATCCCGTCTTTCGATCTGCATACTAGCATTCGGTTGCGCTTCACTTTGGCATTTCGAATGCAACTGCACGCTCCTAGAAACGGTGTCTTATTTTGAACGGAATCAACGGATGTTCCACTGCACTGAAAAACTACGACGCTTGTTGCTCTTCTGTTGATGGCAAAAGCTCCTAGAAACAGCATAATGCACTGGTGCCCAAACAAAGAAAGTAGGCATAATACAGATAGGTATAAGGAGGTTGCCTCTCAGTCGAAGATTCCTTGGTCAATAATGCACTGGTGTCCAAACAAAGGACGCACTTATTTGCTCCCATTCTCTGCACACGGCCAATCGAACAATGGCTTCGCACGGGTGCGCCTGTTCTTGTGACTTCTTTGGGAACGAAGGAGCTCTTGTAAGATTCGACGTCCATGGGCCATAAACATAATATAGTTGCGTTGCGTCCGTGATCGATCAACACTGTGGCTCGGAGCGTCGTGTCCATGTTGCCTGTTGCTAACCATGCGCCAAAAATAACCTGAGCGTTTTCTGATGCCCGGCGTTGATCGGTTTGTTGCTGCTGTTGTTGCAGGACGGTGTTCTACGGGCAGTACAAGTGCACGGGTCCCGGCGCGAGCTACTCCGGCAGGGTGTCGTGGTCGCGCGAGCTCACCGACGAGGAGGCCAAGCCCTTCATCTCGCTCAGCTTCATCGACGGCACGGAGTGGGTCAGATTGTGAGACCGGGCTCGATATAGCTGTCGTAACACACACGGCCCGCACATCATCATGTAAAAAAGGAAGGACAAAAGTTAACAGAGGGAAGTTATACAGACTCGTTTATTCGGGGTCGGCTTTTTGGCGATTGTGTTTCTTCAGCTCAAAGGGATTCCGTACGTGCATGGTGCTCGATCTGAAACACATGGCGCATATATGGGCTTCACCGTCGGCCGGGGGTACGGTGCTCGATATATCTCCGCCGAAAGAAGGCTGTGGGTTTATAAAGACGGACCGATTACGTTACGTTCCTTACCTAAAGCACGCTTCTGCTCGTGCAGGGTGCGCAGAAGATGCCAAAAAGTCCTGTCAGCCCGAGTAATTAACCGGTGTCCTGCGATTATCTAACCATCATGATCAAGTCATGCACGGTGATGTCCCGTGCCCGGTGATCCATCGGGCTGGAACGAACCGAAAGGAAGAAACACCCTCGCGTCGTCCTCCTAGCTTCCTAGCTTATTCACTCTGTCGCCGAAGTACCACATTACCGGCCATATGCCCATATACCACCACGGCAGCACCTGAGTCCTCACTAGTCTACGTCAGCTTGAGTAACTTGATTTGGCTGCTGGACACGTGAACTTCGACGTTTCTTGGAGCCCTTCTTCACACATGCACCCTGGATCTCGTAAAAGAAAGAGTACTCTAAAAGAAAACAGACTCTTCCGAGGCACATTCTTTTCTTCTTCTTCTTTTTTTTAAAAAAACATGCACGGTGATGCTTGAGACGATTTCATCAATCGTATAAACACCATAATGCCGAGAAAAAACGACATATGCCAACAAAAAAAAAGCTTAGAAACTTGCAGTTCGATCCCATGGCCCATTGATCCTGTCACGGAGACTTGGTCCGCTGAATAAAAAGTGCATTTCACCAAAGGCCTGGTAAATTCTCAGAGGAAAAAAAAAGGCTAATTACAAATCTGGGATACCAGCCCAATCAAATGCAGCAACGGGGAATTCGCCAATTCGTACATATAGGCCCGTCACGACAAAGTCCAAACTGTTGTGAGAAATTTTCAATCGAGATTCTCTCTTCATTAGATAGGCGTCATTATTGTTTCTCAAAAAAAAAGATAGGCGTCATGATTAGATTGTCACGGACTCACGCCGGTGCCATTAAGCACTTGTGAACTGCTGGTGTAAGTTGTACGCACGTAGCTTTTTTTTAAAGGGAGCGACTATTTTTTGATCGATTTAGAAATAGTTATTTCTCAGTTAACAATCATAACCATCTAACGAAGATTTTCTTTTCGATCGATTTAGAAATAGTTATTTCTCAGTTAACAATCATAACCATCTAACGAAGATTTTCTCATCATGTCTACTTACATCAATCTTGCACAAATATCATGATT
The DNA here is from genome assembly GCF_000005505.3 of Brachypodium distachyon. Classification (NCBI taxonomy): domain Eukaryota; kingdom Viridiplantae; phylum Streptophyta; class Magnoliopsida; order Poales; family Poaceae; genus Brachypodium; species Brachypodium distachyon. Next base: position 49,349,012 of record NC_016132.3, on the reverse strand, counting down.
GGATCAAATCTCATGATTGGATCCGACGGTTGTTATCATCGACTGAGAAACAATTCGATGAAGATTTTCTCATCATGTGTACATACATCGATCTTGCACAAATCTCATGATTGGATCTGACGGTTGTTAATATCGACTTAAAATAACAATACCATTTTTCTAATAGTCAAAAGTTTTACCTCATAGGGGTAGCGTGTCTGTTGGTGCGTCCAAAGGGGTGAGTGTGCGTGCATATTTGTGAGCGTCTGTGTCTGTAATGTGTTTTTCAAAAAAAAAAGCTTTCCCTCATCTCATTAATTATGAAGTTTTGATGTGTGCTTAATTAACGCAAAACAGGGCAACATCGTTACAACACTTAAGAATCGTAAATGACAACCCATAGGACACCACAAGCCAACCTGGTTACCAAATGTGCTTCACACGACTGTCGAGGGGGGAAGACCGTCGTCGAGGTTGTTTGCAGATGTCATCGTCATCACACATCACTCCTCGAACCGGCAACTCTGACATGACCGCAAATGACCACCAATGAAACATGCGCCGTAACAGTCGCCTGAAGCTCGCGCCGCTGTTGCCAAACAATGGGCCCATATACACTGAGGCCAAAGCGGATCTAAATCTGGCGACAAGCTTCACGGAGAGAAAGGTCAGGCCTTGCGCTCGAGATAGTGGCACATCAAGCCCACGAATCGCAAGACACCATTGCTACCATGTCAGAAGAAACACCCATCTCAACCGCCATAGTGGCATCGTCATCAACACAGTCTCTCATACGGGCGACTCCGACTTCATCACAAACGGACACAAAAGAGGCCCCACAACACTACAATTCCAACCACACCGTTGCATGGTAGAATCATGCAGCTGTAGTAAACCCATGCATCAACGCACCACCACCCCGACCCAGACTGGGCCTGAGCAACATCAAGCAACACCTATCCACCACATTTGCGACACTCCATCATCAGCGTACCCCGCAATACGCCACTGCCCGATCGACCCGAGCATCACCTGCCCTAGCAACACCTCCACATCAACAGCTTCACCAATCACCATCGACGACCTCCACGCCGATGACCACCCACCACAAGCAACCTGAGTCTGACGCGCAAATGCGGCCTACTGAGCCCAGATCTGGCCCATATGAGGCTGAGATCCAGTCCACTACCGCCTCCTCGAACCAAGGAGCGGCGCCTCCATATTCTCCACAAAAAAAAAGGAGTAGCACAGCCACCAGCCCTCGCACCACTGCACGCCACACCCCAAGTACGACGCGGGCATTTTTTTTTAGAGAAAAGGTTTTTTCAGCCCGGCTTTATTTAGAAAGCCTAGAGGTTCTGCTGGGAATACCAGCGACAACGAGAATTCACCGCACCAATGCAGTTCCACAACAACAATGGAAAGTCTCAAGGAGAACACGCCCCAAACAACCTAACAACCGATACTGCTACCAAAAGAGGAACTAGCCCACCCCGGCGCGAGCTTCTCCCTGCTGAGCGTGATGCGAAGCAAGGACTGTGCCGATTCTTTCCGAAACTCCATCCATCATCGACGCGGGCATTGGTTTCATTTTTTTCAGATTTCAGTCTTCAGATGGGTTATAATGGTAGGCATACCGCATACAGTGGCCTTGATGTTTGTATTCTGTGCATACCGAGACGGCGAGACCCCCCCGAAAGATGCAGTTCTCACCTCCTGGCGAACGGCGACTGTTCCAATTTGCGAACATATTTTGAACAAATATGGTTCTCGCGGTTCTCTGGCATAAACAGTACGGACTTATGGCCCGAACTTCCTGGCGAGCGGCGACTGTTCCAATTTGTGAACATATTTTGAACAAATATGGTTCTCGCGGTTCTCTGGCATAAACAATACGGACTCATGGCCCGAACTTTTCAAACTTGACTACGGAACTGACGGGCCAATGACATTTGCATAAGGTTATCAGTTTATCACTAGTCTCCACAGACCATTGTCGGATCATGCGGCGATCTGCTTCGATGCCTCACATCAGATCACTCAGTGTCGTTGTAATTTGTTGGAGCAGATAACTCGAGGCGCGTCAAATCATTCCTGATGCATGTCCCTTTTGGAAACAACATATATTTAGCACGTAACTACACGTTTGTCTTCACCGAGGTAGAACAAAAACATCAATGCGGGCACTGCCAAGCCACTGTGTGTCTGTGCACTGGATTTCATTTACCCCATTGTGTTATGTGCAGCCTGATCCATAAGTAAATCTATGAAAAGGAAAGGTTAAAAAAAAAGTAAATTTCACGAAACCACAGTTTTTAGGGCTATCTTCTCCCGCAACCCCACTTTTGCTATTTTGTCCGAAGACCACAGTTTTCGGTTACGCTCTAACAACCAGTCCAAATAACAAGTTTACGCCATTTGACCATTTCTCTTACTGACCGGGCCCACATGTAAGAGGACATGTCGGAGGTCGGGTTTGTCCGACGTGCCATAAGAAAAACTATCAAATGACCTAAACTCGTTATTTTGGGCTTACTGTTATAGTGTGACTGAAAAATTTGGTTTCCGGACAAATTAAGTAAAAGTGGGGTTGCGTGAGAAGTTTGACATGAAAACTGCGGTGGTGTGAAATTTACTCAAGAAAAAACCAACTTGTGACTCACGTACTTATGCCTTGACTTTATAACACTTTAGCACCTAAGCATGTACAGATTTTGGAGACTATCTTACACCAACCATCGTCTGATATATCGGCCGATCACCACATCCTGTCCAAGTAGTAATCCCTGGCCGCCTCGTCGCTGACATCGGAACAGCCGGTGTGGGTGGCGGCTTCCGAGCAGTGTAAGCAGAAGCCACCGGCCTGCATGTGCGTGCACGCCGACTTCCTCGACCCGGCCAGCTGCGTCAGGCTCGCCCTTGGCCCCTCGCCGCCCTGGCCCTGGAGCTGCCGCTGCCTGGGCGCGCTCTGGCACCGCATCCTCGCCGCAGATGATGCCGTGCCCGCCATGTACCGCGGGCTGACGAGCAGGTCCCGGTGCGAGATAAGCAGCCGCGACGGCGTCGTCAGCCCGCCGCCGCCGTCGACGCTCTTGGCGGGCGAGTCGTACTCGTACGCCGGGGGGCCGTGCCCGAAGAGGAAGCGCGGCGTGTTCTGCGCCGTCTTGGCGTGCCTGGCGGGGTAGTCGCGCTCCCGCTCATGGTGCCGCGTGGAGAGCCGTGGGGGCTGCTTGATGACGGACTGCGGCGAGAACGAGGAGCGATCCGGGGTGGTGTTGTGCGCGTGCCGGCCGCTCGTCGTGATCCTGGTGGACCTGGAGCGGAGCTGGCACGTGTCCATCTCCACGATCCGCGGGCTCCCGCGCTGCTCGTAGTTGGAGTCCGTGCTGTCCGACAGCCTCCGCCGGTGCGACGGCTTCGTCCGAGCATCTTGCGCCACGATCCTCTCCTGTGCATTTCGAAACTCGAGAAATCAAAATTCAAGATCCATTTCGTCGACGCTTGATCGGTCGACACCAAGATTTTAAATGTGCGTTGTAGGGTAAACTGGCTACGTACTTGTTCTGTGGATTTCCGGTAGGAGTCTCGCTTGACGGCGTAGGTATCGGCCTGCAGTCGCATGAGCGCCTGCAGCCTGTGCAGAGTCGTGGTTGCTTGCTTCCTCACGAGGTAGCCCCTGACCAGAGCCTGCAGCTTCACCAGTGATCTGAGAGCGCGGAGCGCCTTCCTAGCCTGAAGTGATACAAAACTCAAATAAAACAGACAACTTGAATTCATCATGTAAAAGAAAAAGAAGACAACTTGCGACGGATAAATGACTAAACAACTGTTGTTGGTAACAAGCATATGTCACGCTGCGTAATCAGTACCCACTACTCTCTACACTGACACGAAACAACAAGTTTATTATACAGACAGGTCTCCGCCGAGTAAACAACTGCAACCGATTCCCTAAAAAACCAAATGCGCAGGCCATGAACGTGCAGATTCTGAACAGTTGTTAAAAGAATTAACAACTCTCCGTCATTCATGTACAAGACCATGACCAGCAATGACATCATTTGCAGAAAAGTCTAGCCTACTCTAGCCAAATATATAGTACAAGAAGGAACAGACAAATCTAGGTGCAAACAGTGTGAAATTATCCACCACAATAAAAGATAGGTTCAGAGGAGAATCTGCATCGTTACAAGAACGATCAAGTACAGACTTATAAACTGTTTAAACCGTTTGAGCTGATTGATCACGCAGAAATAACAAGAAACAGTATGAAGATATCGAAACTAGAAAGATGAAATGTTTGGGGCGATTGATGGATCAAGATCATACCAGGTAACCTCTGAAGGCTTTCTGAATCACGAGAGCCGCCATCTCCTCGCGCGCTCTCACCTCCACTCCACCGGCACAACGGCACAACCTCCCCTGCGATGGCTCCGCCACGGCGACGGGGGCCTGATCTGAAGATCGCTTCCCGCCGTCGACTCCGCTCTTCCTCTGCTTCACGAAGCTCCACCTCCCGGTCGTCTCCTTCTCGGCCGCGCCACGCAAGTCGGTCGCGGCATGGATCTCCTTGAGGCCCCTGTGCCCTTCCTTCCTGCCTGTCAGCACCTTCTTGAGCCATCTCATGGCACGCCCCATGGCCGGCCGCACGGATTCTCTGCCGACACGAACGAAATGAAGAAACGGGTCAACGGAACGTTACTAAGACAAAAAATCTCGGAAGGAAAAAGAAAGAAGCATCACGCTTTGGACGACAGAAAGAACCGCGCGCTCCGACCGGAGAAAAAGAACTTTCGAATACAATCAATCGAAGGAGTGAACTAGAATGAGGAACGCACAGCAGCCTATATACACAGCTTGACCTCCGTACGCGGGTGTCACGGCTCACGGCTAAAGAAGGAAGGGCGGTTTGTACGCGAAATCCAGAAGAAATGACCGTGGTCCGGTCCGGAAACCGCAAGCTTCAAACAAGGCAAATGTCCACTATTTAGCTTTCAGAAAGGCACGAGATTAAAGCAAGAAACTTTGCAGCAGGGCAGGTAGCACAGCAAAAGAAGAAGCAGCAGTATCGGTTGCCTGGAAGCGGCGAAGTTTACGTGAATCCAGCCCAGAAGAGGAAAGGCGGAGGTTGCGCTGAAAACTTTGGGCGAAGGCACGCACGCATCAACCTCGAACGGATAACTCCCGAACCGCAGCGGCGGCGAGGCGGATTAGCGGCAGATAGGGATAGGTAGCAGGAGGGCCGACCGAACTGACGCGTGGTGGGTTCCCTTCCCTACCTCGGCAGTGGGCGCGGCGGTCGAACCGGCTGACCAAAGATTCCCCCTCCGGCCTGGCTAGCGCGCACGCAAGCCAACCAAACCAAGGCCCAAAGACTATACGCCCTGTCTGCACGACGAGAATACCGGACCCTCTGTCTGCACGACAGAGACGACAGCACGAGTAAAACGATGCAGCGGCGGATCAGGCAACCACTCGCTCGATCCCGACCTCGAAATGTATGGGCACAATGCATGCGGTCAGGGTGGGCGTTCGGGTATAACTGAAATTTCGGTTCGGTTTCTCGGATTTTTGTGAAATTCGGTTTTTCAAAACTGAGAACCGAAATCATCTCGAAATTTTTGAGAACCGAATTCGGTTCTCGATTCTGAACCGAACTAACCGAACATAATTGATTGAGTAAAAACAGTATTGAATACAGATTTAGCAACATCGCATAGGTTCAAGTCTTACAAAGTTGTCCCTTAAAAAAAAAGTCGTACAAAGTTGAACGCAAAAATAAAGACATAATCTTGTGTCAGTCACGGTTGGGCTAGGTGTGTCTTGTCTAGACGAGGAAATTATTTAGGAAATCATGGGTAACGGTTGGTCTAGGGGCCGCTATGCACGCGGCACATGAATACTTCATGTTTTTCGGTTAACCGAGACCAGAAACCGAACTGACCGGAAAAACTTTGGTTTTCTGAGTTTTCTGGTCGAAGTTTCATACGGTTCTTCGGTTTCGGTCTAATCAGCTTTGGTTCTCGGTTTTTCGATGATCCGTCTCGGTTTCTCAGTTTTTTTGCCCACCCTGACATGCGGGGACGCACATTACATACATGAATAGCAAGATGTGAGCTCCATGCGAGCAATCGCCCCCGGATCTGCTGGTGTGTTAGCTAGGTGGTTTCGGTTTCTTGGAAGCTAGACGTCGGCGCTGGGTGCTCTCTGCTTCGGTGCTTTACCTCCTGGGTACAGTACACTTCATTGGCTACTTATATACTCCACCGCATTAATCGTGTGACCGGGGATGAAGCACGGGGGCGGAAAGCCACCACGGGAAGAGTGGATAAAATATCGTGGTTAGACGAGATACCGAACTGGGATGGCCCGATCTCAGTATTCAGTTTTGGAACAAAAAAATGGCTTGATCAGCAACCGAAAACTGGCTTGGTTCGGAAAAAAAAATTTGGGGAACCGAAATGCCACCTCCGAAGCACGTATATCTACGGCTCAGAGGGGGCTTTTCGGTTCCCAATACGAACGCAGCGCCGCCACGAAACCCCCTCCGCCACCGCCACGCCCATCTCCGATGACCTAGACCGAAGAAATGGAGGCTCAAGACTCCTCTCCCCACCCCGTAGCCCCCGCCGCCTCCGTCGTCTCCACCATTTCCGACAACCCTAGATCGGCGGAGATGCTGCCATCGGCTGACGGCGACAACTCCTCCTGGGACATCAGTTCGTCGGAAGATGAACTGATGTCCGACGAGGACGAGGACGAGGACCCCATCGAGCGGGCCAAGAAGAATTCTTGGATCACCCTCGTCCTCGACGACGTACGCCGAGAAACTCAGGACCGAGCGAGGGTGGAGACAGTTGTCAATCTGTCGCTCTTCCGCGAGAGCGACGAGGCGGTCATCGAGGCCCTGGCGAGGTCCAAGAGGACGGAGTTTCCGGAAGATCTGCGCCGAGCGGAGTAGTTCACCATCGACATGTGTGAGGCCGTCCCCGACAAGTAGGCCGGGCGTCGTATGTATCTTGACTGGTGCTCGGCTCGTTCTCTTGTGCTCTTTCACTATTTGCCGGACAGAACGGAGCAGAGATCCTCATGTGAACGGAAGGGGCCCGTGCTCAACGGTTGCCGTCAGCATCACTGCTCGATCTGGATGAACTCACTCTTGGGACCACGGACGAATTTTGAAGTCCCAGTGGCAGTAGTCACTAAGCTAGTATCATTACTATTTACACTGGACAGCGCATGAATATCAGTGTACCACTAACGGTTTGCACTACAGACCACGATTTAATTCGTGGCTGTAACGTGCGAGATGTAGCTAGTCTTGCCACCACTGTAACGCATGGATCAGCATTCTCAGTCAATCGGTCTCTTTTGTGTTGTCGATCGGATCTTCAGACTTCAGTTCCAGATCGAGTGCGTAGAGATTAGAGATAGCAACCAGCTCATCCTTATCAATCTTCTTCCTCTGCAGCATTAATAGTTTTTTTCGGGAAAAAGCCCCGGCCCTGCAGCATTAATAGTGAGATTGATGCGCCGTCGTGCCGACGTTTTATCACAACTATACGTACTCTCTCTATTTCTAAATATCTGCATATACAACCATAGGTGGAGCCAGCCTAAGACTTTAGCCTGGGCACTTAAGCTTAATCTTCAGGATTGGTGTCATATATAGCCATTAGATGTCTTTAATTCTCATTGGATGAGCCACTGGGGAGCCTGGGCACATGCCCGTGGTGCCCCCACGGTGGATTTGCCGGTGTATACAACCATTTTCAGACCAAATAAGCTAAAGTGACAAAATGTTGTTTGGTCTTCCACTTTATCGTTCAATCAATCCTCGTCCAATATGTTTTCTTCTCCACCACCCGCCCAATAGAATGATTATTAGGCTTTGAAAGTTTGATATCATATTCCATATTTGCCTCGAGTCACACTCAAAATTAATACTCCCTCCGTCACATATTAAGTGTCGAAATATTACATGTATTTAAACGTATTTTAGTATATAAATACGTCCATATTTAGACAAATTTGAGCCACTTAATATGAGACGAAGGGAGTATCATTAATTAACGATATGTACCGTAGTCTAATAATTGTTCAAAGTTTGACTTCATACTCCATATTGTCTTTATATGCTGTTTAACAGTAACTAAAATACAACTAATCACTAGACTTTAATTGGTCTGGTTGTAGTTGCAACTTTCTTAGCATTGTCTTGGGTCTTTTTATTAAGGCAAAGTGTTTGCTCAATTCATTGATTAAGAAGAAGTGTAAAAAAAAGCCTGAAGAGACCACTTGGAGCATATACAAAGGATTACCGTGATGAGCATGTTGCGAAAGACGTGTGCATTTCTTAATATGAGACGGAGGGAGTATGATCATCACCGTGAATACAATGGACATGTTGCGAAAGTGGGAACGCAAATGGAAAGAAATGCACACGTCTTCCCACACCACAAACATAATCGTCAGGGCCACGGCCTCCCTGTTTAATTAGGCTCCCCGTAAGATACCGTTTTCCTAAAAAGTTTTGACAAAAGATACGCTATGTTGATGTGTGAAAACTATGAAAGACCGAGCCAACCGGGATGGAAGTCCAAATACATCTAGAGATGCGACAATAAAAAAAAGAGGTGGTGTTGCTATTGAGAAGTTGACCGATTAATAGTTAGAGATAAGTTGGCGTGTTTGAACGTCGGGTCTTAATCCAACGATAACACGTGGGAAATGAGAGAGCGGTGATGATTCTCAAATCTTAATCCAACGGATCTGATTCGTCAACTTTGTTTAAGATCAAGCAACTGAGAAATACACCCTAAAAATTGAGATGAGTTGCCCTCTCAAGTTCGGAGTTTCACAATCTACATAAAATATTTTGAAAAAAAAATCTACATAAACCACATTAAGATATAACTGTGTTTATTGTTTCCTATTGCACAATTGTTCTATTTTAGTCATGACCATTCAAATTGAAATGCCAGGGCAACTTATAAAACATGATATTTCGTGCAAAGTTTCTATAATTATCCGGAGGCTTTCCCTGGACACGTTCTCTTCTCGGCCTTAAGTCAGAGAATCCACGCCGGTTCTCTTCACCCTGCCAGGAGTAGTGCCGTAGTACTACTAGTACCCTGCTACAGTTTTGTAGGGAGAGGCCAGCCAGCTCGCCGCTGTAGACGCTGACTGTAGCCACCTTCCTTCGCGGCCAGCAGGTGACTGGAGTTGTCTGCCGCCGAGGAGTGGAACTGTGGAGGAGCAGCGAATAAATGAAACAAGGCGTGGACGCAGCAGTTCGCAAGGCTGTAGCCAGAGTCCATAGAGTACTCGATCTAGACTCTAGACCACTGTGGTTGCATTAATACCACCAGATCGACTACCAGTGCGCAGTAGTACTGATGTGCTAGCCGCACCTATTCATGGGTCCTGGAGTGGCGGAGCGAAGCTGCCAGTTTGCGGAGGCCAAAACAGTCACCTCGGGTAACTGGCGACAGCAGCTTCTGCAAGCAAGTCTAGCTCGCCGGGCGCTGGTTGATGTGATACCCGCCGCGTGACTTGCAGTGCAGGTAAATTACATTACCTTGTTCCTGCAGTCCTGCTGCACGGCCAGTAGTATGCGCGGGATGCGACATCTTTGGTGTCTACCACGGTGGGCGCACGCGCGATTTGTATGATGTGCGTGAAATTCGACCATGGCATCTTGTAGTGATTCGAACGTGCATGCTTACCAACCTTCGCTCGATGCGATCCTCGGCGGCATGACTGAGCGCCCACAGTACGATATAAACCACCGTGTTGTTCCTGCGGCCGCGTGCAGCCGAAATGAGACGCGCAAGGGACAGAAATGGGAGCGGCGGCAACAGCAGTGGGACTGACCGAAAGGCGCGACCGATCCATCGTCTGATGCGCTATCTCCCCTACGACTACGAGTAGCTGTGCTGGCTAGGTGCGACGACGTGCACGTCTGCACGAGTCTCGTACGTACGCCGGCGGCGGGTGACAGACAGCTGACATGCAGCGGAAGCGACAGGCCGGCTCCACAGGCGGTTCCTGTTCAGAAGAACCCCACCCCAGCTCAACTCTTTCAATCTACTCCGTACTCCGTATCTCTTGACTGGTCGACGCGCGGCGCACGGCACGCAACGGCCATGCCCTGCGCCGCTCGGCCGTTGGTTTTTCTTTGCCTAGCTCGATCTTCCCAGACTCTCTGGATCGCCGCGGCAGCACAGGCTTTCTGAGTTCTGAATTCTGATAGACCGAGAGAGGGCGGAATACGCCGTCAGAAAGTACATGTGCACTTGTGTAAACTGCACGATATGGGAAACCAGCTGGAAGGCAAGTTCTCTCGAGTTTCAACTGCTGCAGCTCACGAGGACCCGTACCGTACCGTACATGCATGTTGACTCTAGAAGAATAATACGGAGTAATTATCTATCGGCTAGGACTCATTCTCGAATCCTTGACAGTGATTTATAGCTGGGTGCGAGACAAAGTACTTTGTTGCTCTTAGGTCCTGCCGGGTTAAGTTTAAATATTGTTTTTGAATTTTGACTTCTAAGTCAAAAAAAACATCTAATTATGTGTTTTTCGCTTTAGCTTTTTGCGTATCTCATCATCTAACAGTGAAGTCCCAAGTCAAAAGTCACATTAAGCCTAACCAAACATGTCCTTTGTAAAAGTCGTCTGAGTGTTTTGCTAGTTTTCCAACTGAAAAGGTCGAAGGATAAAAAAAATGAGACCACCTACTCCAATATATTCATGAAGTCCCGGAAAACTTCTTTTCCAGCCTCTTATTGAGAAAATCGAAGGCCGCTTGGCCGGGTATAAATCCAAAATGCTTAGCAAGGGGGTATGATTGTTATCCTCAAATCGGTTCTCTCCACAATGTCCATCTTTCACCTCACTGTCTTCGAGTTTTTTGTCTGGCTCCGGGAACGAATTGTGAAACTTCTTCGTGGCTGGCTTTGGCGTGGAGAGCCTAGTTGCAATGGCGGCAGCTGCCTGGTTCGTTGGTCCACGGTGTGCTCTCCTAAGTGTTTTGGAGGGCTTGGTGTGCTTGACTTGGACAAATTTGGCCGCGCTCTGCGCTTGAGATGGGAGCGGCTATGCTGGACTCAGCCAAGCAAGCCTTGGACTTGTGTCGCCACCCCCCTTAATGATCTTGATCTCAGTGTGTTTGCCGCTGCCACCTCCATAACTGTTCGTGATGGCCGTTTCGCCAACTTTTGGCATGATGCTTGGCTGTTTGGGCAGCGACCCATGGACATTGCTCCAGATTTGTTCAAGATCGCGCGACGGAAAAACAGAAATGTCCGATCTGCTCGATGGCAATTCCGTTGGGTCAGTGACATTGCCCATGGCGTTACCCCCCTGAACCTTGGGCAGTTCACTCGCCTCTTCTCTATGCTCGATAATGCCCCTCCTCTGGCTCCTGGCAGTGATAGTATACGCTGGAACCTCACTTCCGATGGCACCTATTCTGCGAAGAGCGCGTACCTTGCCCAATTTCATGGCCTGACTCGTGTCCCTTTTGATCGTTTTTTCTGGCGCGTTTGGGCACCTGAGAAATGCCGCTTCTTTGGCTGGCTGCTGGCCCTTCAGAGAGTGCCCACCGCTGACTTTCTGGAGCGTCGTGGTATCCCGAATGATAAACGGTGTCCCTTCTGTCACACCGTTGAAGAATCCGCTGTGCACATCCTCCTTGATTGCTCCTTTGCTAGGGACATATGGTCTTTGATTGCTTCTCGCTATGACTATCCTTTGCTCAGCCCCCTTAGCTGGGTGGACACCTCCTCGATCAGATCGTGGTGGTCTGATCGCTCTGATGCTTCTCAGGCGCTGGGGAAGACTCGGGCCAAGGCCATGGCGTCTACCATCCTTCTCACCTTCTGGGAGACTTGGAAGGAGCGAATCGGCGCATTTTTCAGCACAAGCATCTCCGACCATCTACGGTTTTCGCCCTCATTAAGGAGGAAGGGGCTCTTTGGATCAAGGCTGGCGCCGGTATTGGAGAGCTGATCTCTGGACCTGATGATGTTCCTTGAATTCTTGTATTTCACGTTTACCTTGTATCTCCCTCCTTCTTGTTCATCTTTTCTGTATTTAACTGTGTAATTTTCTCCGCGGGTTGATTCTCTCAACCCTTCTATTGGCAATAAATAGCTCGTTGCGGCTGTTTCGTCAAAAAAAAATAGATTCATGAAGTTATGAACACAAGGAAGTTTGAGTAACTGGAGTACCTTTAGTAAAACAAAGTACTTCTTCCGTTCCAAAATACACCTCATATAGATTTGTGCACTTGAACGAATGCAGCTCTCTTTTCTAGTGCCTGACCACTCATGTTGGGTTAATAATAAATGGATGTGAGTAGTTATTGGCCGGATGCGGGTACCAAGAGAAAAATGAGGTGTATTGCGGAACAAATGAGAAAAATCTATACACGTTGTATTGTGGAATGGAGGGAGTAATTGGGAGTAAACTAGACTTATTTCAATCATGTGTCCACCATGTGCTCACAAAAGTAAATGAAATTTTGGAACTCATATGAATAAGATGCCCACAAGCTCATACTAATTTTGAGAGATATGTAATGAAAAACATGTAGTTTAGGAATGAATAATCTACCTAATTTAGGTTAGGTAGGCTTACAAGTTACATCGTAGCCTCAGGAGAATGCCTGAGGATGAGACAAAGAAAGACGTAGACCGTGTGGGGGATCGGAATTAGGTCAACAACAATGAAGCAATGGTGGCCTTGAAAACAACGATGGACACATATAATGAGCTCCCAACATGGCACCCTGATTTCATCCGACGGTGACAATAGATCAAGAAAATAAGGGCGGTGAGGTGAAGTTGCGGTAATGGGGCGAGATGAGGAAGAGAAGGAACGAACATTGGTGAGCATCGAGAAGGGAAGCAATGAAGGAGTATAAAGATACTCCCTCCGTCCATATTAAGTGTTTCAAATTTGTCCAAATATGAATATATCTATACCTAAAATGCGTCGGGATACACGTAATATTTCGGGGCGGAGGGAGCATGAGACACGTGGCACCAACCTTCATGCTGAAAGCTAGAGGGCGAATGTTTGCATTGTAGAACTGGAGACTCAAAAGTTTGGGGCTTGGTAGAAGTATTTGCAAGAAGTATACTCTACCTAAAAAGGTGTTGGCTTGATTGAACAGTCAAGGCATGTACAACGAGGCGATGCTGATCTTTTTTTTAGCAAATATATATAAGGTAATTGTTGATGCAGAATGGAGAATTATGAAAACAATGTGAGAGGCTTCTCATAATTAATACTCCCTCCGTTCTGAAATAAGTGACGTGGATTTGTATTGATTCTTATATAAATTCACGTTAATTATTTTGGGACGGAGGGAGTAGATGACATCTTACTGCTCGAGAATTCGAGATAATAGACAGGATGCCATCTTTCACATATTTCTTTGTTAAAATTCAGTGACTATATACTTCTAGAGGCATGCAACCATTATTTGTGAGATATAGCATCATTTATTCATTTTATTTTATTGTCATCTGTAGATTTTTTTGTGTGGCTGGGTCTGGGTGTGTGAATCCTCCGTATTTTTTTTTTGTTGAGATGAAGTTTTTTTTTTTAGAGGACCTCCGTTTTTTTTTCTGAGAAAAAGGAAAGCTCGGGCGTCTTTAGTGGGCTGGGCCGTCTGGCCCAGCAGTGTTTGTTATTACTGGATACACGAATAAGCGTGAAATAAGGGAGCACGTCCGTTTGGGCCCAACGATGCCCGAATTACCCGAGCTACATCTGGGCTCAGGCCCGAGAGGCGGCAGCGACATGGCGATGGCGGCCGAGAGATCGGAGGTTGGTTCCCCCACGCCGGCGCAGCCGCCGGCACCGAAGCGGCGGAAGATCGAACCGACGCGGAGGTATCAACCACTTCACGCCTTCTTGCTATCCTTCCAATTATGTTCCGTGTGATTTTTCCCCTTTCGTGCTTCCAACTCTCCAATTTAGCGGATGTTTTACCTGATCTCTCAAGATTGCAAAGGCTTAGACCTTGGTCGCTAGTGGAGTGGCGGCGTGCCAGTGGTCGGATTTGGCTACAGGTGTAGGGTTCTTTTAGGTAAAGATTCCGTACTAGGCGTTAGGCGATCCTCTGAGCATCTCTATACGTTAGGTTTTGGTGTTCTTCTAAAGGGGCTTTGGAATGTGGCCGTGTGCCTGTTTATCTACATTTTGGCATTTTGGCAAAAGTCTCGATATTCCCGTGGAACCTTGTTGATTGAGGCGAATCATGAGCCCTTTTGCATTTCTGTCCCAGACAGATATTTTTCAGGCATGATTCGGGGCTCGTTGGTTTGCGGTATCGACCACAATTGAGTTGCGGAGTGGGTAATGTGATCACATAAACTATAACTTTCATGGTCCTGGCGGTAAATACTTTGGGGCAGTTGCTGTCTATCACTCTTTTGCTCTTGACTCTGTTCATCTAACTCCAACCAAATACTGCGTATAGCTCATAAGCTCATAATTGAAAGGCAATTTAACATACCAGATCTTTCGTGGACAGCTATGACAAGTCATTACCACCATTAAATCATTGAACAAAACTAGCTATTCTGTTGGTTATCTTTACATTTGTGTCTATATCTGATTGTCAGTGTTAGGTTTAATGACTTATCAACCTAAATGCACTGGAAGGGCACCTCCTAATTTGCCTGAATTGAGAGTAGCACAAATCATCTAGTCGATAACTTCATGCACTGACTGCAAGCGAGAACAATCTATGGTATCTTACAGTCAATTATACATTTCAGGTCCTACCTCCTACTTATTCTTTGTTACAATTCTATGGATATTATAGTCAAATGTCTGCTGTTGATTCCTGCAACCATGCTTAGCTACTTATTTCAATTTGGCTCAAACTACTTTCATGTATAGTAAATATTTTGTGTTGTCCTTTGGAACACAGGGATAGACCTTCTTCTCAAGTTTCTCTTGATAAGGACAAGACGGCAGCGTCATCTAATTCATTGGTATGCCCTAATCCCTGACACGTCGATTGGCAATTGATACCTTCTCTCCTCCTTTTTGATTTGTCCTAACATCCTTTCTTGATGTGAACACCACTTTTGCAGGTTGCAGGTACCGCGCCAGCGAGAGTGGATATCAACAAAGTTAGAGAGGCAAAGAGATTTGCTGTCCTTCAAGCACAGCACGAGGGATGCCTGGGAAGCTATAAAAGCTTTGATTCTTTTTTCGGTAATTATCTTGTCCCTGTTACCCCAAGCAATGAATTCTTCGAGCAAATTGTGAAGAAGTGAACCAACAACTTCAATGATTGTGAACGGCCATGAGGATGATTCTGCTCTACGGTGCTGCCTGGTATTTTAACAATGCAGAGTTCTGCCCGATGAGATGTATACTACTAAGAGCGTAGCAGTTCAGACTTCCAGAGAAACTTAGAGAGTTTTTTCTTTTCTTTTAGAAGTGTTTGGAGAAACTGACTTCCAACTGATAAGTTTCATGTACTGCTGTAAATACTCCTGCCTTGTAAGTTCTTCACACTAGCAAAAGGTTAGAAAATACTGATGCTGGAAAAGCGTTGGCATTCTGGCAAGCATTTTACAGTGTCACCTTCTTTTCCCCAGTGGGAATTTTCTCAGGCCTATCCTTCCAGCCCCCCAAGAGAATGTATATCTGGAGTTCCGCACTGGAATCATTTTATTCTCCTAGTCTCCCATCACCTAACCATCCTTCCAATAATTGATGTTGTTCTTTTTCCTACCAGTTCAATAAATATCTCGGGAGCAAAGAGACTCGATGTAAAATAGTTCAATTCCTACATAAACTAGGTAACAACTCGCATGCCAAATTTGGGACTCACATTTGCGTCAGTCACGTTCTCGTGCTGAGTGAAGCAGCCCCCAAGACACTGCTGGCACTTGCTTGTAGGACACTATTTTTGTTCTATCTCAGACTCATCAGTAGCTAAACGCAAAGTTAGTTGGTATCTTAATCTTTATAATCTTTGGATTGTCTGACATGCGGAGGGTGCTCTTCGTTTGCGGCGGCGCATCCACCGTCCATCCCCACATGCGGCGTGGGGGAGGCGTCTTCCCCGTCGCCGTCCGCGTGTCGGCCACGCTGACGCGGTGACGCCGTCGATAGGTAGGGTGCGAACACCGAGGCGCTATTCCGTTTACGTATCCTGCATTCGTGCCGCCGCTTTCTCTTCTCCCATCTCTCGGTCGCTTCTGCTTAACTAATCACCTCCTTTCTTCTGAGCGGTGGGCCTCCTTGCTTCAGTTTTGACAGAAATATTGTTCGTCAGCAACTCAGCATGTTCTTTTGACACATAAAACCTCGTAAAACTTGCGATATTCTTACACCCGACAAATCCACGGACCCAGAAAAGTCATGCACCAGGACCACCCCGCTGAGGGCAATCTATCCCGTCCAGTTGCACATTGGCACAATCATGTCCGTTCACGTGGAAGGGTACATCCGTAAAAACGTTCCAAAGACGAGGGTATTTAATTCGGCTGCAAAACGTCCAACTCGTGGCCCTCGTCCGACTGCCACGCTTGCGCAAGCGAGGAAAGAGCAAGGACAGAGGAGAGAGAGCGAGAGACGGGGGGAGGAAGGGAGAGGCTGTGGTGAGTGGCACAGGCCCCCCCGATACGGAAGCCGGTCCTGTTCTGGTGTCCGGGCGTGTGGGGGTGCGGGTTTCGGTCGTGGAGAGAGTGCGATCGATGGGGAAGGAGACGACGGTCGTGGGGACGGCGGTGGCCGTGTGCGCCGCGGCCGCGGCGGCGGTAGGCGTGGCGGTGGCCGTGTCGCGGAGGAAGAGCAGGCGGGGCGCCAAGGCGGAGAGGCGGAAGAAGGCCGCCGATGTGATTGAGGAGGTGGACCGGGCGTTCGCGACGCCGACGCCGATGCTGCGCGACATCGCCGACGCCATGGTGGAGGAGATGGAGCGCGGGCTGCGCGCCGACCCCCACGCCCCGATCAAGATGCTCATCAGCTACGTCGACAACCTCCCCACCGGGTAAGGCCTCCCCTGCTTCTTCGGTTTTGTCGTCATTTGTGACTGAGTGAGACGAGTGCTTGCTAGTACGTTTCTTCTCGTGTCAGTGTGTGTGCACGCGCGCGGGGCGCGTGTGTCTTGCCGTGAATTGGTCGGAATTTCGCCTTCTTTTTGTCGCGTCATTTTGAGGCGTGGATTCGATGAAAAATGTACCAGTAGTATGTTGTACGTATTAGTGTTGAGGTGGAGAAGTCCGATTGTGTCTTCTTGGTATTGGCAGGACCGTGACTTGGCCCTGAGGTGGCCTGGAGCATGACACTTCTTGATTATATTCCCCCACTACGTGCTGCCGACGGCCAAACGTGTTGGCTGATCTCTAACTAAGAGAAACACGTGACTTTTTAATAGCAAAACCGTTTTTAAAAAGGCAGTTTCAAACAGAATTGAGGAAATACGGTTGGATATTTGTTACAACTTGCTATGATTCATATTGATTTTGGAAGAAGGATGTGACCTTTTGTTTTCACACTGCATTGTTTAGTCCTATGTGTGCACCTTGAACGATTTGTGTGATATCTTCAAAAGGACACCTCAATTTAAAATCTGGATTATATACTGACCTGCATGAAGAATCACGATATGGGGTCAGGACATCAGTAGTTAAATAAAGCATTACGTGTTGTTGGGGTATAATGTTGGAATGTTCATCGCTAATTTGTGTGATTGTGTCTACCCTAGAGTAGAGATATGTGTACCCACATGTCTGCTCTAGTTCTGTTAATCAGTGGACCATTTGTGGCTTGCCTTCAAGGATCAAGCAACGAGCGATGATTTTTTTCTCACAAGGTAGGATATTTGATTGTCTGGTCACGGTTTTCTTTTTTCTGGCATCGCAATTTTCTATATGGATAATTCGAAGCGATCACATACTTTAGCGTAGTACTCCTCTATTTCATTATATTTGTTCCTGGCCTCAGCAAATTCCATTTCAATATGTCTATCCATTGAGGAAATTAAGAGTGTACTTATTGCATCTTCTTTGCATTTTTTTTCCCACCTGTATCCCTATTTAATTGCTTCATAAAGTCTGATCGGTTGCAGTATGTTATTTAAGATTATTTTATCAAATTATTCTTCAATTTAGTGCTTCCTTGGTCTGCGTGCATAGTGAGCTGAGGATAGGTAAAGTGAAACATCGGGAGTATTATTTAATATGTTGTCAAACATTTAAATTTCTGGACAGTATATTTTTTCTAATTATCTACATTGGTTTCATAAAAATTATATTGTTATTTTTCTGGAAAAATGTACTTTGAGAACCTTTTATTTTGCAATTTATTGAGGACCGAAAAATCTGGAGCGGGAAGCATTTGATGACAAATGGAGTATTACGAAAATCCCATGAAGAACTTAGCGAGAGAATATCTAGGACTTAGAAGACATGTTTGAGCCATGAGATTTTTGTATCTCATGCACATGTGACATGTCTAAAGATGAAATATGTCTTGCCTACCCCTTTCTGAAATCCTGTTTTCTTGTTTGCTCTGCTATTACTTTACTATTTAATGGTCTGTCCTGCTTCTTCAGGGACGAGCATGGACTGTTCTATGCACTCGATCTTGGTGGGACCAACTTTCGTGTTATAAGGGTTCAGCTTGGAGGAAAGGAGAAGCGTGTTGTCCAACAATATGAAGAGGTGGCCATTCCACCTCATCTGATGGTTGGGACTTCTATCGTAAGTTCTTTTGTTTGCTCTTTTAAAGTCCCCTGTATCAGATTTCTTTTTCTTTTTGCATGGTTCACTCACTTTTCGGAAAGCACGAATACAGGAACTATTTGATTTCATCGCCGCTGAGCTGGAAAGATTTGTTGCGACTGAAGGGGATGATTTCTACTTACCGGAGGGCAGACAGAGAGAACTGGGTTTCACCTTTTCTTTCCCAGTAAACCAGACCTCAATATCTTCAGGGACCCTTATTAAGTGGACAAAGGGATTTTCCATCAATGGCACGGTAAAAATCAAATGATCTTATACATACGTCACTAAAAAATGAGATACTAATATTTGTTCTATTACCTTTACAATCAAGTTGATCATGAGTGAAATTTCTCATCAAACACGTGATTTCTTGCTATGAGATTTCCATGTTCATTTTGATGTGGAAATTAAACTTCTCTCATTTCGTTCCCCTGAAGAGACTTATTATTAATTAGACAAAGGACCCCGGTTTCTTTTGACTTTTGTCCCCAACAAGTTGTTATCTGCCATCCTGCATTGTTCTTCATAATATTAGAAAGTTTCTAGTATATAATATTTATTGTTAATTTTAAAAATGTACTTCAAACTTAGAGCATGTTTAGACTTACTCAATAGCTATTCTGCTCAGGAGTCATGATATTTCTGCCCACTGTCAACTACCGTATAACTAGCCAGTAAGTCTCGCACATTTGCATGGCTAGGTGCTAAAATGCATACTTTTATATTTAAAAGTATATTTGTATCTTTTATGCTACAAATCTGTAGCCAAAAGACAACTATAATATTCATCTGCAGTCTCATAGTCTGTACCAACAAATAAGACCTCTCTTCGTTTCTCCCTATTAGTATGGCAACCAATTGCCTTTTAGAGAAAATGTGGTGTTACTTTAAGCATTGTTGTAACGGTATAACTAGCCGAATTGTCATCGCTATTGTGCTGCTAGATACTGAAATGCATATATTTATCCCTGAACGAGAGTCCTATTTGATACATGACTATATACCAGTTCTTATATGTTTATATTCAACTGCACTATTATAATCTGGACACACCGCATAAGCAATATAATTTTTTCTCTATTTCCTTTCTATACGACTAATTTGGGGGTTTATATCCTCTTCGTGAACCTAGAGCCTCCTTTAACCTTGTTTTTTCAATCATATAACTAGTTGAATTGTCTAACAATACATACCCAGAAGCTCAAAGTAGAGTTGTATTTGAATGCAATTATAATGCTTATCATTGGCGATTTATATGCTCAAAGTAGAGACATAGCACTTAGCATGCAATCTTGACCCACCTAAATAAGCCACTGCTGAACTTTCTCACTTTTTCTCCAACTGATGTGGGAAATTACGTGGAAGCTCCTTTAACCTTGTTTTCATATATATATCACTGGTAACAGATAATAGATGGATGTAGTGTTGCATATGATTGATTGCTGTGAACTCAGGTTGGGGACGACGTTGTGGCTGAATTGAGCAGGGCTATGGAGCGGCAGGGGCTTGATATGAAAGTTACAGCTCTGGTAAGTAAAGCTCAGTTCATTTCAAAAAAAAAAAGTAAAGCTCATTTGTTCCTTAAATAATTTAGCATCTTCAGCAGTCCAAGGCCTGTCTTTGAGACGTCACTTTCTATGCATTCTGATGCTTGCATTGATTTTTGAAATTCTCTATGAACACCAAGGTCGTCCACTTGTTATATCACCAGGTACTTTCAAGTTTCAACCTCATGAAATCTTGCCACATTTTTTGCACAGGTTAATGATACTGTAGGCACATTGGCTGGCGGGATATATGATGATAAGGATGTCGTTGCTGCTGTGATATTGGGAACTGGCACAAATGCAGCGTATGTGGAGCATGCAAATGCAATTCCAAAATGGAACGGACTACTACCTAGATCAGGAAACATGGTTAGTGTCTGACTTCCGTTGTATGCTTCTAATGCTGAAGGTTCTTGGATCTTGTCCAGTCGTGTATATCCAATGGAACTTTTATGACGTATGATTTTGGATTTTAGGTGTGTTATGTAAAATTTTGATTTCAAAACTTCGATATGCTGCAGGTAATCAACATGGAATGGGGAAACTTTAAGTCAGACAAGCTTCCTCATTCCGAGTACGATAGGGCCTTGGATTTTGAAAGTTTGAACCCTGGGGAGCAGGTATCCGTTTATCTATTCTAGTTGTTCCCAACTATGTGTAGGTTTCTGATTTTGTCCCTTCCTTTTACAGATATATGAGAAGATGATTTCTGGCATGTATCTTGGAGAGATTGTGCGAAGAATCTTGCTTAAGCTGGCTCATGATGCTTCATTATTTGGAGATGTTGTTCCTCCAAAATTGGAGCACCTATTTGCACTGAGGTGCACTTCCACGTCCCACCTATTAAACGTCTACTTTTTCTTTATTCGTAAGAATAAATTAAAATAGGATTGAATAAATTTATATAGTGTGACATGCATACTCTTAAATATTTTGTTGATTATGTTTGTGTATTTTCCTACTCTGGGACTCTCGGTTGCATTTTACATATGAGGTTCGAAACCAGGAATCAAAATGTCAACTGTTAAGAATTTGACGGTGTTTGGACGGTACGTCTTAACTCTATAGTTTGCTTACAAAGTTAATAATACACTCAAAATTTAGAGGCAAATATGATTTAGTGTTTCAGACACTAAAACAATATGATTTTCACTGTGTGCCTTGGTATCACCCCTTCCAGCTAGCCAACTTACTCTAGCCCCAACCCCAAAGTTAATCATTAACTTTGCAGATCACAACTCCTGCCAAGTATGACCATTGTGAGTTTGGTACTACTGGACTTGGACCTCGGCGCTCCCAGCCTCTCACCGCCCAAAAAACAATCGGTTCTCTTTGAAAAGTCAAAAAACTGAAAAGAAAATCGGTGATCACTGCCCCCTTAAGAAGTGAGGAAGAAGTGACGATTCGTTCCATCTTTTAATGAAAATGGAATGGGGTTTCCCTTGTTTGAGAAGAACGAAGTGATAGTGTGATTATTAGATGGCAATTTATGTCCTTGGAATGAGTCGTCAGTTATATACAGTGAGCAGAAGAAAGTATCTTAACCTTTTTGACTATCAGCATATTAACAAATGATGCTGTGCTCACTTTTGCTTGAATAGCTTAAAGGCCTAATGAAAGAGGTAAATTTAAAGCTTGAACATGTATATGATATTTTAATGAAGAAATATTACAATATCGTGATTCATTATTAGTTTAATTATTTCTTGTGTTTGTTAGTCATCAGTGCTTCTTTCCAGAAACTAATGTATCCTGTAGATGCTTTCTTAAGTAGCGTCTAATCACTTGTCCTCCGCTTTAAATAAGTTTCGGCTGTGTGCATCATCTAGATGCAGAGGCCAGGAGATAGTGAAATTGTTCCTTTTTCGAAAAGTAGCTTCTAATCCCGGTATTGCAGGACACCGGATATGTCAGCCATGCATCATGACACCTCACATGATCTCAGATTCATGCTGTCTAAACTGAAGGATATCCTGGGGGTATGACGATACACACACTCAAAAGCAGATATTGTCAAATTTGATCTTCAACAACCAATGATTCCTTATGCTGTGCTTGAATTGTTTTTTTAGGTTGCTGATATTTCGCTGGAAGCAAGATACATTACTCTTCACATCTGCGACAAGGTCGCAGAGAGAGGTGCACGCTTAGCTGCTGCTGGTATATATGGCATTCTAAAGAAGCTGGGCAGGGACAGAGTGCCGAGTGATGGTAGTCCAAAGAAAAGGACAGTCGTTGCTGTAGATGGTGGTCTGTTCGAGCACTACAAGAAGTTCAGCTCCTGCGTAGAAGCGACACTAGCAGACTTGCTCGGCAAGGAGGCTGCCTCATCTGTTGTCGTCAAGATGGCCAATGATGGCTCTGGCATTGGTGCTGCACTTCTTGCAGCCTCGCATTCCCAATATGCTATTGCCGAGTAGTCCTAGGAGAGGGACTGAGCTCCTTGCGCAGCTTCTTGTTTTCCTCCTTTATTTTGCCGTTTCTCTCTACTGAGAGTTCTTCCCCTCTTGCGGTTCGCGTCTTCTTTTGCTATTCTGCAGACACATAAGGACATAATCAGAGCCTGTGCAGCGGGATATATATAACTAGTATAGAGCCAATGAGTTCCAGAATTCGGAGCTTGGAGTATGTCAAATGGAAAAGGCGTTTGCAACTGCATGAAAGTGGAAAAGGAGGTCAGAACGATGTCGTTCTTTTCCTGCCAATTCTTTTTCCCCTAAACCTGTAATTTTCTATTGCGATGCGGTATCGCAAACTAATATCAGATCTGCATGTAATCTTTTGTAATTCAGAATAAGAGGGCTGTATAATCCAATACTTGGTATTTCTTCTGCTCAATTGGTCATATATGTGTACATGTCTGTCTAGGTGTCAAAACAAGGTAGGCAGTGTATACAATAACGACTCTGAAGCAAAATTGAGACTATTAATCCTCTGGTAATAGTATTGCCAATTCTGCACTGGAGTACAAATGCACTGTCCTGGGTCATCATAGCTGTTGTGCTAACTAAGTGCACTCCTTAATTCAGACAATGGAGTCGAAGTCGCTCTTCTCCTCGCTGTCGGATCCTGAAGAGTCGGAAAGCTGCTTCCGACGGCTGCCGCGCTGTGGCAGCAAGAGCGGAGCTGCCTCGTGCTCTCGGCGATGCCCCGTCTTGCCTTTCTGTAGCGTCTGTTCCGAGCACTTGAGTAAGATCTGCAGCACGTCCTTCATCGTCGGCCGCGAGGAGGGCGAGGCTCCGGTGCACATCACGGCTAGCCTGAACACGGCCTCGATCTCCTCCGAGCACCCCGCGTATCTGATGCGGGTATCTGTAGCGTCGGGGATGCTTCCTCCTGACTGGTAATGGAGCCGCGCCCATTCCGCCAGGGACCCGTGCTCGCCGCCTTCGTTGGCCGCCCTGCCGGTGGTGAGCTCCAGGAGCACGACGCCGAAGCTGTACACGTCCACCTTCTCTGTCACTTTCCTCGTGTAAGCGCACTCTGCAGACAAGCAGAGGACAGTGTTAAGAACTTGGAAAGTTTGCCCTGTAAAATTTCAGAACAGAGGATATGGTTGATTGCTTACCAGGAGCCATGTAGCCGAACGACCCGGCAACGGCGGACATGGTGTCGAGCGTGCCGACCTGGACCAGCATCCTGGCCAGCCCGAAATCCGCGACCTTAGCCCGGAACTCGGAATCCAGCAGGATGTTGCTGGTCTTGACGTCCCGGTGCACGATGGGCGGGGAGCACTCGTGGTGCATGTAGCACAGCCCCTGCGCGGCGCCGACGGCGACTCTGATCCTCGTCGGCCAGTCCAGGTTAGCCTCCCGCCGCGCGGACATGGCCCTCGCCGTAATGGCCGCGTGGGGGAGGCCTTGGCCGTGGCCGTGGAGCCACACGTCCAGGCTGCCGTTCTCCATGTAGTCGTAGACGAGGAGCTTGTTGGCGGAGTCGGCGCGGGAGAGGCAGCACAGCAGCCTGACGATGTTCTTGTGCCGGATGCCGCCGAGGATGCCGGCCTCCGACTCGAACTCGCGCTCCAGCTTCTCGTCCACCTTCCCGGCGCTCCGTATCTGCTTCACGGCCACCGCGCCCGCGCTGCCGTTGTACCGGTTGGTGTACGCCACGCGGTACACGCGCCCCGACCCGCCGCTGCCGACGAGGTTCTCCTCGTTGAGCGCCCGGAGTACGTTCTCCTCCCTGAAACCCAGGTCGGTCTGGAACGGTGTCATCTTCCATCCACCGTCCCGTGCCGCGCGCTTCTTGTTCTTGATTTCGCGGACCACGAAGAAGGCGAAGGCCACTATGAGGAGCAGGAGCGCGCCGCCTGCGGCAAGGAGCCCAGTGCGGAGCGCGGGCGAGACGCCCCCGGAGGAGGAAGCGTCGGCTTTTGATCCCGCGTAGCAAGAGCGCACGCCCGCGAGGTAGCCGGACCCTAGACTGCCGGCGGTGCAGAGGCCGGGGTTGTCGAGGAAGCTCCGATCGTAGGCGGCGATGGCGAGCCCGGCCGGCACCCTGCCGCCGAGCTGGTTCGATGACAGATTGAGCGAGTTAAGCTGTAGCCTGGCAAGCGGTGGCGGTATGTCGCCGGAGAGCGTGTTCGACGACAGGTCAAGCGCGTTGAGCACCCTCATGGCGCCCAATTCCGCCGGTATCTCGCCCGTGAGCTGGTTTCTGCTCAGGTCCAGCTGCGTCAGCGATCCGAGCTTGGCCACGCTCCTCGGCATCCCGCCAGAGAGCCGGTTGCCGGACAAGTTCAGTGTCTGCAGCAGCGGCATGCCACTGCCGAAATTGGCCGGCATCTCTCCAGAGAAATTGTTGTTCCCGGCGGAGAACTCCCGGATCCCAACCGCCGCCGCTGGGATGTTTCCACCAAACTGATTGTTCTCTATGCGTAAAATGGCGAGGTTGTCGTACATGGTGGCCGGCAGACTCCCGCTGAGCCGGTTATTCCGCAAGAACACGTACCAAAGCTTTGCCGCCGTCCACAGCGCTTCAGGGACCTCGCCGGAGAGCTGGTTATTGTCGAGCTGCAGGTTTACGAGCGTGGCGCAACCGGCGAGGCCTGTCGGGATGGAGCCGCTCAGGCGGTTGTTTTTGGCGGTGAGCGACTGGAACTTGCCGTTGTCGCACAGCCCCTCCGGTATCATGCCAGTGAGCTCGTTGTCGTCGAATTCAATGGACAACAACGCCGACGAGTTCTTCTTGCCGAGGTCTGGAGGGAGCGTGCCGTTGAGACGATTACCGAACAATTTCAGCGTTTCCAATGACTGCAGCCGGCCGATGCTCGCGGGAATCTCGCCGGAGAAGTTGTTGGAGTACAAGTTCAAGGTCACAAGGCTCTGCAAGCGACCGAAGCCTTCCGGAATCCGCCCGCTTAGCCTGTGATTCGAAGAAAGGTCAATCGTGACCAAATTCAGCGCGCCGAAGGCACCATCGACGACGACGTCGGTGAGGTTGTTGCCATAGATGGTCAGAATTTGCAACTTGGGGAGGCTCCAAATCCCCGGAGGTATGCTCCCGGTCAAAGCGTTGACCGAGAGGTCGAGCATCTCCAGCTCCGGCATGTCCGCCACGTAGCTCGGGAAATCCCCAACGAGGTTGCACCACGCCGCCCAGAAGGTTGTCAGCTTGGTCAGCTTCTTGAACGACGACGGCAGCTCGCCCGCGGCGAACGAGTTGTTCGCGAGCTCCAATCTCCAGAGGCTCGTCAGGTCGCCGAGCTCGGCCGGGACGGTGCCGGCGAAGTTGTTGTTATCCAGCGAGAGCCGCTGCAGGTTCCGTAACCGGGACAGCGAGGTGGGGATGGTACCGTTGAAGGAGTTGCCGCTGAGGATGAGAAAAGTGAGGTTCTGCCCGATGTCGCGGCCGATGCCGGCGGGGAGCTCGCCTGCGAGGTAGTTCTGGGACAGGTCGAGGTGCCGCAGCGAAGCGCAGCGGTATAGAACGCTGGTCGGGAAGGCGCCGCTGATGCTGTTGTTGTAGAGGTCGAGGTGCGCGAGGCTGGAGAGGCCGCCAATGGCGTCCGGGACCGGGCCGGTGATGTCGGTGTTGGCGAGCGAGAGGTTCGTGACGCGCCCCGACGACGCGTCGCACGTCACGTAGGGCCAGGTGCAGTGGTCGCCCGAGCCGCTCCATGCCGCGAGCGCCGGCGGTTTGTTCCATGCGTCCTTGATCTGGATGAGCAGCTGCCTCTCGTACGCCGCCGTAGTGGTGGCGGGTTGGGCGGCCGCGCTGTGCAGGAGGCAGCAGAGGAGGAGGAAGAGAGGGAGGGACGCGCGGCATGGCAAGGTTGCCATGTTTTTCGGTCGGTATCGTGGTGTTCTGCTCTGATGTCCCGCCGCCGCGGTGGACGCGGGCAGAGGAGTGGAGTACTCCGCATATATATATGGTAAGCAAATGTGGGCGGGAACGTGACTTGACCCTTATAATTATGTGCTTGGCGACGTGCTTGCTCGGAAGCTTCAAACTACTAGGGGCTTCGGAGTTCGGACTGACGCCGTGGTTTCTTGGGATTTATGATTCGAGTGGACTGGCCTTGTCCGGAGCAAATGTCCGAACTTCAGACTGGTGATATGACTAGCGCTTTCTGCCACACTGCTCGTCTTTCTAACGGCCTGGTTTGCGTCCGGAGACCGAAACGCGCACGCACAACGGTAGCTGCGTTCAAACGGGGAAAAGTCCTGGATGGAGATGTTATCGTGCATGCCCTTGGTGGGAGACTAGTCAAGCTTCTAGTCAGTCGTACTTAGGCCACTTTTGTTTGGCTCAGCTTTTGGTTTATTAATTTTAAAAACACTTCTCCTGTTTACACATGAAGCTGAGAATCACTTCCGGACGTGTGTTTTTGGTGCTTCTAGCTGAGAAGCACGTCCGGAGATGCTTCTCAGTTTCATGTGTAAACAGTAGAAGTGCTTTTGAGATTACTAGAAGCACCGAAAACTGAAATAGAAGTCCAAACAAACAGGCCTGGTTCAAAGGTAAAGCGAAATGAAGTATGTGCTAAGTATAGACCGTATGTACTGTGCACGTGTGGTGTGACTGCAATGCCGCACAAGGTCAGGATAGAATAACTGTACTTCGTCACCGTGCATCAGTGCATGCCAGACTAGTCAGTCTTCTGGTTGCTCATACCTCAAAGACAGCAGTAAATCAAAATGAAGCGTACTACGTACCCTACTAAGTAAAAGGTGCAGCGGCCGTGCAGGTGTAGTTGTAGGTGCCGTGCTGCACCAACCACCAAGTCGCGAACACCAGTTGTACATGCAATATCTAGCAGCGCGCGGAGCAATTTCTCAAGCGCTAAGCACTAATCCAAGTATGCCGTACGCTAGAGAGCCAGAGGTACCGGTGGCGTCAAGTGTTAAATTGGTGACACGTATCACCTATGCGCATCCCCGTGATGGCGTGATACGGACCGTGATGATGCCTCCGCAAGAAGGAAACAACGAAGAAATTTCGCCCGAAGACCGTTTCGGCTGGCGATAGTTGACCGAGGATTCGTTGACTCGCTTTTGACGTGCAAAGTAGCGAATCCTCGTCACGCTCCCGCCAGCCCACCCTGCACCTGCACGAACACGCCGCACTCCTCCCGCGCCCCGCTCCTCGACGCCCCCAACTTGCCGTCCCGCCCCGCTGCTCGACGCCCCCACCGTGCCGCCACGCCCATGCCCGCTGCTCGCTCACTGCCGCTGCGCCGCCCCCCTCGCACGTCGTACCCGCACACGCCGCCCACCCTGCACCTGCACGAGCACACCGCCCACCTCGCGCCCGCACGGAACAAATCGACGGCTAATTCGGTGGGAGCACGGAGAAATTGAAGAAGAGGAGGGGTCGGGGAGGTAGAGAAGGCCGCGGCGGAGCCCCTCGATGCGGCGGCGGCACGAATTGACAGCAGCGCCGGCCAAATTGATGGTAGCAGCAGGCGTCGCCGGGTGCGGGATGGCCTCATCGCTGGCATGATTGAGCCAAGAGATGGGGCAGGTTCATGGCGGCATAGGGTGGTTGCGGATGAGTTTGTGAAGAAGAGGAATATGTGTGGGACAATGACGCCAGTGGGTGTAATTAGAGCTGCTAATAATACCGACCAGGATTCCCGGACTGCCAAACGAATCAAAGGTTATATTTGACCGGGATTAATAAGTTTAGGGTGCCAACTTCAGGAATTTAGAAATGGGGATTTGATTTGGACAAGTTCTACAAGCACAGGGTTTAAAATGAACTTTACTCATCGGGGATTCATTCCGTTCCCGCGATCCAGATGGATAGTGTCTGATGCAAAGAAGATGTTGTTGCTGGCCGACTTTGAAGCTGGGCTGTTATTCGGCCATCTTGGAGATTCATGGCCATGGGCAGTAGTACAGTGCTACAGGCGTGAGGTGTTGTTTATGTTAACCAAGGAACAAGGCACTCGGGCTGATTCGACCGCATGAGTGAGACACGTAATTGACGAAAATCCTCGAAGTTCCGCATTTGTGCGCTCGACGGTGGCGGATCCAGCACAAAAGCCATGGTACTTGAGTCACATTGTTCCTATAAATTTATTTATTTTTATTGTTTTATCCTCTTTGTCATGGCATACCTAAGGAATAAAAAACCCAGGATGATTCATCGACTACCCTGTCCACCCTATGGATCCGCCACTGGCACTCGAGGACGTTTTGAATGAATACCGTTTGGCTGGCGTTGTGCTCACACTCTTTCGAGAAAGGATGCCATCATCAACAGTACTAAAAAAGTTTTAGAAAAGTTTTAAAAATAATAAAAATTACAAAGAGGTTCTTGCACCACCTAACAACGGCGACAAACACTTTATAACAAGCCGAAGATGTGCCACCGTCCTTACCCTTTCATCACCGGAGTCAGACAGAGCTTGCCAGCCAAAAGAGAGCTTGTGATAGTAGACGATGGGTTAGTCGTCCTGCTAAGGTCCCAAAAGACCAACGCACCGGAACAACAACCATCGTCAAAGATAATAACCATAAATAGAAAGAGCCTGACCTAAAACCACATAAACAAACACGAAAGCTGATCAAAACCCAAGGGATTCGCTAGACACACAACTCCAGGGAGTTCGCGAGAAAGGATGATATTTGCCTTGTGAAATTTTTTTGCTCATAGGTTGTGCATGCAAACTTTGGTACGGAAGAAATATGAAAATTCTAAAGGAAGACGAACTAAGGAAGGCATGAGAAAAATGGAGAGAAGAGAGAAAATAAGAGCAAATGCAAGAGGATAGAAATCGGAGAGGCAAAGATATGGTGGTCGTGGAGTTGATTAGCACCTTGATGGTGATCACCATGATGGCCAAAGGGGCAAGTTGACGTCCTACTAGTTTAGACGAGTGTTTGATTGGGACTTTAGCGGCGTCTGCATCACCAACGGAGGCAATATAGGATGGACAGAGCAGTGAGTCAGAGAGTAATAGCAGCGATGTACTCTGTAGATGTGTAGGAGCAAGAGCAGAGACATCGGAGAGCATATTTGAGCATTCTCACTTTAGTTTGTAGTTTGATTATTTGTGTGACTTACATGTGAATCGGTGAGAAAGTAGCAACAATGTACTCAATAGTTGTATAGGAGCAAGAGTGGAGACAAAGGAAGACATATTTGATCATTTTCATTTTAGTTTGCACTATGATGATTAACGTCACTTACATGTGGAGTCTGAAGCCACTTGTTAACTAGACAAGATGGAGCAAATAATCAAAATCTAAAGTGTAATGGTATATGACCAAATCTTCTGACAGATGAGAAAGTAGTCGGGCGAAGAGGGAAGGAGCGGTGAGAGAAGAAGAAAAGATAAGCCCAGACAATAAAATGAACACAAGGACAACTATGTGTTATTTTTTAATTTGTGACGTTCTGCAGTTGCTCTATATGTCTGTTTCTACAAGTAAAACATTATGCTTTTATCTCAGTAAAAATGAATAAAAGAAAAATGCAACCTATTGTTCGAGGAAAAATGGACATACCGTGACAAGGGACGGGAGGCGCATGTACACCTGGGCCTGGCCGCTGTTCACCTCACGCTCCCCTCCCTTATCGGCATCAGAGGGCATTTCTGACAATTCACGGCACATCCAGACAATTTATCCGGCCGGTACTCTGCCCCCAAATGCTCGCCTCCATCTCTCGATCCCTCAGTCGCCGCCGCCCGCACCTACCGCTTGCCGTCGCCGCCGCAACAGCAGCCATGTCGTCGTCCGACACCAGCGCAAACGTCTCCGACCGTCCGATCTCCCCGGACACCACGCGCATAGCATGGGTCGGGACGGGCGTGATGGGCCAGTCCATGGCCGGCCACCTGCTCGCCGCCGGCTACGCGCTCACCGTTTACAACCGCACGCCCTCCAAGGCCCAGGGCCTCGTCTCCAGCGGCGCTCGCCTCGCGGACAGCCCGCGGGCCGCCGCGGCTTCCGCCGATGTTATCTTCCTCATGGTGGGCTTTCCCTCCGACGTCCGCACCACGACCCTCGACCCCTCCACCGGCGCCCTCGCCGGCCTCGCCCCAGGCGGCGTCCTCGTCGACATGACCACCTCCGACCCCATCCTCGCCGCCGAGATAGCCGCAGCCGCGGCGGGCAACGGCTGCGCAGCGATCGACGCCCCCGTATCAGGCGGCGACCGCGGGGCCCGCAACGCCTGCCTCTCGATCTTCGCCGGCGGCGACGCGGGCATCGTGGCCCGCCTCGCGCCCCTCTTCAAGCTGATGGGCACCGCGCTGTACATGGGCGGGCCGGGCGCGGGGCAGCGCGCGAAGCTGGGCAACCAGATCGCCATCGCGTCCACCATGGTGGGCCTCGTGGAAGGCATGGTGTACGCGCACAAGGCCGGGCTGGACGTGGGCAGGTGGCTGGAGGCCATCTCCAGTGGCGCGGCGGGGTCCAAGTCGCTGGAGCTGTACGGGAAGCGGATGCTGGAGCGCGACATGGCGGCCGGGTTCTACGTCCGGCACTTCGTCAAGGACCTCGGGATCTGCCTGTCGGAATGCCAGACCATGGGGCTGGCGCTGCCGGGGCTCGCACTCGCCCACCAGCTCTACGTGTCGCTGCTCGCCCATGGCGAGGGCGGGCTTGGCACGCAGGCGCTGATACTTGCCATTGAGCGTCTCAACAACACTTGCCTTGAGAAGAAAGGGGAGTGAATCGAGTGATTTGGTGATGCGACCTGAGAATGTTGGTGATGTTTCAGTTGTTCACTTGGTATATCAATCTGTCTACACTTTACAGTGGCTAATGGTTCAAATAAGATTGGAAGACCGGACTGTTCCCTTGCATTGACGATACTCAAATTTTTGGCAGTCAACCTGTAAGGAATGTCTATCAACCCTGGCAATCAAACTAGCATATTCAAGCTTAATTTTAAGCGTGGTCATGGTTAGTTTTTTTTGGAGTTCGCTGTGATATGTGTGTGCTGCCTCAAATCGCACATCCCTACAATATCAGACTGACGCTGTAAATGACGAGACCTCTATTGCACAAGTGAAATCATTTTGCTGAATGCCTGAATGCCTGAATGGTCTTTCGATAGTTGGAACAATAAAATTTCCATTGATTAACCATGCAGCACCTGAGTTTGACACACCACTACACTGACATAACAAGCCACATGTATCTACCGTGATTAAAAAAAACTTTCAAATTCAAATTTGATTCACATCTTGACAAAGAAAATAATAATAATCCCTCCGACCCATATTACTTGTCTCAAATTTGCCCAAATATGAATGTATCTATGTTTAAAAAGTGTATAGATACATGTAATATTTCGACAAGTAATATGGGTCAGAGAGAGTAACACAAATTCCATGTTAACAGCGATAATGGGTGGAATTCACACCTAGATTTGAAACTTTTTTTTACACTCACCTAGATTTGAACTTGATACTCCATTCGTTTCATAGAACACCTCATATAGATTTGTGCACTTGGATCAAGACATCCCATGTTTCTAGTGTTTGAGCATTCATATTGCATTAAGAATACATGATTGTGAGCAGTTATTGGATGAGAACGGGAGCCAAGAGAAAAATGAGACATATTATGAAACAAACAAGAAAAAAATTATATGATGTGTTTTGTGGAACGGAGGGAGTGGTATTTACATAAGTTTATCTTTTTTCTCTCTCCATGGGCCAAATTTTACTCGAACCCAACCTTCTTTAATTACTACTCCATGGAGGGAGTAGTATAGTGACCGTGTTTAGCTACGGAATCATAAAAAAGAACTATGGATAAATTATAGTTACCTTGCCGTCCAATGCAATTAAAACCTGCTGACACATTTTGTTTGGATTTGAACTATAAAATCTTTATTTTTCAAAAAGGAGGATGAACACCAGGCCTCTGCATCAAAATGATGCACACATCCTTTTTTATTATATTATTCAACAAATCTGACAAACAAATACATTGATCAACCCAAAGCCACCTTTTTGAGAACAATTATTGAAACACCTACAAACTTGATGAAGGAGGTGACCATGATCGGGACCTCATGCCCTGATCACACACCGACGCACATCATCTAAATCCGTTGGCCGCCACAGGGCACAACCGCAGATCTAGGGTTTAAGCGAGTGGGTGAGAACTGCAGGAACGATGCCTTCGACAAGGTAACGGTGCATGGACGCCGCCATCGTTGCCCATGATCAAGGTCGGCTCGGTTTTCACCGGCAGTCACGCCTTCCCAAATGCATATATCAAGACCGGAGTAGACGGAAGGGATGGACGGCCGAGCATCGTGTTAGGGATACCGACGACGGGACGAACGACGTGCCCAACAACTACAAGACGCCACGTGGATGTGAGAAGGATGTGATCCTCCCTCCCCCCACCCCCCCCCATCGGCGGCGGCCGACTTTGCCCGGCCACGGCCTCAGGGGACGGCTAGATGGAGGAGGATGGAGCGCTGTGGACATCGGCCAGCCAGATCTGATAATTGAGTAGTCAATCGAACGAATGGTGAACCGTGGGGGCTCGGTCAAAACTCCTTCCTCATCTCAACGCGTCATCCTCGACGAAACATTTCGCCGAACGAGTGCCGCGCGCCGCCCAAAACCCCCAATCCCAACCAAAACCCTACGCTCTCCCCCGCCGCGCCATGCTCCACTCCGGCCTCTCCAAATCCCAGCCCCTACCGCTCCTCGCGGCAGCGTCTTCACCTCGCCGCGCTCTCCTCGCCGGCCTCCTCCGCGCCGGGTACTTCTCTAAGTCCGTTACCTCCTCACCCACGCATCGTCCGACTACAACGGCCGCCACCCGTACACTGGGAGGTCACTCGCGCTTCGGGCTGGGATCTAGGGCTTCGTTCTCCACTGTACCGGATGGTTCTGATTCGGTCAGCGGCGGGAGGGCACTTCCTTGGCTTGCGGCCACCAGTGTAGATAGCAGCGCCCCCAGTGCGAGGGCTAGCGCAGGTCGCTCCTCTTCGTGGGAGAGTTCTGCTGATAAGTTCTTCTCCAAAGGCAACCAAATTGAGCAAATAGAGGCATCGGAAGATAGGGTTTCGTACAGAGAGGGGGCAATTAGAGTGGAGAACGAGACAATCGACAATCCGAAGTGGGGCAGGATTAAGGACAAGTTTCGGAGAAACGTTGCAAGGGATGGAGGACCCCGTGGCCGTGGTGAGAGGTTTAGAGGGGAGAGGTTCGACAAGCCGGATGTGAGGCGGTGGAACAAGCAAGAGGACTGGGGGAGGAAGACATGGAAGGAGGCAGGGGAATCGACTGTGCCGAAGATGGTCGGGGAGGGGGTTTACGGAGTCGGTCCAGTACTTGCGGCTCTCATGGCCGGGAGGAGGGAGTTTTATGCATTGTACACACAAGAAGGGATGGATTTGAGCAGGAGCAACAAGAAGAAGAAGGACAAGAAGGGGGTCGAGAAGGTGCTGCTTATGGCAGAGACAATGGGGCTTAAAGTTATTGAGGCGTCAAAGCATGACCTCAACATGGTGGTAGACAACCGACCACATCAAGGCCTGGTGCTTGATGCATCACCCTTAGAAATGGTGTATACTAAGGAGTTGGAGCCAATCAGGGTGGATGGTGGAAAGGCACCTGTCTGGATAGCCTTGGATGAGGTTATGGATCCTCAGAACTTGGGCGCCATAATTAGATCTGCCTACTTCTTTGGTGCCGAGGGTGTTGTGTTGTGCGCTAAGAATTCCGCTCCATTAAGTGGAGTAGTGAGCAAAGCTAGTGCAGGCTCGCTTGAGTTGATCGAGCTGCTTTCCTGTAGGAACATGATGCAGTTTTTGTCTTCATCTGCTGAAAATGGGTGGCGAGTTATTGGTGGTACCGTTGCTCCTAAAGCAATACCTCTCTCTGAAGTTGCCACAGGGGAGCCAACAATTCTTGTATTGGGCAGTGAAGGCACTGGTCTGAGGCCCCTGGTTGAGCGATCCTGCACGCATTTGGTCAAAATTGCTGGTAATGTCGATGGATTTGTTGTAGAGGAAGATACAGATGCCACGGATGCAGATATAGGGGAACAAGGTGATAATTATTCAGGTAATCAAGATATGAAATCGTTCCTCGCGGTAGAGAGCTTGAATGTCAGCGTCGCGGCAGGAGTTTTGCTTTATCATCTTGCTGGAAAGAATGTCCGTCCTGTAAGTGATTAGCCTAGCATCTCTCTTATGTAAGGATGTTCCATATTTCATCCATACCATGATTATTGATGTTTGTTCTTCTTTACTCCCACTAAGAATTGACTTTATTTCTATTTGATGCTTTGAATTTTCTGGTTCCATAAACTATTTCTTGCATAGGTGTGACTTGTGATGACAACTTTGTGAAGCGCCTTATCTCACCAGTCTGAGTCGGATTCTATGCTGCATTAACTATAGACGTAGACTGGTCTATTCTACGTACATAATTCCCAAGCATAGGTTGACATGACCAGCTAACTTGCTCGTTTTGCAGTAATCCAAACAAACAATAAATAAAATGTGATTTACTGCTATCAATCATATCTGTATTTATGTATATCAATCTAGTTTGTTGTATCACTGAAAGTCTGGAGCATCTCTCTGTTCGGAGTAAATCAATCTATTTTATCGAAGTATTCTGCATTACCTGTTAGAGTTCATATCACGTATCGTCCTTTGTTTCCAGACATACTTTCACCGATCCTGTTGTGCTTTGAAACTTCCAAGTGCATTGTAATGCACTTTGAGCCATCAAAGCTATTTTATATGGTGTGGGCATATGGGGTAGGTAATATTTAGCGATGTGACACACTCCCAACTACATTTGCAGTTCTGAACCTTAGAAACTAACTTGCTGCTTCCTTGGAGAACTTATAAATGACCTGATTTAATTGAGCGCATCAAAATGTTACTTTACAGTCCTACGGTGCTATTCGCAAAATATCTTCTTATATTCTGATGCTAACTATAACTGTTTTTGTGCAATTTTTATGATGAAAGCCAGTTTGGTAGCAATACTAATAGAAAGCTTGAAATGAGGCAATTAGTTATTGCAAAACCCTACTTAGAGTCAAACTATGTTCTGGATTAGCATGCAAAGGGTAGCGGTACATTTAAATCAGAGGCCTGATAGATCCATCTTTATGTATTTAGAAATTAGAACTGTAAAAAGCATAAAAGTTTTGCTCAGGTTATCAGTGACAAGAGTATGAACACACCAAAAAGCACTAGGGAGTATTATCAACTCTTCAGCCACCAAAATCAAACAAGGTAATGCCAAAAGTTGGACAAGAGGCTTACAAACGTCAGCGAGGCATCACAAAATGTAATCGAACACATTGAAAACACAGGGAGGGAGACTAAATCATCCCACAGTCCAAGTGTCCACACCATCTCTCTCCAGAGAGTCTTCAGAAGGTAGCTGATGCAGTGTTGCTCTGAGATACCCTATGATATCTTCCACCTTGTGATATAATGATCATTCGTTGCTGCTTAAACGACTGACTTGATTAGCCGCAAAAGTAGGAGGTGAACTAAAACAGTTTTGGAACACAATATCATTTCATGCCAGCTATAAAGGGTAGGGTTATAGGTAGAAATAGTTTTCAGATGAATCTTCAGTGTTTTGGAGCTACACGATGGATCTAACACTCTTGCTATAAACTGCTTAGTCAATCGAGCTTTACCTTTCCGTACCTGTATATACCTATTGTGGTGTTATTTCTCAGGTGCAAATCTCTCACTAATGCTGGAAAGATCATTCATGTTGGAAAATAACAGTTGTGTATAAGTGACAACCAGGCACCACATGTCATACTCAGTTACTCACGTTGGATATTATTTTCCAATTTACGCATCCTTAAATGCTAGTGAACTAATCTTTCCTACTAAATATGATTACATTGTATCTGTATACATTTTTAGTCTTTTAGCCACCAATCTATTGTAGTGTATCTTTACATAAACTGAACTGAGTGAAAACCCTTGGAAGGATATCAACCTTCTACTGAACCCTGCTAACGGATCAATTGATTGGGGATGGCTATAGTTCGATACTTCATGATTGCCATGGACAGATGGGCCCAAGCCTTGGCTTGTTGAGGCAATTGGGCCAACATTTATGTAGTATATGCATGACTGTCCTTGTTATAAAGGTTATATAATCTCGAGTTAAGCCTTCCTTTTCCACGTCAGGTTCTTTTGGCAAAATTGTTTTTAGTGACCTAGTCACTGATGGTGGTCTTGAAATCCTTTTGCTTTCTGTTGCCTCCGGAGAGAAGTATATGAACAACATCATTCAGCTCCTCAGTTACTTCACTCTGTTAGCTCATTAGCAAGAAAGATTGAGCCCAATCACCAAGACCAGAAAGAGTCAATGGCTCAATACAGACCTAAATATCCGAAGAGACCCATATTTGGAAAGTGACTAACAGGCACTTGAAAGTTGTAGGTGATGATTAGAGATGACTGTTTGAATTATGCTGAGAGGCCCATGACAAACCTGAAAATTCATCTTCAGTTTCTTCATAATACATAGCAACCTAAATCTGTATTGCAGTTCTACCACTCTGGTATTTAATCTCAACAAAATGGATGAAGCTTAATGTGCAATTTTTTGTGTGGCTCCAACCAATTGACCTAACTGACATCTTCCGTTTCCATAATGCATAGCAGCCTCAGTTAGTGTTGCACTGTGGTATTAATCTCGACAAATTGGATGAAGCTTAAATGTGCAACTCTTAGTTGCTCCAGTCACTTGACCTAATTGAGATGTTAGTTCACCACTCTGTAATTACTGTTAAGAATCACATGCTTCGTGTGCCTGGTCATCTTTTTTCTTTTCTTTTTTATGACTGCAGCCCTGTCCTTGGATAGAAAAATTAGCAGTAACCACTCCTCCAGGTGAGGACCTAAAGGTACTGTATCTCAAGAATATAACTATTATTTCGTGTTATTTTGGAAGAAATGGGGATTTACTGAGTACTATAGGAGTACATGTTGCTGAAAGTTATGAACTAAAGAAAAACGAGATGAAAACTTCAGCAGAACCACCAGGATTCACTTTGGCTATTTTACTGGCTCCAGTTTTCTCTTCGCGAATATGCCATGTATCTCTTCTTCTTTCAGCTCCATCTAGATTTCAACACCATTACAGGTTAGAAAGTTAAAGCAAAACATCATGGTAGTTAGCTGGCTACTAGCAAGCTTGCGATATGACTATAGTTTCACATCTCTTCGGACATATTCATGCACTAGATTGTCTTCATTTTTCTGTGATGATCGGTATTCTTCTGGCAAACTTTACTTGCTTTCTGGTTCTCTTGGAAATTGGAATGTTATACAAGTGGTCTGTCCATTCTTATGGCACATGAAGGTGTACTAACACACTGTAACTTCACTTTTTTCTTCTCAAAGAAAGAGCATAACTGCGCTGTCAATCGTCAATAACTGTTTGATATGATAGATCATAAGGAGATCAATCTAATATTCCTGGACAGGTCATACTTGGCTAGAGAGAATAGGAGATGAGGACACGATGACAGTAGAAGAAATAGCAACCTAATATTTCATCCGAAACTGGACAACCCATTAAATAGAATATTCTACATGTTGGTGCACATGGATAAAGTGGAGATCTATTTCTGCCTTTTGTCGGCCAGGCAGAGGTAAGGATTGAGAGTTTTTTAAAGTATGGTTTAAGAAACTATATTAAGTATTGTTTACTTCGCTACACGCCGATCCTATTCTATAGACCAGGTGTCGCAATCAGGTTGGATCAACCAAGAGTTGCCCTAAGAGGGGCGGTGGCCTTTGATGTAGTTTTGAACTGTAAAATTTGTCAACCTTTTAATTTTGCAAGAGTTTTTCTTCTACATTATGGCATATCTTTTACACCATTATCTTGTAAATAAGTTTTTCTGTTCCTGTTGTTGGATTCAGCACCAATGGAATCATTACACATTTTTGTGTGGGTTTTTACTTATTTATTTGTTCTTTGAACAGCTGGTACCTGCAGTTTTGTAAGTAAGATGTTAGGTGAATTCATGCTAGGGCCTTCTTGCCACCCATCAAGCTGACCCAAATGGCTTTTACTGGTACAGTCATTCCGTGCCTTTTGACAAGGTACATATTTTCACACCCTTTTATCAATGTTTGTTGTCTTATGTGATCCATCCCATCCGAATAATTACTTTTGATGAACGATGGTGATTGCATCGTAGCGGTGCAGTTCATCAATACATCATGCACACATCTGCAGCGTACACATGGAATTGTGAACCCATCCACTTGGAATCAGGATTAGTTAGTTTTGATACTGAAGATGAATCAGCACTGTCTTCCTACAACTACACAGTCTCGACGCATGAGCCCCTTGTGGGCCGAAGGCGGGTCTATGACTATGGGATGTTCACATGACCCACGGTAACTGTAACATTGGGAATTACTAGTGCACAGTTTACAAGATGTATGGCATTGCTCACGTATTCCCAACATGTGAAACTGTTGATGTCCTCAGTTATATGTAGACTTTAATATTCATATTTTGCATATTGCCATAGTCTGTTTGATAGGCGGATCGATTTTCGGTACTCCCTCCGATCCATATTAGTTGTCAAAATATTACAAGTATCTAGACGCTTTTTAGGCATAGATACATCCATATTTGGGCAAATTTGAGACAATTAATATGGATAGGAGGGAGTACTAGAATTAAACAGCTTGTAGTGAAGTAGTGAACTAGAAAATTTGTGGTTGGTGGGTACTTGAAATAAGGTGGCTTTGTCATTCTGGATTATCTTAACACCTTCTATGGCTTTCACCGACAGAAGTGGTACCATCTTTTAGTCCATATTGGTAAAATATAAAGTTGTACATTGCATATGGCAGCACATGAGTGCACAACACGGTGGGGATAAAGATGTCTGGTAAGGACATTACAAAAGGGCCCAAGATTCTTTCGTAAATCCACCCCGTCTCTGCTACTTTTCCTACTGTCCGGAATATAGGGATGGTCCAATGACAAAGACTCCATCTCCAATTTCAAGGTTCGGAAGCATCAAGATGAATATTCCCTTTTACCATAAATATATCTCTCAGCTTGTTTGGTGCTCATATGCTTCATTTATCTCAACACAAATACAGGTGTTAGTAATCTGCCGGATCAGCTGCCAATACCTGCATAGTTTTTTTTTTCATGGCTACATCCTGCATTGAAGGCAGAAAGTTAACAGAAACTAGTCTGCAAATTTACTTCCAGGTATGCCTCATAACCACCAAACACAAATGTCTTATTGTTGTCTTCATACTGTATGGGGTTATCTTGTTAGTCTACCGTATAGAAGTAATTCAATTTGCCTTTTGTCATATTTGCCTCTCCTATTTGGGCATTGCTAAAATCCACTCAGGTTCATGCATGAACTGTTGAAACCAATGTAATGTTATTATCACCGGAAAAGAACCAATGCCAACTTTTGTTAATCTTGACTTCTTCAAGAGCCTTGTGATATGATCACCAAGGCCGCAAGGCGGCATAGAGATAACTTCCAGGTTTGGTAAGTGGTGCTATCAGATGGGTTTAATCACTAACACACCTAGATCATGTTCAACAGCAGTACATACTGTTGATGCTTAGCATCACAAGCAAAAAAGGATGAAAAAGTTGTCCCTGTTGTGTGTAGTACCCATTAAGTATCATGGTCAAGCCTTTCTCATGGTGCTTGTGACAAAAATTTAGAAAGTGGTGAGGTTGGAAAGATAACAATAAATTAACAACTAGCCTAGTGGACCCTTCTGCCTTTTTTATGTTCCAGTAGCAAGTTCATGTGGAATATGCTAGTCCATAGATGTAGACGGTGTGATGCAATCAGGACGGCCTAGGTGCTGGCCTCTATGTCCTGAACATTATATTTGTATGTCAGGTTACAGCAGGAGCGAATGCAAATTTATCAGACATAAGAGGCACTTTACAGGGGTGAGCCGTTGATCTACTTATGCAGCTCACCCCTGTAAACTCCAAATTCATGTAATTCAAATCAAGAACCGTAGCATTAAAATTACAAGGTAGCCTAATTTACAAAATAGGCAGGACATCGCCATACATCTGCAGTATGCTAATTCATCTCTCTACAAGCAAAAATAGAGGGTAGTAATCCCAAAAAAGGATTTTTGTTTTTCAAACAATCTGAACAGGATGATGACGTACTGGCTTCAGTGAGCTACAATCCGAATGGTTGAAAAGCTGATGCTGTTTTAGCATTTTTCTTCTCTCTCAGACGCAGATCCAATCTGGAATAAAAAGAAAATCAGAAATTGGAAGTTACTGGTGGCTCAATTTGGGAAACCAAACATGTACCTGAAATAAGCACTAGTAACAGAAAACCAACTGCAGCTGGTTTCATCCAAAAGCTAAATTTCTACTAGAAGACAAAAATTTGTAGTAAATTGAAGTGGTGTTGTACTTACCAGGGCACGGGAAAGCTCTGAGCTCCTCAAAACCCTCAGCCTTTTAGCAGTTGAGACGAACACACTGGGAATTATATATACAAAAGGATTTTAGATCCTGTGGATGAGCTTAATATAGATCACATGATAAAACTGTACATGAAGGATAAAACAAACTTACTTCCAAGGGACGTCACCAACCAGCATCCTGTCTCCTTCATTGTCTTCGTAAACTAGGGTATATTCACCGGACCCGTCCAGCAATTGCGAAAATATTTTTCTGTCTGCCCCTTGCTGTGCACTTTCAGCACTAGATGGTTCCCTTTGTGCTGCAGCATGGTCATACATAACTTTGATGACAAAGATATCAACTTGGTTTTGTTTAGGCAGATGATTTAACATTTTGAAACTGAATGGAAGTACTTATTTTTACGGATCGTTGTTAATTCCTACCTTCAAGAAAACCATGGAAGAGCTCTTTGACAGCCAATGAAAGTCTCTCGTAGCTGTCACATCCTGCAAGATCTACTTTCCTTCCAATGGGGATCCCATCCATGTTAATTTTTACGAGGGGGCTTTTGTTGCAGTTCAGCTTCACCTTTGCATCCGCTTCACCATTTTGTTGTTCAGGGGGCTGTTTGGATGAAGTACTTGTAGCAAGGTTTCGCCTGAATGATCGGATTGGAGGCCAACCAACCACTGGAACTGCAGCCCCTCTGTGTCAGATTAGAGCATGGTGAGTTAGTTGGTGACAGACAGGCCAGTCAACTAAATACTTTGCATGCTAGTATTAGTGAACCAAAATAGCTGAATATATGATGAGGCGATAAACAGCATCATGGTTCATACGAATATTCACTTTTCTATTAGTAGTTTAGTACTGCACTTGTTTCCAAGAAATTAAACTATTATGATGCTCTTAATCCAAAGGTAATACAGTATATATAGAATTGAGCGAAAAAGAGGATCATATTTAAATAAAAACTATTATAAAGTAAGTGAGCTTTTTGTTTTTTAAACGAGTAAAGTGATATTTTGGAAAGATTAACTTTGATCCTTAGAGCAGAGTCTCATGTTGACCAACTAAGAAAAACTAAACTTCATCATAATTGCACGGCAGCTGAAACTCAAAAGATGGGAAAGATACTTTTTTAAGGTCCGCGGGAAGGAAATTTGGACACTGCAATTTCTGGAAAGCTGTTAAGAGCGTGAAAGAGCAATCCTTGAATGAACTATATAAATGATGACAGGAGCAACCATTTTGATATCTTCCCTTGCTGAGAGAAGGAAAGATGGCAAAATCATTACCTTCCTCGCGCTGGTGGTCTGTTGCCGTTGTTGCGCGCAGGTGTAGCAGGAGGGGCATGCGATGGTGGTGGGGGACAGCACCCTTTCTTCCTCTCACTCGCGGCTGCTGTATTTTCCTCCACTGTCAGTTCCTTCCCACATGCTGCTCTTGCCTGCTGCTTCTGCTCGTTATAACCTTAAAAGGCAGAACAAAGATCATTTTAAGTTCAGTGGTTCTATATGTTAACAAGAGAACTGAAAAGCTGCTTCTTACCTTCTGCTTTGGCCTCAACTGTGTCTAGGAATCCCCTCTTTGCTCCGGTTGTCGTAGTGCTGGCCGTGGTCATGGAGTGTAGAGGGAGGTATCCAAGGGAGAGAGCTGGGCGCTCTTGGTGTATCATGTTCTCTCTTGAGGTAGCTGGTGTCTCCTCTTCTGCGAGACCAGGAAGACCAAGCTTCAGCTCCAGTTTATCGTCCTCATCACCTCCGAAACCTGTGTTTCTTGATCTGCCCGGCCCTGGTGCTCCTCTCAGACTCCATTCTTTCCTGTCTGGGATAAGATCTAGGAGTTGAGGAAGTACTTCTCTTTTCATGGAGCTTTCTTCCATAGGACTTGTTCTTGGTGAGCTAATTCAAAGGCTTGAAGACTCCAAATACTACACCAACTAGAATAATACTAATAAGAATTGATGGCAAATGAGAGGTGTCCGGCCAACTCCCTGAAAAGTTTAGTTCTACACTCAACTTAGGCTGGCTGGAGAAAGTGCCAAGGCAACGGAAACGTATGTTGAGGTCAAAGCGAACATACGAAAGAGAAAGAAGAGAAAACGGGGACTTGAGATCAAATCTACGTACTCACTTCAAGCAACAAAAATAGAACGTGGAACTTGTTTGTGCAACAAGACAAGCACTGGACATTTTATTGCAGTTTCCATGATAGAAAAAAACTTATCCTGAAACTTGAAACGGAACCATCTTGTGGCTAAAACAGAAGAATGGCAAAGCGTGTGTGTGATATCACAAGATTCGAAGCAGTCAAGTCACAAATCATATCAGCTCATGTCAAAAACCATTTCAGGCAAGAAAAGAACAACCTGCAACCTCATAAACCGGCAAGCGACAGAAACAACTAAACCATAGCTAGCAGTAGTAGTACAGTTAGCAACAGAACTCACCACGAGATGATTATGACCACAGGTGCATCAAAAAGCCTTAGCCCAAGGAACGAGCTCCAGAACCAGGATATGGGAAAATGGCCAAGTGGAATGAAGCTTGTTGCTATAGCTAGAGCTCGCGAAATCGCACCTTGGTTCTTTGTAGTGTACTAGCAAGCAGCGCGGTGCCCCGAGCTCCCCTGGCACGCTGTTGTGTGCCTTTATAGGCTTTCTTCTCTCGCTTCTTTTGTCCCCCCCTAGAGCTAAAGCTCTCCTTTTTATCCCGCTTTTCCCTCGCCGCGCGCCGTTCTGGAGGAGAAGAGCGTGCACGCACGCACGCGCGTTGGCCAGCGACCTATAGGTAGGTGTATGGCTGGGATATTACCATGTGACCATATTTAGAGATTCCATTTGCAAAAGGGTGAGGAGGGATGATGATCTGGTCACGGGAGTTTGCGTGTCCCTGTGCTCATGTCCCGTTCTTCTTGTGCCTGCATATACATCGCGGATGATGAGATGAGATGATGGTGGTGCGGTGGGCGGGGGCGAGGGAGGCGTGCGTGTGCGTCCTCCAGGACAGGAACAGCGCTGGCCGGCCGGGGCACGCTTATCCCCCTGCAAGTGGGGTGATGCGACGGGTGTCTCTCACAATACTATCTGTGTGTTGGAACTTGGACGTGTGGTTGTGTTGGATCGCCGCAGCTCGATCAGCTCGCAAGGCCAAACAGGGTGGTGGCGTATCCGTATGGAATGGCTCCACTTCCCATTCACACCGGGGCCACGCCGGCCGGCCGACCGCAGGGGGGACCGCTGTGGATGAGGATCGCGTGCAGCCACTTGGACTTGGAGGTCCTGGAGGCTGGAGTGGAGCTCCTGCTTAATTCCTCCTAGCTACTCATCAGCTAAAGACTCTCAAATTCATGTTTCTCTGGAGCAGCTGACTGCCTGATTGGAGTTGGTTTATGGGTTCATTTTATTAGTTGACGAAACTCTACTTGTTGATCAGTTACTCTCATATCATTGGCTCTCTCTTTTTCTTTTTCTTAAGAATATTGACTCTTTACCGGCACATGCACTGTCATAGGCTCGTGTGGAAGGGGAGGGGAAGATAATGCTTACTTATTGTGCCAAGTCGTTGACGATCAGATTTTCAACTGTTCAGTATCCATCAATCGTGCAAGTTGATTAGGATGCTTGGAAGCATTTTGACTCGGGCGTCTGAGCTCTGA
The DNA here is from genome assembly GCF_000005505.3 of Brachypodium distachyon. Classification (NCBI taxonomy): domain Eukaryota; kingdom Viridiplantae; phylum Streptophyta; class Magnoliopsida; order Poales; family Poaceae; genus Brachypodium; species Brachypodium distachyon. Next base: position 49,304,184 of record NC_016132.3, on the reverse strand, counting down.
AGAGCATCCGTGCTCCCGTTTTTTCTTGCCTTCCCCCATATGCAAAGTTAATATGAGAGTAGTAAAATAAGATTGCTTGTATCACAGTCTTGATAAGGGCATAAATCACTTCCAGCATGACTGAACAAACAGCACGGATTCTGCCCAGTGTATAGATGTAGTATGTCTCTTTCCTCTGAAAAATACCCGAAATTCTTAAGTCTTCACTTGTGTCATGGTCTCCCTCTGCCGTACTCTGCATATCATCCAGCTGCTAGGTCTGCAAATCTGCATGCATGCAGTGCCTGCAGTATAGCACATGTACTTTTCTTGGCCATCGTCAGGAAAATGGACCGGAGTTACTTTTCTTTATCCCAAGGCAGGTCAATACGACAAAACATTAACTCCCTAATATAGCTCCAGCAGCGCTGCCTCTGATCTGTGATCTAATCATTTGCAGTCTGGTCACCTGCACGCCAGCTCCTCTATTGAGAATTGCTTGAGAATTGCAATTAAGCCTACTGCGTACTGCTTGAGAATTGCAATTAAGCCTACTGCGTACTGCTTGAGAATTGCAAGGCTCATAAATCTGCCACGCACGCGTACCGAATTATTGCGACAAACAAGTGCGGCTACCAACCCCCTGGCCGGCCCCGGGACGGCCGATCATATACCTCCCTAAACTGCGTTGTCAACAGATGAATGTAGAGATGTGTATTTATAGTTTCAAGAAACGGTAGCATTCCCAGTAAGGCCTTGTTCTCGGTTAGACAAATCCCTGCAGGAATTGGAGAGGATTGAAGGACATTTGAGTTGAAATCTTGTTAATCCCTCCCAATCCCCATCGGGATGGGAGTAACCGAACGGGCCTAAAAGAAAACGACATTCCGTTTTGAGAAGAAACAATATCACAAAAAAATAATACGTGCGAGTCCTCACCTCATATGTAGGCTGTGTGATGTTAGAAACCCGCATACGTGCGCACATAGAAAACCCACACTCACTATCTCTCTGATCTGCACGATTGATTTGAATCCAATAGGGTTGTAATTGCGTCAAAATTTATTTGTTTGAACATAGGAAAAACAAAGATATTCTAACAAGAGGTTTGCTTGGATGGGATTTTTTTAATATAAAATCTAGTGCAAATGTGGTGGTTGCATCCTCTTCCCACCAAGGGTCAAACCCCAGGTTTGAGAGTCAGCGTGTCCCATTATAGGCGCATTATCCTTTCAGTAATATAGGCGTCATATGCCTTGACGGCGATGTGCCATTGGTGCTTTGTCAATCTCAATGCTCTGTGACTCTTTTTCTATAAATGTTGTGTGATTGCATCGTGTGGTGGCATATTTTGGTGTGTGTGCATATCTACTATGGAATGGGTGTTTTTCGATTTTGTTATGCCAAGTTGCTTGATTTTTAGTTAGAGATTAGTCATTGAATCTAGTTTGTGCTTTAAGATAAGATTCGGAATGAAGTATGGCGAGATGGCAGTGAAAACAGTGGAGTGGGGATGCCGAATACTAATTCGACGGTTCTGATATATCGACTGAGATTTAAAACTTCTTTTACATGAGAAAAGCCCCTCAACCGTGACTCCGTGAGCGCCCTATTGGAGGTTGAAGTGACCATATGCAATTCGCTGCTACTACCTCCGTCCGGATTTATCAGGTCTCTATTGGGTTTTGTGCCAAGCTTTGACCAACAATTGTACAATATCATTTAAGATGTGTATATACTAGTTATACCATTAGAAAGTGTTTTTCAATACGGATCCAACAATATATTTTTTGTGTCATGATAAACTTGTATTACTAATATAATTTTGGGTCAAAAGTTTGTCATAAAATTCCGGCCTTACATACCCTAACACAGGAAGTAGCTTGCGATGCATGCGTCACCCAGGGGCGGAGCGCCCTGTATGGAATGCTATGGCTAATGCCATACCTCAATTTGGCCTCTTTCTATACCTTGTCTTAGCTATTTGAACTAGCTCAATATAATGATGACTGCTTGAGTTTAGTTCTCTGCATGTAATTTGTGGTTTTCTCAGTAATTCATTTCATTTCGGATCAAGATTTAGCAATTTCACTTAGTATTTTCATGACGCATTGAATTAAATTATTCTCATGTTGATTATAACTTTTCAACAATAAGTATTTTATTGATTATCACCGTCATGTTCAGCAAATACAACTCACGCGTGAGTTCAATGGCCTCTCCATAACTAGATACACAACTAAGAAAGGCCGCTCAAGCGTAAAAAAAAGGATAGGGAGACAAGTACAACATTCGTAGGTCAGCACGCCACCCTACCACGCTCCAGCTATGTCAGGCTATACAATAGCCAAAACCCGGTCCTCTGTTGATTATACTTGATGGCTTCGCGCCTCCGTGTTATATACAAAAATTATTTTTATGTGCATTTCTTTTTTGCACCTTTGAACTTAGCAGTGTACTCCGCCACACCAAAATTTTGGTTCGTCCTGCGCCACTGGCATCACCTATATACTCCCTCCATTAGTTAAAAAATGTCATTAGATTTCATTAAGACAAGACTTTGATCACAAATTTACTATGTTAAAAAGTGATTTATATGACATGAAACCACAAGTATCATGAAGTCAGCCCCCCCCTCTATAAAAATTGTTTTTGCTTAATATGTACTAATTAGCTCATTAAGAATATCTTAAAATAGGTTAGCTCTCTAATTTCGCCCTCCTAAGCCCAAATCGTCCTCCTCATGTTGAATTTCTGGCTCCGTCCATGCATGAAGTACTTTTGATAATGAATCTAACGATACTAATTTCATGTCATATAAACCACACCTTGACATAGTAATTTGTGGTCAACATATTGTCTTGATGAAGCCTAATGTATGACATCTCTGGAGAAATGGAGTGAGTATCTATCAGTCAGACACGTGTGACATTGCTTTTTTTGTGCATCTTAATTAGCCGGGTGGTCCGGCCGTTGTCGTTTGCATACTACGGCCAGGCGATACTACTGGCCAGCAGTCATCGTCGTGACGTATGCGTGCAGGCGCGCGGTCCGGCAGCTGACGAGCGCAGAAAGATCTGCGCATCAAACAAACGTACGGCATATCCGCACAGATATTACGATGGCTATGTTATTAATTGGCGGTGCTTCTCAACGGCAACGCACGCTAGCCGGCACGGCCAGGGGCCTAATTGATGGGCACGGGACAAACTGGAGATCGGTCAGCTGTTGTTGGGTTGGGGGGTGCGATCGCATCGGCCTCCGCGCTGCCCTGAGCCCTGCACTGGCCTGACGGCCTGACCTGATCGCATGCATGCACGCGTCCTGGCACCTGCGCTGCTGCGCATCTCGTCAACAGCATCGTCCCCACGGTTTGGAGTTTCGCCGTTTCGGTGTTTTTTTACGGTGGAGTCCCTGACCGATGGGCGATGGCTGCGGTCCAAGAACCAGAACAGGGTGAAAGTTTGCTCTGCAACCAAAGCGCGACCACTTCGGTTTCCTGCATTAACACGAGCGGGCGCGTCCTGGTCCTGGACTCCCTGGTCAGTAGGACAACGCTCCAGGCCATGTTTTTTTTTCTTCTGTTCCGCCGAAGAATAATCAAGAGAAAATAAACACGACCAACATGAAAAAAGACATGCCCAACTGGGCTTGAATTTGCATGCGGATCAAACAAACTGGGCTTGTCTTTTTTTTCGAACCCATTGATCAAGATGAAGAGAGCTGCCCGGTTAATTACGAAAAACCGGTCAAAACCCGTTACAAACGTCCATTGTGCAAACCGCACGTAGGACACACTGACCGACCTGACTACCCACACTCACTCCACGCTCAAGCCTGACTCCACGCATGCTATTGAAAGAAAGTTGCCGTTGAGTTCACCCGCAGAAGTCATTGTCATCACACAAACACTCCTCCTGAGCTGGCGACTTCGACTTCCCCCACCAACGACCAAGAACAGGGTCCCTGCCACAGCAGGCACGCAAGCTAGCGTTGGCCCATGCCAAACAGTCGGCCACTTTGCAAGCGACCAAGAGGCAACAATTCTGATGATAAGCGTCAAAGGGGCAATATGCAAGGCTTGCACCCAACAAGACCCCAAGGCCGGATCACCTATCCTCAAGTTATCGTCATCACGCAAACACTCTTTTGAGCTGGTGACTCCGACTTCCCAACGACAAAGCAAACCAAGTCCTCGAGAGCCAGCGGACACGTCAGAAGGACCAACTACAAAGACCATCGCCGCAGCCCGAACTCTGCTCAACACCGCCGTCAATGCCACAAAAGACGTCCACGAACACCCGCCGCACATCACGACCCCAAGCCTCCAAACCAACGGCCCCACCAACCGGCGTCAGCTCCAAAAACGATGCCTCCAACAAGGGGAACGCCGCCGAACGCCGCCATCGTCTGGTCCAAAAGAACCTAGAGTTTGCCCCGGAGCTCACCTTGGGAATGGATGGAGAGAACAGCACCACGACAACGCCTCAAAGAAGGTGATGGCGCCCGCGGACGTCACCGTCGTCGGCTTCAGTCGGCAACTGAAAGCATAGATTTCGCCCGGCATTGCCACGCTACCCACCACCCAAAACCAATTGGCCCGCCTGCAAGCCACTAGCAGCAACCTCCCCCCAGCAGGTTCGCGATGCTCCATTGCCCGCCAAGGCCCAAATCGGGCCGTAGCGACAACAACAACAGCACCGCCGGAGGCCCCCTCGTCGCTCTCCCAGCCGCAAACCACGTGGACTAGGCCCAGATCTCGGCCCGAAGGGGCTAGATCCAAGCCGCAGCCACGGCCTCGAGCACCTCCCGCAGGCGGCCGCTCCATTCCGCCCCGCAGGCTGACCTCACGCGCCGCCAGCACCGCCTCGCAGGCCATCACGCCGCACCCCGCCAGCAGCAGCCTGCGTCGCTCCCCGCCGCCGCATGCGCCGTCGGATGCAAGCCTCGCCGCCACCATCGTCGGCCACGGCCAGGGCTTTGCCAGCGGCAACCTCAGGTGGCGGCAAGGGGGGGAGAGGGGAGGGATGTGTGGTGGCGCCGGCGCTAGGGTGTCCTCAAGCCGTCCACGGGAGAGGCGACGCGAGGGAGAAACTAGGCTTGTCGAGACAACATGTCAAGTTTTCTTTAACGCCCGCTAAAGCGGCAGAGGACAGAAATACTTGGTTTCCTCTCCGTGCTAAACAAAGTTGCAATACTTAATAGTACTCGGTATGAGACGAAGAGAGTACAAAACGAAAAAAAAGCAACGTTCTACCTAAAGCAAAACGAGTAGTGAAGTGAAATACTCCGTAGGCAGCCTATAATCTACGGCTAGAAGGACATAGCGACCATCTCAGGCACCACGCACACATTACTAAAAAGTCAAAAACTTCGTCATCGTCATCATTCCTTTTTTTTTACGAAAACGGCAGCGCCGATTCAATTAATTAAGAGTTGGAATTTACAGAAGCGCTTTCGTGCAGAAAAAATAAACAAGACGAGTAGATAAGGAGAACATCAAGAACTGAGAAAACTAGAGAGGCTAGAGTGACCAGAAGAAATTAGAAGAAAACGTAAAGGAATTCGCAGCACTTGTCTGAGCTTCCTCTGGTTGCAACTGCTTATCTGGCTCCCTGCGTGAATCGTGTAAGAGGCCTTGTAGCTAGCTAGGTACACATATTTCTCAGTACGTAACGTACGTAGCATTTGGAACTGGAGAAACGTACGTACCAGTACGAGGTCGTCTACTTATCAGTTTTCTGATCTATTTGTAATCGAAGCATGTCAGCATCAACAGTCCTATCAGCGGATTCGCCATGTCCTGATCCCCAGCCGCTAGAACGCTGGCCGTCTCAACCAGCGTCATCCCACCCGCCATGGCTTGGCCCTCATCTGCTGGATGCGCATCTGCAGGCTTCTCTTCTTCTTCTTGCACAGCCTCCGGCGATGCTTCCCTCTCCGTCTCATGTACCGGCAGCGCACGCTTCGTCCTCTTATTTTTCTTGCTGCTGCGGCGGCAGATGTTTCTTCTCTCCTCCTCGCAGTTATTTGATTCCTCGCCGACGTATCTTTTCCCCTCGTAGAGCACGAAGGCTATCCCGAGTTCGCCGTCCGGATGGGCCTCGTCCTGGAGCTGCTCTAAATCACCGTATACATCCTCTAGTTCCACGTATTTCTGTTCTTTGGCATCCGCGGGTTGGAGCGGCGGCAACTCGGGCAACTGCCGAGACCTGAACGCCCACACCTCGATGTGAACGTCCCGAGACAAGACATTCTCCTGGTCCGGGTGCAGGTTGTTGGCGTCAAGGAAGGCGCGCCACTGCTGGCCGATGAACCGGTACCCGCCGTTGGAGGTCAGGTACCTGAGCTTGACCCTGTACTGTCCTCCTCGGCCGTCGAAGGCGCTCACGGTCAGGCCGGCATCGCCGTTACGCTTGGGCTTGCCTTGCTGGTCAAGCACGGGCTCCCCGTTCTCGTCACGCTTCACGGTCGGGACGTTCCGCAGGAGGTAGCGCATCTCCCTGGCGGTGAAGATCTCGGTGATGCGGTGAGTAAAGATGATCTCGGGCTTGCAGGAAAACAGCAGCCGGTTCTGGTTGCGGTCCACGTCGCTAACGTGGAGTTCCTTCCAGTACACGAACCCCGGCTCCGTGGCGCCGTGGGCCGACATCAGGTGCTCCCGCAGCCGCGCCGGCATTCCGGCGTGTGGCGTGGCGTGGATGTCCTCCTGCCCCGCCGCCTTGCTCTCCTTCCTGTTTTTGTTCCTGTTGGCATTCTTCTTCCCCGCTTCCTCCATGCCATTGCCCCGGCTGGTGCTCTCGGGTGCGCCGTTGTTGCTGGCAGGCGCCAGCCGTCGCCTCCGTACCGCGTCCATGAAGAGATGTTCGACGGCCGGGGGGGCGCCGCTCGGGATCGCGTCTTGCATGAGTTTGATCTCCTGGGGCTGCTCGGAGGACGTCGATGCTACGGTGATCGCGTTCGAATTGGACGTGCTGTCGTGTTGGATTTGAACTTCCGGAACTTCCATCCAACTCTTCTTATTTGGTGGAATCAAGGACGCCGAGCCGACTCCGTCGGTACTGTGGTCGCTGGCTGCCCTCTTCTTGGGCGGCAAGAGCCTGTTTCTTCCGCCGATGTCTCCCCCCGCCCTCGCGTTCGCCTCACGCGCCAGACTGGACATGAGCTGCAAGGGACGCGGCGACGGCGCGACGGCCGACCTTGCGGTTCCACCTTCTGCCGTCGGGATTGGCTTCCATGGCACGAAAGCTGCCCCACTGTCGTGCCAGGGAACGTCGGGGTGTCGGAAACTCGGAACTTCTGGGGTTGGCGTCATCATTGTGAAGATGCGAAATATGGCCTTGCTTGCAGCCCATAGGTCTCCCCCCTCCCGAGTATATAATGGCCTGGTCCAGGTAGAAGTCGAATTGAGATTTGGAGTTCTCATCGGATACGATACGAGACTACCAGAGGGATTAGAAGACCGGAGAGAAGCCACCGCCATCTGACTTTGAAGAGAAGGGACAATCGGGATGAGAGGAGAGGTTGGGCCGTTCAGATCTTTTTACAGATATTGGGCTGGGCCACTGGGTGGGTCGGCCCGAGTGGTCGAAAGCTGGTCTTTTATTATTTTCTTCAGTTATTTCGGGCCAAAACCAAACCAACCGAAATGAATTCGGTCTTCTAAAATTAGTGACCGAACCAGCAGAGATGTCCGTGCGTTGCAACGAAACAACAAAATAAGATGATGCACTCAAAGACATGCATCAAAACATTCTCTATTTGGTCTTCTTTGACGACGACCACCAAACATTCCTTTAAAAAAATGTTTCTTCCCAATATTTTGTCTCTATAGCCGAAATGTGTCGTGCGTTCGTATTTCCAGGAATTGCAACTTAATTCGTCTTGCCTAGGAAAGCCTATGCATAGTAACTTCAATTTATATTGCACGAAATTTAATATGCGGAACCGATAAAGATTGTTATTTTATTGGCATATGTAGTTGTTATTTTATTTTACTGCAATTTTTATTGTGACCAGTTCGGCTTCCTGACGCTAGTTCTAATTACATATGGACTTTTTATTTGTCAAATTAATCTTGACCCAACGATAACTTTGATTGCATGGCTAGACTTTTGTAATTTGTTCATTTTGTAGGTTACATATTTTGTTTATCACTTGCTGCAGATAATTTTAGAAGTTTTTTAGGTAATAGATTTTTGATTCCTTAATTATATGCACTGATAATTCAGTAAGAATTCATATTCGTCGTGTATCTAAATTGGTTTGTAAATTTAAATTTTGTTAATTATTATTGTTAAGGTTTCTATACTTCAGTGTATAAAAAATTCCACCTATACGATGCAAATTCCGCTTTACATATGTTTGTACCTAGGGATACCGGCCGGCAGGTGTTTTGCACCATACAACCTCATCTATTATCGATACCCTATCACTCACACTCTGCTTCCATCCTGCATGCTGTCGCTTCCGCCTCTCCTCGCCGTGCTCTGTCAGCCGCGGCCCGCTTCTTCGTCTCCTCTCATGCATGCTGCGCATGTCCCACATATTAATGAGTCATCTATTTTTTTTCCTTCCTTCTCCTCTCACGCCTGCTGCACTGCTTCCTCCTCCCATGCCTGCTGCGTCCTGCGCGCGCACGTTGCTTTTATTTGCGCAAAATCATGCGTTCTCACGCCCGCCGCGAGCTCGTCTGCGCGTCGCTCCATCGGCCTGCCGGATATCTTCCCGCGTGGCTGCCTTCTCGTCCTGACGCCGATCGCCGATCTTCACGTACGTCTGCCTCGCGGGTCTTCACGCGCCCCGCCTGCCTGTTTGCACGCCGTGCCGCCGGACACAGGAGCGTTCGCCGGCCGCTTAGGTCCACGAACGAATCTCATCTAGATCTTTGGGTTATACCACATACCGAGATATCCCGTGATATGTTATATATAGCAGTCACGTTTGATTTCCAAACCGATTGTAATCATGGTAGTTTGATTTCCAATTGGATTGTAACGCATACCATGATTACAGTTTTTTTGTTGTACGGTTGCCTTTTTATCTTGGGTATTACCAAATTGATTTCCATGTGTAGCAATGGGTTTGGACTGTATACATACCGAGTTTGTTTTGATATCGATTTATTTGTTTGTCTCCGTAGCAGTCCGATTGGATTTCCATACTCCTGCAAAAAAGTGATTGATTTGTTTCCGTAGCTGTCGGTTGTGAAATCTGGACTACAGAACAAACCTAGACCGATAACTTTTACAAAATCTAGACCGTAAAATTTTTGCTACTTTAATATGGAAAGTTTGACAGATGATGGTGAAGAGAATGGTCCGTTCTGGACTATAAACAAACCTAGACCGATAACTTTTACAAAATCTAGACTGTAAAATTTCTGCTATTTTAATATGGAAAGTTTGACAGACGACGGTGAAGGGAACGGTTTCTGTTACTTCAATATGGAAAGTTTGACAGACGACGGTGAAGAGAATGGTCCGTTTTGGACTATAAAACAAACCTAGACTGATAACATTTACAAAATTTAGACCGTAAAATTTCTGCTACTTTAATATGGAAAGTTTGACAGATGACGGTGAAGAGAACGGTCCGTACTTTTTAGATAGGTATAGATTAGGTATCGAAAATTTCAGTTTCGGTTTTCAGTCCCGGTCATTTTGGTTCGCTATTTAAGTTTTCGGTTAAAATGTGTGTGTTCTTTTCCTATCTGAAAATTGATTCCCATTGCGTTAGAACTATATACGTTACTCAATACTAATCAGTACTACTATCTGGTAATATTCTTGTTAGTGAAAAACTTCGGCACTCTATTTCCACTTTTCCATGTAAGGTCATTTAATTGCCGGTTTTGCTATTGATAAGTCGTCCGTTTTTCAGTTAAAGATCAATCGACATATTAGCCATTGGATCTTAATCCAACGATAGCAAGTGAAAGATAAGAGAATGAGGATAACCCTTAGATCTTTTAATCCAACGGATTTGAAACGTCGACTGTTATTTAAGGCTCATTTCTTAAAAAACGGGCGACTTAGAAATCGCCACACCCTTTAATTGCAGGTTCAGTACTTCAGATACAACAGGGTAGCAAACAGAATAGGATGCTTAGCGTCTTTTCTTAGTTGACACTTGACAATACGAAATGTCTTAGTGACTACGTACCGAACACATGAGTGGAGTCACTAACGCCAAGCTGGACAAGGGGCAGTGCAGCACTATCTGCCTGCCTGCCTGCCGATATAACCCAACCACTCATCACTGCCCTCGCTTTTCTAGTTTTGTACTTGTGTGTCTCCCGAACATGGCATAGAGCATATCTCAAGCGAGCACGTAGCAGTGGTGCCATGGTCACGCAACCAGGAAAATGGCAGCCAGTCAATCTCACACGACGTATATGGTCGCTACAGCAATGAGCTCTGTGCTACACAAACGGGGGATCATCTTTGCGCAAAGCGGCCTGCGTGTTAAGCCTAAAGTACAAGCCGCATAGTCCAAGTAAGACCCCTGGACCAGGTCCAACTCGGATAAACGTGGACACCGACTGCAATGTTTGGAACTTTGGATGGTCCACGTCTCGGTCGCGCGCGCCCACCTCGGTTCGGTTGGGGTTGGGGCGCTAGTACGTTTTACTCCGCTTTTATTTGGACATGGTGTGCCCTCCTCCGGCCCATCACCCCCATTATTGCATGAAGTTTGCATCGCATCGATCATGCAAGCCATGTTCTCCAAATATAGCGACATGTGCCGAGCGGTTTAATGGAATCCGTCGCGCGTAGTACTACTCATTTCTGGTGTTTAATGCTTATTATCGGCCGGTGGACATGTCCTGGGCGTAATCTAGTCTTGGTGTTCAATGCTTAATTATTGTCCGCCCTTGGCCCCCTTGCATTTGCACTACGGTTCGTGTCGCGCTTCTCGATCTGCGCCTCTACAGAGAACGGACTACGGCGGCGCCAAACCCCAATGATAAAGCGAGCCAGCGCGGAGAATCGGCCAGGGCCAAGTGGGATTTCGGGTGCAAGTGCTGTAAAGCACCGGCGGCAAACGTGGCGCGGGGGGACGGATGCTGGCTGCGCTGGGAGGCACGTGAAATGCGAACAAGTGCGTGAGGCAGACGGCCGGTGTCCGCTAGTCCTCTACGGTAGCGGTGTTGCCCTGCCTGTCGCGAGCGGCATGGCTGCTCGGCTAGAAACGCAGGCCTAGCGGCAAAAATAGGCATTGAAGGCTGATGTCGGGGCGCAGGAAGCCGGAACCCCCGGAACGGTGCTCTCGTGGACGGTGGACGACACAGCGGACGAGATGTGCATGCATGTTGCATAGGCAGCATAGCGCCCGGAGCAGCGATTCGATCGTGCTTGAGTAGGGTGAATGGGTGAACGGGGGTGATGGCAATAAAAAAGAGTTCTTACTAGTACTAGTATATACTGCCCATCACTCCCGACAGTTGAGTAATCCAAGAGCCTGCACGCGCAATGATCCCGGGAGGAACGAACTTGCCTACTACTCATTACTGCTTGCTGATTAGTGGCGGCAGAGCAAGTTATTGGTCCTAATGCTCCGCTAGTTTGCTGCGGGTATTCATAACGTGGTCTGCCAAGCATGAAACTTGTCACCGCATTTGTGTATTTATACTCCATGTGATGCATTATGCATCTGATGTTACCGTTTCTGGGACATCAGGATAGTTGGAGCCATCTAAAAAAAGGATAGTTGGAGATATTCGGACAAGAGGTACACACCAATGGCCGTATAAAAACATCAGGTAAAGCAGATGCACGTAAGGTGGCAGCTTTAGCTCCGAGACGTTGAGCCAATTAACGTTAGATCTGAGTTGGATATGTGCGTACGGATCAACGCGTGCATAGGCAACTCAGCGTAAGACTACTTACTCCGTTTCATAATTTTTGTCAAATATTACATGTATCTAAAGACATTTTAAAAATAGATACATTTACTTTTAGATAAATTTGAGATAAAAATTATGATACAGAGGGAGGATTCATAATTTTTGTCAAATATTACATGTACCTAAAGACATTTTAAAAATAAAAACATTTATTTTTAGACAAATTTGAGATAAGAATTACGAAAGTAAACGAGAAAACGAAAATGTCGCAACTTTTCTTTTCCTGTTGGTCTGTGCCGAGTGCCGACGCTGGCAGTGGCGTGGCAATGCGCCGCTCCACCTCCTCGGGGCTCCGCTCTGCTCGTGGAATCAAGCTGTCGGCAAATCCCACGTGCGGTTGCCTTTGGCCGCATCCTCATCCCCGTGCCGTGCAGGAATACCCCAGAATCCAGTCCCGGCCGCTTTGCTAGAGTGATTGCTCTCCATCGAATGGCCGTGAAAAGATAATATCCTGCAGTAATCATCGATTAATTACTCAAAGCGCCATAAAATTCCGTACGTGTACGTACCGGTGTGTCTCGGATGCTGGGCACGACATGGCTAAATGTGACAATATAAGTGGCACAAACCCAGTAATTTCAACGAGGAAACACGGTATGTGTTGATTTTTTTTTTTCATATATGCTTAGTCAAACTTTACAGTCAACAAAAGCTATAAGTTCTACATTTTGGACTGTCGGCAGGAGCAGGCAGGAGCTCCGCCTCAAAACAACACCTTCAGAAGGAGAAGAACGTGTGACCGTCATCACGCTCAACCGGCACTTGCCACGCTAGCATGGTCTTTTTTTCTTCTTCTTCTTCTTCTCTGCGAAGAGCCACGCTAGTTAGGCCCTTGCATGACTATCGACATGCTACCGTATCTTGAACAAACATTCTTAAATGCAACATGTGATGACTCACTCCCAATGTCATATAAGCCCTTGCGTGACCTATCCACATCCTTTGGAGGCCGTCGCATAGCTCTGCAGACCATACCATGATGTCACCAACAGCGCTCCTATCCACAGTAAGGACACATGGGGTCTAGGCACGTCGATCCATGGTGCACGAGAGTTGTTGGCGCACTACCAGGAGCAACATACAAGCATCATCTACATCATCGTCGTCAATGGCCGGAGGGGAAGAGCCGATGGTGGTCAACAATGTCGGTAGAATAGGGAAAAGGTGTGGGTGGAAACTAAAACTAGGGTTCTAGGGACTTTGGTGGCACCTTTTGAAGAGAAGGAGGAAGAGCCATTACGATCACTATCACATATGCATGCCACATCACGAAGTGTAAGAGATAGAGCCCACATGATGAGCTTTATAGTAACAAGCTTGTCTTCGATAAACTAAAGGGTTGTTATCTGTTAGAAACGTCTTGATATACAAGCCAAGCGGTTTCTCTCGAGAGTGACGTCCTTTTATTTTTGCTTTTATTTTCTTCTCTACATCATCTTCATCGAGAGTAATGTGACTACTTTTTTATGTAAGGATGCAATCCGAGTCCCATTTATCCTGTTTAATTGATGTGTTAGTTCAAATATCTGGCCAAAATTTACATGAAGATTTAGAAACGGGATATATGCAGATCCCGTTTGCTCCTATGTTTTCAGTAACGTCACGCTCCACGTCACAGTAAACAGTCGTCAACCTGCCGCGCCGGTGCTTCTTTCTCTTCCCGGGCCGTGAGTGAGGCAGTGAGCCCGGGCAGGTGCTAATTAACCCCGTCTTCCCGCAACTGCGCGTTGGGTACTTTGGGTGACCCGACCACGCGAAGCATCCAGGGCTCTGCTCGCCACTGCCACCTCCAAGCTCCAGCCCCACCACCACCTCGCCACCCCGAGGTCCCAACCCTAGCCGGTCCCAATGCCTCTCCGTCGCCGCCGCCTCGTCTTCCTCCTCTTCCTGGCCCTTGCCTGCTCCGGCAGGGGCGCCGGCGCCGAGACAACCTCGGGGAACGCCACCTCGCCGCCTCTCTCTTGCTCCGAGCTGTCGCGCGTCTGCACGGCATTCCTCGCCTTCCCGGCTGCTGGCGCGGCCGCCAACGCCAGCGTGCTCGAGTCCATGTTCGACGCCTCGCCCGGCGACCTCACAGCCGACGCCGCCGCCAGCCCGGGCTACGCCTTCGTGCGCAAGAACTGCTCCTGCCTCGCCTCTCGCACATACCTAGCTAACACCACCTACACAGTTCCCTCGGCAGCGCCCCCCAACGCCACCGCGGCCGAAGTGGCGGCCGCGGCGTACGCGGGCCTCGCCGTGCCGCCGCCGGGTGGAGCGGCTCATCGGCCGCCGCGCCCCAGCGCCGTGGTGGCGCTCCACCTGCTTTGCGGCTGCTCGTCCGGCCCCTGGAACTACCTCCTCAGCTACGTGGGTGCTGACGGCGACACGGTGGAGTCTCTATCGAGTAGGTTCGGGGCAAGCATGGACGCCATTGAGGCCACCAACGACATGGCCGGCCCTGACCCCATCAACACGGGGAAGGTGTACTACATCCCACTCAACTCAGGTGAGCCAATGTTTACTGACCATTTTGTATAATTTGATCAAAATTATAAGAGTATTTTGTGGTTCTTTTCTCTTCCCTCGGCTTGTTGTGTTGTTGCAAGCATGGATCTCTAATTAATTGATCGCAATGAATATCTGATTCTTCGGATTGTGGGCCTGAGTTTGTGAATAGAGGTTGCATGCCAATCAACTTCTTATTCTTGCAGCTGCAACGAACTTGCTAATTATTTCATGTAGAATTTCAATTTTTGTGTGCGGAAACTCACATTTGTGTTCTTTTGTGAGGTGGCACCGACTTGCTTCCCCATTAACCGGTTAGAACGGGCTTCCACAGCTGATTTATCTCTAGATGATTTGATTCATTCAAATGGGAAGGTGTAGGAATACAATCTGAACCTCGAAGGATATTTAGTCCAATCTGTTTCGACAAGTTTGTAAAAATTGTATCAGTAAATGGACTAAAATAATCCCTTCACGGATATGGTAGCATCTCTAGATATGCTGCTAAGCTATGCACAAGTGAGCACAAGGAGGCACATTATGGCATTGCGTGATTGCAGGTAACATATGCCACGCGCCTAATTTGATTTTATAGCACAACTTAGTTACTGTCTCACCAAATAGTTATATATTTATTAGAATGTTTAATAGTAGCATTGACCATTGAGGCGGCATAGGTCAGAGTACTTCAACGCTGAGCTGAGCTGCTCAAAAGAACGAGGCAAGGCCAGCCTTATCAGCAACAATGTCTCTTATAATTTTTCTTTTTTCGCGGAGTCACCTTTCCTTACTGTTATATAGCATTTCCCCCTTGGCATAATTACAGTGAATAGTATTTGGTGTCATCAACATCCTTACTGTTATTTTTCGTTTCTGACTTCTACTCTGTAATGAAGTTTATCCTGGAAAGTATCTTTTCTTTTTTTTTTTTTTAGAAAATGATCCTGGAAAGTATTCGTCTCTTTCTTTTTTAAAACTTAATTATTGCATATGCATGTGCAGTTCCTGGTCAACCTTATTCTGAGAAGTCTCCTGCTCCCGCTTTTGCGCCATCACCACAAAATACTCTTTCAGGTACTACCTGCAATATTGAGTTTTACGGAGCTGTTCGATATTTTAAGAACAATTACTGCAATGCAATGATTATTTGCTGTACTTGTGGCCCCACAGTGTTGATATTTTTATTTTATTTTTTCAGCATATTATTCATGTCATTCCAAGGGTCATTGCAATATAGGTCTCTTTAAGTGTTAATGTAAAAAAAATGTCAATCATGTTTTGCTAGGAGTATCTCCAATTAACATGTTTATTTGTGATAACTTTAACTGAGTGTTGTATGGCATACAACTGCAGAGATATCAGATCATCATCCAGCAAGATTCCCTTATGGATGGGTTATTGGCAGCATGGGAGTTGCATTTGCTTTGATTGCTATTGCTCTCCTTGTAGTTGTGATGTGCAAATTCTTCCAATATAACCACCAAGTTCCAGATAACCAGAGAAAAAGTCCAGACCAGCCTATGTCACATGACTTTCGACTACTTAAGAGTGGTAGTTTTTGTTATGATTCCGGCAGATACTTGTGCTGCCAATTTGGTAATGCAAAAAAATCAAGAAAGGGTGCTGGAGATCACCGTATCAATGTCCCGAAAGGTCAGCTCACCTTCTTCTAACAATCCTGTAACTCTGCATCATCATGACTCTTGCGGGAAAACAGTTTTACGAAGTTCATATCACGTGGATATATTTAATTATCTTACATGAAAGGGTGGATTGATATGGTATTTTATAGTGACATTTTGCTATTGGACATGTAGTAAAGTGTAACTAAGTTCCTGATGGGATTGTGTAATCTGAGGGATTTCATAGAACATTTGTGTCAGTATTTTATTTACATTATCTGTTACCTGTCCTACCATATGTTAAGCAAGCCTACAAGTTCCATAACCAATTCAGTCACGTATGCTGATATGCCTTCAAGTAACACCAAATATAAATAAGCATATATCTGCACCCAAACTATGTTGAAATCGGATCCAAGGAAAAGAGAACTTTTTTTTTTGCAGGGCAAGGAAAAGAAAACTGTTGAGATACATATTCAGAATTATAGTTTCATTTAATGTAATGTCTTGACTTGACAAGCTGTTGTTACCACAGCACATACTAATTTAGATTCCTTGTATTTTTCCTTTGTTACTATCATTTATTAGCTGTTCTGGCCTTTTTTCCTCTCTATCACAGGTATGGTAGTAGACGTGTTTGATAGAGAAAAGCCTATTGTGTTTACATATGAAGAAATACTTGAATCGACTGATCTATTTTCTGATGCAAATCTTCTGGGTCATGGTACATATGGCTCTGTTTACTATGGTGTTCTTCGAGATCAGGTCTGAGATCCAAGGCTCCAAGCTGAGCATTTTCGTGGAGTACTTTTCCTATGATATACCTTGTCAGTAACAACTAACAAGTGTTGTTTGCAGGAGGTTGCAATAAAGAAAATGACAGCAACAAATGCTAAAGAATTCATAGTAGAGATGAAAGTTCTTTGTAAGGTCCATCATGCCAGTCTGGTATGCCATGTTACAATTGTCGCAAATTTCTCAGTCTAGGTTTTGAACTTAAATGTGCTATTATTTTGAACTTTAATTTGTGTCATCCATGGTTTGTCAAAGGTAGAGTTGATTGGCTATGCAGCAAGTAAGGATGAACTGTTCCTGGTTTATGAGTACTCTCAAAAAGGTTCACTGAAAAATCATCTTCATGATCCTCAAAGCAAAGGTATACTGCTTTCTGGTACTTGATTTATGAAAGGATATTGTGACTTTTAACAAGGCATTTATAATTGTTTAAGCCCTACCTTTTCGGTTTAACTCTGATAACTTTCACTTGTATGTTACCTTAAAGAAAAGGTAAGAAAAACATTCTGTTCCTAGAGTAACAGGTCGAAAAGTATAACACAAAAATTCTGAACGCTGAGTGCTTGAATGACTGTTAACTTGGTTTTGACGCCTCACTTCTTAAGCTACTTCGGTGTTTAGACACTCATTTATACTTTCTACAAGGTTACCACTTACCATAATTGATTGATTTTGTTTTCATCTTCCAGGTTACACATCACTTTCTTGGATTTATAGGGTTCAAATTGCTCTTGATGCTGCTAGAGGACTTGAGTACATTCATGAGCACACAAAGGATCATTATGTTCATAGAGACATCAAGTCAAGTAACATCTTGCTCGATGGTTCCTTCAGAGCGAAGGTTATGCGATATGAAATCGTTGACTTCGTGTTTTCCTGCATTGATTATACCGGTTTACAGACTGTCACATTGCAATTTCTTTGTCTGTAGATTTCAGACTTTGGTCTTGCAAAACTGGCTGTAAGGTCCAATGACGCTGAGGCTTCTGTCACCAAAGTTGTGGGTACTTTCGGTTATTTGGCTCCAGAGTAAGCACAGCTTGCTAGTAGCCTGGTACTCATTTAAGAAAAAACTTTTTGGCTCTAGTTCTGGTTCATAACAACATGTGTTTATTCTTGTAGATACCTGCGGGATGGCCTGGCAACTTCGAAATGCGATGTTTATGCTTTTGGGGTTGTACTTTTTGAATTAATATCTGGAAAGGAGGCTATTACGAAGACTGATGCAATTAGTGCAGGTTCAAACTCTGAGAGGCGTTCCTTAGCATCAGTTGTAAGTATTCGAAATTGTACACGAGTAATTGAATATGACTATGAATTTGCAACTTATGCATTTAGAATTATCTTGCCATCTGGGTTCTAGAGTGCCTTTTGTCAGCTTTGTTTGAGTTTCAGTGTATTTTACTCTTGTCTTTACACTTACTACAAAATATTTGAGCAACTTCTTGCTTGACTGGGCAGATGTTGACAGCACTGAGGAATTGTCACAATCCAGCGTGTGTCGGGACCTTGAAAGACTGTATTGACCCTAATCTGATGGAACTTTATCCTCATGACTGCATATACCAGGTATGGCCAGAATCCAACAACTATCCTGCTTGAACTCAGCATTACTTTCTAGCCTTTTCGAAACAGCATGTTTGCTTCAAAGCTAAATCATGAATCTTAGCGCTCTAAAATTCTTGTGTAAAGATGGCTATGCTAGCGAAACAATGTGTCGATGAAGATCCTGTTCTACGGCCAGACATGAAGCAGGCAGTAATCACGCTGTCGCAGATACTGCTTTCGTCCATCGAGTGGGAAGCGACGCTAGGAGGAAACAGCCAAGTGTTCAGTGGTCTTGTGGCCGGAAGGTGATCCTGTGAAACTACCTTGCTTGCTTCCCTGCTAGGTGGAAACAGCCAAGTGTTCAGTGGTCTTGTGGCCGGAAGGTGATCCTGTGAAACTACCTTGCTTGCTTCCCTGTGCTCTTTGGTATTCTCCTTTTCTGATCTGCTAGGGGCAATGTTCTCCCATAGTCTTGTCCTAAATTTCACTGGCCCCTTGTCCAGTTTGAGCAATTTCCCCTAGCTTCACCTGAGAATATGGAGCACAATGTCACATGTTTTTGGTTGGTCGTACAGCATGTAACTATGTATCTATACCGGACTGCAGGTTCTGGCAGTCCCGTGTTGTACTACTTCGTCTGTCGTGCTGCATGTATGTATACCGGAGTACCGGACAGCACGCTCTGTCAGTTTATCTTGCATGATTTTGTCTTTTTTAGGGAATCTTATTCCGGGTGTGTCTGGATTCTGGAACAGTTTCAGCTCCACGGACTTGGTGAAGCTGATTACTCATAGCTTCATATGAATGACTATCTCCACCAAATCTGTGGAGTTGGAGTGATCCCAAACACATCCTTGTTCTGTTATGCTGCAGCTCCAGCTGCATCGATGCTTCGGCTTGTGAACCAGCTTCGCAGTTTTTTAAGCAATCCCAAACCCGTATGTTGGTCCCTTTCTTTTCAGCTTGTAAACCAGTTTCAAGGTTTCAGAAAATCAACGGATGAAAAGGATAAAATGATAATTTCTATGTAGCTTTTCCTTTTGCCGTCCATCTTACCTCTCGTTCATTTTGAAAAGCTATGGTAGATCAGTTTTCTGAGCTTCTGCTTGACTTATACCCCCTCCGATCCATAAAGTGTCACTCATTTTGGCACTTTTTATGTATTGGAGGGAGTAAAAAATATCATCAAACTTTGCTCGCAAATTACGCCTCCTGTGTGAGGCAAGACTCTGACTCCCTGACCCGTCCACCTCGAGCGATTAGATTTTGTTTTCTCTATAAATAGAAAGATTTGGAAATACAGTAAAAAAATATTTGGAATTGTCAACGAGGAGAAGAATGTTCACAGGTGCTTCGTCTGAAGCAGAACGGGCCCACTCGGCCTGTTCTCTCCGATACTAAATTTTTATCGTGTTTTAAGTTCAAATTTGTACTAAATCACGGCAATAATTTAAAATTGGAGGGAGTATGTTTTATTGCTTAGTTTTTTTAAAATGCACAGAGGGTGCATGGCGGATCAAACGAAACAGGAACGTACCCAACCACACTAATGGGCCGGCGGTAAGCGCGGCTTTCTTATTTTGGCAACGTGCAGGAAACAGGAAATCCATTGCCGGTGCTCCCATGCCCAAACAATTTATTAAAAGACAATGAAAGTTTCTCAAAATAAATTATCAGATGTGAAATATATCTACCATGTCACAAAATTTCAAAGAAAAATCTGATTTACAATCTGAAGCAAAAAGATTTTGTCTTCAGCGATGAATAATACATATTTTAAATTGGGCTATTAGTCAGGCCCGTCGTCACTTGCAAACATATTCTTTTTTTCTTTTTAACACATCTTCTTGCTAATATAATTTTGACATGAACTTTTGTGTCATACACTAGATGTTGTACATACGTGATGAATTATTTTGAGAAATTTCTGTATTTTTTCCAACCGCCCGTGAAACAGTAAAGAAGAAACTTTTACTGGTTCGCTAGAGATGAAGAAACATGGGACAAGTTCTCCAAACCAAGCGCACAGCGCCCCTCCGTCACAACAAATCAATTGCGTGGACATGCACTCCAATATCCAAATGCACTGCCAACCTTCTGATAATCCAAAACTTTTCCAGTCGATGATCCAGCTTCAGTCTTCCGGCGAGGCCCCTCCTCCAGCAACCGCGTCATCCCGCCCAGGGGCGGAGCTAAAAAAAAATATAACCAAGTGTACAACTTTGACATTCACACAAAAGTGTGCGCAATTTCAACCAAAAATCATTGAAACTGGTGCACTGCTACTGCTAATTCCTGGTGCACCATAAAAAACTAGGTATAATTAGACATTAATTGTTGTTTTGACCCTAGTGCCTGTGCACTGGGGAGCTACCATGTAGCTCCGCCCCTGATCCCGCCCTGAGCATCGCCGGCATGCACCCGTAGCGCAACTTTCTAATAAGTGCTCCGGATTGCAGCGCCTCTTTATCCGCATAAATGAGGAGAGCACATGGACAAAATCCGGCCAAGGTCATATATTAAATCAACCGACCCTTACATACAGAACCATCTTTAAATTAAATGAAAACTACACTTAAATTCTTGTGGGTAAACGTTGTTGTCTTTCACCTGCACTCGCCGGTGGCGCGCCGTGAGCGAACCTCGATGTTGCCTCTGAGTCTTCGAACCACGTCGGAGCCAGGAAAACATTGTTGACGTAGCAGCCGGTAAGTCGCCGGTCGGAGCTAAAAGACGCTGGCGACTGTGAACTGTGAAACAGACCACCATCCCGGAGAAGAATGCGACGAAGCAGATTGGATGACCATCCCAGATCTATCTGAGATGACCTAGCCTTGCTAACTTCACAATAAGAGTCGAAGCTGGCCGAGCCTCGCCGATCGGAGAAGGAACCAATAAACGGAAGCACGCAGACTACCTGCAAAACACAAACACAAATCTAGATCCATCACTCCAAAAGAGCAACGACCAACCGTCCCGTAATTCTCAATGTTACCGGCGAGATCGCCTTCGACGAGGTGGACGAGGAATTGAAAAAACCTTATTCTAAATCCGCACATCGCCACTGAAGCGTCACTGTCAGTTGACCAAATACTAACTTTTGGAGACCTAGTAAAGCACCAAACGCAGGAGCTACAAGCAGAGGAGGCAGGGACGTTATTGCCGGCCGGCCGGGCAGAGGACGGATGCTGCTGGCGGCTAGGGCACCGGAGGCAGGAGACCGGACGTGAAAAAACAATTCGCTTAGTTAGATCCTATACGAGTTGTGCATGAACGATCCACTGTGTGGACCAAACTTCGCACGGTTGGATCATCCGATTGAATTGTAATCGAATGCCAACTGCACTTGTTGGCTCCATCAGAATAAATAGTGCGGTCAATGCAAGAGTCCAGTCTCCAGAGGGAGGTTCGTATAGGAGTAGGAATTTTCTTCCAGAGAACATAATGTTCTCCACTTCGGTTGGTGTTTTACTTTTATATCGTTGCCTCCCATTGAAACCTGGGGTCTATCTGATGAGCTACAGCCACATGGTGAGAAGGAAGGGCCGGATCACCGGAGCACATGGAGTAGAACACCATCTCGCGTACGCCAGCTCGGGCATGGTCGAAACAACAAGCGGCCACCAGGTTGACTCGTTTCACTCTATTTTTTTTTTACCAAACAAATTCTGGAATCTTTCTACTATCTCTCGTTCTCTCAACTGGCATTCGTCCCTGCTCCGGGGCTTCCGCGGTCTTAGGTCGTGATGCACGCAGCATGCGAGTTCCTTGTCAACGTCTAGAGCTTCCTCTCTGTACTTGCTCAATAATGCAAGCGTACATGCTTACACTACATGGGTTCTCCAGCGCTAGGGAAAAAGACATGGACTTGCACTGTTGTTCCCCGTCTCCTTCAGGTTCGGTACTATCATCAGGCTTGGAACGCTTGATTGTATCGTCCTCCTGTCCATTCCTGTTTCTATTCCGAAAATGACTTCAGAGAGTGGTTGTCAATAGCCAGTATCTTGCATTCTTGCTTCATCAACGATGACGTCTGGATGATGTGACTGCTCCGTGCTCCCGTTAATCCGTTATGATTGCCCTTAATCTCCCTTGTGGAGCAAGATAGTGCTCCCTACAACAACCACAAAAAGAGAAGAAAAAACCCTCCCTTGTGGGGCACTCATCCTCCTGGAATGTCCTTCTCGCGCTCGCACTTTGCTTATTAACAGTTTGGCAAAGGAAGACGCAGTACTTAGAATCCTGCGTTTTTTCTCAAGTTAATGAAAGAACTCATGGTACTCTTAGGTAGTGTTTGGTTGGTGAAACGAGGTGAAATGTGATGGGACCATTCTAGATTTGAGAGTGATCCATGCGTTTGGTTGAGAGAATATGTCAAAGTGGAATGGAACCAACTGGTTCCCACGGAAGGAATATTCCCTTGTTATTCGGAACCACCTCGTTCCTCCGAAAACAAGGAATGGTTTGGTTCCACTTCTTTCTCCTCTCGCGCCTGCTCTTCTCCTCACCGCCCATGCTCTTCTCCTCCCGGGCCACCATCTCGGCAAGATCCAGTGCGGATGCCGGAGGTCGACGATGGCGACTAGAATCCTGTCCTCCTCACCTGCCGGCGGCGGGGCGCTGTTGCGCGCGATGGGGAGCGGCTGTGGGCGGCAGGGAAAAGCTGCGGCGACGGTTCTCCTGCGCGGCTTCGCCTCCCTCCTCTTCTCTCTCGCGCGCTGCCCCTCTGCTGCTCCCCTCGCGCCAGCGCCCCTCTGCTATTTCATCTAGCCCGCCCCTCTGCTGTTGTGCCTCTCGATCCGCCCCTCTGTGCTTCCCTCTAGCACCACCCCCTCTGCTGGATTTGTTTTTTGAGAAACCATCTGCTGAATTTGTTGCTCTGCTGGCGACGGAGAGAGGAGGTTGGCGATGGGAACATCCCAGCTAGTACTATTGATCGATTGATGAGTAAATCTGATTAATCGGCTAAATTATTTTTTCTCCATGTGTATTTGCCTCTCTCATCCCAATCTCTCTGTATGGATCTCCATGGCCGTGGCTGCTGTACAGGATGCTTCTTTGGTGGTAAAAAAATTGTTGATGCTGATAAATGCAAATAACATGTTGATTTTTTTATCTAATGGTTGCATCCATACTCCAGTTTACAATGGTAACCTGACCGGTGGTGATTGCATCGATGTTATCTCATTCCATCCTCTCAACCATACACAAAATGGAACCATTTCATTCCATCTCCTTAACCAAACAAGATTCATAGTCATTTCATCTTCTCAACCAAACACTTGAACCTAATGAAATGAAATGTAATGTAATTGAATGGAACGGAACAATTCTATTCCATTCCATTCCACCCCACTCTCAAACAACCACAGCCTTATAAGATTACGGTTGCGCAGTAGTATGTCCATGTAACATTGCATTTCTGACGGCTTCTCTATTCCTGCGTTTTTGCAGCTCCTGCGCACGTTGATGGCGACTCGATTTATTTTTGCGATAAAGAAACATATACTGTCCTCTTCCTCTGCACCAAAAGTATACGATACAACGTCACTCGGCTGCTCGCTGGACTGCGTTCCAGGCACGTCGCCTGGACCGGCGATGATATAAAGCTCGCATCAATCAAACTCGTGGTTTGCGCCGACGACTCTTCAAATCGAATACTCCCATGTCAGTGCAGGTGCAGCAGTAGTAGCATGTCCGGTACTCCAGCGACTGCGCGCCCCATGGCCATGGACAAGCAGCAGCCGCTCCTATTCTACCCTGCGGCCGCCGCCGGCAGCGGCATGAGGAGACACAGGTACCTCACCTTCCTCGCCATCGCCGCGGCCTTGGTCGCCTCCTACCACATCCTCCACGCGCCCACCCCGTCCTCGCGCTACCACGCGCTCTTCCTCTCCCTCGGCTCCAACGCCACCGCCGCCGCGCACCTCCGCGCGCTCACCCTCCGCCCGCACGTCGCCGGCACCGAGGCCAACGCCCTCGCCGCCGAGTACGTCCGCGCCGCGCTCTCCTCCTTCGCCTTCCCCACCCGCGTCACGCCCTACTCCGTCCTCCTCTCCTACCCCGTCCACCGCTCCCTCTCCCTCTCCGCGGGGCCCGGCCGCCCCAACAGCGCGTTCTCCTTGGTCCAGGAGACCTACCCTGGCGACCCCTACGCCGCGGCGGCCGCGGAGGTCATCCCCACCTACTTCGCCTACTCCGGGTCCGGTTCCGTCGCCGCTGAGGTCGTGTACGCCAACTACGGCGACAGGAAGGACTACGCCTACCTCGCCTCCCGCGGCGTCGACGTCGCCGGGAAGGTCGCGCTCGTGCGCTACGGGGACATCCACTGCGAGGACATGGTGCGGAACGCCCGCGACGCGGGCGCCGCGGCGGCAATCGTCTACACGGACATCAAGGACTTCGGCGGCGGTGGGGCGAAGGGGAAGCGGAAGTGGTTCCCCAACACGCGGTGGCTGCCGCCGACCGGCGTGCAGGTAGGGACCCTCTACTACGGGAACGGCGACCCGACCACGCCGATGTGGCCGTCGTGCGCGGCAGGGGAGGACTGCGAGCGTCTGAGCATGGAGGAGCTGGACGGGAGCGGGGTGATGCCCGGCATCCCCGCGCTGCCGGTGTCGGGGAGGGACGGAGAGACAATCCAGAAGGCCATGGGCGGCGCCGTGGCTCCACCGGAGTGGCAGGGCGGCGAGGGCGCGCCCGTGTACCGGATCGGGCCCGGCCCGGCCGTGCTAAACCTGACTTACATCGTGAGTGGGCCTGCAGTTCCTGGAGCCACGGGTCATTCTCGTCGGGCGTACCGCGTACATCATTGAGCAGATTTTGGAGATCCCTTGCTCCACCCTCATTTGTGCTCTTGTAACCTGCAGGGAAACGACACCTTAGCAACCATAGAAAACGTCTTTGCTGTGATCGAAGGAAAAGAAGAGCCTGACAGGTAAAGACTCGACTATTCTCCCGTAGGTTCTTACGGCCAACTTTGATAAATCAAATCAAGGGTAAATTAGATGTTACAGCCACAATAGTTCCTTTACTTTCTCAACCGAAAAATAAAATACAGAAATCATGCAGAACAGTCAGGTAAAGGTTACAACTTACAACAGGACGATGTATGAACTGCCATTTTTGTATTTCTGCAGGTATGTGATCATAGGAAATCATCGTGATGCTTGGACATTTGGGGCAGTTGATCCCAACAGTGGGACAGCAGCTATGCTCGAGGTAATCAATACGGAACTGATTTGCAGGCAAGGCATCTTTTAATAAACTGAAGATCATGTCAGTACCCTACTTTTGTTCATAGATTGCGGAGAGGCTATCCAAGCTAGAAAAGAAAGGATGGAGACCTAGGCGGACAATCATCGTATGCAGTTGGGATGCTGAAGAGTTTGCTCTGGTTTGTTCTTGCTCCCATACTCTGAAATTCTTTAGCTATTTGCTGGTGTAAGCACTTAAATGTAGAAACATGCAACGCCTCAGATAGGGTCTACGGAATGGGCCGAGGAGAACATGGATATGCTGGCTTCAAGAGCTATTGCTTATCTGAATGTGGACATCTCAGTGTTTGGGCCTGGAGGTCTTATGCCCCGTGCAACTCCTCAACTCGATGAATTGATCAAAGAAGCGAGCAGAATGGTATTTAAGCACAACACCTCTTTCCTTTCTACAACTTGGGCACAAGCCATAAATGGCTCCATGCAATTGCATAACCGCATTTTAAAATCTATGAGCAGCACTGCATATAAGATTATATTAGAAATTTATGTGGATTCCAGATTTATTTATTTCCCCTGCCTTCATTTTTTTTGAAGGTACCAGATCCTGACGATCCATCACATACCCTGTATGACTCTATGATTCACCATAATCCTCCGGTGTGTACTTATGATGGAATTGTCTTGTAATTCTGTTCTGGTCCCAATGGGCGACAATGAGAACTTAATTCCATTTTATTTGAAATATGCGCCTCACGCTATGAACTGATAAGCTTCTATGTTCAGATTACAAGAGTGGCCGGTGCGGGAACAGATTTTGCAGCTTTTGTCCAGCATATTGGAGTCCCTTCACTTGACATGTCTTATGGACTATGTAAGTAACAATATTCATGGCGCATAAATCTAAAAACTGCTGAGGCCGATAGCAATAAAATATTCTATGACCTAATCAAAATCTAGAAAACTCGCTCTTTTTTACTTCATTTTTCTTATTCATTTGAAGGAATTCACTAGGAGGAAACATATGTGCTGTGTTATTATTACTCCTCTAGCATGTGCTCTAAATATTGTTGCTCTTGCAGTTTCAGAATACCCTGTTTACCACTCACTGTACGATGATTATGTTTGGATGGAGAGGTTTGGAGATCCCTTGTTCCACAGACACGTAGCATGTACTGAACCATCTCTCCAAAAGTAATCGTGTTTCACCTGAGCTCTGACTAATATATCCATGTTACCACCTAATCATGCAGTGGCAAGCGTTTGGGGTCTGATTGCTTTGAGACTTGCAGATGATGAGATAATACCCTTCAATTACGTCTCTTACACGTCTGAATTAGAGGTACCTTTGCTCTCTTTTTTGGCAACTGAAGATATACTATATTTAGAAACACAGGGTAAAACCCCAATTCAGTATGACTAATGTAACTGGATCAGATTTATGAGATGATCGTGTTGTTATGAAACTATCATCACTGGTAGAGCTAGATCCAACAGACATGGATTATCTTCCGTCTTGTTTATTGCAGGAGTGCACAAAAGTTGTGGAAGCCGGATGCCCCAGATGTCCCGTTAGTTTCACCCCTCTTCACAAGTCAATCAAGCAGCTTGAGAAGGCAGCCACGAAAATTCATGGAGAAAAGAAGGTAACACCAATCAGTTCCACTGAAACATAATTGCATGACGTGTAGCTTTCACGGAAACTCCCAACAAAAACATCAAATTTCTTCATGGTAGGTGCTGCAAGCAGAAAAGTGGGGTCTAAACAGTAGACAACGCACACTGAAGGTCAGAGAGATCAATGACCGATTGATGATGGCAGAGCGAGCCTTCACCAACCGAGAAGGGCTCGTGGGGAGACCGTGGTACAAACATATGGTGAGTGCCGGCTCCAGGCTTGCATACCAGTCTCAAGCGAACTCTGAAGCTGATCACTCTGATAAACTATGTGAAATGGTTTTTCTCTTTCGGCAGATTTATGCATCGTCAGACCAGGACGACTGGGGCACCAAGGCGTTCCCTGGCATCGTCTCGGCCATCGCCAACGCGAAGCATCTCAACACAACCGAATCTTGGCGGCTCTTGCAGCATGAAATTTACAGGGGTGCAAGGGCCGTGTCCAAGGCCTCAGCAGTCCTGGATGGTAGGCTAACATGATGCACATAAGTTAAACATCACCACAGCAAAAAAAATCTCACTTCATTATACTTCAATTCGAAGTGACTACGTATAGTTCAGTACATGCTTGTGCAAATACGAAGGAAGGAAAAAAAATCAACACTTGGCTCATAATAGTTGATGATGAATCACCCCTTGTTGATTCTCTTGGGAGAGTAATACCAATGGATTGTTTAAGAGTTGTGCAATTGTCCTACCCTTTCACCATCATAGTGTAGCACGGCAAGCAAGAAGGCCATATCTGCTCTTAAAATATCTGGATCAGGCGATGGATCTCTCAGCTTATTGGTGTGGTGTCCAACCGGATATCCTTCGCCGGCAGCATCAGCCGCCACGCAAGAACAGCTTCCGATAGCACAGCGTATTTTTCTGAGTGAATCTCGCAGCTAATTTGCTGGTTGATAGTAGGTCATTGTCCGTGTAGATGTAGAATATACATATCATCCCGTCAGAAAATGAGAAGAATACATGAAGAAATGGGATGCACGCAAAAGATTCCATGAGGGCAACGTCTGCAGGTCGATCCAATAATGTGGATCGTGCCCCTTGTACTTTAATCTATAAGGTGAATTGATTGGTTAGTAAGTCTGAGTCTGAAGTTGCTTTCTGAACTTATTTTATAATCTATCGAAAAATAAATACATAAATGCAGACAAAAATTGGTTAGCCAAAAGGCAAAAGAGGGCGAGACAAACAGGATTATGACAATCATCGCAATGTCAAACCGGCCTAAAACACAGAGAGTGTCAACCTATGAAGTTGGCAAGTACGGCGATCGACACACATATGGTACATGGAGTACTTCCTCCGCTTTTCAAATACGGTTCCGCTTTTCAAGTTAGAGATGAGTTAGCCGTTAGATTTGGTTTGTGCTTTAAGATTTGAAATGAACGATGGACAGATTGAGTTTGGATACCGTCCAAATTCTAGATCCCCTACTAAATCGATTGAGATCGATTTAAGCCTTTTGTCTAAAAATCAAGCGCCTGAGAAATAATCACGCATTTTCAAATATCCGAAATTTGAGATTGTAAGGTGTTTCTTCTATTCCTCTCTCTCAACAGCATGGGCTATTTACTCTGTTTCTCGTGATTTCCAAGTTGGTGTTAGTTCTCTTGCATGCATTGAACAACTTTTGGTTTGAAACCAACATTTTATCTTGGTACATGTGCTTTTTGACATTGGATCGACATTAATACCCTCTCTTTCCGCTTTGCCTTGGTACTAGTGTCTCTCTCTTGATATTTAGTAACACAAACGGAGGGAGTATTACATGTATATCCACATTGCATGTCTTTCTACTTATAAAGTTTTCATTTGGTGATCGTCAAATCACCTTTCATGTATCTCCTTCATGAGCATTGGCAACTGACAATAGGGTCCTTCTGGATCACAGTAATCTCACGTTCTTCTATAGCTTCAAATTCCAATCTCTTTCGGTATCTTCTTCCTTCTGCCCGCCTCCTCCCCAGTCAACCGGCAACTGCCGCCTCCATTCTACAATTAGCGGCGGAGCTGCTATAGAACCATTGGGTTCAAATAAACCCAATAAAATATGTAATTCCTTCATTAATCTAGTCCTTGATTTACTCATTAGTAAAATTTTACACCGTAATCAAACGGACTTAGGAATATTAAAACAGAATAAATAGTAATGATAAAAATCAAACAACGAGTGTTATGATTCCGTCGCAATGTAAGGTGCTAGTCCGTAGCACGGGCACCTTGCTGGTGTCTTAAAAAAAAACAGTTTACTACAGTTTCCCATTTGGTTTGAAACTTCAAAATGTAGTACAAGCACAGGTTTAGCCGGAGGCTGGAGCTAGCTCACTTGAATGGAGTAAGCAAAGCCCAAACGAATTAACAATCCCCTCGTAATTTAATCGAAGGCAGATCGATCGTGCAAGAGGAGGACGACGCGATTCCACTACTTCACTAGCACTATAATCTTTAGCTTCCATAAAAATGCAAACGCATGGCACGCAGAACTAAGTAGACGATCCGGCCGGAGCTGACAAGCTACGCGATGAGCTTGCGATCACGGTGGCATGGCATCCATTTGGTTTCGAGACGCATGGTAAAGGCAGCGCCGGACGTTAACATCACGAGCCTTTGGTCCGTTGCTGCCACCTGCCAAAGCCGCCGCAGGCCCGCAGCTGTCCGTTTGGTCGTATCGCCGAATCGGCCTCTCTGTTCTGTTGGGTACGTCGTATTGCAATTGCAACCCTCTGCGACACATTTTTAACGCCCCATCGCAAGAATCCAAGGAAACAAAAGAAATTTCAAACGTTGATCTGCGGATGTCGACGCTGTAGTACTAGGACAGAAGCTGTTTGTACTCGGTGTGAATTGATAAACCAGTACATGAATAAACAGATGGAGTTGGGTATGATCAATGATGCTCGGTTGCTCGAGCAAACTTCTGCCCGTATAATATTTTTGGCGTGCAAATATGAGCAACCGCATAGGACGTGGGTTCTCATTGTTTATTCCCCGAATTCCTCTCTTCTGTCACGTACTAGCTCACGTCCAGCAGTTTAAGTTGTTCATCTAACTAGCAGGCAAGTCTAAAGAAAATAAGGAGATGATCACATGGTGTCGACACCCCTAAAGCTAGGTCGAAAGAACAGAGCTGCATGATGCGAAACCGGCCCCATGACCATGAAGCTCCCACCCAACCATTGTTGATTGTTGCCTTTTGGATTTATAACAGGGAAATATATATCCGGCCCCTATCACAGGAAATAAAAAAGACTAATAAGAAGCTCCCGCTGGCACTGCATCCCGAAGATTTCGAAGTGGACGAGCTCGCCGGCAAATATAAGACGCGATAGCTACGGCTTGCGGAGCAGACCTTGCGATGTTTAATGTCTTGGCTATAGTCATCTGTGCATGCTAGATTGCTAAAAAAAAAATATGGATCCCATAACCGTGTGCCTGCCCAGCAGCCAACTGGGCACTATTGATGTTGACGACGCCACTTCCATATCTTGGCTATAGTCATCTGCGCATGGAGTAGTCAATAATGTGATCTCTTCTTGGTTGGGACTACAGTAATCTCGAGTAATTTGCTACGGATGAAAGGAAGTGAGACAACCATTAGTCAATCGGATGTTTCTATATGAGGGTTTTTAAGGTACTTTTTGATACTACAAGAAGGAAAGAGTAGTAGAGCGTTGATTACCGGGGTAATTTAGACTTTTTTACGTCCGATTTAGGCCTGACCGGATGAGGCCCAAAACTACTGACCGCACGAAGAGATCTTGGCTAAAGAAAAGATCGATCACATCTGCCCCATGCTGTCAAAAAAAAAACGCAGCACCGCCACCCCCCTCCCTCCCCACGGTAGACTCAGGCGGCCACATAGATCTCTTCCTCTCGTGGTCGCCGCCGGCCGTGCACGCCTGCTTGGATCCCCTGCCCTTCGCCGCACGTTCCGCTCCGATGTCTTATGCCGCTCCTTCCTCGGGATTAGGCCGGCCAACTTCGTTCCTGGTTTGGCGCAGATGGAGGGAGGATGAGGGAGACAACTCACGTGGTGGGCTTGGGCCGACATTTTCCTGTAGTAGTTTTTTTTTTCCCCTCATTTTACTACAACTCCGTTTTGATACTCCTGTTTTTACCACAGCACAAATTTATATGGGCCTTCAGATCTAATAAAATAAAATAGACGCCTCACAGCACACTTATCTCTATAGTTAACAGTACACGATTCGAAATAACACGATCACGATCGTTGTTTTAAAGAACAGTACAAGGTCGTTGTTCTAAAAGAACAGAACACAATCCTCCATCGCCGCCGGTCGTCAACAGAAATGAGACGCACCACTTCCTGAAATAGAAACTCTCCAATTTTGGAGCTTCCATCCATGGTCCATGGATGCTGTTGGTAGGCGGTGTTGCCTCGCCATCTGCAATGCCATCAATCCAGCATCGCCATCGCAACAGCCACTGGTCCACTCGTGATCTAGCACAGGCCGTCGCTACCTCCAGGAATTGCACACCCAACTCGTGGATATTCGGTACGCAGGATTTTGAAAACATAGGAATAGGAAAAGTGGAGGATTAGAAGGCCATGCACATTGCAATTCATAAGATTTTAAAATGAGGTCTCACCTAATGTTTAGAATTCTTAGAAATTAGGCCAATTTGGACACTTTTCTTAGAAATTTAGCATGTCCATTTTCACGAAACGAATGCTACGTATAGAAAAAAATCATAAGAGTTGAAATCCCGTAGAAATACTTTAAGAATGGAGCCGGGAAGCAGAGGCTCGATAGACCCCGGCCCTGCGAGTCTGCGACTCTGGCTTCCCGTCCAGTCTGCTGGACCTTCCATCGCCTCCGGCCGTCAACTGAAGCAAGACGCACCACTTCCACGGAAATATGAAACCTTCCAATTTTGGAGCTCTGATCCAAAATTTGACCGTGGTCCGTGGATGCTGTTGATAGGTGATGTTGCCGCACGGTGTGCAGTGCCATCAGATTGGTGATGTTGCCGCACGGTCTGCAGTGTCGCTATCGCCGCACTGCAGCAGCCACTGGTCCACTTGTAATCCCGAGCGCAGGCCGTCGCTATCGCCCGGAATTAACAAACGGCACGGCCAACTCGTGGAAGCAGAGCAAAACAGAGCACACCCCTCTCAAATTTCGTTTGACCCCATGCCAGTATGCCACTCTCCTAGCACCCGCGCTCTTCCTTCCAGCCACCACGATCTCCCGCCATGTCCCGCCTCGACGCCGCTTCCCTCCTCCTCCCTTCGCCTCCGCCGATCAAACCCCATCGCCGGGGCGGGCGCCTCCTCCCGTCCGCGCTAGCCGTCCTCGGCGGCGCCGTGGTTCTCGTCGTCTTCGTCCTCCTCCCTTCCCCTCCGAACCCACCCCGCAACTACGGCTCCCTCTTCCTCTCCCTCGGCTCCAACGACACCGCCGCCTCACACCTCCGCGCGCTCACCCTGCACCCCCACGTCGCGGGCACCAAGGCCAACTCCCTCACCGCCGCCTACGTCCTCCACGCGCTCTCCTCCCTCTCCTTCCCGGCGCACATCACGCCCTACTCCGTCCTCCTCTCCTACCCCGTCCACCGCTCCCTCTCCCTCTCCACGGCACCCGGCGGCCGCGGCAGCACCAAGTCATTCTCCCTCGTCCAGGAAACCTACCCCAACGACCCTTACGCGCCCGCCGCGGCCGAGGTGATCCCGACCTTCTTCGCCTACTCCGCCTCCGGGTCCATGTCGGCCGAGGCCGTGTACGCCAACTACGGCCGTGAGGAGGACTTCGCCTACCTCGCCTCCCGCGGCGTCGACGTCGCGGGCAAGGTGGCGCTCGCGCGGTACGGGAGGATCCACTGCGAGGACATCGTGTACAACGCGCGCGTGGCGGGCGCCGCGGCCGCCGTGGTCTACACCGACCCGCTGCAGTACGGCGGCGCCCCCGGGGAAGGGTCGTTCCCCAACACGCGGTGGCTGCCGCCGACCGGTGTGCAGGTGGGCAGCCTGTTCCGAGGCGTGGGCGACCCGACGACGCCGATGTGGGCGTCATCGGAGGGGTGCGAGCGCGTGAGCGTGGAGGACGCCATGGCCACCGACGACATGCCGCGCATCCCGGCTCTCCCGGTGTCGGCGCGGGACGCCACGGAGATCCACCGGGTTCTAGGCGGTGCCGTGGCGCCGGTGGAATGGCAGGGCCGGGGGGACGGCCCCGTATATCACCTTGGCCCCGGGCCGGCCGTCCTGAACCTGACTTACGCCGTACGGGGAATTGGAGCCGTTTTCTGTTTCTTCCTTCACTGATCTTGTTTACGGTTCGGCTTTCGCTGGGATGCTACTGATGATTTTGCTGTGGAATTTGCCAGGGGAATGATACGATGGCAACGATTGAGAACGTCTTCGCGGTCATCGAAGGCGAAGAAGAGCCGGACAGGTAACTGATTCTTTCTGAATTCTGAATTTCTGATGCTGTATCAACTATCAAGTACTCCGTACAGCTTTGCGTTTTAAAATGGCTCTCCCGCTTTGTCAAGGAAGCTTCTATTACACTGCAAGCTGTAGTAATGCATGCATCTCGGTTACGCATTTCCGAATTCCCAGCACTGCTTTTGGACCATCAGACATCAGTAGACCTTGATGGCAATTTTGAAAAACGGACCTGTAGACCATGATATACTGGCAAGTGCATGTCACCTTTGCTTGCTTGTTGCATCCAATTGTGCAATCCTACTCTTGTGCCATAGTTTTCTAATCCTAGTATCCTCTTGAGATCCACTTTACTGATCAGAAAGTTCTCCAGACACACTTTTTCTATATAAAAATGTCATGCATGTCACCTCCTATTTAGATACTCCAACTTCATATATCCATCTGAAATTGCCCCGGGTTTAATAAAATGATCTACAGACGTGCCAATGTACCGATACACCGGCCAATTCGTGAATTTGGAGTTCCAGAATCTTTCTACGTTTGTTTATAAAGTAAAATGCATCAGAGGTCCTAATTCTTTTGTAAAGGTCTCAAGTTAGTCCTAATTCTTTGAAACTGCACGTTTGAGTTCCAATTATTTCATAAGTAGTTCATCACAGGTCCTAATGTGGCTCAGACGCGTGTCTGTTGCTGATGTGACTACTTGGACCCACATGTCATATGACAAGGTGTAATCTCTTTTGAAAAAAAAACCTTCCTCCTCTTCTCTCTCCCACACCTCTCCTCTTTCTCTTCCGCACTGGTCCCCTTCTTCCCCGAAGCGCTCTCTCCCGAGTTCCCCCTCGAGCTTCTTTCTGGCTGCTCCTTCTCTCGTTGTTGGTGACGCCGTCGAGCTCATCCTAGGCCGGTGAACCTCGCCATCGCAACCACTTAGTCGCGCCGCAGCTCCTAGCATGCTTTCTGCAGCCTGGAACGCGAACGGCATGGTCGTTTTCCAGTGCGCGTCCGCGTGCCGCCACCTTGTACCGCCGCGGCCAACGACTTCCTTGAGCCACGAGACCTTGCCCACAAGCTCCGCCTCATCTCCCTCTGATTCCCAGCCTAAGGAATCGTCAACAAGAGCCTTGAATAGCTGCCATCGTGGTCGTCTTCCTTGACTCCGGTGTCGAGCCGCCGCCGCTCGATCTCCTCCTCCGGCGAGGTCTGGACTTCACCGCCTCCTTTCTTTGCTCCGCGAAGATGTCCTGAAGCCTCTGGTGGTCTTCCCCAAGCCCCGCTCGTCCCGAGCTGTCCCCGCACCGTTCCCCTGCCTCGGCCGCCGCCGTTCCCTGCTCGGGACCTCCTCTGACAGATGGAGGCGCTGATGAGGGAGATCCCGCGCTGGAGTGGCCCAACGACGGCAAAGCAGCGGTGCCCGGCGGTGGTCTTCGTGGCGGGGCTGCTCAAGGTCGCGCCGGGCTCGGTCGAGGGCGGTGGCAGCTTCGAGTGCGCAGCGGGGCCAAGCGGAGGGAGATAGCGAGCGGAGCTTGAGGAGGGGTTGCAGCGGGCTCATCAATCTCGCAGGAGCTCATGGCTCGGGGTGGGAGAAGAACACGGGAAGAGGGCTTCGGGTGGGAAGAATCGAGGGAGAAGAAAGAAAGAGGCAAGGGTTTTTCTGTAAAAAAGAGTCCATCTTTTCACCTGACATGTGGGAGGCAGCAGACACCTGTTTGAACCACGTTAGGACCTGTGCTGAACCACTTATGTAACAATTAGATTTCAAACGTGCAGTTTCAAAGAATTATGATTAACTTGGTACTTTTACGAAAGAATTATGACCTCTGATGCATTTTACTCTTGTTTATACTACTCTTAGGATGTGATTGAGTTTTTGTTTAAAAAAAAGGATGTGACTGAGTTGGCCAATTTTAACCTTCCGTGATATAGATATGTTATCCTGGGTAACCATCGTGACGCCTGGACGTTTGGAGCCGCTGACCCCAACAGCGGAACAGCTGCTATGATCGAGGTAATTCACCTAGCAATCCATTAATTAGGCTGTTCTTGTCTCTTAACTCTTCTCTGTGCCATAAACCAATAATCCTTTGGAGTGTATGAAATGACCTATCAGCAGACATCTTAAACAATATGATCATGCCTACTTCTTGACCTGTTGCCAATTTCACTTGTTGCCCATCTAGTTGGCTCACCGGTTTTCGATGCTGCAAAAGCAAGGATGGAGACCTCGAAGGACCATTATTTTGTGTAGCTGGGATGCGGAAGAGTACGGATTGGTATGTGTCTCACTTTCTTGTTACCACATTCGTTAGGTATATATAGGTATAGGCAGCTTCTCAACTGCAATGGTTATCACAATTTATGCAGACAGGATCAACTGAATGGGTTGAAGAAAACAGGGAGATGCTTTCTTCGAGAGCTGTTGCATATCTTAATGTTGACGTTTCAGTAGTTGGTCCTGTGTTCCAACCATGTACGACTCCCCAACTGGATGAGCTTCTCCTGGAAACAATTAAATTGGTATTATCCCATTCCTGAATCTTTTTAACATATTCACATACTCCCTGTACCTGTAGTAAAGATACAATACGTTTTGGACATAGTTATATTCAAACTTTCGAAATTCATCTCCAAAACTATTGTCGTAGGACAACAATTTTATTAGATTTACAATTGTATTGCAGTAGAAATTAATGACCAAATTTACAATTCATAGACCATGTCGATGCTGAAACCGTCGTCTTCTATAAAAGACTGGGTACTGACATTCACCAATATATTATACTTGGTGTACTTTATTTGGTTTTGGTCACACTGAATGTGGTGGTAGTGGTCAACAATGGGTGTCCATTTTCCTTATTATGATTTTAGGACAGTCACTATTTTCTCAATTCATGAAGGTTCAAGATCCTGACAACTCATCTCAGACGGTGTATGATTCATGGGTGAAATCCAACGTTTCTCCCAAGGTGAGTTGTAACATGACTTCATCATTAGTAGTTGTTCCTTCGTGCTTAAAATAGAACTTATAGCTTCTGGGACATTTTTCTCTGAACGTTGACCTGTAAATTTCAGTTCCAACTCTGAACTTGTAGCTTGTATTTTAACATATATTGTTGCTGATCTCCTGCAAGAAGATTGGACGATTAGGCGATGGAGGATCAGATTATTCAGCATTCGTCCAACATGTGGGTATTCCATCCACCAACATGATATTTGGAGAAGGTAATTAAGGCGCTTCATGTTGGAGATAGTTCTAATGTTTTTTCATATTTCCAACGGAGTGCCTTGGACTTTCACAGGGCCAGGATATCCAGTTTACCACTCTTTATACGATGACTTTGTATGGATGGAGAAGTTCGGAGATCCTGGGTTCCGTAGGCATGTTGCAGGTGCTGCTCCCTATTGTTCTTGTGCGTTGTGTTAGTAGCGGCACTAATTTCTGCACCGCTGCATGCTAACCAACATTGTCATCTTACAGCTGCTAGCATCTGGGGAATTATGGCTTTGAGGCTTGCTGATGAAGAAATCATACCCTTTGATTACATGTCCTACACAGTCGAACTTGAGGTAACACTGTCTACTGACTGCAATAACATTTAGGCATAATGGCACGCAAATAGAGGAAACACCCAAAGCCTTATGAACTTGCAATTTCTATTTTTATGTCAGAAATATACAGAAGTTGTAGAGCGTGATGTCAGGGGGACGCCTATCAGTTGTTCCCCATTGTACAACTCAATCAAAGCTCTGAAAAGGGCAGCTACAAAAGTAAACAATGAACGAAAGGTAACTTGGTTACTTCAGAATTGCTGCTCTGCCATACAATCTTGTATGTTAGCTTTAAACTTCTCATGGTGACTGAGGAAACCGATTGTTTTTCCAGGAAATTCTAAGGGAACTGTCGAGAAAGCAACTGAGCAAGGGTTCGTCGAAGGTCCGTGGGCTCAACGACCGGCTTATGCAGGCAGAACGAGCCTTCACTAACAGGGAAGGTATCTTCAAGCAAGAATGGTTCAAGCATCTGGTCAGTGAACAATTCTTCCTTCTCTGGGTTTTACTGCGTTATCTCGTATTCTCGTGATCTATAGCTGATGTTTGTGGGTGTCACCTCTCGCAGATCTATGGGCCTTTAGAACAGAACGATTGGGATACCGCGTCATATCCTGGTATAGCCAATGCCATAGCCGCGGCGAGGAGCACCAACACTTCAGCGTCATGGAAGCTCGTGGAGCACGAGATTCATAGAGTCGCCCGGGCGGTAATGCAGGCATCTGCTGTGCTTGGTGGCAGCCTGACATGACAGCACTGGACAATGGAGTCCGCAGTGTACGGACCGTAGATATGGAAGGAACACATTGTTTGATCATGTTTGCAGTCGAAGGATAATCTTGCCCATTAATCCTCTGGGTAATATGATCATGGATGGATAAGAAGAAGATGTAGCTGTACATATGCATGTGCTTTGGATGGATGTATTGGATTTTACAAGAAGTAGCTTTATTGATTCTCGGCTAGGATCAAGCCGATACAGCCGCATAAATGTTAGACACCTGGCTGTTTTCTTACATGATGCACGCGCTCATGCAAGGAACTAAAGATAAACATTATGTGAACTATGCGTTGGGTAAAGACCTCACTGATCGTTCGCTCGACTCTTCGTATAAGAATCCACTTTTCATCCATTGTTCGACAATTTGTGACAGTGTTTATCCATTTTAAAATCGCTGCCACGTTTTTTTAGAAACACAGTACAGACTCAAGCAGTCGCACACACACGTACATTCACCCCTATGAACGCACGCACGCACCCTACCCATATGAGCACCTCCGAGAGACTGGGCCGCCGGCAGATCATCTTGAGATTGACGAAGTCACCACATACGTCTCGTAGTTGATGGTGAAAGATCGAGTATGTCTTCAAGAGGGGGGGGGGGTGAATTGAAGATTATTAAATTTTACTTCAAATTAAAACAGATTCTTCAAACATGATGAAACAAGTGAAGACAGAAAGAAATTCTGTGTCTTAGCAGAGTTACATCAGCGGAATACAGTGAAGAAAAATAGTAACTGAAGACAGTTCAGAACAGTTCAAACTGAAGCAAACAGTTAATGAAGACTGAAGATAAATATGTGAGAAAAAATATCACTCAGACACAGAGACACGATGATTTGTTTCCCGAAGTTCAGATTGTTGGCACAATCCTACGTCTCCGTTGAGTGGGTTGAATCACACAAGATTCGCGGACAAACAAGTCCACCCAATCCTCCTGAGTTAAGACCAAAGTCTCGCCCAGTTACTCGTGATAGATCTTTCTTCGCAGAGGCGATCTTCAGGCCTTCATAGACTGTTTGACGCAAATCACACTTTGATTGCTCTTCAACGACGCCTAGCCGTCTAGGTACTGCCAAACACCAAGAGTAACAAGTTCTTCAATGTTCGGCTAGGAGGGAGAAATCATTTTCTGCAGCTTAGCTTAGTTCTAAGATTTTTCTTCACAAAATCGTTTTCGAGATCTCCACCGAATGGTAGAGGGGGTCGGCCGCTTATATAGCCGGGTGAAGCGACCGCTCCCTTACAAGGGTTCGATCTCTGTGCTTACCGTACTAGTACCTAGATCGATTCACTAGCACACACAGTTTCAAAATGTAATACTAAGATACAAAGGTCGAAAGTACTTTATTACATCGTATCATCCAGAACTTAATAGTACTTACAAACTTACATAACCCCTTGGGTCAGCATAACAAATAGAGTTCCAGAATAACCAAAATATTGTTTCATAAACAGCAGCGGTAAAAGTGGAGCAAGTGGGCCTCAACTACTTCCAGAGGAGAGAGCATGTTGGAATGTAGGTACATGACCCAAAGAACATCGACGAACCTCACTCTTCGTCAGATTCACCTGCATTGTTAATTGCAACCACTACGTGGTCAATACATTGAATGTATTGGCAATTTCACCTGGAAGTTATATCAGATCTTACCAAGTATACGCAATTGAGGTATAGTGGGGTTCAGGCTTTATGGCGTGGTAGCAAAACATAGTTTATCCTACTACAATTGAAGGTTACATTATTGTTAACTAATGGACACCGGGTAGAAACACCGATGCTCCTATTAATCTAAGGACATAGAGTAGAAACATCAATACTCCTAAACCCAAGTTCAAACCATTCATTTTATTTAAGAAATTGGAATGAGTGAGACCTTCCTTACAGCCCCAATATCTAGTTGCTCATGATTGTCCGTAACCGGGGACACGGCTAAGTACTTAGTTTGACACTCTCGAGAGGTTGTACACATTCCCCACAAGAAATCGATGTGTTAATCCCTTGCTGTCCTCTGGGTGGAGTAGCAACGGCATCGACTTCAAGAATTTTCAGAACATGTTCATCCAGACCACCTGAAGGACCCGCGCTCCCACCTACACAATTACCTCAGTACAATCCCTCGGATCTGGGTAAACATTTCTTACTCCATCTAGGCAGAGCTCATATTACCATGTGGTTGTATTGGAAGCTACTAAACATGAAACTAGTCCAGTCTCTGATACCCCAGGTGGCATTCCACATTTGCGACGCAAGCGCTCCCCGAATCCACGGAAGAGACGTCCATGGACGATCCATCTCCGAATCCACGGAGACTCGACTCAGAGGGACCCATAAAAATGGACCTGACGTCGTATAACATGTCAAAATCTCAAAGCAGTCCACCCAGGATGGTTCATTAGGGTTGTTTTTGCCAAGTTTCCAAAATCACTCCACATCATCATTTCACAGTGATTGAGATTTCCCTCCCACGTTTAGTAACATAGCATGGGTAAGCAATACTAATCACGATGGCTATTGGTGGAGGATTCATGGCAAATGTAATCCTATAGCTAATAGGTAAATCTTAGCTAGCATAAGTACGAGTAATAATCCTGTCAATGCATTTCTACAAACAAATCTAATGCATAAATATTTTAAAAAAATATACAGTAATAGGATATGATCAAAGTGAACTTGCCTTGGTAGCAGTTGGAGTTCAAACACTCGTCACAATCACAAGCTTCGCTCTCCGAGAAAACTATACGAAGCAAACAATATACACACACATAAACACACACAATTCAATCATGACAAAAGAATGTATGCTATGATTCAATGCAAACATGTGACATGATTGGGTTTATTTTACTTCGGTACTCAACTGATCGTAAGCATTAGTAATTAAAACAAATGCATTAGGGTTTTAACAAAAAGGCAAAGACAATTTATTAAAACCGTAAATAAGGTTTTATTGGCATCATCCAAATAATTATATTCAAAATATTTATTTCTCTTTCCCAATGGACAGAGGATAATAAAACAAAATTTTGGGCACTGGTTTCAATTAAGAAGGATTTCTAAATAATTAGTTATGATTTAAATGGCATTAAACTCTATTCTGGTAAATTGACTGTGATTAAAATATTCAAATTTGAAATTGGGAAGTTCCAAAAGATTTTACATTTACTAAGGATTCCAAAAAGGTGTGGATCATCAAATTTGGCCAAACAGATTAAAAGATATGATCATTTGAAGTTACAGGGGCTTTTTTGCAAAAGTGCCATTTAAATCAAATCCGGGATTAAAATTTTATTCTCGTTTTTATTTAAGCAGTGATACGTGGCGGCTTCTCATTGGTCCGTACCGGTTCGGTTAAAAGGAATTAACCCGATCTAATCTGAGCCATAGATCAAAAATGGACGAATGAGATTGAATCGAGCTCACCTCCGAGAACCTAGGGTTCCGGCGAGCGGCATCTCTGGCAAAGCCGGCGGCGCGGGGAAGCGCGGGGACGGAGCGGCGCGTCGAGGCGGGGTCGGGGACGCGGTTGGCGACGCTCGGGGACGGCGCGAAGACGGCGGCGAGCGGCGAAGCGCCGGCGAGCGACGGGCGGCGCGGTTCCGGCGGCTAGGGGGCACCATAAACGAAACCACGCGTGTCAAAAGAAGCGCAAGGTCGAGGCGCTCTAGAAATTTGAAGATGCGGGCGGAATGGCTCATCGGTGAGGTCGGCGCGGCGCGAGAACGGCAGCGGCGGCGGAGCTCTTCGGCAGTGAAATCCGGCAGCGTGGGCGCGAGGAGACGGGGCGAGCAGAGAGGGAAAAGGATGCGGGGCACGCTGGCTTTAAAGGGACGCGGTCGGGGCACTTCGGAAAGGTCGGGAACGGCGGGCGCGGGGATGGCGCGCGCGGAATTCGGCGCGGATTCAGCGGCGGCGCGGGCGGCGCTTTCCTAACGAGGACGAAGGCCCTGACAGGTGGGCCCCATCTGTCAGTGGCTGCGGGCGCGCGCGCGCGGACCGTGCTGGCTTGGTTCGGCTCGGGCACGATCGGGAGTGGGCCGGTTCGGCCCAAAACGACCGGTCCGGTCCGGTTTTCTTCTTTTTTTTTTCTTTTGGCCTTTTCTTTTTCCCTTTTTTTTATTTCTTTGATATCTTTTGATTTTGAACTCCAAATTGGTCCAAATAAATTGCAGAAAATTTGTAAAATTATGTTTTATCATGATACAACTTTTGGGAATAGTTTCCCCTCAAAATAAAATATATAAAAATACATTTTCCCGATAAATGCCTTTAGGGCTATATAACTATTTAAATAAAATACTTTTCCAACTACAGATAATTATCCAAAAATTATGAGATAGCTTATTTATGCAATAAATCCCTTTTATAAATAAACCCTATTGGTTTGAAGATCCAAAGCTCAAATGGGTGTAAACCCTAGAGTTTAAATTGAAACAAAATCTTTTAAAACCTTTTTGAGATTCAAATTTGAATTCAAACATGCAATGTGGTATGATGCTCGTAAGTGAAATGCACATGTTAGAATTTGAAATTTTGGGATGTTACACCGGGCCGAAAAAACTAGCTGTTACCGACAGTTGGACCCCACTGAAGAATTGAAACACCACCGGTCTCGAGACACCTATCGTCTCCGTGTTCCACCGAAGACATTTTTCTTCAAGTGCCAACGGTCATTGTAACAACTAGTTTGACTGGTCAGACCAAAAAGCAACACCACGTTTT
The DNA here is from genome assembly GCF_000005505.3 of Brachypodium distachyon. Classification (NCBI taxonomy): domain Eukaryota; kingdom Viridiplantae; phylum Streptophyta; class Magnoliopsida; order Poales; family Poaceae; genus Brachypodium; species Brachypodium distachyon. The sequence goes on along the minus strand of NC_016132.3, from coordinate 49,261,483 downwards.
TTCAAACATTTTTGAATTCAAACTCCTTTTGAGAACAAAGCAAGTCTTCAATATGAAGAAACTGATCCAGGAACATTCGAGCTCTTCTTCACACATGAAGACAGCGAATCTCGAAGCATCCTAGACTCAACTTTCTTCAGAACGAAGACACACCATTTTTATCCTAAGTTGAGCATGAGGAAAATGAATTCTTCACAACCAGCTTACCGCTTGGAACCCCTCTTAATAGTACGGCTTGTCCTATACTCAAAGTGAAGATAATTCTTCACAGAAATTTTAGAAAACATCCTTAACCTACCCGTAAGCCTTGATGCTTCAAGCCTTCTTCCTATCTTCAATTTTGAGGGATTACCAACGCCGGTTGGAACTCTTCATCCATGGGACTAAGCATCTGGAACACTCAATTTGCACATTAGTCCCTTAACCAATTTGTCATGAATCATCAAAACCCATACGGGGGCACATGATTCGCTTTCAGACAGGTACGTCACTCCCACTGAAAGCACAACGCCGGTTAAACCCTGGAATAAATTCAGGAAAATGCGAGCACCCATGTCAAGTCTGAAACTTGAACTTGGGTGGGCTGGTTCCACCACAAGGAACCAACCACCTGAGTTAGGCCAATTAGGCTAACCAATTTAACCAATTGGCTAGGAACGACCACGTCACTCCGAACAATAGAACCAACATATCAGAATCATTAGGCTATTTGGTTAAATCGGTTAAAAATGTCACGTACTCTCTCTGTTTCATAATTCTTGTCTCAAATTTATTCAAATACGGTTGTATCTATTTCTAAAAAACGCCTAGATACATGTAATGTTTCGACAAGAATTATGGAATGGAGGGAGTATTTATAAATATGGGGTAAATTGTGGTACTCCCTCCGTCCAACAAAAGATATCTCAAGTTTGTCAAAATTTGAATGTATCTAGTCAAAGTTGAGACATCTTTTGTTGGACGGAGGAAGTATAATTTTAGAATGGGGTAAACACGGTCACAAATTGCCAAATAGAGAAAAAAAAAGTGGAATTCACTCTATTAATAACATGCATGTGGTTATGACTTTATCTCTAAGTATCAATTTTGGCATGGAGCCATAACACAGAGCGCTACTCCCAAACCATTTTTTTGACCTAAGCTTAGAGCCAATGCCACACAGTCAGTTTCCAAACGTACCTAGATGATAGACCATGTGGGACGCGAGAACCGATATTCACGGAACAAGTGTTGAACTGTCTCATCTTGAGCATAAGAAGTACAATGTTTGTCACTTGGCCAGTTTCTCTTAAGTAAGGTGTCTTTAGTGATAAGAGCATCTCCAGGGAGACATTAAAAATCAAAACCATTAGTCAAAGTAGCCCAGTGAAACATATCAAATCCATGTTGCTCGTCAATTGTCTACGGACATGTCAAGCCAATGCCACATTTTTGTTGACCATGAGTTGATTAATTTTGGAAAAATAAAATTTAGACGTCAAAAAATCATCTCTCATAGTCTCATCCAAATAAGCATTAAAGTTTTGGCCATGAGCAAAATTTTGGCACTCCTCCGATTCATAAAAAGTGCCGTCCACATAGTACAAAATTTGTTCTAACTTAGTACAAAATGGGCGACACTTTGTATAGATAGGAGGAAGATTGATTTATTTTAGACACCATCTAAATATTGTCAAAACTTAAGATATGTTAGTTAGCAAAATCTTTACTGGTCATTTTTCAGAAACGTTTATTTCCGGATCGACTTACAAATAGTTACTCCTTAAAGAAAAAACTTGCAAATAGTTATTTTTCAATCGCCAAATAGCAAAACCGGTTTTAACGGGATAAATTTGGACTCAGAAGTCAGAACCAAACAACCCTTGTCGAAAAACCTAAGGACATCCGCAAAAACTGACTCTTGATTATCTATTATTTGAAATTTGATGATGCAGAAGAAAAAGATAAAAGACTCTTAAGAATCGACTAAGAGTCGATTTTTTACGCGCATTTAGTGTTAACAAAATATCTAGAATCAATTTAAAAACACAAGGAATTCTACCGTTTGGTCTAAGATTACATGACGCGAAGAGTCAGCGGTGGCTCCACTGTTGCGATTGCAGATGCCATTACAGCGCGACAAGCGTCGCACGTGATGTTGCCGCACGATCAGCGGCACTATCCCCTGCGACTCCGGCTCTCCTTTGCCGCTGTTTCACACCACCACGATCTCCCGCCATGTCCCGCTTCGACGCCACTTCCCTGCTGCCCCCTCCGCCTCCGCCGACAAAACCCCGTCGCCGAGGATGCCTCCTACCTTCCGCCGCCGTGGCTCTCTTCTTCTTAGTCTTCCTCCGCTCCCCGCCGAATCCACCCCCCAACTACGTCTCCCTCTTCCTCTCCCTAGGCTCCAACGACACCGCCGCCTTACACCTCCGCGCGCTCACCCTTCACCCCCACGTCGGGCACCAAGGCCAACTCCCTCACCGCCGCCTATGTCCTCCACGCGTTCTCTTCCCTCTCCTTCCCGGCTCACATCACGCCCTACTCCGCCCTCCTCTCCTACCCCGTCCACCGTTCCCTCTCCCTCTCCGCGGGGCCCGGCCGCGGCACCAAGTCATTCTCCCTCTCCGCGGGGCCCGGCGGCGGAGGTGATCCCGATCTTCTTCGCTTACTCCGCCTCCGGGTCGGTGTCCGCGGAGGCCGTCTATGCCAACTACGGCCGCGAGGAAGACTTCGCCTACCTCGCCTCCCGCGGCGTCGACGTCGTGGGCAAGGTGGCGCTCGCGCGTTATGGGAGGATCCACTGCGAATACATCGTCCGCAACGCGCGCAAGGCGGGCGCCGCGGCCGCGCTGGTGTACACCGACCCGCTGGAGTACGGCGGCGCCCCCGGGGAAGGGTCGTTCCCCAACACGCGTTGGTTGCCGCCAACCGGTGTGCAGGTTGGGAGCCTGTTCAGTGGCGTGGGTGACCCGACCACGCCGATGTGGGCGTCGTCGGAGGGGTGCGAGCGCGTGAGCGTGGAGGGCGCCATGGGCACCGACGACATGCCGGGCATCCCGGCGCTTCAGTGTCCGCGCGGGACGCAACGGAGATCCACCGGGTTCTAGGCGGGGCCGTGGCGCCGGCGGAATGGCAGGGCCGGGAGGACGGTCCCGTGTACCACCTTGGCCCCGGACCGGCCGTTCTGAATCTGACCTGCGCCGTACGGATAATTCAAGGCGCTTTTGTCTCTTCCTTTACTGATTGTTTGACTGCTTAGTGCTTTTGCTTTTGGATCTGCAGGGGAATGATACGATGGCAAGGATTGAGAATGTCTTCGCAGTGACCGAAGGCGCGGAAGAGCCGGATAGGTATCTCAGTATCTGTTTCTTTCTGAATTCTGATGCTGCATCAAGTACAACCCTTGGTTTTTAAAATGGCTCTTCAGCTTGTCACAGATCTATTACGCATCTCTGCGTATGTTTGAGTTTTTTTTTTTTGAAGGGAAGTAAGTCTGAATTTTGAAATCTGCTTTTGGGCTATTCGTAGCTAATTTCGTCAGTGTGACAATTCTGAAAACGGGGCCTGTAAGTTATGATATACTGGCAAGAGCATGTCACCTTTGCTTGTTTGTTTGTTTTTCTTTTTCTTTTGGAAAAGGAGGATCCCGGACTCTGCATCGACTGATGCACACAACCATTTTTTTGCTTACTTGTTGCATCCAATTATAGTCTTGTCTACCTCCCTAAATATCTGATCATACCGTATCCTTTTGGGCTCCACTTTACTTATCAGAAAGTTCTCCAGCTACACCACTTTCTAGCACCTGATCTGCTCCTATTTAGTGACTCCAACTTCATAATATCGAATCTGAAATTATCATGGTGTACTTGATTTATGATTTGTGAGTACTTTGACTAAGTTGATCTGTAACTTTCTGTTTGATGAAGCCATCAAGACTTCCCTTGAAAGTCAAAAGTCGACAGCATTTTTCTCGCCTTTCAATTAGGCCGTTTGATTGGAAGCAAACAATTAGATGCTGCGTCGTACTAGTTGTCAAATGAAACAAATAACAATATTGCCATGGTTTAATAAAATGGTTTAGAGACGTGCCAATCTTACATACACCTACCCTGAACTTGGATTTCCATGATCTTATTTATTTTATAGTACTACTTCGAATGTGACTGAGCTGACCAATTTTTACCTTTCGTGGTACAGATATGTTATCCTGGGCAACCATCGTGATGCCTGGACGTTTGGAGCCGCTGACCCCAACAGAGGAACAGCAGCTATGATCGAGGTAACAAAATTCCATCTCAGCAATCCAGAAGTATAATATACTTAACTGTGCACCGTGCCATAATATACTTGAATTGACATAGCAGCACAAATCTTAAACAACATGATCATGCTTGCTTCTTGACACATTAATTTTACCTGTGCGTGGACCATTCAGTTAGCTCAAAGGTTTTCGGTTCTTCAAAAGCAAGGATGGAGACCTCGCAGGACCATCATTTTGTGTAACTGGGATGCGGAAGAGTATGGGTTGGTACATCTCTTTCTCTCTCTGTACCGTGGTACCATGTCCATCCGTATATACATAGGCAGCTTAGGGGCATCTGTAATGCCGATTATCATTTACGGTTATGCAGATAGGATCAACTGAATGGGTTGAAGAAAACAGGGAGATGCTCTCTTTGAGAGCTATTGCATATCTTAATGTTGATGTTTCAGTAGTTGGTCCTGTATTCCAAGCATCTACAACTCCGCAACTTGATGAGCTACTCCTGGGAACAATAAAATTGGTATGTGTATCTTTCCTGAGTTCTTCTGAAACTGATAGCCACCGACATTTTAGTTTACTTATTTTGTTGTCACGTCATAATCATAGTGGTCAGCAATCTGTATCTCGACATGGAAGCACCTATGTGAGATAATTTTCATGCTTATGCCATTCTCCTTATTAAGATGTGCAAGTGTTCCTTGTGCAAATCCTGAAGGTTCAAGATCCTGATAACTCATCTCAGACGGTGTATGTTAAAAAAAAGTAACCAGTGGAAAAGCATAACAAAGTAAGTAAGTTTATGAGCTATCTATCCAGATCAGGGTTGAACGAAGCGAATGGAAAAGCCAAAGAAAACAAAAATCCATTGCGATTAGAAACCAGTGACTCTAACCGCGAAGCGGAAGACACGGTCGGCCAGCCTACCGACCTGGAGAAGAGCACCACTTGCCCCAAGCACAGCATCTAGAGCCCTCTCCACCGACTGCACGTCCAGCTTGAAGTCAGCACGGCCAAAGGAAACCACCATGAGGAAGGCAGCCTCAGCGGACAAAGGGTGAACAGGCTGCCGGTGAGATGAGAAGATCGAGCGCGCAAAACGTTGACCCGCGACGATGTCGTTGAAGCACGGGGTCGTGGGCGAGGCCGGTGATCCAGGAGGAGGCCCGGGAAGGGAGTGCTGCAGAAGGAACTCCGGGAACTTCTGGAGAAAAGAGGCCAATTGCAGCACCGTGGAGACCCCGGCAGCACGGCGCGAGGCATCCTCCAGACAGACAGACTGGAAAGCCTCCGCCTCGGAGTAGCCGGCACGGCAAAGATCACCAAAGCAGTCGATGAAGGACGACGCGGACGAGGGCACCACAGCAGGGCGGCGTGAAGGAGGCGTGAGGAAGTCAAAAGCAACCTGCAGATCCCGAGCAGCATTGAGCCAGAATTCCTCGGCAACGGAGGCCGGGCCGGAAGGCACCATCGCAGGCAGGGCGACAGTGGACACCGCATAGTCGTCCGCAGGGAGCAACGGAGAGGCAGTTCGCACAGTGGACGTCGAGGCGGCAGCGGCATCGACGGGCGCAGATAGAGGAGCCGCCCAGGCCGTTGGGGTGGCACCGCCAGCGGGGGCGAGGCCGGGCACCGGCGGCGGGGGCGAGGTCGCCCTCCCGCGGGAGCCGACCATTGGAGTCATCATTCCTTTGTTCACCTGTTCCTTTATTACAGTTATCAGATCACACAGCATTCGTTGAACATGTTGGTATTCCATCAACTGGCATGGTATTTGGAGAAGGTAAGGCACTTCATGTTATTAATTCGAACAGTCCTGTATTTCTAATGGAGCTCCTTGTACTTTGACAGGGCCAGGATATCCGGTTTACCACTCTTTGTATGATGACTTTATATGGATGGAAAAGTTTGCAGATCCTGGGGTTCCGTAGGCATGTTGCAGGTGCTGCTCCCTATTCTTCTTGCGTGTTGTGTTAGTAGCGGCACTAATCACTGCTGCATGCTAACCAACATTGTCATCCTACAGCTGCTAGCATCTGGGGAATTATGGCTTTGAGGCTTGCTGATGAAGATATCATACCATTCGATTACATGTCCTACACAGTCGAGCTTGAGGTAACACTGTCTACTGATTACAAGAGAGGAAACACTGAAAGCCTTGTGAACTTGTAATTTCCTTCCTTTATGTCAGGCATACACAAAAGCAGTAGAGCACGATATCAGGGGGACGTCTCTCAGTTGTTCCCCATTGTACAGCTCAATAGGAGCTCTGAAAAGGGCAGCAACCAAAGTGAACAATGAAAGAAAGGTAACTTCGTTTCTTCACAATTGCTGCTCACTCAATGTGTCTTGCACTCTAGCTTTTCAACTCTTCATGATGACCGAGGAAACCGTTTTTAATCCAGGATATTCAAAGGGAACTGTCGAGCAAGCAGCTGGGCAGGAATTGGCTGAAGATCCGAGGGCTCAACGACCGGCTTATGCAGGCAGAACGAGCCTTCACTAACAGGGAAGGCCTCTTCAAGCAATCATGGTACAAACATCTGGTCAGTGAACAGCCATCCACACTCTTCTCTGGGATTCATGCAGTGTCTTTTATTGTCGTGATCTCAAGCGGATGTTTGGGACTGTCACCTCTCGCAGATTTGTGGACCTTCAGCACAGAACGATTGGGATACCGCGTACTACCCTGGCATAGCCAATGCCATAGCCACCACGAGGAGCACCAATACTGCAGCGTCCTGGAAACAGGTGCAGCACGAGATTCACAGGGTCGCCCGGGCGGTAACGAAAGCATCTGCTGTGCTCGCTGGCAGCCTGACTTGACAGGACTGGAATCCGTTGTCATGTAATGGGCACATTCTTTCTTAGTTAAATGATAGTACAGGTCATGAATCAACATGCCCTGCCGTCTATTAACCTTCTCGGCTATATGATTCTGGGGGATAGACGGGAAGGGAAAAGATGTAGCGATAGAACGGATGACTGATTGCGATGTGCACGAGATGGGTCTCTCGCCCATGCACGCCCCAGATGTTTTCGGTGTTGCAAACCCTTGTATCCGTATTCTGTAAATGGACTTTCTTGTTGATCACTTGCCGCAATTCCTTTGGGGGACTATGTAATACGGAGTACCAATCAGGGCGTATAGGTCGTCTCCAATGTGGCAAAAATATGGGTCTTATGGACTTTTCTACGTCTTAAGGTTGAGTCTTATACATTATGGGAGTGTGTATTGAGTCTTATACATTGTGGGAGTATGTAATAAGGATTTTTCTTCAAGTAACACTCATAGCACCATGGATAGGTAGTAAGAAAATAAAATATAAAGATGAGCTTTGTACTATTGTATGACATGTGGATCATATCTCTAAAAATTCTAGAGATGGTCCCATCTTGAACACAAAAGTGGATCTTGAGCATTGTGGAGTTTATAGTTTGTTATAACATATGTGGTGGACCCAGCTTATAACCAGTTGTAAAATAAACACCGGAGATGCCCTAACTAGATTACAGAAAGAAGTTTTGTATATTGATATGTTCAGGAATTTATTTAGAGCAACTCTAGCATATTCCAAACCCGGCCAATCCGAACTAGCCGGTTCGGATCAACTGAATTTCATTATTCAGTTTAGAAGAACGCCGGGCAGAACAGAAACCGAACTAATCCGAACTTTTCAAAACAAACATTCGCGTGTCAAGTAGTTCGGACAGATAGCAAGTTCCTCCCAGTAGTTCATCCGACAAATAAAAAGTTCATACATTTGACCTAAAACAAACATGGATTTAAACCTAATAGTCGCCGGAGCTAGCGCCGCCGCGTCCTCGGCGAGGAAGATTATCAGTCGGCCCGAGAGCGATGGATGGCCTCGACGAAGTCTTTCTCGAACTCCGCCTCCCTCTAACCCGCGCCTTCTTCTGCCGTTTGCTCCGACGCGAGTCTCGCCTCCTCGTACGCCGCCACTCGTCGTACGACGCCTCCACGGCCTCCGGGATGGCCTTTGGGATGCGGCGGTGGGAAGCGAAGGCGGACCTCTCCGCCTCGGCCTCCTTCCGAGCGCGGTGGCGAGAAGCAGAGGAGGAGCTCTCCATGCCGACCTCCGCCTCCCTTGCGCGGCATGCACACGCTTCCTGGATGGCCTTGGCCTTCGCTTGTCGGGCGAGGATATCCGGCAAGGAGCGGTCAAGGCCCCTCGGAGCGCACGCGTGCCCGGCGAGCTTCCTCACTCTCCGGCCGCCGAATGCGCCAGACGGACCGCCTCCACGTCCGAGGCGCCCCACCAAGCCGAAGCTGTTGAAACGTTGCATTCTTCGGTGGTCCGGTGCTCACGTCGCTGGATAAGAAAACCTAGCAAGCGCTACATATAGGGCGTGAAAACAGGCCGATTCAGGGAACCGAATTAGGTTTTTGGTTCCCGGGCTGTTTCCGGTACCTGGTCTGGCCTCTTTTTTTTTGCCCAAAACTGAAAAGGTAGTTTGGATTGCCGTTTACAGGATCTGCTAGAGTTGCTTTTATACCAGGAATTACTGCGCTGTCTGAACAAAGGTGGAGGTTCGAGGCGAAGCCCCTACATATATGATGTACTTCACGTAAATAGTGGAGTTCTCCGTATTAATCAAGCCATAATCTTATCCCAGAATTACGACTTCCTGTTTTGCTAACTGTTTCTGAATATTCATCAACATGATTGAACATGCCAATTGAATCTGTTGTGCCCGTGGCACCTGAGGTGCCAATTGGCACTAACGCGTGGGTGGTGGCACAAGTCCTGGGCCGTGAAGCGGGGAAATGACTGCACAGTAATGATACGTGCCCAAAAGCCAGAAAGGGGCCAAACTTCGGTGCCGGGACGAGGCTATATAAAGCCTTCCCCGACCAAGTTGAATGGCACAGGCAAGAAGCGAGTGATTTTCCAGAGGCACGGCGGCAGCAGCACCGCCACCAGCTGAGACGGTGGCGTGCTGACGCTGCAGTGAACCCGACGACTCCCTCCATGGATGGGAAACATTACAAACCACTCAAGAGAACTACTGCGGACCCTCGAGTTCCCCGCCGCGGTGCAGCGAGAGGAAGCCGACGGTCAGCTACCAGGAACTCACTTCTCGCCGTCATTGTGGCGGGGAATCCGGAGCTCCCCCGAAGGCAAGATTAGGCCCCGGAGGCGCGATAATGTACAAGAGAAAATGTAATGAAAACCTGGTGGCCTCCCGGGCCCAAAGCTGCGGAAGGGTGCGTTGCATGAGCACGTGGCACCAATTGCCCCTTCCGTGGCCACCGTATCTTCCGATCCGGGGGTCCACCCAGAACTCGCTAGGTGAGTAGCCCCGGCAGGGCCAGGAGGAGAACCTGGGGGTTTGACCCCCGCGAAACTAATGAGCCCACCTGGGGGGCTTGGACCCTGGGAAGGGAGTTTGCGTGTGTGCAGAAAGCAAGTGACACGTGGCGCATCCCGTAAGCGCCCGAGTAGCAGCTTTGCAGAGGAGGGCACGCCACGACAAGCGCATGCAGGTAGGGGATCTCCCCTGTTCCTCGACAAGACAAGACCCGCGCCGACTGGTCAAGGCGGATTAAACGGCGCGATCGGTCTTGTCAACCCAGAGGCAGGAGGGACGCGTGGAGGGGAAGCTCTGACGGCCAGTGCCGCCCGTCAAGGCACGTGACACGCGTCGAGAAAGAGTGCCCATGTGTGGTATCCCCTTGCAGTATAAAATAAGGACCAAGGGATGTGTAGGAAGGTTAGACAGGGAGTTGCTGAGAGAAGACAACCAGTAGTTCATCTCAGCCAGAGGAGTAGGAAATAGATCTAGCATAGGGAGCCCTCGGGAGCTGGTTGAGCGTCCCAGGGACAGTGTAAACACCCAAACTTCATAAAGCATCCTGACAAATAGGACATAGGGTATTAGACTTCGGCGGTCCGAACCTGAGTAAATTAATCACATGTGTCTCATTGCGTTACGTGTGCATCAGTGCGTTTGTTGTTCCGCATCGCCAACACAGCACCCTCGCCCTCCACGAACAAAAGGGATGTGTTTGAGCCCTGGTGTCGGATCAGTTCAGGCACCGACAGAATCGAACAAACACGGGTAACACATAAAGTTGCAACTAAAATCACTACTCAATTTTTCAAACAAGACGAGCTGACAAGAACATAGACGTATACTACAAAGAATCGAAAGAATATCGTAATGAAAGAATAGACGCACCCCGTTCGATCAGTGTTCTTGTGATCCGACCAAGCCTAGACTAAAAGAAACAGCCACAGGCCATCACTTCCACAAGAAGGAACTAAAATTCTTGACCCATCACTTCCATAATACCACTAGTCGTCTTGGTCCTGGCACAGCTCCTTCCTGAGCCTCTGCGAGAAGAGCTTGCAGGCGTCCATACAGAGATCGACGGCAGCGGAGAGCGCGACGAACACGGCCACGTCGCCCATGCACGACGCGTGCTGCACGCCGACCTGCACGGTGGGCCGGCTCGCCTTCCCCTCGCCCTCCACCGTGGACCCCATCACGAACCCACCAGCGAACGGCCACGATGCGCCGGCGGCGCCCTCGGGGAACGTGGCCGGGTCGATCACGAACTGGCCGCCGCGCTTGGTGCTGATGGACGACTCGGCGATGGGGACGGCGCACTCGACAGGGCCCGAATCAAAGACCAGCTCGAGCCGGTAGCCCAGCGCGTCGATGGGCCCGCGCTCGCGCCAGGCCTCCAGCCGGGCCCAGGGCTTCCAGCTTGACGGGCCGGCGCCCGTGGGCTGGAGGATGAGCCAGGCCCCCGGGTTGGCCCGGGAGACGCGGCCGGAGCCCGGGGACGGCACAAACGGGGTCACCATGGACGCCGCCGCCACTGGGGAGCCCGACAGGTCGTGGATCGTCACCATCCAGCCTTTCCGCTGCTCCCGCCGCGCCCGCGCGTCTCCTCCGTCCCCGCCGTGCAGTGTGCTCAGCCAGGACCGCAGCCTCCGGCTGGTGCTCCGGGTCATGGACGATTCCGACGTCAGAGATCTGGTCAAAATACAGATTCATGTGGTTAGTTTTGTTTTTTAACGCGCATGGCTAGTAATTAAGCAGCACTGACAATTGTTTTGGGAGGTAGTTTAACTTACTAGTACTACTGGCCACTAGGTAACAGCAATGGCGTGGTGCCAAGTGTGAGTAATACAAAAGGACACTAAGCGTAGTGGACATGATCCATGGAAGATTCTGAACCAGCTGAGGTTATTACAGATCAGCAATGCGTAGGCAGGACCAAATTAATGAGGTTGGTAAGTCCGCCACATGCACGGTTGGTGTGCCTGTCTATCTGAATAATCTGATCATGCTGGATGTTCCACAATAATCCTACATGGCTACTGCTAGCCTAGCTACCTGCCTACGAGTAAATTCATCTTTCTTATGCTACCTTGAAGACTTGAACACGTATATAAACACATAGGTAGACGGAGATCTGAGCTGGCCGGCTGACAGTGAAGGTTATCATCCATGAAACTAAATTGACAGCTGGTCAGATCGCAAACAAGATAACATTTTCTGGAGTTGTTTTACTCTCTAATGTTTTTGTGAGCGGTGAGTTGGATTGAGACTAGCTAGTGTTCTCGATATGTTATTTAACCCTCCACCCAATTTAATTCGTTACAACAAGCAACGCCCCATGGCTCCCATCCCATGCCACGCTGAATTATTAAAGAGTCCTAGCTACTTGCAAATGTGCAAATGGGTGTTGCAATTTATTTTTATAAAGTGATCATGCCAATACCCATACGTTGTATGATAGTGGTATCTATTATGGTTCTACGAGCTGTCATCCAATAATGAAAAGAATGAAGGGCGAAAGAAAGGCAAAGTGTTCCCCGAAAAAATAATATGAAAAGAGGGAGAATTCTTTTCGACTTTTCTACGAGGAGAGGTGCGCATCACTTAAGCTGTGCTACCTTGCTGTACAGGTCGGAATATGGTGAATCTGACCCGTCAACCCGTTACGATAGGTATCAACTATATCAGCTCTTAAGTATAGCATTTGCGAACATCTCAGTTTTGAACTTCGCAAAATTCTCATTGAGTTGGTGTAAAACCCCTACGGGAATATAGCCAGGTTTGTCTTCGCAAAAAAAAAAATATATATATATATAGCCAGGTTTGGAACTTCACAAAACCTGGAGTCTTGAGATGTTAGGATGCATGAGCTGAAGCAGGCACAGCATTTTTCTTTTTCTTTTTGAAAAGGGGTTCTCCCGGCCACTGCATCGTTGTTCCGATGCACACAGCCAAGCATTTTTTTTAAGGGAAGGGACAGCATATCATACTGTCACATTGCCATTTATACACATGCTAATTATTTGTACCCTCACTTAGAATCAAAACGTGTAGCTTAGCAACTAAACGAAGGATGCAAGCTTGCATATGGTAACCGTGTAGCTGTACTGCAAAATGCAAACCAGAGAGAGCTACCACCAACCTGGTCCTGTCTGCCCTCCGGCCGGCGCTGAAGCGGCAGGTGAACACGGGCTGCCGCTGCCCGGCTCCGGCGCCTCCTCCGGGCACCTGGTACACCACGGGCCCGCACTCCGGCTCGCCCCCGAACTGGAACACGTACCGCGGGTCGGGCTCGGCGCGCACCACCATGTGGATCTGCGCGCGCCCGTGCGACGCCGACGCCGAGCTCTGCTGCTTCTTCCCGACGTCCACCCACCCGTCCCGCGCCACCACGGTCTCCCCCGCCGCGGCGCGCGCCACGTCGACGGGCACGCGCACGCGCCCCAGCGCGCGCCCGGCGCCCATCATGCCGCACCCGGCCGCCGCGGCGCTGCCCCCCGCCTGGCCCGCGTGCACGGTCACGACGAGCTCCGCGGGGCGGGCCGAGAGCCTCTGCACCGCGGCCGCGTCGAGGCTGAGCGCCACGACGGGGTCGGCGCCCGGGACGCGGTTAGCAGCGCAGGCGGAGGCGAGGGGCAGCGGGGCGGTGCGGGAGAGGGAGGAAGGGTGGTCGTGGAGGTGGAGCGTGCAGAAGCAAGGGGAGGTGGAGGGATGCACGCCGGCGGCTGCCGAGTTGGGGCGCGGCACGGAGGGGAGCTTCAGGAGGAGCTGGTCCACGGTGAGGCGGACGAACGCGCAGGGCTCCATTGGCGCAATGGCACGCGCTCTCGATCAGCCCACGAAAATGCGAAAACAAGTGTTACTGGTGTTTGGGTGCTGCGCATGGGGGTTATATGTAAACCATGGTTGGGTCCTGGAGGTTTGGGGTCTGGCTTTTAGCGTGCGTGGCGATCGACATGCTTTGTGCTGAGCAAACCGTCAAAAAGGGCTGGTTAGGGAGGGGATTTGATTTGGTGGACGGAATTGTACGCTAGTACGACTTGCATGTGGGTCGTGGGGATGATACATTGCTCCTTGGTTAGCTTGTGCCTAAACAGCCTAAGCCCTAAACAAATACGCCGCTCACTTTTGTTTGATCATCCGAGACCAAACAAGCATCTAGCGAACGTTGGTGCCAACTGCCAAGAAGGCATGAACTCCATAACACATACCATCTCTCGTTTCTCGTCTCTGGTTGCACAAGTTTTTTTTTTATAGAATACATCCCGGCAGATGTATCATCATTTAAAGGACAAAACTGTCAAGCAGTGAGTACATACCGTATTAGAATACAATTTGCCCGTATCACGCCACGGAAAAGTCCATACCCACCGTAATCTCGCTAATGGTACCTCTCAATATCCTCGCCGAGAACTAACTTCTACTTTCGGCAATGATGGCAGTCACACTCACAATGCTTGCAACACTAGCAGTAGCTCCATCGAAGACCACTCCATTCCTTGCTTCCAAATTGTCCAGCAAATTGGCGTTGCTTGAGACGCGAATTCCTTCCTTTCCTTGTTTGGCAGCGAGACAATCGACCACCAGTCACCCAGTCCAACGTCCTGCACCGGCATGAATTGAAGATAGTTCCACCGTCGGAGGAAGCGAGCCCAGACCTCCCTCGCAAATACACAGCCCAGAAGCAAATGGCCAATGTCCTCCGGCAGATGATCGCACAATGGGCGAGCCGGCGGGTGATCCATTCATCTCCTCTGAAGCCTGTTCGCAGTCCAACACCTTTCCTTACACGCGAGCCACAAAAAGAACTTGCATTTAGCTGGCTGACTTCGCCAAGAAAGAGCCATTCACCGTCCAACGCCGTCTAAACTCATCTCTTTCGTCAGAAAGTTCCATCTCGAGACCACGTCCCACAGCGTGCCATGTATCCAATATGGCACAACTCAGCTCCATGATCTCGCTTTCAATTAATCTCCATCATTGTAAGCTTAGTTCAAGTTAAACTTCCACAGAACAAATCCGCAATTCTATTTGCTCCAAAAAATTGTATACCTTTCCGTCCGTCGTTATCAAAATTAAGCTGTCTGTCGATCAGACCGATTAAGTTTCTAATTTAACTACACCTTCAAAAAAAATAGTTTCTAATTTAACTAGAACATGCACGCGCACTCTATCCGAACGGTCAATCGGTCATGCATGTATGCATGCAACAGCATGTTCGCCAACGATGCGTGATGTGGCTATAATGCGCGCATCGATAGCGAGTCTCCTAGTGCACAGATTAGCAGCACATGACCATGCAAGACTACTGCATTAGTGGTGTAGGACATGCATATAAGTTGCTCCAGCGAATTTCTCAGAAGTCAGAACCATGGAGAAGCCAGGAGTGGTAACATCACCATCGATCAATACGGCAGGTGGACCGAGTTCTCGGGATGCCGTTGGCCAGGGTTTGGATCAACCCATGATTTGCCCTCCCCATACCCAAACAATGAAATCCCCATTTCTACCCTCCCCGAAATTTACCCATTACCCACATTACCCATACATCAAAGAACAAGTAATCCAAATCTCAGGTGCAAATCAAAGAAAAAAGGAAATACTCAAAACAAATAATCTTCGATCCAGCAACGGCGGCGGCGGCGGCCCAGACTGATGCCTTCCCACGCCGGTGAGGAGGGAGAGGGTGTCGCCGGGGAGGCGGGAGAGCGCGGCGCCGGCGAGGAGGACGGGAGGAGGAGCCCTCTCTCCCTTGAGCCGTCCCGCGCCGTGGAGGAGGAGGGGAGGCTGGCGGCACGAGGCAATCAGGAGGGCGACGAGGAGATCCAGGAAGGGTTCGGGTGAGGGCGAGCGCTACGACGAGCTTGGAGAGCGCGTCGACGGCGAGGACGCGGTAGTTGAGCGCGTAGGGGTCGATGCGGGCGGAGAAGTCGAAGGCGAAGAAGGTTGCTCTGGATAATACCCATACCCTCCTCATTTTGTATGGACAATCACTACTAGATATCACATTTTAGCCGAGGGGTAAATCACCGTCGGCTATTTTCGATCACTGTCGGCCAACAGTTTAACCGACGGTGAACCGTCGGCTATCCCCCGTCGGCTATGCGGCGTCAGCCATGACTGTAATAGCCGACGGTACAGTCGGGTATTGTATTTACCTGCGGTAATTATCTGACGGCTGGCCGCTCGGTCATGTGACTCTGATAGCCGACCGTGTCCCGTCGAATATGTATTGGCCAACGGTTATTTTTCACCGTCAACATGTTTAATAGTCGACGGTATGTGTCCCGTCAATTAGTATAATCGCCGAGGGT
The DNA here is from genome assembly GCF_000005505.3 of Brachypodium distachyon. Taxonomy (NCBI): domain Eukaryota; kingdom Viridiplantae; phylum Streptophyta; class Magnoliopsida; order Poales; family Poaceae; genus Brachypodium; species Brachypodium distachyon. Next base: position 49,245,604 of record NC_016132.3, on the reverse strand, counting down.
ACGCACATGCCGTCGGGGATACTTATAGTTGAGTGGAGTCCAGCCCCTTCAGTTTGTAAGATAGCTGACAGTCCAAAGTTCCGGTCGGCCTATATATATCCGAGAGGTTTTGCACTGTCGGGCATCGGTAACCCCCCAGGATTTCTTTTGACGGCCTATCATATTATGTGTTTTAATTATTACTAGGCAGCATTACAAGTTAAATATTTTTGACATCTTTGTCCATGCGATACATACGGGAAGGGAGCTAGACTCAACCAGTACGAGCAAAAGCTGTCAATATGGATAATTTTAATGTTTCATGTTGGCAGAGACGCGCCGTTCCAAAGGACTCACTTCCATAATACCATTTATGGGATTTTTAGATATGTATATTTAACCTCAACCGCTATATGGACGATACATATAACCATATCCACAGTAAACTCAATTATATCTTGTGCCTCCTCTACACCGATAGAGACATTAATGTCTCCATTCTAAGCTATCTTGATGGTTGAGTCCATGTGATCGAACAAATTAATATACTGACACAAGGCCAAATATATTTTTGCATTGCAATTTTTCTCCTAAAAAGACTCATCAACTAGGTTATTTTCCCCTTGATGCCCACAAGTCATATCCGAGGACACCATTCGTCTCAAATAGGTATGGCTAGATGATTTCTTACACCACCGGCATATTAAATAATGGTCGTGGGTCAAAGCACCGTCAAATATCCATATAGTTGACGGTTGCAGTGAATCGTCGGCTATATGTACGATTGAGCGTAAACGTCAACGGTCGGCTATTACTAAACCCGTCGGGTATACGAACTCATAACCGAGAGTTGGCTATTGACCGTCGGTTATTGTAACTTATAGCCGAGAGTTTTAAATGAACCGTCGGCAATGTGTATTCACCGTCAGCTATGTAACGTGAATAATTGTGGGTCAAAGCCAAACCGTCGACTATTATTATTCACCGTAAGCCATTACATTTGATACCCGAGCGTTGTTTTTCACCGTCGGGTATGTTGTATCACCGTTGGTTATTCATTGACATACCCGACCGGTTCTACCGAACCATCAGCAATTACTTACACCGTCGGGTATTACTGTATTAGCCGACGCTACGTCAGGTATTAATAATCAGCGTCGGCAATATGAGAATATCTAGTAGTGAATTTTTTCTTTACCCTTACCGACCCAAACGAATGGGTATGGACAAGATAATGGGTAACGGGCACCCAGCGACAACCTGACCGAGTTCTGATGATTCATGGTTATTGAGACGATGATGCTTCTCATCTTTAAATTTGGGTTGCTGTTGTTTCCATAAGTTGGGCGTGTATGATGCAGCAGGCGTGACCTGTCAGCGGCCATCGAACTCGTGGGCCCGATGGCGGGCTAGCAGCTGATGCATGCCAAGCTGTAAACACATGCAAGTATGCCGTGTGCGCCCCTAGATTTACGCGCGCCGCGCACCCGGCCAGCTGATCTTGCGCTTCTTCGCTCCATATCTTGATCGACCAATTGATGATCTTGTCGACTCGATCGCCCGGACACAACAGCTTCCGGATTGGCTCTGGTTTAATTAATTAATGATCGCGTTTGTCCCACAGCACAATTCAGTTGAGGCTTGTAGCAGAAATGAATGCTCGATCGACTGCGTACTGTATAGGAAAAACGGAACCGCATAATTGTACGTGCATCAGTTGTGGTCTTGTGGCTGAACACGTTCTTTTGCACCGGCGGCCATGACTGGATACTCTGTTGATCTGTTCATTGCTTGCTTAGCTTCTTCAAGACCAGAATGATCGAGCAAGCTCGACTTTTGAGAAGACGTGTGTTATTACAGTGCCATAATAACATGCTCGTAGTTGGATCTTGCGTGCTAAATTAAATGGATCCAGTGTGCACAGTTGGAATGATCACTCCAGCGTGTCAGACGCATAAAGGTTATGCTGGTAGGTTAGTGTGTAAAGCTGCCAGACTTGCATGAAGGCCAAGTACTAAGCACCATAGTAGTTGCAGGCGTGATACTTAATTACGTGAGGCTTGCACGGCCGTGGCATTAACACACGCTTAAAAGAACTGCCTCCCATCACCCAACAAGTTTGATCACTCATTATAAGAAGAGTTCCATAAGAAAAAAAAATGGAAAAAAAAAGGAGAAAGCACGTATACCATTGGATGATTTGGATCTCATACTGCCACGCACACGTACGATCATCTGAAAAGTGAAAACCGATGATGAAAACTCCAAGCTATATATGACGAATTCACTAATTAGCACATAACCCACTACTACAAAATGCATGCCAATCATCGCTCATTCGAGTACGGAGTATACATAGCATGCTTCAAGGCGAGCTAGCTAGGTACGCTTAACTCACTGTTTCGGGAAGAAAACGGGGCATCCACCAGAGCGCAGCACACTGTTTCTGACTTCCTGGCCAAACAAACAGCAAAATACAATGGCTCCCGGCGTACATTGCATCTCCGGTGTGCACGTCTCTCCGTTCCGCGCTACATGCATGCATCCGTCGTGTGACGCGAACGTTTCACGAATGGCTCCGCAGGGCATGCGTGGGCCGTGTACGTACGTGACCGGCCACTGAGAGGATCTGCTTCCCCAGAATAAAACCCTGGGTCGTTTTTTTGCAACGTGGTCGATCTCTCGGCGGAATATATGCATCCCATGGCAATGACCCAGAGATACCATTTCAGTTAAGTAGGAGCATAAAACCCTGGATCGTTTTTTTTTTTTTTTTTGCAACGTGGTCGATCTCTCGGCGGAATATATGCATCCCATGGCAGTGAGGCAGAGATACCATTTCAGTTAAGTAGGAGCATATATACCTGATCGATATATTTGGGTGTTGTGGTGTGTATATACCCGGCCACGTGCCATGCCCATCGAGTGGATCGATTATATTAATTGACACGCTAGCTATTTTAGCTGGGGGTGTCTATTTCAGTTAATTAGCAGTCCGTGTTAGCGTGCTTTGGAGACATGGTGTCGTGGATTTGTTACCGGGGGAAACCCTTGGTCGGATTTTCCGGCCACGACAGCGGTGATGTTCATGTGCGTTTTTCCCCTTCCTTGATGCGTGTCGAGATACTTCCACTTCATCCCCGATTTAGGTTCCTGGGTGAAAACCTGAAGTCTTCGGACTTGGGGGCGGTAGCGCTCATGGCATCGTTTCCCCCCTTGAGGGCGCCTTCGGGGGGAATGCTAGATCTGCGGGTGAGAGGGTGTTGGTCGGATGACGGTTGCTGAGCGTGTTGGTGGCTCTGACTTGCGTCGTCGATGTCAAGCCTTGCAACCTGAAATGCTTCGATCCTTGTCTTGAAGACGGGTTGGTGGAAGATGGTGGCGGCTAATTCTGGATTGTGAGCAGTTGGCACACGTGGAGGTTTAGCTTGACCGGTTGTGCCTTCGTGGCCTCCGGATTTTGATGTTAGCTGGTGGTTTGCGGTCAGGGCATGCGGCCCGTGACCACCCTCTCATCAAGATTGTAGGCATAGTTTGATTGTTTTAACCTGTTTGATCGATGTTTTTTGTTGCCAGACTAATTTAATAAAATGTGATTGTGTGCATCATTTTGCTGCATAGGCCGGAGTTCCATCCTCCTTTTCGAGAAAATAAAGTATTTACAACTTCAATCTCTTTGGCTTGCTAATTCCCAATGTAGAGACTATGTTTTTCGTTTTCGGAGTGATGTAGTACATGCATACCCCGCCAAAAAATAAGGCGATGTACATGCATTAGCTAGTATGATGAAGTGACAGTGCGACATGGCGATCACATGGGGAATCGCTATGAGGAACCTAAATCTGATCTCTGTCTCTTTTGTCTGCACGTAAAGCTAGCGGTCCTCCTTGGATGAAAGCCATATGCTATCTGGCACCTCCTGGCCTGATGTGATCTTTTTATTCAAAAAACATGCATAATCATCATCTGCTCAATCAAATCCTTTATACGTAAGCTAGGTCAGCACACGTAAAGTATTTAATGTTTTCCTGAAGTTAAGTTGGTAAAAACGATAAAATTAATTCCAAAGGCTGAGCAATCAACTTGTCACTAACTAAAAATTAAGCAACTTAGATACAGCATTATGCTTACGATAAGTTACGCATGTACGCGAACAGTTAGTTGTATGAACATTTGATTCTACTATGAACATCGGAGAACTGAAGCATCCACATACATGCATGGGTTCCATATATAGGACACATATCTGTACAAAAGGATCGATCTACTGATAATTGGGGCAGCAGCTATCCCTAGATCAAATCAAGGTCAAATCACCACCACCGATCAATAAGTAAAGGCGTCAAATCACCACGGATCAGTAAATTAAGCCGAGGGCGACCAAATCGGAGTTATCGGACAGAATCACAGTCGAAGATGGTGACTCTGGAACTCCAGAATCCTATACGAATCAGAATATCACCATGCAGGAGTAATTTACGGAGCAAGTTGCAACAGTTTTAACGGCCAGCCGACATAGACACGGGACCGACCGCGGGCCAATCCGACGCGGCGCGCGGCGGCATCTCGATGCGCCTATCGTCGTTTGCTTGCTCAGGATCCAATGGCGCGTATGGAAGCATGCATAGAGGCGTAGAGCTCGTGCGTGCAGGAGCAGGGCACCGTGATCCGCAGCGAGATACGGATGTCTCGCGCCGGCCGGGCGTCCGCTCTTCCATCCGGCCGCCTCGGCCGGGGGGTCCCTCCTCTGCATGTGGGTCTGTGCGTTCTGTTAGGTGTGCATGCGGCGCAGGGGCGCGCACACATACGCGTAATTATGCATATGCATGTGCGTATGTGCGTTTTGACCCGTTGGATATCGGATGCCACTGGCCGGTCCTCTTGGTCTTGGACCTCTGATCGATGGTGGTTAGGGCGTGCATCGAGATACGGGTGCTGGTGGCGCTTGGTCGTTGCAGCTGGTTGTTCGGTGGTCTTATACCGGCCGCGGCCGGTTCTTCGCGATCCATGTATATATCCGATGCTTTAATCCCGCAGCTTGCAGGGTTCAGATCGACAATCAGATCGTGCTGCTCGTTGGACGGCTAGGCTCCCCAATAAGTTGATCCATCTTGTATGCTTGTACAAACATGCAGCCAGCCGTCTGTCTAACCGCCAAGGCGGAGACATGCAACTATGTGGAGTTCTGAAAGATTGTCTTACGGTTGATTCAGCAACATGAAATTATGTCACGTGTTTGGCCGTCGGATCTTAATACAGAACATGCAAACAGTGGTTAAAAATAAAACCGTAAAAAAAAATCAGTAAGGTGTTTCTTCGACCTTGATGGGCTCTTCAGAGCCTTGCGGCCGTGCATTTGGAGTGGAAACCCCCGGGGAGACCTTGGGTGCATGCATGTTCTGCTGACCGGAGGCTGCAGGGATCGATGTTGATGCGCGCGCGCAGCGCATACTACCACCTGCTTGCCCACTGGCAGCAACCACCGGCCGGCAGCTGATCAAAGCTTCGATGCAGTTTGCCCCTAGCCTGCTGCATATGTAGATAGCAAGCTCATGCACAAATTCTAAAGCTCGAATCAACTTGCACTAATCAATCGATTAATCACAGTAAGAAGTACCACCAACTTGCAGCATGCATTGCAGACAGCATAATTATATACTGTATAAAGTATGCACATAATGAACAGCTTGGTACCGCTAGCTTCAGCGTTTACCGAGAGAAACTGAATGAGCATCATGATCTTATCGTGGATCTTGTGAACTGATGCAGACCATCACAAATTCGGGACGATCAATGACCCAATAAATAAAAGAAGAACCATACTTCCTCCGTCTCATATTAAATGACCTTCTATTACATGTATCTAGATGCTTTTTAGGTATAGATACATTCATGTTTGGGCAAATTTGAGTCACTTTATATGGGACGGAGGGAGTAAAATCGTTCATTGAGTGCAGGTATGTTGGCAGCCTGTGAATGAATACATGTTCAGTTGTACACGGATGACGGATGTGCCATGTGGGCTGTATGCGCAAGTGTCACACCACACTGTTGCCAACGTGTCACACTGTCGCCAATGGTGTATTTGTTAGCAAAGCACATCTCATATGTCAGTACGGATGGCGGACCCAAAACTCAAATTTAGGTGTGGGGGAAGATCTATAATATGCACAAAACTAAATCCAAACACAAGCTAAAAGAGACAATTCATTGCTGATAGATAGATAAGAGAACGATATGAAAATTGTAAGGTAACCATTTTTTGCCACATATGTATGTCCCGGCAGATCTACCAATCATCCTTTCACAAAGCAGAGAAGGTTTTACAATGCTCCAAAGTGAACGGTAGCCATGCCATATATATAGCCAAAAAATCATTATATTATTGCATCATAGTTAAAGAAGAGAGACATTGGTAGGAACTCTTGACACAAAGCCCTTATGTATAATCTGAGGTGGAGCCATTGAAATGTTAGAATAATACTGCTGCAAATTATTACATGAGCAACATTATGTAACACTGTAAGACATCATACATTAGAAGATATTTTTTTATCTAAACATCTAACTGCAATAGAAACGACATGGCCCATCGGAAGTAGCCTAATAATGCCGCTGCTCATATAGCCAACCTAAAATAAATGTTTTCAACGATGAATCTATTAACTTGTCGATCCCGTATAAATACAAACCAATTAATTAGTGATCAATCATGGTATACCAAACTCCATCATTTGTGTACCCATTATTTCTTAATTCATACCATACAAAAGCATCTCACTAAATTCTACTGTATTTCAGTTCATGCTAATTTAACAAAGTAAACATTAACATTTCCTTTGCCAAACTTGACACACACACACACACACACACGCCACTACTACAAAAAGACTCATTAGTGACAGTCAAAAAAGTGTATCAGTAACGGGCGGACCGCCCGTCACTAACTTCCTGTTATTGATGTGCTTAACATCAGTAACGGGCGGTCCACCCGTTACTGATGAGGGCCCTCATCAGTAACGGTCAAGCTACACGTCCGACACTGATATGGATTAGAAGAAAATAAAAAAAAACGAGGCCGGCCACAAGCCCGCCCCGAATCCACAAATAAAAAAAAATCGCCGGCTTCTCAAGGACACGGTGCCGCCGCCCGCCGCCGCCGGTGCTCCAGGCCCCCCGCGCTAATGCTCCTCCGCATGCCGGTGGAAGAAGGTCACCGGATCCGATGCCGATGAGGAGAGAGCGAGCCGCTACGAGAGATCGACAGAGAGTGAGAAATAAGGGGAATAGAGAACTGAGAGAGAGGGAGGGGGCATACCTGAGATCGACCGGCGTGGAGGCCGAATCCCGGCCCGCGGCCGCCGGATCCACCGGCATGGAGGCCGTGGCGGCCAGATCCACCGACGTGGAGGCTGAGGCGGCCAGATCCCGGCCCGCGGCGACCGAATCTGCCGGCGAGATAGAGCCAGCCCCCCCGTTGGCGGCGCCGTGGTCGAAGAAGAGGGAGGCGATGGCGGGGCCGAGCCCGGCGAGGAGGTCATGGAAATGCGGCGGCGGCGGTTCGGGCGGGGAGGAGGCGGGCTGGAAGGCGACGGGCGACGGGGAGGAGGGGCGCTGGGCCGCTGGCTCGGGGAGGGAGGAGGGGCGCTATGCCGCTGGCTCGGGGAGGGAGGAGGGAGGGAGATAGAGTGCGGCGGCTGGGGCAGGAGAGATGGGGATGGGGGAGATAGTGGGGGTGAGGGGCGGGCACTGCTGTGGAGGAAGCTCGAGGGGCAGGGAGGAGGGAGGAGATCGGGGAGGAGGGAGGAGATCGGGGTGGAGGAAGGAGAGAATGGGGGCAGGGAGGAGATGTGCGGCAGGGGAGGAGAGATGTCCGGGAGGAAGGGGAGCTGGGGCTTTTATACGGCGCCCTCCAAACCCTAGGATTGGGAACGGACTGGGCGTTTCAGTCGGGCTCTAGCCCAAGGCCCGTCACTGATAAGTGTCATATTATTACTTTTAATTTGTTATATAATATACAGTTATAATATATAACTAATTTTGTCTATAAGTTTAAAATTACGGTCTATTTTGTGTGAAAATTGACATATGTCATTTTGAACCATATAAATTGTACTTGCTTCACAAAACACGCACAAATCACCCCATTTCTTGCACCATTTATCAGTCTTATATAACACTTTGGTCATTTGGCTTGAAACACATAAAAGTATCTATAAAGCTATAAAAGTCAATATCTTTGGACATTAGCATTGAAACAAGTTATAATTTGTTTGAAAATTGGATAAGTGCCATTTGGAACAATATTAAGTACAAGTGCTTCACAAAATACCTCATTTTTGTATTTGGAAAATAGAAAATCATTTTTTTCACCAAAAATTTGTAAACCTATTTGGCAATATTGTTTGTCATGACAATATGCACTCTTGTGCAAAAAATGGATACATTATCATAAAATGTGGCATAGAAATGGAAACAGTTCGGTCATTTGGCTTAAATAAAACATAAAGTTCAACTATGGGAAATAACAAGATATAATCAAGAATACTTTACACATTTCTTTGGCAACACATTTTGGCATCGTAATATACACCTATGTGCAAAAAATGGATACATTATCATGAATTAGGACATGGAAATGGACAAAACTTTGATCATTTGGCTTAAACCATACACTCAACTGTGGGAAACTACAAAATTGTACTACACAAGTCATTTTTCAAATGTTAACATATGATATTATTATACCATCATGTTAATCAAGAAAAACTAAGACTATAGCAAAAAGAATCACATTTTTCTGATTTTTGATGAATTAGTTATGATTTTTTCAATCTTCAAAGGTTTCTAGGGCTCATCAGTGGCGGGCCTAGATATTGTACCCGCCACTGATGTGAGCTTTTCTGAATTTTGTTATTTTTCGCATTGAACCATTAGTGACGGGTCTCCCGGGCCCGTGACTGATGATTGGTCATCAGTGACGGGCGTGGACGCGACCGTGACTGATGTTTGTCATTAGTGACGGGCACGAAAGGCCTGTGACTGATGACAGTCATCAGTGACGGGCGCAAAATGCCCGTCACTGATGTCTCGTCACATATGGACCGTTTTGTAGTAGTGCGCACGCACACACAAAAGAGAAAGGGAGAAGCGGCAAATCCTTATGATTGACTAAGTTGTTCTCACCCACCAAGTTTATAGACCTCCTATACGATTTTCTCAATGTCTTATACTTTGACTTTATGATTGTATTCCATGCATAGCACAGCATCACTATGCTTTCATTTCACATGTTAGCTGCAGCTGGTGTATGCAGCAGCATCAGCTGCTGCTATTTAGTGCTGCACATGGTTCCTTGGTAATTTCTTGCTAGTTTGATAGTAAAACCACTAAACATAAATCTGTCAATAAGGGTGGCAAATTTGGTAAAAAGGAAGAAACTTACTTTTTTGACGTGAAACTTATAAAAATGATTAATCACGGGGGCGTGGATTTTATATGCTACACATTTGAGGGACTGCGTAAAATGATCAGGATTTATAATTGCAGGACAAAATGGGAGACTGCGTAAAATGAACCAAGTGTAGAATTGCAGGATAAAACAGAAGGCCTGAATGGGTAGGCGACTAGGCCCTTAATTCATTTCCATGAGGCCATTGCGTACGGCCCAAAAGTAGTCCCAAGCCTAGTACAATTACTGTTGGGAAAAAACAACAAGCCGGCCCAATCAAGAGCTTATGTCCATGGAAAAAAAATAGGAATGTCTATTTCTAAGTCATCTAAGAAATACTAGTTATTTCTCAGTCAACAATCGTAGGCATTCAATAAAAAAATTCTTATCCATCAGAGCTATATTGATCTTACACGAATCTCAATGATTGAGTCAAAAGGTTGTTATCATCGACTAAGAAATACTCTCTCTGTTCCTCAAATTAAGGCCTATATTGTTTCCTTTGATCGAGTGTTTGACCAAAAATTACTCCATCAACGTCTGACTTATGCGATATAAATCATAATCATAAACAAATACTTTTGAATGCTAATCCAATGATATCAATTTTATTTCACAAAAAATATATATTAATATACCAAATCTGGGTCAAAGGCTTGGTCAAAGAAAACAATATATGCCTTAATTTAAGGAACGGAGTGAGTAGTTATTTCTCAGTCATCTGACAAATAGCAAAACCGAAAAAAATAATGTTGTCTGCTAAAGAAAATACAGTAGTAAATACTCCGTAACTCAAAAAAAGAGAGAGTAAATACTCCCTATTCAAAATAAAATCGACAGGAGTAGTACAAGAACATTGGAACGGTATTGTTTCGAGCTGGAGGACATGACGATCAAAATACATATATACTTTCTCGTATTACAAAGAAACGATGACAATCACATATATATTGTTCCGGCGGATCCACAACTCAAACGGCAACCCAAATGACCAAACCGGTAACATAAAACAGGAAAGTTATTAGCTGGAACGGCTTCAGAAAACAAAAGGAAAAATATCACGGATCAAGAGGTGTAATCGGCGACGTACGTGCCAGGACAGACTGAGAAGGAAGAGGATGAGAAAGAAACTGAACCACAATCCCATGCGCGGTGGCTAAAATAGCGTGGATCGAGATCTACTGTGCGTTGTTGGCTCTGTCGTTGGTTTGTTTGGTTTCGTTGCTGACCGCGGTGATCATCTACATGCCTTGCTCTACGAGGTAGTCGCCGAGCCTCTCGACCACCATGTTGCACTGCCCGGGTGTCATTGGCTCGTCGTAGATGCCGACCACCAGCGCCTGCCCGGTCTTCTTCAAGGTGATGCCCCCCGATCCCTGCCGATTCCAAGTGCGAATTGACGAATAATCAACGGTACAATCTTGTAGGCGGCGAGGGGAGAGATGGACTGATCCCATGATTTACGTACCTTCTTGCCGCGGATGACAGCGCCGGGTTCACCTTGGATGACCATGTACTTGGCTGACGCGAGAAACAGCCCGGTGGGGGCAAGGGTCCCCGGCTCGTCGAAATCCTTCATGATGTTGGTCATTTCCTCTGGCTTGAACTGGATCATGCAACAGAACCATTAATCCATGGGTTCGTGGATCATGCAAGAACATATGTCGACCAATCAATCAACTGGCGCATTGGCAGCTGCCGGCACTCGGAGTTCAATGGGCCGGAGGAGACAGCAATAGGAGGAGCGCGGGCATGGAGAGAGCTCTTACCGACGGGAAGTCGGCGCTCTGGGCCCAGACGGTGCCGTCGTGGCCGAGGATGGCGGCACTGACGAGGTGGTGACCCTCGATGTCGCACATCAGGTGCTCGTCGACGTAAGTCTGCCACGACATCTTGGCCTTAATTTCCCTCCTCTCCTCCTCCTCTGGCCAAGAAACGGCCTCGCTCTCTCGCTGCTGTGGCTTCTCGTCGGTGGTCGGTCAGGCGCACGGTAACCGTGGTGCTGTCCAAGCGCGGGGGGACTATAAATAGGGAGGAACCAAACGTCCGTCTGGATCCCCCGCTACTTGGGTCGTCCCAACCACCCGTTCCATCTTGAGTTCGCCCTTCAACTTCGCGCCTCATTTGGTGCACTGCCGCAGCCGCGCCATGCGTGCCACCTACGACGCCCGTGGATCACCCACCCCTGGGCTCGGCCTTGCCATTGGTCGTCGTGCGACCTCACTGTTTCACCATGGACAAATCCTGAATTATACCCATGGCTTGTAATGTCCTACTACTTCGAATGGTGCTATGGTAGTATAGCTTTACTTCTGAAAGAAAAATTGACTATGGAAACTGAAGCATCTAGAGACAGTAACCGGTTTGCGTTGTTCTAAGCGAAACGAAACGCATTTGAACCTGCACATTAAAAATAAGTGGATGGTTGCAGTTAAAAATAAAAAATAAACGTGGGCATAATCATCAAGCTTTAATTCGAGAATACGCAACTAACGTGATGAGCAAGGTCCAACGAGTTGATGGCTGTACGTCGGGCCTGCAATCGTACTGACGAGTGACTGGCATGGGCCATCCGAATCTTGCTTTCCAGCCATCTGCACTCTGGCCGAAAGCGGTCGCCAAGCTGTTGGGCTTCCGTGCTCATAATTTTGGAGGCCCGAATTAATTAGTTTTCCGTGCCCATTAGTTTCTATTTCAGACGAGCAAGCCCTAGCCGCCAGGGCTTCGGATGAGCGTTTCTCTTCCGGTTCCCCTCGTCTTCGACTGCCGATTAGGCATCGGGTGACGAACAGAACCATAGATCAACGTCTGGCTACAGTTTGTCTATTTTTTTTGTGAGATTTTTGTGTCCTCGCGACGTCGTCTTGGTGGAGGAGGCGATGGCGTATGGAATAAAAGTCTCCTGGCTCCATCCTCTTCCTGGTGTAGTCAACACGGTCTACTCCATGGAGCTAGCGGATTTCACAGTTTGTTTTTCGTTATTTTGGTCTTCCCTTTAGTTGGTTTGGCGACGAATCAGCAGAGCGACAATCTGCCTTGCAAAGTTGCAAGGGGTGTGTCCCCAGACAGAGTGCGTTCAACGATATCAAGTTCTCATCAGTTGCGGTGAGCGATTCATGCGGCTATTCAAAACCTATAAAGTTAGTCCAGCTTGTGCAATTTTGGTCTTCTGCAATTTCATCACTGGATGCATGGAGAGTTTTCAAGATAAGAAGACGATTCAAGAGTTGTTTATTTCAAAGAATCTTAATGTAACTTTTAGTTTCATTAGGGTTTTTGTTGTTGGTTTTCTTTCAATTTCCATCACTTGTACTTTGTTTATTGAATCAATACAGCCAGATGTTTCTAAAAAAAAAGTTTCTATTTCAGTTTTGTCAATCTTTTGCTGCGGCACCATGATAAAACAAATGCATAAATATGTGCTTAAAATTAACTAAACCTAATGATGAAAAACAAAAATGTTTTTGCTTTATATTTAAAAGCGATTAAACCTAAGAAGTATGTGACAATATGATGCATGAATGAGAAAAAAAAATTCACAAAAAAATACATGATAGAATTGATAGAGTAATGCAAAGAAATAAATGAATACATGCCTGGCTTGAAAATAAACAAGCGTGGCTTGATTACGTGGCATGGTTCACATGGTAATGTAACGGCCTGATTAGGTGACATGCTTGCATATTGAGAGATGAATCAAGAGAAAAGTTTATTTTCAACCCTGAACTTGTAGACAAAGTCTGAATCAGACTTTAACCTTTGAATCCTGAATTCCAGACCTGACCTTACCAATCCCGGTCAACTAAGCCCCTTAATCCCGAAAATGGTGTTTGGCGGACTGAATTTGTTGACATAACACCGGGATTGCTGGCTAAGACTAGAGGAATGACCCAAATGATGCTCTCGTATCTCTTATTTTTTTAATTTTGATATTTTTAACTATGTTTAGGAAATAAATAACGAGAATAACCGTTACTAATTTTCTTAGAGCGTCCTCTGATATATTTTAAAAACAAAACTAAGGTTTGCACACGTCAATTACTATCATCTATTTACTTTCCACGACATCAGAAATGAGAACCAACTCTGCAGTTTGGAATATTTTGAGGAAATGCACCAGAAAAGTACACAAATCTGCCGGATCTTAATAATTCCACACCTCCCTCACCCGATCCTAAAAAATCAAACCAGCCAACAACTTCCTCCTTCATCGGCACCGCCGAGCAAAGCCCGCGCGGTGTCGGCGGGGCCCCTGGCCATACGGCGGTACCGTGCAGGCGTGCCATCTTGCCAGCGGCACGGGCCAGATCCTGACGGCGGTTCTTGTTGCAGACTTGCAGGGGCCGTGGTGGCGGCGGCCGGTTGGTGTTGGGAATATGCCCTAGAGGCAATCATGTATGATGTAATTCCCAATGTATTCATAAATATTATTAAGTTGTCCTTGTTTGAACATCTGATATGTATCATTGAATATGTGATTTGATTGTGGAACTATGTATTCATGTTGTTCATACTAAATTGTCCTTAGTCATTGAGGTTGTGCTGGACACATAACCTAGACTAATGTGAAAGTTGGCTGATGACTCAGTTCCACTTTTCATGGGCATGGTGATGTCATTCCAGCTTACACGGACTCGGCTAAAGAGTTTAGCGAGTCGGACTGACCCATATTGAGATGCAACGAGTAGGTCGTCATTTGCATGTCTCAATCAATGTAATCCTTAGACCTGAGGTTATCGCACAATCCGAGTTGTGGATCACCAACTTAGGTTCTGTCAAACGTTGTTCCGTAACATGGCAGTTATAAAGGCAGAGTTCGGGTTGACTGAGAATCAAGCTGTGTGATGTGGATAACCAAGATGGGATTTTGCCCCTCCGACTGGAGAGATATTCTCTGGGCCCTCTCGAGTGATATGATTCGGGAAGCATGGCCATGCGCGACTTGGTTAACTGTTAACCGGGTCGATCGACTAAGAGTTAGTCGGATGAATCGTATATCACGGATCGAGAAGAGAGTTGAACTATTAAAGGGATGACGATTAATCGCCTATAGTTCGACAAGGTATATCGTGAGGCAAAAGGGACTAAGACGTATGTCACATTGGAAGGTATGTCGTCATGACTCGATGGTACTTGGGAGTCGGCACGTTCTGCTAGGAGCCGCTACCGATTGATCGATTGTGAGTCGGACTCCAATCGTGTCCAAGTCGCCATGAGCCTGCGGGGTCACACACTTAAGAGCGGGAGCAAGTATTTGGTCGGGTTGGACCCGAACTGGAATTGGGCTGACAATGCGAGTTGGACTCGCAGGGTGGATGGGCCACAAGGCTTGGAGCCCACTTCCACTCGATATATAAGCAGGGGCGTGGGATGCCTAAGAGGCACGGTTTTTCCACTCTCATGCGTTGAGAACCCTAGCCCGATTCAGTTCAACCATCGCACCGGACCTAGCAGTCCGCCGCCGGAGCTCCTCCTCGCACGTGTGGATACCGGCAGAGGTGCTGTACGTTCAGCACTTCGACGATCGCGGGATTGGATCGGCTGGATCGGATCGAGGGACTGCACTGCATCAAGGCGCCGCATCGATAATCCGCAACTGCGGGTCTAGTGGTAATCCTCGTGGCCTTCTACCTCGGCTAGATCTTGGGAGTTCGCGTAGGAAAAGTTTTTGTTTATCTCTACGCGCCCCTTCAGTTGGCCCTGGCCACGTCTTGGCTCCTTGCAGGCGGTGGGGCTGGCTCAATATCGGTGCTTCATCGGCTTTGGAGATGACGCGGTGCAGGCGGTGCGGGTTTGGTACCGTGGGCAACCCTTGGTCGGCTTGCCCGACCACCAGTGGCAAAGCTAGACCAGAATTTTAATGGGTTCGACTCTATTACATATGGTGTAATTTTCTTCTCATAAACATGTTAAAGACTGTCGGGGGGATGACCCTGGGTAGGATCATGACGACACATATTAGCCGAGATAACGAGGGCAAAGCCGGCACAGGCAAGTACGCCGGCATCCTTAAGCCGAATATGTGATTGCAGGATAAGCACAAGCAGTCTTATCTCGGCTAGCGCCGAGATGCGTCAACGGTCTTATCCTGAGCACATGGCATAAAGTAAAGCAGCGCCCCCTTTATCACGGGAAAGCAGTCGTTGCTCACGTTGTGGTGCCAGGCGACTGCACAGTAAAGCGCCGAAGAAGGACCGATGACGAAGGCCGGCGCGTGGCTACAGTGCGCACCGCCTGACGCTACAAAAAGTAAAGCTATTTTGTCCCCTGCCGTGCAACCTCGAGGGAACCATGGGGCGTACCTGGCGGGCACCATAGAAGATAGGGTTAGCTTTTGTCCCAAATGTCAGTGTGACATCGGCAGCATATAAATAGGAGCACCACCCCTCCCAGGAGAGGGGTTCTTCACTTAGTCTTTTAGGGTTTTCCCTTCTTCTTCTTCTTCCTCAAGAAACAGCCCAAGGAGCTCCATTGTAATCCTCGGTATCTTGGGAAATACCACAAAGCAGGAGTAGGAGTTTTACCTCATCTAGAGGGCTCCGAACCTGGGTAAAGCTGTGTGTGTTCTTGTATTGTGCGTGGTTCTAATCACGTCCTCCCTCCTCCGGTTCCTCTTTCGTACATTGGCCCCAACATAAGCTATCATATGACATCTGCCGTGACACCACCACGACAGTTGGTGCCCACCGTGGGGCCACCAGCGGCGCTGGTTGGAGTTTTCATCCGGACGGGATGCTTCCTCATCACCGGAGAGCGCGTGGTCTCCAGTTTGGTCCAGAGATTCGGCTCTCTGGGTTTCATCAACAACAACGCGGGCTGCTTCAACAACGTGCCGCTTCCCTGCGCAGGCCGCTTCATCAACTTCGGCATGCATGAGGTTTATGTCGCCACTGAGCAGGTGGTGGTGGCCGAATATCTCCCCGCCGTCTACATGGTTCGCGCCGGCATGTCGACTGCCCCGCTGACTGTGCGAAGGTCATGGTGACGGCTCACGGCGGCGATGCTGGCAAGGGCGCAGCAGAGACCGCCGCGCTCCCAAGCAAATCCGGCAGAACGGCAAACTTCCCAATGGAGAACATTGCTGCGCAAACCGGCACGTCCGCTGTGCCGCCAAAGCCGACCCAGCTCTAGGCCGCTATCAAACGGCTGACCTTGCCGGTAGCACCAAACGCTAACCCGGCCCAACTTCAGGCTGAGTTGGAGTTGGAGCGCCAGAAACTGCTGCAAGAAGCTGTCGACGTGGCTCGCGCTAGACAAGAGCTCGATATTTCGCTCCGTGAGTATAATAAAGCTCATGGTCTCAATTCCACTGCAATGCCTAACCCTAGCCAAGTTGGGGAAGTGCGCAATCGTGGCAGAAACCTGAACGCCGAGATAGCTAGAGACGGCAGGGCGATACCCGCTGTGTTGGCAAGTTTTGCCTCGGCACTGAACCCGAAATACAACACCCCTGTTAAGAACCTCAGGGCAGCCAAGGCTGCAGCAGAAGAGTTGCCGAAACTCACGGGAGAGGCACTCCGATTGCAACAGCCGCGTGTGAAGGAGTTGCTCCGCACAGCTAACGAGCAGAACGAGGCATGCATGAGGTTGCACGGCAAGCCCGGCGCATCTCAAATCATTCACTCGGCCGCGGGCACTGATGGCCGGGCGGACAAGCAAGCGTCTTTGCCTGGTGGCAAACGAGACAAGAGTGTCAACTTAGGCCGAGACAAGCGGCTAGAGCGTTATGATCCGGCTCTGGACGAGAAGCAAATGGTTAGGAGAGTTGATGACGACCAAAGTGGTCTGTGTCTCGGCAACAATCGCCGAGACCCACAAGAGCGTCACTCGGCCGGTCATGGACACCAACCTCAGGGTCCGGCACCCAATACAGCTACAGTTCAGCAAGGTGTCCGGCGCAACCCCCTGTATTGAGGTGAAGATCGCCGGCAAGACCGTTACGATGATGGGTACTTCGCCATGGGAGATGAAGGCTATCTCAGGCGAGAGCGTGACAATGTCAGCCCACTCGGAGCCCGAGTGGGGAACAGGCAAGTGTCGCCGCTAGATGCCAGACATCGGCTCGATAGAATCTATTTGTCGGAGCTTCTAGAAGAACAAGGCCCTCCGGGACCGCGCTGTTTCGCGCACCGGATCATGAGAGAGACACTAGCCCAGGGTTTTCAGCTGCCCAGGGGTGCGAGGACATATACGGCAGCACGAAGCCGGAAGATTGGTTGGAAGACTATGTCACAGTAGTGCATGTGGCAGGCGGCAATCGTAGATGGCTGTACGTTATGTACCCTAGATGGTGGTAGGGCCAGCCAGGATCTGGCTAAACAATTTGCCGGAAGGCAGCATCAATTGCTGGATAGACATTGAAGAGGCTTTTGTCAGCAATTTCACCAGCACCTACAAGAGGCCTAACCGCCCTCAGCAGCTGTCTATGTGCAAACAAAGGGACAATGAGACCGATCGGGATTACCTCACAAGATGGAACAACCTCCGCAATTCCTGAGAAGGGATAGTGGAGTCGCAGGCAATAGCGTGGTTTGCCCAAGGGTGCCGGCATGGCAGCATGTTGTGACAAAAGCTGCAAAGAGACATGCCTGTCACTTTGTCCGAGATGATCAAGATCGCCGGCATGTATGCGTTGGGTGACCCGACTCAGCCATTGCTGATGCCGACAGAGCCGCAAAGAGAGCAGCCGACATACAATCCTGCCGGGGCATTCCTGAGGAATGATCATCAAGATCACCGCAACAAGAAAAGGGACGACATGCCGGATTACCGGTATGGGCCAGCCCATGTCGCAGCTATTCAGGATCAACCTGATGCCGGTTCTAGCCAGCGTCAGAAGACCGAAAATCAGCAGTGGGCCAAGAAGGGAGAGCAAAAGAAACCCTAGCAAGATAAGCAGAAGCACACGTTCGAGATGATGTTGGATCAACCTTGTCGTTTTCACACGACTAATCCCAGCAAACCGGCAAACCACACGACCCAGCAATGCAGCTGGATGCAGCGGGCCGAGAAGGGTGAGGCAAGTCGGTTGCCCCCTCCTCCGCCGCTCACAGGCGCCAACGCCCAAATCCAGGGACCTCCTCCGGCAAACAATGCTGTCAATCAGGTGGAAGACCAAGGCATCCCAGAATATGCCGGAAGAAATGAGTATAAGGAGCATCACCAGAGCTACATGAACTTCATCACGGAGCCGACCGACAAGCAGAGCCAGCACAGGCGGGAGATGGTAGTCAATGCTGTGATGCCGGCAGTGCCGAAGGTTATGTAATGGTCGGAACAGGATCTCAGCTAGAACCGGGCATATCATCCCAAGGTCATGCTGAATCCTGGTGGTTATGCTCTGGTGGTTGACCCGACACTCATTGGGCTTGACATCAATGTCAAGTTCACTAGGGTACTGTAACATCCCAAAATTTCAAACTTTTACATGTGCAATGCATCCATGAGCATTATGCCACAATTGCATATTTGAATTCAAATTTGAATATCAAAAGGCTTTAAAAGATTTTGTTTCAATTTAAACCCTAGGGTTTTCACTCATTTGAGCTTTGGATCTTCAAACCAATAGGGTTTACATATAAAAGGGGTTTATTGCATAAATGAGCTATCCCATAATTTTTGGATAATTATTTGGAGTTGAAAAACTATTTTATTTAAATAGTTAAATAGCCCTAAAGGCATTTATAGGGCAAATGTATTTTTGTGTATTTTATTTTGAGGGGAAACTACTCCCAAAAATTGTATCATGATAGAACATGATTTTATAAATTTTCTGGAATTTATTTGGACCAATTTGGAGTTATCAAAGAAATGAGAAAAACAAAAAATAAAAGGCTAAAAGGAAAAAAAAAAAAAAGGGGAGAAACGGACCGGCCCGGCCACTTTGGGACGAACCGGCCCATTCCTCACGCACGCGCGCGCAGCCCAGCCCAGCAGCGCCCAGCGTCCGCGCCCGCATCCGCTGACAGGTGGGACCCACCAGTCAGGGGCTTCGTCCTCGCGGAGAAAGCTCCCGCTATCTCCGCTGCCGACCCGCGCCGCGCCGCGCCGTCGCCGTCGCCGCCGTGACGCCCGCCCCGTCGATTCCGGCTTTCCCAAAATTCGTCGCCCGCGTCCCTTTAAAGCCCCGCCCCTCCTCTTCTTTTTCCCTCTTCTCGTTGCCTCGATTACGCGCCCATGCCGCCCCGATTCTTCGCCGAAGAGCTCCGCCGCCGCCGCCGTTCTCGTGCCGCGCCCGACCTCGCCAGTGAGCCATTCCGCCCGCGGTTTCAAATTTCCGGAGCCCCTCGCGCTTGCGCATGTTTTGACGCGCTCACTTTGTCGTTTGGTGCATCGTAGCGCCGCCCCCGTCGTCACCCGAAGCTCGCCTGAGTCCGCCGCCCGTGCCACCGCCTTGCTCTCGTCCTAGCCGAGCACCCCGTCAACCTCGAGGAGCGCCGACCCCGTCCCCGTCTCCGGCGTGCCACGCCGTGTCGTCCCCGGCCATCCCTGCGCCGCTAGCCTCACCGGAGCACCCCGCGCCGCCGCCGGAGCCGCTCGCCGGAACCCTAGGTGAGCCCGACCTCCCCTCGTCCGTCCGATCCTTGATCAATGGCTCAGATTAGATCCCGGGTTTTAACTTAATCAAACCGGTACGCACGTATTAGAACGTGACACGTGGCACCTATTTTATAAAATGAAAATCTAATTTTAATCCTCCGGAATAATTAAATGGCACTTTTGCAGAAAAGCTCCTGTAACTTCAAATGATCATATCTTTTAATCTGTTTGGCCAAATTTAATGATAAGGTTTAATACCATTTAAATCATAACTAATTATTTAGAAGTCCTTTTTGAATGAAACCAATCCCCAAAATTTTATTTTATTATCCTCTGTCCATTAGGACAGAGAAATAAATATTTTGAATTAAATTTCTTTGCAGATGCAAGTAAAACCTTATTTTAGGGTTTAAACCCTGGCCTTTGCCTTTTTATTTAAAACCCTAATGCATTTGTTTTAATTACTTATGCTTACAATCAGTAGATCACCCGAATAAAATAAACCCAATCATGTCACATATTTGCATCGCATCATAGCATGCATTCTTTTGTGTCGTCGCTCGGTGCTCCGACACCGGGGGCGTGCAGCCACGTCCCCCTTTTAGGTTCGGTAGGGGCGTCTGGGGCGGAGACCCGGTTATCGCTGGCGCGGTTGATGAGGCCCTATGGGGCCGGTGAGACCAAGTGCCAAGAGGGCGCGCTAGTACCAGAACAAATGCACACCCGTTTTTTACCCAGGTTCGGGCCACCCGGAGGTGTAAAACCCTACGTCCTGCCTGTCTGAACTGATATTGATTGCGGATCAACCATTTACAAGTTCTCGCCGGGCCAGTTCCCGGGCTTCCTCTCAGTGTCTAAGTACTCCTTGCTATTCTCTGCTTGCTGTCTACCGGAACCAACTGATCAACTCACTATCCTCCCAACTGTCTGACCCGTCAACCCTCTAACCCCCTTGACCGTTGGCATGTGTTCTCCTTTTATACACAAGGGGCTGCCACATGTGCCACGGTGCATGGGCTACAAGTGTCCAACGGGGAGGCACGCAACTCTCCCCGGTGAGCTGGTGGCATGCATGGGTGCCACCTCCGCTGCTAGGGGCCTAAGACCCTAGGGTAGGATAGGACAACCACTGTTCCTTGGATCGGACGGGTAACTACCCGTCGGTCGGCTCGTTTACTGAGCCGCGCGCCTTACTCCTTGCCTTGGTGGGACCGCGCGTTCCGCGCCCGGCACGCGCCCGTGCGGCGCTGTCTAGTGGGCCCCACGACCCGAGGCGGGGGCACGCGTCCGGGAACCCCCAGTCCCCGCAAGTCGGCCCGGGAAGCACCCGGGCCCAGCGCACCCGGGAACCTCCTCCCCGGTAGCAGCTTCCGGGGAGGTGCCTAAGCGGGAATATTCCCAGAAGCCCCGCTAGCCCCTTTCGGGCTGGTAGCTTGCCGGGAAGCTCGTCGGCGCTCCCCGGGATGAGACGTTCCCGGGAACCCGGGGGAGGGGCCCACGCGTCGCGCAGCAGTAGTACCCCGGGTGCCACTGGTGCGACAGTAGCCCCCGGGCGTGGGCCGGCATCACCTGTTCCTGGAAGGGTCTCTTCCTAGTCGGTTGCCGGGCTACGCCCTTAACCGACGCGTGGGCCCCCGATCAGTTGCGGCCCCGCGTCCCTTCGCTGCCCCGTGTACGGCGCCGCCAAAAGCAGAGTAGTGGGCGCGAGATTTCCGCCCTAACTCCCCCCCTAAATAGGGTAGTTAAGGCCACTCCGCGCATTACTCCCAGTGATTAGGAGTTATCCCCGCGCACCCGTAGGGTACGGAACCGGCCGTTACCAAACGACCGGGCGTCATAAATCTTCCACCGTTGCCAACAGGGGAGCAACACTTTGCCCTTTCGCCTCCATCATCTTCCGCATCTCGCATCCCTGCGCTCCTGCCAGTTTCCGCCCTCGCTCCCCATGGCGCCCCCCACCACCAGGAAGGGGAAGGAGGTCCAGTCTTCGAAGAAGCCCGCGACCAACAAGACCGAGGCGACACTCAAAGCGGCCGCCGCCAAGGACCAGAAGAGGCGGGAGATGCGCGCAAAAGTAGCCTTCTTCTGCCTCGGCTACAACGGCGAGGCGTTGGGGAAGCTCCGGACGCCGTCGCCTCCAACTTCAACGAGCACGGGGAGACGCGGATCTTCCCGGCGGGTGTCGAACACCAGGATAACGACTTTCGGGTGTTCACGTGCTTCCTCCTCTGCGGCATGGTGCAGCCCTTCTCTCTGTTCGTCCACGCGCTGATGGAGTCTTATCAGTTGCGGGTGGCGTAGCTCCACCCGACCTCGCTCTTCCTCCTCGCCACCTTTCAGTTCCTCTGCGAGGCGTTCGTGGGGGTGATGCCGTCGGTGGGGCTCTTCCGCCATTACTTTTACCCGCGCATCGACAACGCGAAGGCGATGTCGTCGGGGGTGGTTTTCCGCGCCCGCGACCAGATGAAGTCGGAGTTCATCGTCCGGTCGGGGATGAAGATCAAAAAAGAGTGGCGGGGCGACTGGTGCTGGGTCCGAGTAGAGGACCCCCAGGAGTTCATCCAGCCGCCGACGGAGCTGCCGGTGCCCCAGATCGGCTGGCAGGATAGGTACCACAAGGACGCCGACCTCGTCCCCATCGTGGAGAAGATCAAGGCGCTGCGGCTAGCGGGGCTCACAGATGTCGACGTGGCGCGCACCTTCGTCCATCGGCACATAGCCCCGCTGCAGCTGCGTTCCCGGCCCGCGTGGATGTAAACGGGCTCCGAGGACAGGACACGCCTCCAGGCGGACGGCATGGACTTGGAGTCCCTCAGGACGTGGGTGAGGGAGGTCTCCGGCGAGGTCTTCCAGTCGACGGAGTTCCCGCCGGGGGTCTCCGCTCTCCATGCCGGTGTCAAGGCGCTCAGCGACATCGTCGGCGCCTTCCCGCCCTGCAACGAGTTGGGGCTGATGGACGACACCCCCACCCGCGTCCCGCACGCTACCCCGCAAGCACCCCGCGGGAAGCAGGTGCTTGAGGAGAGCGAGGGCGGGTCCAAGCCCAGCTGGCCCTCCCTCCGGTCGCTGGACGACGATGCGGGCCAGGTGGCCGCGCCCCCGGAAGTCGTCGCCATGGAGGACGACGAGGAAAGCAGCAACAGCACGCCCCTGATCGTGAGAAGGTCAAGGGCGTTCGCAGTGGCCGCAGCCACTTCGTCAACAGCGACGTCCGCCCCGGCAGGGGCCACCAACCTGGCGGCGGCCGCCGCTCCTGGGGTGCCCGTTGGTACCGCGACGGCATCCGCGGCAACAGGGGCCGTGAGTGCCTCGGCGGCGGCCACCAACTCCGCAGCGGGAACTGGTCCCGGGGTGCCCGCCGGTACCCCGGCAACTCCAGCACCTGCGGGGGTCTCCGGTGCGCCGACGACGGCCTTCGCTCCGGTAGTGGGGGCCTCCGCGAGCTTGGCGCCCGGCGTCGCAGCGGCATCGCCATCGACTCCCGGGACTCTCCGGGTCACGGCGACACCGCGGGCGCCCACGGCGCCGCCCGCCCGGGGGGTCTTCCGGGGCTTCGCGCTCCGGCGCAACCCTCCAAAGTCCTCCTCGTCAGCGGGCGCCAGCAAGAGGGTGAGGAGCGATTCCCCGCTCGGCTCGCCAAGCAAGTGGACGCGCGCTGACGCTGGCGGCGCCACCAATCCCGCTGCCTCGGGGGCCAGCGTCGGCGCGGGCGCGTCCCTTGGCGACCCAGCCCCAGCAGAGACAGAGCCGGCACCGGGTATGTCTTCGTTGATTCTCTGCGACTGCAATTCCTGTTAGCCAAATTCACGAACATACCTTCTCTTTCTGCAGCAAGCGGCAGCTCGCCCGCGGCAAGACCCTTGGATGCTCCCGTTGGCACAGGCGAGGTAGGGGAGGCTGCACCGGCAAGCCCGACGTCCGCACAAGGTAACCGCCCCGGTCGCCCTTGTTCGCCTTCGATAGCACCAACCATCTACGACCCTCATGCTTTTCCACGGTTGCAGGCACAAGTGCGCCCGCGCCCGGAACAGGCGCGGCCGTGGTCGACCCTGACTCGGTCGTCGGGACCGCGGGGGCGGAGGGGGAGTCGGAAACGGCTCCCACGTCCGGCCCCGCTGCGACGGACACAGCGGCAGCAGTCGAGAGCACCGCCGCCGCCGCGGCACCCGGCAACGCGCCCGAAGCCGCGGACGTGGCCGGCTCGGGCTCACCCGTCGTCCAACAGGGGACGACCCCCGCCGGAAGCAGGCAGGCCTCTCCAACCCCGGTGCCCCGGAGCCTAGGCGCGGGGGAAGTTGTCGGGAAAGGACGGCAAGACCCCCGGGAGCAAGTTGGCGACCCCGCGCCCAGCTCCACTTCGGCAGCTGGGGCTTCATCATCCTTAGGGGCTCTCCCCGGCACCACCTCGGCACCCTCGCCGGGGTCGCTTGGAATCCTCTTACCTGGGATCCGAGCGGGGGCACCGGTTTCTGGACGCCGTCCGGGACCAGCAGTTCGCCTTCGTCACCTCCTATAACGAGGTGAGGGAGCGCCACACCGCCGCCAAGAATCAACTCGGCGAGGTGCGGGAGGCTGTCGAGAGAGAGCGGCACGAACTCTCCCGGCTGCGCGAGGAGGCACGCCTCGCCGAAGAGGAGGCGCGGCTGGCCCGGCAAGCCCTGGAGGCTGCTCGGGAGCCGGTAGTCCCGAAGACCGAGCTCCGTCGGCAACTGGAGGTCCAGCGCACGGAGCTCCAAGGAAGGCTCGACGCAATGGTGGCAACTCTAGAAGTGTCCCGGAAGGAGCATGCCGAGGTGCTCGCGACGGCCCAGGCGCGGCTGGACGAAAAGAGCGAGCTGATCGCCAACTACATCGGCGAAATCGAAGGCCTCCGCGTCCTGCTGGAGGTGCAAGTCATGGCCGCCGAGGACGCGGCGAGAGCGGTGACTCAGCACGAGGCCGAGCTCAACTCGGTCAAAGGCAAAGCGGCCGGGCTTGAGGACGAGTTGTCCGCCGTCCGGGAAGAGCGCGCCAAGGCCCGCGAGGCTAACGCGACCCAGGCCTTACAGCTTGCGAAGCTGGAGGGCCGCGTCAGCAAGGCCAAAAAAGGCCGCGCAAGACGCCCGACTCCGTCACGGCACGCTGATCGGGCAGCGGCAGCTTGAGACGGAGAAGCTGGCGAAAATCGCCGAGTCGCTGCGCAACCTGCTGCCCAAGTTCGAGCTGCAGTCGGCGGAGGTGGACGGCACGGACGTCACGACGCTGATCCCCTTCTTCTCCGATTTGTTGGGGAAGCTCGGGGCCCTCGATGTCTGGATCGCCAAGTATGGCGCCAACGAAGTCGCCAACTGCGCCCGGGAGGTTGCCGGGACAATCCTCCCGCGAATCCATCTCCGGGACCCAGAGTTCCCCTTCGAGTCTTTGCTGGATGCTTGGTCCGACAGCGAGGATGAGCCCACGCACACCCAAGCAGTGCGCGAGTTCGTCGACGAGGTCATCGAGCGGATGCAGATGAAGCCGGAGCCTGAACCCCCCGTCGATCCCTCGGCCGAAGACGGCGACAGCTAGTTGCCGCAGCCCCCAGTTATACTCGTTGCTTCCACTGTATCTTCTTCTTGTTCGCTTTTCCTGCAAGTATGGCGCTTAGCGCCGTTTGGACAATGACCTTTTGATCAGTCCAATGAACCACTCGACACCTAGTCAATCAAGCTTGTTAGTTTGCTCAATTTTTGTCCTTTATTCCCGAGGCCGCCTCGCGGGATGGTTCCCTTAGCCTTTGCGTGTCTTGCCTTGTGTTGCGGGGGGACTCACGAACGCCTCACCCTTGACCAGACCAGGGACCTGGGACGGACCCGCAGTGCCGACCTAGGGCCAAGCGGTAGCGGGGAGCCAGTCCGCTTGCGGGGTAACCACTCCAAGCCGTGTCCTCCCGGGGCGGACCCGGGAGCCACACGGGGAGCGCACTCCCCCCGCAAGCATCCCTTTTAACACTCCGGCTACGCGCGGGATCCGGGGCCGCACCCAGCGGGGCAGTGCTCAGTTTCGTTCGGCTCTTAGCAAATTCAGCGTTCATGTTCAGATACTTAGCTTTTCCGTTCGGTCCAATGTTTCGTGATGCTCTTCGGTAGAGTGCAGACGGGGCACTGCCTCGGTAGGAAACCATCTGGGGTACCTGTTCAAGGGAAACGATCTCGGAGGGATGCGGCAGGAACGCGGGGGCAGGATCGCCGCCGGCAATGCTACCACCACGCTCACGCGGCAACCCTCGCCCTCAGGGGCGGACCCTGGCCTTCAGGGACGAACCCTGGCTTAGGAGGACTCCGCTCCGGGAGCAGCCGCGAGACGGCTATAACGTCCTCGGCACCGGCTTCGCTACACCCCGAACGGCGGGCACGGGTTACGAGGAATATATAGCCTTCCAGCGACAGCCCCCGCAACTGGGGAGACCTGGGTTTTCTCTAGGGAACTCGTCCCAAGGGATGCGACGACCCTTGTTACCCGGGAGCTAAACTGCTCGAGGGCCGCGGCAAGGACGCGGTGATTGGCCGGAACGAGGGACGAACGCCGGCACCGGCGCCATCACAGCGTCCTCGCAATGACCCGCACCCGAAAAAGGCTCTCTCAAAGGGAATGCGGCCGGGTCTCTATGATAGTGCACCCGTCGGCACAAGGCACAGATGGCATGCACTACCATAGAGTCTTCGCGGCAGCCCCTGCTCCTTGCGGAGGTGCCCTTCGGAGGGGGGCGACAAGGGCACTGTGGCAATGCACCCCGTCGGCGCCGAACGCTGATGGGATGCACCACCACAGTGCCTCTGCGGAGACCCTCGTCCCGGAACCGCCCCTTTGAGGAAGCGCAGCAGGGGCACAACGGCAGTGCACCTGTCAGCGCGGGACGCCGATGGCATGCACTACCATCGTGGCTCTGTGGCGCCCCTCTGGGTGGGCTCGATGGGGTGATGCGGTAGGGGCGCGACGGCCGCGCACCAGCCGGCGCTAGGCGCCGGCGGGAAGCACCACCTCCGAGCCTCCGTTGCACCACCTGCCTTCACGGCCTCGAACCAGGCTTCGCTCTGAGCCATCCCATAGTTGGGGCGCGCCTTTTATAGACGCGGGAGGGTGGCTTGCCACCGCGCGCAACGGATCCGCGCGGCGCTGTGGCGCCTTTCCCTCGAACGCGGCGCAGTTTCCGCCGCCATGCTTATCGGGTAACCGCGGCACACGTGGCGGCAAGCTGTCAACTCAAAAGCCTCGGAGTGCGGGAAACCCCTTGTGTTGCGGTCCTCCCTCGCCACAAGGCGCCGGTTTATGGTGCGACCCGTGGGCAGCTCACGGGCACCACAGTGTACAAGAGTCCTCCCTTTCCTGCAGGTTAGACTCTTACCAGATCCGAGGTGCTGCAAAAAATTTCGAAACTTACGAAAACAAGTAACACAGGTAAAACAGATAAATCTCTCCTGCTTCCCAGCCCCCGGCACAAAGGGGTCGATGCCAAACTTGGATGTGAGCATTTCCTTTCCCGGGCGCAGCGACTGCGCGGTGCAGGCTGCGGGAGCCCGCCAACGGCATGTCCAGTGATGCACGTTGCGGGAAGCCCGCCAACGGCATGTCCAGTGCCGGAACGATCCGGCAACGGGTTTTCGTTTCGGGGCCACGGCAGCCCCTTGCTCACAACCGAGTATGGAAAGACACCTTTGTGCACTTAAAGCAGGAGGCAAGAGGGGGAAAACACACGAATGAACAAGGCAAAAACAAAGCTCAGGGGTGAAACACTTATCTTTATTCACAATTAACTAGCGGTTTACACACGGGGGCTGCCCGGTTACACTTCTTCGAGAGGTATGCATCGGAGGCATCACCTGAGGGTCGGGCTCCGCCGCTTCACGGGTAGAACTTGCGCAAGTGTTCAATATTCCAGCTATTGGGCACCGGCAAGCCGTCTTCGGTTTCCAGGCGGACAGCCCCCGGCCTGGTCACCTGCACTACCCGGAAGGGGCCCTCACATTTCGGAGTCAACTTGTTCCCGGCCTTTGTTCCTTGTATCTGGCGCAGGACAAGGTCACCATTCTCGAGCTCCTGGGGACGGACTCGTCTGTCGTGATAACGACGGAGTCCCTGCTGGTAATGTGCGGCTCGCACAGCAGCCCAGCATCAAAGCTCTTCGATGAAGTTTAGATCGTCGACCCTTTTCTCGTGTTGGCTGGTGTCGCCGTACGCGCGTACTCGGGGAGATCCGTACTTGAGCTCGAGGGGCAGCACCGCTTCTGCCCCGTAGACAAGGGCGAAAGGAGTTTTGCCCGTTGCCCGACTAGGTGTGGTCCGGATGGACCACAGCACGGGCTGGAGTTCTTCGATCCAGTGCTTCCTGTGGCCTTTGAGCTTGTCAAAGGTTCTCGTCTTGAGCCCCCGCAGAACCTCTGCGTTGGCTCGCTCCGCCTGTCCGTTGCTCCTCGGGTGAGCGACGAACGTGAAGCGCAGCTTAGTACCCATGTCTTCGCAGTAGGCGTGAAACGCCGCGCTCGTGAATTGCGTGCCGTTCTCGGTGATGATGCTGTTAGGAACACCAAACCGGCACACAATGCCCTTAAAGAACTTGATGGCCGCCTGGACGGTCAGCTTGCGCACTGGTTCCACCTCCACCCATTTGGAGAACTTGTCAACGGCCACAAACAAGTATTCGTAACCGCCAACCGCCCTTGGTAGCTTGCCGACGATGTCCAGTCCCCAGACCGCGAACGGCCATGAGGACGGGATGGCATGCAGGGCCAGGGCTGGTTGGTTGCTCTTCTTTGAGTGGAACTGGCACGCTTCGCACGTCCTCACCAGCCGCTCTGCGTCGGCAAGGGCCGTGGGCCAGTAAAAGCCATGCCGGAAAGCCTTGCCGGCTAGAGCCCGGGAGGCCACATGGTGTGAACATGTGCCTCGATGTATGTCCTCCAACAGTGCACACCCTTCTTCCTGCGGCACGCAGCGCAGTTTGACACCATTCGCACGCCTGCGGTAGATGCTGGTGTCTATCACAGTGTACGTCTTGGCTTGCCGCGCTACGCGCTCCGCGGTGACGTCATCCTCCTTGAGAGCCTCCCCTTTCAAATAGCGGACGATCTCTTCCGCCCAGGGAGGAATTTCCCTGCCAATGCATGCCGCCATACCAGCGGCATGGACCCCTGCTGTTGCAGGGATTCCTTCGGTTGCCGGCTGGGGGGCGACTGAAGGAGCCAGTTGCTTCTGAGAGAACACCCCCGCCAGGGGCTTCCGGCGCTCTGCTGCCATCTTGGCCAGCTCGTCAGCAGCGAAGTTGTCCTTCTGCTTGACGTGCTGGAAGCGCAAACCCTTGAACTTCCGTTCCAGCTTTCGGACCTCTTCCACGTACAGCGCCATTTGAGGGCAATCGTAGTCCTTGTTCACCTGGTTGATCACAAGCTGGGAATCACCGCGAACAACCAGGCGCTTAATGTCGAGGACGATCGTTGCCCGCAGCCCAACAAGCAGGCCTTCGTACTCCGCCGTGTTGTCGTGGAGTTAGCGAAGTCGAGTTGGACGGCGAACCGCAGCTGGTCCCCTGTGGGTGATTCGATGATGACCCCAGCCCCCGCTCCCTGGAGACTGAACGCACCGTCGAAGTAGAGGACCCAGTGGCCCTCGTCCAGCTTGCCGGGAAGGCCGGTCTCCGACTAACTTTCTTCTACGCCCGTGGACGTCCACTCCGCGACGAAGTCCGCCAGGGCCGTGCTCTTGATGCTTTTGGAGTTGGCGAAGTGGAGGTCAAACTCCGACAGCTCCATCCTTCAATCGGCCACCCTCCCGGTGGCTTCACGGTTGGTGAGGGTCCTCTCCACGCCTGGAAGTAGTGGCGCAACTTGCGGGACGCAAGTAGAATCCCCAGAAGGAGCTTCTGTACTTTCAGGTATCTTGTCCGCGCGTCGCGCAACACCGTACTGACGAAGTACACCGGTCGCTGCACCAACCGCTTCTGCGGCGCCGAGGTTGCCAGCTCTGGGTGGTCCCCGGGTTTGAGGTTGTTGCCGGAGGCTGCTCAGCCCCCTG
The DNA here is from genome assembly GCF_000005505.3 of Brachypodium distachyon. Lineage (NCBI taxonomy): Eukaryota > Viridiplantae > Streptophyta > Magnoliopsida > Poales > Poaceae > Brachypodium > Brachypodium distachyon. Next base: position 49,215,609 of record NC_016132.3, on the reverse strand, counting down.
CCCCGCAGCCCCACTCCCCGGGACGTCTTCCTCCCTCTCGGCAACCAGCACTGAGCTGACCACCTGGTCAGTCGCCACTAAGTAGAGTAGCAACGGCTCGCCCACCTTGGGGGCGACGAGTATGGGCGGTGACCTCAGGTATCGCTTGAGTTCCTGGAGCACCGCCTCGGCCTCGGCAGTCCAGTCGACGGGACCCTTCTTCTTCGTTACCCGGAAGAAAGGCAGGGCACGCTCGCCCAGCCTGGAGATGAAGCGTCCAAGCGCGGCAACGTAGCCGTTGAGGCGCTAGACATCTTTCACCTTGCGGGAGGCCTCCATCTTCTCGATGGCTTCTATTTTGGTCGGGTTGGCCTATATCCCCCGGTGTGAAACCAAGAAACCCAGAAGCTGCCCGGAGTTGACACCGAAGGTGCACTTATCATGGTTCAGCTTGAGCTTGATCTTGCGGAGGTTGTCAAATATCTCCCGCAGGTCATCAATCAGCGAGCCCCTACGCTTCGATTTGATGACGATGTCCTCCATGTAGGCCTCCGCGTTGCGGCCTAGCTGGGGCCCCAAACATTCTCGCAGGGCACGCTAGAATGTGGAGCCCGCGTTCTTCAACCCGAAAGGCATGCATGTATAGCAGTAGCAGCCAACCGGGGTGATAAACGCTGTGTTTTCCTCATCCTCGACCGCCATCTTGATTTGATGGTAGCCGGAGAAAGCATCCAGAAAACTCAACAGGTCACAACCAGCGGTAGAATCAACTATCTGGTCGATACGGGGTACAGGGAAGGGATCCTTGGGGCATGCACGATTAAGATCGGTAAAATCTACGCACATGCGAAGCTTATTCCCCGCTTTGGGCACTACTACAGGATTAGCCAGCCAAGTGGGATACAAAACTTCCCTGATCCCCCCGGCAGCCCTGAGATTGCCCACCTCTTGCTTGATGAAATCTCTCCACTCTTGTGCCTGCCGCCGGATCTTCTGCTTGACGGGGTGCGCGTCCGGGCGCACCGCGAGCCGATGCTCAATCACCTCCCTGGGGACTCCGGGAAGGTCCGACGGTTTCCAGGCGAACACGTTGGCGTTTTCCCGAAGGAAGGTGACGAGGACGCTTTCCTATTCGGCGGTCAGGTTAACACCGACGGTAACGGTGCGCTCCTTGTCGCCAGCTTGGAGGGGCAGCTTCTTCACTTTGGCGGCCTCCTCCCAGAGCCCCCGCCCCTTGCCGGGACGCGAGCTCGAGCCCGCGCCTCCTCCGGCTAGCCCTTGCAGGGTGGCGCGGGCCTTCTTCGTTGCCGGGGCGTCACCTGGCAAGGCGTCGTCCTCGACAACACCTTCGTCGCTGGTGTCAGCTGCAGCAACGGCCCGGACGACCTCGCCAACACACCAAGCAGCGTCTTTGAGATCGCACGTGATGGAGAGCACTCCGTAGACGGACGGCATCTTCATCACGCCATAGGCGCAATGTGTAGCCGCCATAAACTTGATCAGCGCCGACCGACCAAGGATCCCGTTGTAGGGCAACAGGGTATGCGCCACGTCCAACACTATATGCTCGGTCCTGAACGCTTCCCGGGACCCGAAGGTGACCGGCAGCGTGATGCGTCCCAGCGGGCGCACGATCCCGGGGTTCACCCCCCGGAACGGTTCGGTGGGCTTCAGCTGCTCCATCGGCAGCTGGAGCTTTTCCACCAGCCTGGCGGACAGAAGGTTAAGCCCCGCTCCGTTGTCCACCAGCACCTTGGTCACCGTCATATTGCTAATGATCGGCGAGACGACGAAGGGTACTACGCCGGAACCCAACTGTCGCACCGGGTGATCGTCGGCGCTGAAGGTGATCGACACGTGCGACCACCTCAGCGGCTGTTGCGGCTCCACATCCGGCAACAGCGCGCACACGTCGCGGGTGAGGCGCTTCACCGTGGCATGGGATGGGAGAGCGTAAGCTCCCCCATGGATGCAGGCGACGCCACGAGGCTCCTAGAAGCCCGGCTCGTCGCCGCCGGAATAGTCGGACCCACGCTGCTCCTCGGCGCGCGCCCTGTCACGCCCCCGAGGAGGGCGTTCCCGCGCAGCGAGGGGCTGGCTGCGCCCTCCTTGGTGTTCAACCCTGCCGCCACCACCGCCGGCCGGCCTCGGACCCGCTCTGGGGTCGTTCGGGCAATCTCGGGAGAAATGCCCGATGTCGCCACAATTGAAGCAGGCGCCGGCGGCCCGGCGCTCCTCGTGGTGCTGCTCCCGCCGCTGCTTGATCCCATGCAGGACGCGGCAACTCTGCGCGTCGTGGGTCGAGTTGTTGTGGATAGGACAGCGGGGCGCGTCGCCCTGCTTCCCGCTAGATTCTCCCCCCGACGAGGCCTTCTTCGTGGGCCTCGCAGCAGGAGCCCCCGAGTCCGCAGCGAGGACTTGCTTCCCGCTGCGCTTATGAGAACCCTTCTTCTGCGAGCCCTCGCCAGGGCTCGCGGCAGCCGGGGCTGCCAGCTCGGGCGCTAGGCGCCCCTCCTCGGCCATGGCGCACTTGTGTGCCAAGGCGTAGAAGTCCTGCGTCGTCTGGATCCGATGCGTGCTCAGCTTCTCACGCATCTTGGGATCGCGGACGTTGATGGCGAAGGTGTTAATGATGGCGGCCGGCTCCGCCTCCGGAATAGAGTAGGAGAGATTGGAGAAGCGGTTGACGAAGGCCCGCAACGTCTCTCCCGGTTTTTGCACGATGGTGTGCAGCTCCGCCATGGTTCCCGGGCGCTTATAGCCGCCCTGGAACGCGCTCACGAACTGCTCGTGCAGGTCTGCCCAGGTGGCCACGGATCCGGCGGGCAGGTTGAGCAACCAGGTTCGCGCTGATCCCTTCAGGACCATCGGGAACCAGTTCGCCCTGACCTTGTCGTCGGCGCCGATGGCATGCAGGCGCCCGGAACTTACGGGGCCACACCACCCGCCGCAACTCGTGCGCGAACGCGGTGCAGCCGTCTTCTGGGCCCAAGGGAGCGTCTTCTTGCTCCAGTGGGCGCTGGCGCTCCACCTCGCGCCTGCGCCGGCGCTCCAAGCGCGGGCGCAGATCCTCCTGTTGTCGGGCATTCAAGATGCCACGCGCATCGCCCCCCGGGACGGTGGGCGATGCCCCCGTCTACCAGGCCCGCTGAGGAGGGGGAGGGTTCTCCCCCTGTCGCGAGGCGGGCGGCGCGCTCTGAGTTCGGCCCGTGGCCGGAGCCTACCGGGGCGCCCTCGCCCTGCGGCTGCTGGGCGGCCAGGGCGAGAAGCACTTCCAACTCCTCGCCCCACGTCTCGTGCGCCGGCGTGTACCGCACCTTGACGCACGCGGTGATGATGGCTTCAGCCGGGGTTCGCACGGGGGGCAATCGGTTTCCTGAACGGTGCTTCCCGCCCTGGCCCCGGACGCCTCCGGGTGCGAACCTCTAGGGGTCGCCCGTGACGCGGCGTGCTCCGGGTGCCACTGCCGCGGGGCATCCTCGGGTCGCGACTCCACCCGTTGGCTGGCCCGGGCGACACCATGCGTGCTCGCCCGACTGCCCCCGGCGCTGGGGGCAGCCGGTCCCCTCGGCCGATTGTCGGTCGACGGTCGGGGAGGCGGTGGAGGCAGCTGCGTTTGCTGCACCCTCGAGGGCTCGGGATTCTCTTGAGCTCCCGACTCGGGTCGCACATCATGCGACCGCGTGTGCACCGCTGGGGCCTCACGCGGGTCTATGCGTGAATCACCAGCCCGCTTGGGGGGCATGGTGGCTAGGCTCGTCGCCGAAGGAGAGTGAAGCCGATGCCGATGGGAACTTCTGCTGCCGGCGATCTGCGGTGTTGTCCACTCCCGCGCCCCCTACCTGGCGTGCCAGATGTCGTCGCTCGGTGCTCCGACACCAGGGGCGGGCAGCCACATCCCCCTTTTAGGTTCGGTAGGGGCGTCTGGGGCGGAGACCCGGTTATCGCTGGCGCGGTCGATGAGGCCCTATGGGGCCGGTGAGACCAAGTGCCAAGAGGGCGCGGTAGTACCAGAACAAATGCACACCCGTTTTTTACCCAGGTTCGGGCCACCCGGAGGTGTAAAATCCTACGTCCTGCCTGTCTGAACTGATATTGATTGCGGATCAAGCATTTACAAGTTCTCGCCGGGCCAGTTCCCGGGCTTCCTCTCAGTGTCTAAGTACTCCTCGCTATTCTCTGCTTTGTCTACCGGAACCAACTGATCAACTCACTATCCTCCCAACTGTCTGACCCGTCAACCCTCTAACCCCCTTGACCGTTGGCATGGGTCCTCCTTTTATACACAAGGGGCTGCCACATGTGCCACGGTGCATGGGCTACAAGTGTCCAACGGGGAGGCACGCAACTCTCCCCGGTGAGCTGGTGGCATGCATGGGTGCCACCTCCGATGCTAGGGGCCTAAGACCCTAGGGTAGGATAGGACAACCACTGTTCCTGGGATCGGACGGGTAACTACCCGTCGGTCGGCTCGTTTACTGAGCCGCGCGCCTTACTCCTTGCCTTGGTGGGACCGCGCGTTCCGCGCCCGGCACGCGCTCGTGCGGCGCTGTCTAGTGGGCCCCACGACCGGAGGCGGGGGCACGCGTCCGGGAACCCCCAGTCCCCGCAAGTCGGCCCGGGAAGCACCCGGGCCCAGCGCACCCGGGAACCTCCTCCCGGGTAGCAGCTTCCGGGGAGGTGCCTAAGCGGGAATATTCCCAGAAGCCCCGCTAGCCCCTTTCGGGCTGGTAGCTTGCCGGGAAGCTCGTCCGCGCTCCCCGGGATGAGACGTTCCCGGGAACTCGGGGGAGGGGCCCACGCGTGGCGCAGCGGTAGTACCCCGGGTGCCACTGGTGCGACATTTTGTCATGTTGGAATTGTGTGTTTATGTGTGTGTATATTGTTTGTATTTGAATAGTTTTCTCGGAGAGCGAACCTTGTGATTGTGACAAGTTTTGAACTCCAACTGCTACCAAGACAAGTTCATTTTGATCATATCTTATTACTGTTTGTTTTTAAAAAATACTTATGCATTAGAGTTGTTTGTAGAAATGCATTGATAGGACTATTACTCGTACTTATGCTACCTATGATTGACCTACTAGCTATAGGGTTAACTTTGCCATGAATCCTCCACCAATAGCCATCGTGATTAGAATTGCTTAGCCATGCTATGTTAGTAAATGTGGGAGGGAATCTCAATCACTGTGAAATGATGATGTGGAGTGATTTTGGAAACTTGGCAAAAAACAACCCTAATGAACCATCCTGGGTGGACTGCTTTGAGTATTCGAGATGTTATGCGACGTCAGGTCCATTTCTATGGGTCCCTCTGAGTCGAGTCTCCGTGGATTCGGAGATGGATCGTCCATGGACGTCTCTTCCGTGGATTCGGGGAGCGCTTGCGTCGCAAATGTGGAATGCCACATGGGGTATCAGAGACTGGACTAGTTTCCTGTTTAGTAGCTTCCAGTACAACCACATGGTAATATGGGCTCTGCCTGGATGGAGTAAGAAATGTTTACCCAGATCCGAGGGATTGTACTGAGGTAGTTGTGTAGGTGGGAGCGCAGCTCCCTCAGGTGGTTTGGGTGAACATGTTCTGAAAATTCTTGAAATTGATGCGGTTGCTACTCCATCCGAAGGACAGTAAGGGATTAACACGTCGAATTCTTGTGGGAAATGTGCACAACCTCTCGAGAGTGTCAAACCAAGTACTTAGCGGTGTCCCCGGTTACGAACAATTATGAGCAACTAGATTTTGGGGCTGTAAGGAAAGTCTCACTCATTCCAACTTCTTAAATAAAATGAATGGTTTGAACAGGGTAGGGGCACTTGATGTTTCTACTCAATGTGCTCTAGGTTAATAGGAGTATGGGTGTTTCTATCCCGTGTCCATTAGTTAAAAATATTTTAACACTCTCTTGTAGTAAGATAAACTATGTTTTGCTACCACGCCATAAAACCTGAACCCCACTATACCTCAACTGCATATACTTGGTAGGATTTGTTATAACTTCCAGGTGAGCTTGCTAATACATTCAAATGTATTGACCACGTAGTGGCTGCAATTAATAATGCAGGTGAATCTGACGAAGAGTGAGGTTCGTCGATGTTCTTTGTGTCATGTGCTTACATTCCAACATGCTCTCTCCTCTGGGAGTAGATGAGGCCCATTTGCTCTACCTTTCCGCTGCAGTTTTATGATACAATGTTATCATGGTTTTGAAACAATATTTGTTTATGCTGGCCTGAGAGGTCATGCAAGTTTGAAAGTACAATTAAGTTCTGGATGATACGATGTAATAAAGTACTATTGACCTTTGTATCTTGGTATTACATCTTGAACTGTGTGTGCTAGTGAGTCGATCCAGGGACTAGCACAAATAAGCACAGAGATCGAACCCTAGTAAGGGAGCGGTCGCTTCAGATACTCATCGATAATGGGAGCGGCATAAACATCATGTACCGACACACGATGCTCAAGCTCGGCATTACTGATAACATGCTTGAGCCTAGGCGGACTACCTTTCATGGTATTGTGCTAGGAGTGTCTTGTGCCTTGGTAGGCCAGATCCGAGTTGACGTCTTATTCGGCACCAGCGAGAACTGTCGAACTGAGAACTTGGTGTTCGAGGTGGTGGACCTCAGCAGTCCGTACCATGCGTTGCTCGACAGACCGGCATTGGCCAAATTCATGGCGACCACCCACATTGGCTATCTGAAGATGAAGATGTCGGACCCGACTTGTACCATAACCATTACCGGCAACTACAAGCGTTCGATGGAGTGCGCAGCGGCAGGGTCCGCTTTGGCCGAGTCACTGGTTATTGCTGGGGAGAAAAGGAAGCCGCAAGAAGCCGTTGCATTGGCTCAGTCGGCACAAATTGGCCTGCCGGCTATGACCAACCCCTATGGGAGTGTGGCTTTTCAGGCAGTCAAGGAGACGAAGAAGATCCCGGTCGACGGTGAGTTCCCGGACCGGACCGTCATCATTGGTGCCGGCCTGAACGCGAAATAGGAAGGTGAGCTCACCAGCTTCCTGCGTGAGAATCGGGACATCTTCGCATGGTCAAATCAAGACCTGCCGGGTGTGCCGAGGGAGTTGGCTGAGCACTCATTACATGTCAGGCCAGACGCAAAACCGATGAAGCAGCCCCTTTGACGCTTCGCCGATGACAGAAGGAAGATCATATCGGAAGAGATATCCCGACTTCTAGCTGCCGGCTTTATCATGGAAGTGTTGCATCTTGACTGGTTGGCAAACCCGATCATGGTTGAGAAGAAGAAAGACGACCCGACTGCTGCCAAGGTATGGCGCATGTGTATCGACTACACTAGCCTGAACAAGGCATGCTCCAAAGATCTTTTTCCGTTACCTTGGATTGATCAAGTGATCGACTCAACTGCCAAGTGTGAGTTGTTGTCTTTTGTAGACGCGTACTCTGGTTTTCACCAGATACCGCTGAACCCTAATGATCAAATAAAGACATCCTTTATCACCCCGTTCGGGGCTTATTGTTATCGCACTATGCCGTTTGGTTTGAAGCACAGCGGCAGAGAAGCTTCGAGCTCACGGCAATGGCGGGGCGCGCGAGAGCAGAGGGAGAGCAAGGGTTTCACCCCGCCCCCCTTATTTATAACTGAGGCGCACTCATGGGGCGCGGATCTTCCGCGCCCACGATATCCGTGGCCAACGGTAAGTCCACGCACGATCATGGGGTATTTAACCCCATAAACGGCGCATGCGCGCGATTACTGCGCGACGTGGCGCGGTAAATCCCGCCGAATCCGGGGAGATAAGGCTCCGCGTGGGAACCGAAATTCCCCCCCTTAATGGCCTGTCGGTTTTCCTGTCTGATGGGACGACACGCTCGCCTCAAAAGGCACGCCAGCAGTACTTCGAGTATTATCTTTCCGTTACTAAAGCAAAGCGCAGAGTATGAGCGACGGGTGGCATTAATGTCGGCAGAAACGGGTTTTCTATTGCCGGCCGCGATGAAGAAAGGAATCTCGGCTCAAGGCTGAAATGCCACGCCGACTAGATATGTCGGAATTGCCAGATCTCGGCTAAGAAAGCTCGGGGTTGTCTCGGCATTTCCCTTGGCTCAGCCCTATTAGGCTTTGGTTGCCTGAGTTTTGGGAAACTGTCGTGGCCCAACATCTTTTCCTGCCGGACCGCAACAGCTTCGGGACTAGTGTCGGGGGGATGACCCCGGGTAGGGTCATGACGACACATATTAGCCGAGATAACGAGGACAAAGCCAGCACAGGCAAGTACGCCGGCATCCTTAAGCCGAATTGATAACAGGCCGGCATACCAAAAGTATGCCGGCATATCTATCTTGTCTTATGTGATTGCAGGATAAGCACAAGCAGTCTGATCTCGGCCAGCGCCGAGATGCGTCAACGGTCTTATCCTGAGCACATAGCGCAAAGTAAAGCAGCGCCCCCTTTATCACGGGAAAGCAGTCGTTGCTCACGTCGTGGCGTCAGGCGACTGCACAGTAAAGCGCCGAAGAAGGACCGATGACGAAGGCCGGTGTGTGGCTACAGTGCACGCCGCCTGACGCTACAAAAAGTAAAGCTGTTTTGTCCCCTGCCGTGCAACCTCGAGGGAACCATGGAGCGTACCCGGTGGGCCCCGTAGAAGATAGGGTTAGCTTTTGGCCCACATGTCAGTGTGACATCGACGGCCTTTAAATAGGAGCACCACCCCTCCCAGGAGAGGGGTCCTTCACTTAGTCTTTTAGGGTTTTCCCCTTCTTCTTCTTCTTCCTCAAGAAACAGCCCAAGGAGCTCCATTGTAATCCTCGGTATCTCGGGGAATACCACAAAGCAGGAGTAGGAGTTTTACCTCATCTAGAGGGCTCCGAACCTGGGTAAAGCTGCATATGTTCTTGTGTTGTGTGTGGCTCTAATCACGCCCTCCCTCCTCCGGTTCCTCCTTCGTCCATCGACCCCAACATAATCCATCATATGGCATCTGCCGTGACACCACCACGACAAAGACTAATCTAAAGAAGGATTGACAAATGCCATTAGGTTCACCTGAACCCATGACTTGTATACCAGCTCCGCCCGTACCGACCATGATAGCGGTGACGTCATTGGACGTCTCTCTCCTTCCTTGAGACGTTGTTGAGGTATGCCCACACCATCCCCGCTCTAGGTTCTCGGGTGAAAACCCAAAGTTCTCGGATTGGGCGGCGTCGCTCTCCTCCTTGGGGCGTCGTTGTTGGAACTCTAGATCTGTGTGTGTGGGGATCTGGTTGGCGGCTGGGCACTTGCTGTTATTACTCTGGTTTGTGTCGTCGTTGTCAAGCCTGGCAAGTTTCATGCATCGTTCTATGTACTGAAGATTAGCTGGTGGAAGACGGTGTCCGCTTATTCTGGAGCGTGCGCATACGGCATACGCTGAGATTAGCTTGACCGTTTGTGATTCGTGACCTTCAGATTTAAATGTTGGGCGGTGGTATGCATTATGCAGTCAGGGTATACTGCCTGATAATGGCCAGACCTTACATCAGGCTAGTAGGTAGAGTTGATGCAGAGGCTGTGTTTTTTAAGTTTTAACCTCCTTTAAAAAAAACCGTATTTGACAAACTACTCGCTTTCCACCTACTGGAGTATCCAATCCTCAAATGTGTACTCCTTGGGCACCAGCAGCATCGTATCCTCCCATACTAAATACTGTCAATCTGTCGTATGAGAAGCACCATGCAAGCGAGTTTTAGACAGTACGATACAGAACGCAGCAAATGAGAGCACAGTCGACGGACTAGACCAGCACAAGTGCAAAACACATTTCTAGTTCTCAACAGAAACTAATATATTGTGTCCGCGCAGCGATGTACATCCACAGAGAATAACATACTGCATAATACTGCCCGTACTACCCACTTCACGACAGAACAAAACAGTACTGGTTCCCAGCATTAGGCAAATTAGCCTTTCCACCTTCCATCCGAATAAACTAACTAGATCACTATCCGGAGATCACAGGATGCCTTCTGTAGCAATCACAATGAGAACCACAGGGGGCAGCAGGGTAATCTCCGGAAATCATAGAATGCCTGCAGCAATCACGCTAAGAAGCATAGGGAGCAGCAGGGTAAAGCATCTAGCCAATGGGGATGGACCGGAGCTGCTTCGACCCGGAGGGGTGGTTGAATTCATGGTGCTCATCTTACTGCTACAAGAAAAGAAAAGAAAAAACGATAGTCAGTGCAATTATTTTTCAGTCCGTAGGTGGAAATGCAAATGTGTAAAGAGAAATCGGAAAGTTTTTCATACCCAGCTGCCATGTAAACACAAGTGTCATAACCTGCAAGCAAGCAATACAAAAGCATAAGATTATCCAGCTGACAAAGAACAGAACATGGACTGGGGTGCTCAACAAATAAGTGCAGGCAAGACGGTGTACAGAGCTTACACACTCTCCTTCCGATCCATATTAGTTGTCGAAATATTACATGTATCTAGTGGCTTTTTAGGCATAAATACATCCATATTTGAGCAAATTTGAGACAATTAATATGGATCGGGGGGAGTATCATCTAGCACTATATAAACCAGAATACAACAGCAGTCCATTTGTAAGCCATATTAAAAAAAACTAATTCCAATATAAAAATGAATCATACAAATTGTTTCTTATCACAGCGCGAAAGCTGCTTAGTTTATTTTATCAGGACATATCTGAATATTTTCCACCATTCCACCTCTATTATCAAACCAAATGTATGAGATGCAATAGCATATTTAGTAATGTAAGCGATGCATCGATCAGAACACAGAACTTATGATGCTCATGTCTATTTGTCTGATCCAACAGATCATAGCAAGAAGAAGCAATTAGGGAGAAAAAATGAACACAGAAAATTACCGATTTTGTAGTCATAAGCTAAAAGGCTATGTTACTACCATTGTTCCTAAATATAAGAAGTCCTAGGTTTGTCCTAAAACTTATTTAGAGTTGTAGATGTTGGTAGGTTTTTCTACAAATTTGGTCAAAGTTTAAGAAGTTTGACCAAGGACCAAGCAAGGACTTCTTATATTTAGGAATGGGGGGAGTATTACATTCAGTTACGCACTAGCTTTTCAGTAGTTTTCTGACAAAAAACAACTCACATAAACATCTTAAGTTACATATATTGATTGAAAAGGCACAAACAGATATCCATAAATACAGCTAGCACCTAGCAGTATAACATCTATTGTGGTCTTATCTATTGTTGCAATTTCAGTCAAGGACTGTCGTAGCCTAGGGCGTAGACACCGGGGGTGTGCGGCACCCCCTTTAGGTTCGGCAGAGGGCGTCGGGGATCGCTCCGGCGATCGCCGGCGAAGCCAATGTCAAGCGTGGAGATGCACACGATCGTTTTACCCAGGTTCAGGCCACCCTGAGGTGTAAAACCCTACGTCCTGCTTCTGTGTTCCTATTAACAAGTGAACAAGGGTTTACAGGTTGCCGGGGGAGTTCCCGAGCGTTCTCTCCTTTTCCGCTAAGGACTACTTGCTATTTCTGGCTAAAACTAGTAAGGAACCGAACCCTTTGACCGTAGGCCACGGTCCTCCTTTTATACTCTAGGGGATACCACAGGTGCATTGGTGCATGGGTGACAAATGGCGAGCAAAGAACTCAGGCAGCTTGCCCTCGCTGCGCTGGCTTGCATGCATGACGGGTAGCCCTGCGGCTAGGGCGCTATGTGCCTAGAATTCACAGCAGGCCAGTCACTGTGGGCTGACTAGACGGGGAATCCCCTTTCTGTCGGAGCATTAAATGCTTGCTTGCGCTTCACTCCTTGCCCTGACGAGCCCTGCGTGCAGGGAGCCCGCCGGGCGGCCACGTGGCGTCGATGCTCTGTCCGTTTGGTACCGCCCCTGTAGCAAGCGCCCGCGCCCGGGAACACCCTCCCCGGCAAGTGACCTTCCCGGGGAGCACCCAGACGGGGATTCTCTTGTTGCCTTCGAGGGTAACCCCCGCAGCCTGGCTAGCCCTGCCGGGCTGGTGGCTTGCCGGGCAGCTGGTGCGGTGCTGCCCGGGGCACTATCCTTGCGGGGAGCGGGTGAGGCGACCCACGCGTCATGCACGGTGGTATCCCGGATGCCACTGGTGCGACAAGGACTCGCACATCTATTACCATAAACATGGTCTCTCTGTGATTATGGGCTCAATCTAGCTGCTTTGGCAAAATCTAGTAAATTAATAAAACAGAAGGACATGAAGCCACCATGTTCGTCCACCTAGGCTAAACTATCTGCACCGTTGATTATACAGTGGGTCAAATTATAAAGGCTCAGATTTAAAGTTTAATACAAAGAAAAGATATTTGTATCACTAGCACAACGCTACTTACGGCTTGCATCCGACTTACAGAAGTAGACTTCAATTACAACACTGTTTGCACATACACTACATATAAGGGTACATGTACGTACACAAGAGTTGTCTATAACGATGCATGCACGTATGCGAGAGTTGTAAACGTGTTTGGGACCAATGCTGGATAGGTCATTAAGACTGCACGTATATGTTAATAAGCTTAAGAATACAATTCAACTAATGTTATCGCTTAGTTCAGATATTCAGCAACTATATGGTGGATTCTTTAGAGTAGATATATTACGAGAATAGTTCACAATAAAGCATGCAAAACAAAATTTAAAAGTTAATTTTACAGGTTTATGAGAATAGTTCACAAACTTTGCCCGCAGGGTTGATTGTCTATCTAGATCAGCACGACAACATCTCAGTGATTATATCATGACTATAAAAATAATAATAAAGTGTGGTTCCTCCTCTAGTTCAGATTACAAGAAAAACTAGTAGAGGTACAGAGAAATTGTCAAACACAATGATTCATATCATGAGGATACTTACTTGGATCCTTTGTCGTTCGGACTCCAGCACCACCAAAGCCACAAGCTACGTCATTAGCTCCATTTTGCTGGTAATAGCTGTTGAATGCATATGAAGCATGGGAAACCAATGTATCAGGCTGATAGCAGGGCTGACTCGGTTGAATAGCAGAGCAATCAACATTGCCTGGACCACATGCCCAATTCAAGCCATTCTGCAGAGCCGTCTCTGACACATTAGTTGAGGCAACACACCAAGTGCCATTAGAATTCGTAAGGTTTCCTCCAGTCATTATGTCCACATTTCCTCGGCCACTCCAATCAAGGCTGTAGATGGAGCTTTGGTCCGGGGAAAACAATCCCCAGTTCCTCTCCGACTCAATGCCCGGCTTCCTGTTCTCATTGAACAAGGAGAAGATGTAGACATCTATTTCTTCCCCAGGCTTTGCAGGTGTGCCGCTGTCATTAACAACATGACGTATCAGATTGGTATTGTAAGTCTGAGCATTGTCCGTAGTCGCTCCGGTCTCCTTAGCTGCTCCTTTGTTTGGCCATCCTGTCTCAGTGATCATGATCTTCAGTGTCTTGAAGTTCAACGCCATAAGCGCAAAGAAAATGGAATCAACCTGCGCATCAAACATGTTTGTGTACACCAGCCCGGTGTTGGGATCAATCACGCCCTGAGACTGCGTCGAGAAGAGGGCATAGTTCAACGAGACGTTGCTTGGCGAGTTCTGGTACGCGTAATAGGGGTACAAGTCCACCATGAATGGCGCCTGGTTCTCCAGAAGGAACTCCAGCATCGGCTTCAGGAACGGCGCGTAGCTGCTATTGAACGCCCCGGCAGACGGCGGGAACGACCGGGACAGTATCCCGAGCGAGTGTGTGCTCGAGATGGTGATCTTCTTATGCAGGCCAACCTTCTTGAGGGCGGTGTGCACATTGCGCATGGCGGGCACGACAAGGGCGGAGACATTAACGGGGCTCTCGGTAATCTCGGCGCCGACGGTGATGTAGGTGATCATGGTGGCCGGGTAGTACGGGAGGATGCTGTTCTTGAGCCAGGTGTCCACATTGGACTGATACTGCGCGAAGGCAAGGAGGTCGGCGTTGGGGACGCCGACCATGAGCTCAACGCCGGTGTTGGCGAAGGCCTTGATGACGTCGATGTTGGTGTCGTAGATGCGCACGTGCTTGATCGACTGCTTCTGGATCAGCTGCACCACCTTGTCCGGCGCCGGCAGGTCGTCGGCGTTGCGGCCGTAGCAGATGCCAGTCTTGCCGCCGCGGCAATGCCCTGCAAAATTAACCACATTAACAAGCGCGCATTTATTTCATTTAATGCCCAATGGCAATCTATTCATCAAATGTGATGTAGTAATAAATAGTAGATAAAACAATCTGAAGATTTGGATAGAGAAAGTGCATGGACATGGGTATTACTATTATCAGATTTCCCCCAAAAGAACATATTCGATGGGCATCACGATACCCATTCCAAGAAACAATAAGGATAATGTCCTTGTCGCGCCAGGGCACAAGCAGCTAGCACTCGGAAGCAAGCAAGGCATCAAAGCACCACCCACCACTTAACACTCCCAAAAGGTAATACTGCTATCAAACGAAGAACGAAATGGTTCAAGAACAAGAACTCACCCACGAGCAGCAAGAAGAGGAACGCAACAAGCCCCGCCACATGCCGCCGCGCCATTGGCATGCCGACCCCAAGCTCTGTCTCCTCCGCCGTCGTCCTCCCTGCTGCAGCAACCTCCTTCACGCGCTTTTCTGCTGGCTGCGCGGCCGAGGCCTGTGAACGTTGAGGGTGAGGAAGAGAGAGAGAGATAGAGAGGAAGAGGAACCGAGGCACACGGGCTGAACGGCCAGAGGCACGCACTGGGCAGTCGCGCAGGCGGTGCAGAGGAGGCGTGGAATGGAGTGCGGGGGACTGTAGCGGCTGAAACGGACGCGAGGGGAGCGTTATGAAATGCGTTGAGAGTGTTTAAACGAAGGGTCCGGAACAGAAACGGAAGGGGAGAGGACCGAGGCGCGACGGAACCAGGCAACCAGCAGCGAGGATGTTTCCTTTGGGAGGATAATTTCAGCTTAACCCACATGTCAGACGATACGAGGCACGGTAAAATAAGACTTTGGAACGTTCATTTCTGTACAGTGACGTTGGTCAATTCTACAGTTGGAACTTGGAAGTCCTGTAGAAACTGATAAAAGAGGGTTACACTTAAATTGGAAATGCGTAAATTATGAAGAGAAAAAAAAGAGAGATTTAGCACTCTGGTTTATAATTCCTCCTTTCCATATTAATTGATTCAAATTTGTCCAAATATAAATGTATCTGTGTCTAAAAGGTGTCTAGATACATTTGATATTTTGACAATTAATATTGATAGGAGGGGTAACATTTTTTTCCATTTTACCATGTGTGTAAAATGAGCACTTCGATGTAAACAAAAAGCATACGGGAACAGCAAGAATTTGCAACCTAAGACGAAAAGTAAAAGTGAAGCGGCATTTCATCGTAAAGTAAACCGATCAAAGCCCAACGCTTTCTCTTTGGAGTTTTCAGTTGTATCATCGTTCCTCTTACTAATAACTCTCAACAGAGCAAAAAATGGCTTTCAGGATACTTCGCTTGCGGAAAGAGTTTACGCTTGACATCTTCAGAAGCTCAGAGCACTCTGGGTAAATCTTTTTCTCTTGGAGATGGATGGAATTAACCTCACAAGACTAACTTTATCTCACGAAATGCAAGATCAGAATGCAAAATAAGTTGAAGATGCCTCGCCACAAAAAGGAGTGTGTAAAACAAGTCGAACAGTGCTCTCTACGCTATACACGGGTACTAGCACTTCCTGATTTTATACGAGGAAACAAAACAAAGCGACCCTCCTGCTTTTCACTGCTCATTTATTCGGTCAGCACCTTGGGCCCGGTTTTATTTGTCCGGCAGCAAGAAAGAAAGTGGTCTGTCTGAGTGGATGCAACACGAGGAGCATGGCGGGAAGAGCGCAGCGGCGCATACCGGTTGCCGAGGCGAGGCTGACGCGGACAGACGGACAGGACGCGTCGGCAAAACCCATCCCACGCATGGGACCCAAGGAGGGGTTCGCTTTTCTTTTTCTTGGCCTGGCACAACTTTTGGCGTTTCATTTCGGGAAGTGAAAATGTGGAGTTGCGTGCTGCACTGCTCCTGGGATTGAACGGATTCTCATCTGGTTGGTGAGCACGAGAGTGTACTTGATGACTACCGCAAAATCGCAAATTTTCCGGGAATGAAGATGAGCTGTTGCGCTGTTTTGGTCTAGACTAGATCGGGTGAATACGGTCCACAAACTGGAGCATACGAATATCCGATGCCATGCCGGCATGTGATGTCCCGTTGTTAGGACCGTGTCATAAAGTCGAAGATTATGACTTGAAGTTTAAACTCGCGAAGATCGGAGATGGAAGACAGAGTATGGATTATGTAGTGGAGGATTATAACTTAAAGTTTAAATTCGTGGATTTGTAGAATCTGCACTTGTCAGGTGACAAAAAAAGATTAGTAAGAAGTGAATTGACGACCACCAACTCTAAATTTTATAAGTAGGATTTAGGAGTTTGATTGTGATCGGGTCGTATGCACATACCAGATCTGTAATTTTGGCATAGGAGCTTTCCTGACTGGTGCATTGAATTATTCAAACTCAAAGGATGTTGGTTTTTAAAAGGGGAAATATGAAACGTCTCTTGAGTGCAAACATGCAAACTTTGCTCCAAAGTGGAACCAACCCAAACACTTAAACACAATTTTACAGAACACCCCCTGCTCTTTATCCCCAAATTGGTAACCGTGACCATACAAGCAGATACTTCCCCGCATCGCGTCGCCGGTCAATGTGCCGCCACCTTCTTTCGTCCTCCTCGTCCCTCACCCGATCTGGAGGCCGACGCGGGCGCCCCGCCCCTCGAATCGAAGGCGACTGCACATCTTTGCGTGCTCCGCACTGCCGCCCGACGGGCCAATGGTGGCGGGCGCGGCTGCACGAACCCTAGCGGGAGCGGGGCACCACGACCGGCGGCGGGCACAGGAGCATAGACGACGGCTTGCTAGGAAGGTCACATGGAGGCAGGCAAAAGGCACCACGAGGTCGCTGGCGGCAGGCGGGCAGCAAGGACGACGTGCAGGCGCGGCAGCACGGGCGTGGGAGCACGGACGATGGTTGGCTCGCCAGGTCGGACGGAGGGTGTCGGGGCACCGCCTCCGGCAGCGGCAGGGTAGTACACGCAGTGCGGTGATGGAATCTCCTTGGCGGTGCAGAGAAGAAAGATTTTTCATTTTGACTCATGAATCGGTTTTAACCAAGCAAAGGGTAAAAGCAGGGGTATATGCAAAATTGCTTTGGGTGCGTTCTTTTCGGCTACTAGTACGGGTTTTTCTTAAAAACTGTCCTCACCTAGCTTCCTGCAGAAGCCCTGTCTCAGATTTAGCTACTTTTTCAAAATAGTTTACGCCAAACTAATTTGGTAGCATAATCAAATTAGGTGGCTACTTCTCCAGGAAGATGGAGAGGACAGTTTCTCGAAAAAGCCGGTCCAGAAAACCGAAAAAAAACTGGCCCTTTAAGTGTTTGGGTTGAATCCCACCTTCGATCAGAGCCACATGTTTTTAATTCGATGACCGAGAAGAAAGGTTTGCAGGTTTGCACACAAGAGGTGTTTTCACTTGATATTTCCCCTTTCAAAAAAAATCACAAGTTGTCACTACGATGGAGCAAGCCTACTGTTCCCCTAAGTCAAGCGAAAAGAAAAGGAAAACTATTGTACCCCCAAGTTATTATGTGACCTGGGCAAGAAATTTTTGTAGCGGGTAGAGAAAATTCACCAGCCATTATACCCTTTTTTTTAGAACACCAGCCATTATACTCTTTTTTTTTAGCGGCCAACCATTATACTCAGAAGAGGCTGTATGAGCATAGCGAGTAAGCCCAAAAATATCGGAAGAGGCCCAATTAAGTACAGAGCTTAATTTGGACAAAATCAGCACACTCCAGGTCGTCGGCCTTGCCTTTCAAACGTAACCCATTCTCTCAAAATATCCGGCCCAAAGTGTATGGCTACTTTTCTTTTCCCCTTTCTGAAAGTCACGTACCGGCTGTCCGGCCTCCGTGTTCGTCTTTGGGACCATGAGACCCAGCTTCTTTGGTTAGCAAACGTGGCGAGCTATCCGTAAAATTACAATCTCAATTCGTGGATAATAAAAACAAAAAATTAAAATGTGAAGAAGAGGAGGACTAATCCACAATGTTTACGGATAAAGAACGCTCTAAACCCCGTCTATCTATACTCCTATGTATGAACCCATGTGACATAATCATGGCAGCAAAACGACTCTATCCATGCACCTGACGTTCTGACCAGCAGAGCCGACCACGAGAGAAAACATATAGAAAGGCCAACCTCAACCTGCCGTGCAGCGTTAACTTCCACCGGTCAGTCGGCTACCACCTTCCCGCGCCAAATCCAATCGGTGGGGATGCCAAATCTCGACTCGTTAGATTCCACCCACCACACCACATCATTTGCCGCCCGCAGGACACTGGAGAGACCGAGGACTCTCGCTCGTCGGCCGTCGCGATGAGAGGAAATTGAAAGAAAATCAAGAGAAGACGCTGATACACTTCTCCTTCCGTCGGTTGAAACGTCACCACTTATCTGAACCTTCTTCCATCGAGTCGTCTCCCATGATGGTACCACTATTACAAGATATAATTTCCCTCGTAAAAGTTGATATATTATGCAGTTTCAACTTTCAAGTTGGGGCCAGGCGGCACGCGTGATAACTGAGCATTGCTATAGACTATAGTGATGCAAAATCGATCGCTAACCGACTGCCGGCTGCTTCACGTACAATATTCGTGCAGGACTGCAGGGGCAGGTGAAGGAAGTGTGCACCTTCCGTCTGCTGCTGTGTTGGATCATGACGTCAGTTAGTACAGTATTATGGAGTTATGGGTTGCTTTATTTCTTTCGGTCACCGCGAATTACGTCCCGGCTAAGCCATCCTTGGTGTCCTCTCGATGCGGCAGGTTAAAATACGGGCCGCGTGAAATAAACTTGGTCAGGAAAGATTGTACTAAAAAAGGAACTTGGTCAGGAAAGATATCCAAACACACATGGTACCCATGATAATGGTGCACCACGCAAAATGCAACGGAGCTCACCTCACCATCCATTCTGAGCCATGTGACTGGCCTTAACCATCGGGTTGAGGATGTGCTTTTATTTACTTCCCTCGTTTCTTTGCGCTCGTTCCCGTCCGGTAGCGGTGAGTCGGATTCTACGATAGCTAAAGCGAGGAGAAACCGGACTGCACGTCTCCCCATCCCCAACCTGCAGCGCTGCATGCATACTCTACCCCAAACACTGGTTTTTCCCCTTGATGCCTGACTCAAAACCAATCCGGCGATGAAGGGACGCCGTCTTCCCGTTCGTGTCCGGATTATGGATCCGGGGACACGCGTCCCTGGAGGCGCCCCACCCGGCCGATCAGGCTACAGATTGGGGTACAGAGAAATATCACACGAACAGCGACCCGTATCGACCTCAAGATCCTCATCTCATCTCCTCATCTGCCCTCGTCCGGTCGTCCCTGACGATGATGGATTTCCACATGCTCTCATTCGTCCCCATCCGCGCAGACCACGTTCCCGCCTCCGGCCTCCGCGCCTGGCGCGCAGCCGGGACAAGTAGTCCAACCCTGGTCCACCCACCAAAACCTTGGGGAAATTTCGGTTCCCGGGCACATGATTTTTGGCAGGCATTGCCGCGCGGCGCGGCCATCGTGTCGTGCCTGGTCGCTTTCCTTGGATCCTCGCACGATTCGGTCTCAAGCCCGGCTACGGATCAAATGAATTCATGCGGCACGAATATGCCTCACCCTTATCGCTTCGACGTTTTATAAGACGGGCCGCTAGGCGCTAGCTAAGCCGGACGCGTCTTTTGGGCGATGGCTCTGGCCATAAATGTCTTCTCTGTATCTGGATACTGATGTTTCCCGTGTGTATACAAAACTGCCGTCCCATGTTCTACGCACGAGCCACCCGGTCAGAGCGGCAGCAGCCAGCAGGTTCCGACCGCGGACGCGTTCTGGAGGCACAAGCGAAATTTTGACTCCCGGCGACAGAAGGAGGCAGCCGGGAAGGAAGAGTCGTATTTGGGGCCATTGGGCGTGCTCGGCGGGGAACGTGTCCGAGAGTTTCCGAACAGACACAACCGCACAAGTCATGGACTCATGGATTTCTCCCTGGGATGAGACATGCATGGTAGATACGTGTCACTCATCGTAGACCACAACCGGACCAACTTTACAAGTTTATTGCGCTACTAGTCCACCGAGGTGAAGCTTGAACAAGTCCAAGCGCATGGATAAGGATCAGGGAGCATCACGAGGTTGGCCGGGCACTACGGATTCTTGACTAAGCTCAGAGGTTTAAATGCCACGGACTAGGACACGTAAGTTGGCTCTAGACAAGGAGGTAAAGTAAAGACATGCGCATCTGGGTGTCTGCATCGCTGGGACTCTGAAACCACCGGGCCTTGGAAACGCCGTCTTCTTATCTTTGTGCCGTGGAACACGCGGACACGAGAAAGAAAGATTGTCGCCGGTTTTGTTTGCTCCAGCAAACCTGCTGCCGTGTCCTGGGCGATGGTGCTCGTGCCATGGCGGACGTGTGAGCTGTTGTTTCTGTCCATAGACTGGACATGCACTTGGCGCGTTAGCCGGATCGCCGGGGCGGGTGTCCAGTTTCGCAGAGCCCGTCAAGCTGCGCTGTTCCATGTGTTGGCAGTATGTTCTTGGTTAATACTCTCTCTCTTTTTCTAAATACTTGTTGTGGTTTTAGTACAAGTTGCATGAATTCTCACATTTATATGTACTAGAATCATGTTTTTAAGATTTTTTAATAAAGCACTCTAATATATAAGTATAAATGCCACGATAGTTGTACACAATTACATTAGTTGTTAGTCTGTAGTACCTGTCAGAACTTGAAGAAAAACCGATGCCACCTGGAGCGCTCAGGTTGTTGTTTACTGTACACCCTTTTCGCTACAATAATGCATAGAGGGTGATGACTCCTTGAGACGTTGAAATGCACCATTTTCTCGTGCGTGTTTTAAACCATAAATGGTTTTTACAACTCTTATCTCGAGAGCTACATGTACGTTGCTTCACCCTTTTTATCCCGTGCAATGGAAGCCAAGGGATAAACTAGTGCAATTACAAGTGTGACGCGGAAAACCATACACGTGTGTTCACCTGCTCTCATCGGGTCCATGGATTCTCAATTTACACATTTTGTCCGAGATGTTAAATTATGTGGGCATCCAATGATCCAGCACAGAAAAAACTGAGAGGGTCCTTTAAGAGTAAATCATAAGAAAAATACGTGTCCCTTTGAGAAAGAGAGGAGTGCCCCTTCAACAAAGGAATGAGGGAAATTCATCAGTATACCTATGCTTGCCGAGTTTTGCCTGCTGTATAATTTTTTTCAAAAAATCATTGGCTCGATCCACAGGAGTTTGGAGGTTCAAATCTAGTGAATTTTGTACTTTGCCTATCTAGGGGAAGAGCATATCCTGAAAGTTCCCTTTTGTATATTTGCATCGTAAACATGCCATAAATTTGCAGAAACAACAAATCTCCACTTATTGTTAGAACTTCTGTCTCAAAATAAAGACAGAATACCATTTCGGGCCCTTGGATACCGATTAAGTAATTGGTCAAAATTAGAGGATCCAAAGTATAGCACTCTATCATTTTCTCAAAGCAAATACAGTACAATTTCAGAAGTGTATTCCGATAATTATTTTGAAGCCGCATACGTCATAATTTGGTGGAAACAATTACCTACAATCTGGTCTAAGTTGTAGTACTACTCAGATTCCAATCAGAATCTAATCCAGCAGCAGTACGCCGCGTGTCCTCGCTCCGCTCCGTTCGTAAGAGATTAACACGGTGAGGGCACCATCTGCCCTTGGTCTCGATGTTAGCCTCAGAAACCAAATCAGGTCCCACTGAACAAACTAAGAAGATAAGATCAGATCAGATCAGGGCACCGCCAGCAGAATCTGCCAAAGGCATGTGGAAGTGGCCAACCAACCTTTAATACTACTCTTTCCAATAGCCATTTTCTATTTCTGAAAATAAAAACCCGGGACAAAAGCGTATGCCATGCTTATTATGGGGTCCATGTCAGTGTCCTAGAAAACCTAACTTGTGCAATGTAAACACAACAAAATGGTGATGTCACTGATGCAAATGGCTTTCAAACTTATACTAGTCAAAGCGCACTACGCCGTGTTTGAAAGCATAGTGTTATCCCGTTTCAGCTGGGGCTCTATATATACCCACCCTCCTGCTAGAATGTAAAGGTCGTGAAAGAGAGCAGGCAAATAAGGAAGAAGAGTACTATATCCATACATCAAGCACATACCTTTTTCTTGAGGAGGTTCATTGCGTCTACAGAAACAAGAAACTTGCAACCATGAGCAGATCTGACGGAGGAGCTGCGGTCCTTCCGGTGCACCTGGAAGATGATGAAGAGTTGTTCGAGACCTCATCTTCCATCTCCAGCGACTCGGATGATGAGGCCCAGTTCTCAGACGGCGAGGAGTTTGAAGCTCAACAAGACAAGTTTGCGCTGCAGGCGGCTTCCCAAACGCCGCAGCCAGTGCGAAGACTGAATTCAGATAGCATCTGCGATCTGTCAGCTATGAAGGCAGAACTCCCTATCAAGTAAGTTCCTTGGAAAAATACTTTCATATATCAGTCAATTTATGTACATCAAAAGGAACAAAATTCTCACCTTGCAAGTACCGTGCTGTTCTTTGCAGGAAAGGGTTATCCAAATACTACGACGGGAAGTCTCAGTCCTTTGATTGTATGTCCGAGGTGAGATGCCTACAGGATCTACGCAAGAAAGAGAGCCCGTACAAGAAGTTCAAATCATGCAAGAGCTACGTAGATCTAGATGGGAACCAGGGAACTTGTCATGTACCTGGTCCTAACAGCAAAACAGTAGCCAAGAAGCCCTCTGGAAGTTCTTGCGCAAATTTGATGGCTCGGAACAGCAGCGCCAACATGCTCTACAGGCCTCCCCCAATTCCTGTAAACAAAAGCGGATACCATCAGTAGAGTCGCAACTAGCATGTTTTGTCCAGGATCTCACCTCTGTTCTTTACTTCTTTGTTCGTTCTCGAGGGATTTTTTTCTTGACAAGCATATTAGCCTGTCAGATTGTAAGAGGTCTTCCTTCTCTGCCGTCAACAGTGATATTGTTCACGAAGATATTGATGTAATTTGTAAATAACTAGACAAGTTGTAACCGGACATTTCTTTTGACCGCAGTGATTGGTTAAACAACATCCCATGCAAATCTGAATCCTAAACTCTCAATACAACAAGGAAGAAAAAGTAGCTTAGCTAACACAGACACCGGTCGTTGGTTATCAGAGATTGAAAACGTTTTACAGATATTCCAGCCAAAAATGGGTGGTGGCTCCTCATGGATTGCCAGCCAAAAAATAACTCTGCCTAACAGTTCAAATGTTCCTCTTAACGGGTGCTGCTGATCACAACCCTGTATAGTTTTGTCAGATAGATGTGCAGACATGTGAAACTGGGTGGTGAACCCAGAACACCGTGGGGAACCAAAGAAACGATACTCCTTAGTGTCAGCAGCTGTTAGAAAGCATAGTCATAAATAGCCTGCGCGACTCCATCTTCGTCGTTGGTTGCGCCGATTACATTTGCCACCGCTTTCGTCTTCTCAGCCCCATTTGCCATAGCAACACCCAGTGATGCTAGTTGTAGCATTTCTATGTCATTTTCTCCATCTCCTATTGCCATTACCTTGCAGAGAGAAAAAAGCAAAAGTTAGAAATGATGCAAGGTATATATCAACTGTATTGGCAGCAAACAAATTCCAGAATTCCGAGGCTTCAATGTAAGCTTCTCAGACTCTTATCCAATTGAAATGTGATTTTACTTTTTGATAAAAGCATTTGATAGAAAATCAATATTATGTGGTGATTTGTAACCAAAGGGCCCACGAGAAGAAATGCAGAAACATTTGGCTAGCACCATTGAAGATATACTGCAGAGCTAGATAGCGTATACCTCATCCGGGCTAATGCAAAGATGGTCCAACAACATCTTCACCCCCCTGCCTTTCGAAGTTGCAGGTGGTACAAGCTCAAGCATATCAGGCTGTCCCTGAACAACGCCAGCCCTTTCACCTATCGCCTTTTCCCAGTATGGCCTCAACGTGGTAGAAATCCCCTCAGGAGTACCAAGGAACAGTACTTTCTGAACATGAAAATCATAGCTAGTCAAGCTACAACATATCATAGTATTCTCAAACTGCTAAACATTTTTTCTTCCTATAAACTGATGGCTATCTCCATATATACAAACACCAAATGCAATAAAAATAGCAGCTTGTATGCTGCACGGAAAGGAAGTTTTGAATGTGTTCATATTTCTGTCTTGAACAAATTATTAATCTCTGGCCCGCCAGGTGATCTTATTTGTACTATACACATACAAGACATAATGTTAATTAAGTTGTGATGCTCCAGGCCCACACCCCAAATCTAAGCACCCCCCACACCATCTGCCCCTTAAATTCTGCATGAAGTAAAGCTTGTGTTCACACTCAATGATGAATTATAAGAAATGAGTTATCTACAAATTTTATCAGAATGTCATCAAGATGCTGTCCTTGATCCTGATGATCTTAGTTTTGAAGTGAATGGACATTAAAATGATTCATAAGGGACTGATCTAGAAATTAAATTCATACTAAAAATATTTGTCAAGTAAGCACATCACCTGTATCTCAGCTGTCCCTAAGAGCTGATCAATAGATGATACTATTTCAGCCTGCAAGATGAATACCATATACAGTCAAATCAACAGGAGTACAAACAAAAAAAGTTCACTAAAGAACGGACTATTAAACCCACCATACCTTAGGTTCATGGTATACATAATGGAGAGAATCAACCGAAGGGTCCTCAAACAGAGAGAAACTTCGGTCCTTGCTAAATGCTGCTAGTGGTACCTTGTGCTCCAAAGAATACAATAATGCCTGCGGCATGCCGATAAAGTGTCACGCTAATGTTGCAAATGTAGAAGAAGCATTAGCTTGGAGAGATACAATCTCCAACCATAGCCAAAAAAAGTTATTGCTTACCTCTCTGCATACTTCTTGGTCTAAATTTCTTTTATAAATCTCTTGCCCTTCCAAACCATATACCACCAGTCCCTACAATTGCATGAAAATGAGGACAATGCTCATGGCAATTCAGTTAGGCTCTTATTTACCCAGACAAGAACAATGGCTACAATTTTGAAAGAGTATACTAGAATAATAGAAAAATAACTCAACAAATAACCACGCGAGGAACATCAAGTTTAGGGCAAGACATTACAGAATTGAGTAGAAGTGCAGAACCTTGTGACCTATTGGCCCTTTATGGTTCAACTTGTCAACATTTTAAAGTCCAAGCTGCTAATGAACATGTTTTGAACAGGCTAACATGAGGGATATCAAAGATACACTTTCTGTTCCATGAACACATGCACAACCAGCTTTTGAATGCACGGAGGTAAGAATGGTTGGTTCATCTCAGAACCAATTTGACACCATAACTCAATACAAGAACCAAAAGCTGAAATATAGTAATATGTAGGAGTATTGGAAAAAGAAAAAATATCACAAGTAAATAAGAAAAAACATTCAAGTATGCTTTATTTCCCAGCAGATTCAGTTAGGTTGATATGATTACGTGGCAAAACGCATGTATTCTGCAGCAACATTTATGAGAATATGCTAGTATGCAACTCCACTGGCATATCCCTAACCTATCAAACTACATGCTAGTACGCAAAAGTGATCAGGATGTGTACAGATGCTGCATTTTCACCACTGCATCAAGAATTTACTCCTTCAGGGATAACTTATTTCACACAAAAACATAGTTTTGACCTACCTGAAGAAATACACCAGGCGAGGATTCTGAAACAAAGCCATTTCTTCCAGATAAACCGACCATATTAAGAACATCAATTGCAGCTGGGCGTGTCTGTTTCCAAAATGAACATGTATGCAAAACAATTATTAGCATTCTGACTTTCTGAAGATATCACATTGCAAACAGAAGTTATCAGTCAGGGAACAGCGATGTTGTACTCCTAGTGACATATTCCATTCAAGGCCATAGACAGAATGCAAATGAGAAGATTCATCCAAACATTAAGGGTATGTTCAGATGAGCAACTTTTGGTAAGTTCCTTCGTGAAGCCTAAAGCCTTAGATTACTATTTTTTGTTCAGTCCAGAAAAATCGGTGGCAGGTGTTTTTGCTGCTGACCTGTCTATTTTGGCAATTCTCAACTCCAGTCTACAACAAGCTGCTTTCGAGCAAGTGGTTAAGCTCTATGTTCTGACAAATTTGTTTCTCCAACAACCCTTCTAGGGCAATCCCGATCTCATGGAAACAACTATCTTTGCATGTGAGACAATTTCTCTCTAAGTTTAATCCAACATAATTAATCATTTACCATCATCAAAACACTCGACGGGGTTTGAAATTAGGGCAAAAGTTAACATCTAAGATTTTGTTGAGCTTGCTGGCTGGTTCATTTCTGGTTCAGAAAAAAAATTCAGATACCCTACTGGGTCTCAGTATTTCCAATCCCCAAAAAGATCATTCTAGAATATTCATATTCTAACAAGTACTGAGCCAATCTAATGGCTTACATGATATATGCTTCTGTTGTAGGAACAGATAGTCATTGGTGAAACAGCAACAAGAAACATGTAGTACCTTTCCCGTGGCGATTACTATGTTTACTCCTCTTGACCTAGCTTCCTTAAGAGCCTCTGCATTTCTTGCTGTAACTCGACTTTTGCTGTTGAGCAGCGTACCTAGTCAAACAAAACAACAGTAAAGTCCAACTGTGCATGCAATTAGAATCCAGATTGGAAATATGTGCAACAAGCAAATGATTGCGGATGTACCGTCCAAATCACAGAAGATATATTTGAATTTTGGTCTATAAAATCTTAGGCTGCCAGCTTTCTTTAGACCATTCGTCGCTCGTCCTGTAAACATTCTTAGACAGAACGAGCTAGATTATATCATCATATGGGTGTGCGCTTTTCAAGATAAAGATAATGGCAAGGATAGTAATTACAGAAACCCTAAAAACACACCATCCGATGTTTCTGTGCGAGGCTTGCTCAAATCAAGAGCACTCTTAGCAAAACCTTTCCCTTTCCACCTCAGACTTTTTAAAATGAGCAGCTCCTCTTTCTCCATTTCCACTGCAGCCTCATTACTAGCCTGACGATCAAAACCAAGAAGATGCAATAGGCCACGAACCTAGTACGAGTAGACGGGAATAAATATCAGTTTCTGTATAAATAATATCATACGCAGCGATTTAAGCAAGATACCATGTGGTTAATTGGTTAGGAAAACTGGCAGTTAACAGACATGCTGAAACTATGCTCAGGTATTCAAGTAAATGAAGTTGGGAATTCCGCCAGCCACCAGGAAAAGTTAAAATATGAATTCAAACATTAAAAGGGTAAGGAATGGGGATGAGTCAAATGACAATCACTACACAAGTTCAGAAAAAAAGGAAGAACATACCACTAGTGTCCGCAGTTCATCAAGAAGTGTATGGCCTCTCTCCTCAGCTTGCCTTGCAGCTGTCTCAACTGAGATTGCTATGTCACCCAACATAAGCTGTAATGAGAACAGTGTATGTGTGAGAGAGAATGTAACAAAGAGGCTGAAGGCACAAAAAGAAAATCTTTGAAATACTGATTTATTTTATTCTTACAATAGGAACATCAAGATCAGGAATGTACTGTGACATCGAGAGCATATCAGTAGCGCAGTCCTCGCCTCTCCACTCTTTGTTAAGATTCTGGATGAAGTTGTCGTTGCCTAGCAACACAGAAACCTCAACCTTTTCATACTTCCCAACATCACTTATTGAAGTGTCTCGTGTGTTGTAGTTGTACTCCAAAAGCCCATCTAGTGCAATTTTCATCGCCATCGGAACATTTAATTTCAGGATTTCTATAATGTTCTGCATGCACATTAACAGAAGCAAAGGTTAACAAAAACTCGCCCAGCAAATTTGAAATATGAACAATTGAACATGATTAACATTCACCCTGAAGGAAAATAAACTACCGAAAGACAAAATCATCCGTCCTACTGGTAAAGGCCAAAGTTTTATCTGCATTTCCTGTGAACTTTTTCTATAACACTAGCTGACCGTAAAAAGGAGAAGTTGACTAAGTGAAATGCTTACCAGCACTTCGAGATCATCGGGCAAGTCCTCGTCGACACCGATGCGAGCGTAGAGCTCGATCTCGCTCTCCTTTGGTGGGGGCGGGGGCGCAGGGTCCTCCTGCGCCTGTTCTCGCTTCGCTGCCGCCTGTCCGCGCCGCGCCCTTCGGAAGCCACGTATGCCAGCGAGGAATCCCGCGAAAGGCGGCACAGAGCGCGAGGGCTCGGGGGTGGGAGTGAACCCGCGCCAGGAGAGCAGTGAGACCGTGGACGCCGCAGGGAGGTGCGGGAGGAGCGGCGCGGAGCTGAGCAGCGCCGCGCCACGGATGGGCGGCGAAAACTGGAGGTGCGAGTGCGAGGCGAACGGAAGGGCGCGCGATAGGATGCGTGCCATGGCCGTGCCGTGCTCGTGTGGCGGCGGGAGAAGAGAAAGGGAAAGACGGTCGAAGAAGAGAGGAGGGTTTTGTGGCTCTCCTGCTCCTGTATTCAGTTTACAGAGGCACCGTAATGAAACCACCGAATATACTTTCCCTTTGTAATGTATACTCCGTAACTGTTTGAATAGGACATACGGAGTACATAGTTCTGAGAAAAACACGAACTGTCACGTACAGACTTCAAACAGGATCTTTCGGATCATCCGAGCAGGCGGAGGCTCGATTCTCCATTTCCTTCCATATGAGCAGTACAACATCGAGGGACCGTTTTGCTAGGTCGAGGAAAATCCTCCTGTTGTGCTTCTTCCAAACTCCCTACATCCAGATGATTGCTAACCGCCTTCTTCTTCTTCTCTATTCTAGTTGGTGGAGAAAGCTAGGGTCTTGGAATTGCACTCCAAACAATATTTTTTTGGTCAGCCAGAAATGGTCCCTCGTAAAGTACTTTGGCAATACTGGTTTTATTTTACTTCTATTTTGGCTCGTCCGCTTTCAATCCGGTTGATCCCCTTTGGGCAATCTTTTCTTCTTTGAATTGTTTTGTTCTCGGCTTGGTAATGCCTCAACCGTTGGTTGTTTCTCTTTCTGTCACTTTGTAACTTGATTCCTCTTATGAAAGAGTCTTCCCGCAAATATTCAGAAGATAAAAAATCTGGCAATTAAACTGCATTCAAACAGAAGAATTCAAATTTATGTCTTTCGGAAGAGAGTTTTATGGCATTTAGAACTTCAGTTTCAAGGTGGTGCTTGGCTCTGTAATTTACTTTCCTACTTCTCCTCGATGAGGAAGACTTTAGAACCTCTGTCCTTGTAATTGATTTCATTAATGAAATCAGGGGCGCTGCTCCTCTTTCTACAAAAACATTAATCTGGTCAAGATGTCAATTAGTAGGGTCAAGCCAACTAAGATTGATCACGGAACGAAGCTGTCATGGACAATTACCTATTACAGAGAAAATGTTTTAATTTACAAATGAAACACAAACAATGACATGAATAAATTAGTTGCTTACTAGTAGTATACAACCATCACTCCATTTACATACCAAGAATTCTGAAAAGTTAACACAACTAACTTGTTTCTATCTTCCCAGAAATGATTATTAGCACCATCATTTTTTCAAGAATCTTATTAGCACGAGAGAATATCCCGTGCTCCCACCCCTTAGGTGCTACTGTGCTACCAACGCATGGTACCATTTTTAAAAAGTTTTAAAAAATTCGAAATAAATTGAGTGGGTTCATAAGATATGCAAAACCACATTACAAAGTTTCACACCCAAATTCATTACGTGCATAAAGAAACAAAAAGACAAACCCTGACGTGAATAGGTCGAAAAAGACAAAATCCTGACACTATTCATATTTGCATTTGTCTTTTTTTTTCTCTATGCATCTAATGAATTTGGGTTTGGAACTTTGGTATACGCATATCTTATGAACACACTCAATTTATTTCGAAATTTTTAAAAACTTTTAGGGGTGCTATCGTGCGTTGGTAGCACAGTAGCACCTAAGGGCATGTGAGCACAAGATATTCTCTTATTAGCACCATTCTTGTTAGTTCATACCAACATTACATCCTTTCCTCCTCTCCGGCGGCGTCCGGCGTTGAGATGGGTGAGTGTTCCCTCCCTGTATAGTTATAGCTTGAGTACTTTTGTTTTCGTCTGGCGTATGCCGTTAGCCTGCAGAGTATCGCTGGTGCTCGCAGGCCGCATCCAGCATTTAGTGGCTCTCCTCCTTATCGTGGTGCTCATATGGCTGGAGCCACAAGCGGAGAGGAGGACTGCTGCTGTCCTCTCCTTCAATAAGTCCGCGGTTAGGTCTTCAGATCTGATTATGGTGTAGCTCCTTTCTTCCTTCTGCAGCCATCGAGGTGATGGAGGAAGTGAGAAGTGGAGCGATGTTTGTCGCTGGTTGCTTCAGAATCTGTACCTCATGGTTGCTGTAATTTGCATTCTGAAGCTAGACTTTAGGGGACTTTAAGTTAGAATGTTTTCTTTGCATTTTGAAGATACTCCCTCCGATCTTAAATTGTTGTCGAAATATTACATGTATCTAGACGTTTTTTAAGAATAGATACATCCATATTTGACAAATGTGAGTCAAGAATTTAGAATCAGAGGGAGTAAGAATAGTTGATGATCTTCCTGAAGACGGTGGTTCTTGCTCGTGCGGGTTGATTTACCAATGGCAAGTGAGAGAGCCATTGTTGTGATCCGCAGATCTCTCAAGCAAGGATATTTCAGGTTGGGCTCGGTGTTGCGTCCTTGAGATATACAACTCAACACATCACTACCTTTTGTGCACTTGTTCGCTCGATTGTCGGAAGAGTTGCTGGTGCTTTGGAGGGCTTGCAATAAAGGGGCCTTTGAAGACTTCAACTATGGACTGTGGTTGCACATCAATCCTCTCTCGGCTAGCCCACCATCAGACTTTCTAATAAATATATATCTTCCAAAAAGAAGAATATTACTTCCCCTGTTTCATAATTTTTGTCGAAATATTACATGTATCTAAACATTTTTAAGAATAGACATATCTATATTTGGACAAATTTGAGACAAAAATTATGGAACGAAAGTAGTACATCATTTGACATACCAAAAAAAATCTGAAAGACAACAACACAACTAATTGGTATTCCATCTAAAAAAGGTTTATTAGCACCTTTCGCGTCAGTTGATGTAAACATACACGACAAAGTAAAGAATGTAGCAAGTTGGAGAGCAGATTTCAAATTTGCATAGAAATTACTGATTATCTTGGCATTCGAATTTAGAAGTACCAGCTGTGTCTTTAGTCAAAGAAGAGGAGGAGAGCAGCCAGTTGCAAAACATGAACACCACGTCTTATTCCAAAGAGAAAACTAGTACTACTAGAAATACTGACGCAAAAATGAACATCTTGTTATTCCAAAAAAACAATGATGGAATGAAATCACATGTTCTCGACTATCGAGTAAAAAAACAACAGCAATCGGCACATTCACATCTCTACACTCTGCAGCTCCCTATGCACACAAAGCTTCTTCCCGATTGGCACTTGCCGTGGCTATAGAAACCTCCATGTTTGATGTTTCTACGATGCCTGATTGGCTAAGCCACCTATGTACTAGTGTACTGTATCATGTATCTCGATCCACGACATGGAGAAAACCGAGTAAAGCATTGGAAATCTACCTAGCAGGCGCGGACCCCAGTAAACCTGCTTGGGGTTGGTTCACAATTGCTGGTAAGTTTCAGAGACCCAAGTAGGCAGGATAGTCTCCTCATGATGGGCTTTCGACTGACTGCTACTTCCAACGACACAACATCCTTCCTGGTATCAATGTACGTATCGTAGCCCTCGAGATCTTCTTCTGTTATGAACACTGCATCGACACACCCAGTTGGACTGCTTTGTCTGGGTAGCATAACATGACAAAGGGGTAAACCGCTATCTTCGTAATCAAATTCCATCGTGTAATCATCGATTTCTCCGTGAGGGATGGAAGCTTGGCTGCCTTCAAGGTAACAGTTTGGGTTTGTAATCCGTACTGGAAAACATCCAGTGGTGAGAGTGCTAAATAAGATAACAGCCTGCAAAATCATGCCATTGGCATGAAACAGTTTAGCAGCTGAGGGACTGAACAACAATGGTGTTCACCTGGACAGAACACAATTAATAACAGTTAACAGTCTTCATACCTGCCACTGTGATGGTGCCAAAAGCACTCGGGGCCTAATGGATCGCACATGATCCAAAGCTGCTTCAGGAGTCATGCTCTTATATTTGATCTGAAGATGAGGAAGACAATAAACTGTCATCAGCAAAATGAAGGGGATGTATAACATTGTGTTTGAAATTTATGTAGCTTATATTACCAAATAACACAAAACAACAGTAGTGCTTCGTCCTCTTCCAGCTTTACAGTGAACATAAGTAGTGCCACCTTGTGATGCATTACCTGAAAACAGGCAGACATTCATTACTAAAATATACACATTTGAGGCCCATGTAATTTTTTGAAAGGAATAAAATGGACCGTTAGTTCTTTCACATTAAAAGCAAACCCAATGGATATGTGTTGTTGGGCAGAACCCAATGATGGTTCAATTGTAAACGCATCATGGTTGTTGGCTAACACTACCATTGACAAGGAAGGTTGTACCTAGTTAATGACTATTTAGGAATTTCGGATAGGAATAACTGTTTGGAAAGCTTCTTCAGGCAGCTAATCGGTTGACTTCAACATTCGGCATCAGAAAAAAAAAGCGAGCAACAGAAGTACAAGACAGCAAACTCTAGTAAAGAAAAAAGGTCAATTATTCAACAAATGAAGTTCTTAAGACTGCACTTTTTGTTGGCATACAACCAAATACATACATTTTTAAGGATTAGGGCATGTTTGGTTGCCCTCCACACCTTGCGACACTTTTGTGCCACAAGTATAGCATGCCACAGCTTTTGTGGTGGATAATTTGCTTGCCACACTTGTGGGGTAAGGAAGTGTGGCGTGCCACAATTGAGGTTGCAGCCAAATAATTGAGGTTTGCCTATGGACAACACAGGCCCTTAGTCTACAAAATACACGTTTTGTAGCACAGTTTGAAAACCCACTCTTTGAATGTCAGCCACATCGCGTTCAATGAGGACCACTGAAACTTCATAATGGGCCCTTCGTAAGTGTATTATTCTAAAATCACGATACACAAGAAGTGTGGTTTGTGAACCTACTAGCAATGTAGTTCGTCGATAATTTGCTAGTAATGTGTAGTGTTAATTACAAAAACTACTTTAATATAATATAGCAGAACCCAATGCCTATTGATACGCATAAATCAAGTACTATATACCAAGCACAACATGTAGCCATGCTTCGGTAGGGTACTATCCCTGTCTACATAAGTGACTGATAATGTGTAACAGAAGGTCTTGTTTTCTTTTTTATTGGTAACTATATTTCCCCTTTCACTTAATTATCATTCATGATGAAAACGACAGCAAAGAGATCCTTGATCCTGCTGCTGGGAAGGGGCTTTGCATTAAAAGACAGTGTTGCAACTTATATGCCTCTATACCTACTCCATCACATACCAACAACATACACTAGATATAATACATAATTCCTACAGTTGACTTGAAGCTATCATCTGCCTCCCTTGTGTGAGTTGACGCCTGCATGCTTTCCTTCCCTAAATCCTAAATCTAACTCAATCTCTACTTGCAGAGAAAAATATTCCATAACACTAGGTACTGTTAGAATAATCTTGTTGTATGAGTCCGTTTAGGACTGGTCTGTCCTGAGTTCGAGTAGTACCACTAGTACGAGTCTAATTAGCTTTGCACATTAAGTCCTAGTCCTATTAGGATTAGGTGATTTTGGGTGTATATATAGATGCACCAGGGTCAGCTTTTGTAACGTGGGATTTGAGATATTGAGAAGAAATAAAAAGAGAGGCACGACAAGTGCCTCTGGCCAAATAAATTCCCGATCGTGTGCGTCTTCATGTGACTGATCTTTGGGCAAACCCAACAGGTACTAAAGAAGCCAGGAAAACTGATGTAGATTTACTACTACTGTTTAAGAAATGGCATGAACTTACAGTGGATAAAGTCCACGGCTCGACAAATATCCATAGGAGAAGGTGCAAACAGGTAATCTCTTGTGGCAATCACAAGGTGATCAATCCCATGGGCCTGCAGTAGGAAGGTTTGTTACTCATCAGAACAGACTTGCTTTGATAATGGAAATGCACAGTAGGGTGATAAATAATGGCTCTGAGTCAATCATAATATGTACGAAATTATGTTTATTAATTCAAGGTGAGAAGAGTAATAAGAGCACAGGGACATTCTACAGTTTCCAAAACAAGTAGTTAGTTGAGTCAAAGTTCTTTACACTGTGAAACTATCAATTTGAAGATTCAAACAAAATCATGCAACTGGAATCAATGCAAAGTTTACCTCGTATAAGGACATTGGGACCAGAGTCTCATAAGGCTCATTCAATGTTACAACTCCCTGAACTCCAAGTTGCTTCAAACGTGGAACATCACTTGGGAAAGGAACAGCCCCCAGCAAAATATACTGCGGATGGAGGTTGGACAAATTAGGTATTGCAGAGATACATCATGATATGCACCTCGAAGTACTAAATTGTGCAAAGCAACAATGCAAAAACTAAGAGCTGCAGTCAAAGTCATGCTATTCAGGAATAGAAGGGACCTTTCACTACCAATACAACATAAGGGTTCGGTGGTCCTAGGCATGTACACATGTTCACCCACCTGTGCCAAATGGAAGACCACACGACAGTAGTACAAGCTAAGGGTAACATACATATTGACGGAAAAGTGTTTCAGATTTCTTGCAACTGGACAAAGTAGAGACTGAAATGAACAGACACAGCAACAATCACTTCTCAAAGGGGCGTATCTTTCCCGGCAGGAATGCATCAGGTAAAATCATGAACAAATCAAATTAAGGCACAGCAAAATCCCAGAGAAACACCATGGTGTCCAAATCACACCATTCATCAGTTTTAAAAAGTCACTCCATTATCCAAGCTTAACAACGGCAGGTGAACTAGTCGAACATGAATTAGTCAATACTACTACTCGATACTATGAAGCCTGTAATCCCAAACAAAATAATCATGGGATGCCTTTAAGGGCAACGAAAGGCAGGGTCACCACCTGGTCGACGCGATCCCACCACCGGAACTCCGCCTCGAACTGGTTGCGCAGCACGTTGTAGAGAAGCGTCGGGTAGAAGAGCACCCTGGCGCCGGCGCCGACGAGCGCGCGTTTCGCCCTCAGCCGGGCGACCTCGCTGCCGTCCCAGGCCTCCTCGCGCTCCTCCGCTACCAGCGACGAGTCACCGTCGCCCAGCTCGCGAATCTTCATGCGCCTCCCTCCCCTCTCCTCCCAAACAACTCGACACCCCCAACCCCGAGACGCCGAGACGCCTCCAGTTTCCAGCGCCCTCCCGCCTCTTCCAGAACCAGCAGATTCCAGGAGGCCTGGAAGGAGGAGATCCGTGGATCGAGAGGGGCGGCGCCCCCTGCCTTTGCTCGTGTGGCCTGGGCTGGGGCTGGGGAGACGCGAGAAATGGGAAGAGCGTGCGTGCAAAAACCCCAGGAGAAGAAGGCGGAGGCGGAAACAGGTGGCAGAGTTGCTGAATCGGATTGAGGGGTGCTCAGCCGCCGAGGCCTGAGATGATTCGTGTTTTTTGGGTGGGATTTGTTGGTGGGTGGAATTTATTGGTGGGGGAAACGTGGGTGCGTTTATCTCCTCTAGGTCCTCTGACAGTCGCGTAATTGTGCGCTTTCATGGCTTTGGTAGGTTAGGTGCAACAAATATTCAACGTTTTAATTCTCCATCACTCTATATATGTACTCTTTTTTTTTACCAAACTCTATATATGTACTCTACTTCAAAACAAGGGAAACTCTCCTTAAAACACTATCTATAAGGCCAAATTAACTGCCACAAAAGATTAGATACAAAATACTACTAGTAGTATAGTTCAAAAATAAATTGTTTTTTCCGAAAAATAAGTTGTTTAATGGAATGTTTATCAAGTCAAATCTCCTCCTAGAAACCAGTATTGTGCTCTTACAAAATGATGAATCATCAGTTTAACTAAGAAACTAGTTCCATATAAATGGTGAAAATGGTATGGAATTATTAAGCAAGAAGCTCTCTCAAAACACATTCATGTGAGTGGAATTGA
Organism: Brachypodium distachyon; assembly: GCF_000005505.3. Taxonomy (NCBI): domain Eukaryota; kingdom Viridiplantae; phylum Streptophyta; class Magnoliopsida; order Poales; family Poaceae; genus Brachypodium; species Brachypodium distachyon. Next base: position 49,179,254 of record NC_016132.3, on the reverse strand, counting down.
GGAGTCCTAGTCGAAAGAGCTAGGTTGATGTTGCCCATTCCTATGATCTACTATTTGAGTTACGGTAAAACCAAAGTTGGTTGGACAGTTTGAGTCAAGAATAACACAACTTAAAAGAGTTCGCTAGATTGCATCGGCAAAGCACAAAAACAAGGTTGTTGGTGACAAGGACGTGCATTTTGACATGGAATTTACTTCCCGTAAGTTGAACCACACGGAACACTCAAAAGGCTGTAAAGTTCACACCAAACCAATAGTGTACTCTGCCAGTTAGAATCCAAACTTACAACTAACCCAAAGTGGGCACGAAGACTGCACCCCGATGATTATAAAACGAACGACTAAAAGTAGGAAAAAGGAAGTTCAGTTGGAAACCCACCCTGAAAACAGAGGGGAGTACGTTGACACCATTACTGATAACTGCAGGGTACAGATGAAAACCTGCCTAATTACGCACACAAGTCCACCAAACGGACGATCGAGAAACTGCCGGATTACCAGGAAACGCTCGGGGGATTCTCAGCTTCAGCTCAGTCGCTCACAGGATTTCCCGCGTCGGAGAGAAAACCGCCTAGGTTTTCGAGCCTGCGGGAACGAGTGGACGCCTGACCGCGGCGAGCTGGCGGCGTCAGTGGTGGTGTCACGCGACGCTGCACACGCAGGACTCTTTCGGCCCGTTTCTGACGGGACGAGCAGGGCGTTGTTTTCGCGGGGCACGTGGGCTCCACGTGGGTGGTGCCTGCTGGACGCATCTCGCTGTTGGTCTGGATGGTGCGTGTGTGGGCCCGTGGAGGCTGAGGTCCTCGAGAACGATGATTGGTATGGGTGGAGGTGGGCCCACACGACTGCGCACGCTGTTTGACTCGAGGATCCATGGCAAAATCATTTGCTCGCGGCAGAGCACGGATGGAGCCAGTAGACCACAGAAACAGAGATTTGTATTAAGAATCCAACGGAAACAGCAGCCACAGCCCACAAGAGTAGTAACACCAATGGGCCGATTCTCAAAATCCCACTCAGGCGGACAAGGCCCAATATTGTTCAAGGGCCGCGCATGCCATTCTCCGACCTACGGCCTACGTACGCCCAGGACCAACTCTCGTGGGGTTCGCCGTTCGCCCCAGCCATCCGGCGACAGGCTCAACTGCCGAACAGCCCACCGCACGGCGTGCACAACCTCTCACCTCCCCGGCGGCTCCCCTGATCTCCCTCCCGTTCGTCGCTCGCCGTCCTCCGAGCCCCCGGCCCGCGGCAGCTATGTACCGTATCGGGAGCCACCTCCGCTCTCTCAAGGTACGTCCCCCTCCCCCTCCCCCCCACGATCCTTCCCGCAGCAAATCCTCAGCGGTTCGTCAGACCGGCTCGAATCGTCTAGGTAGTAGGTACTGATAGTGCTTGTGGGTCGCGGCCTATTCATGCGTCGTAGTTTATAGGTTCGATTTTTCTAGCTTTCACCATTTAAAAAACCGGCGCTACTGGGCGCTGGAGTGTTTGCTGTTGTGTTGTGTTGGTTGTCACTTTATTAGAGAAGAAAGAAGGGTGCTTCTCATTTCACGTTAGTACATTCAACATTGTTCACTTCGACCAGTGCAAACATCGCCCCCTTTGTCAAGGAGGCCTAAACCTATCTATTCTAAACGCTGTTTCAATTTACGAACACATCAGTACGTTTGTTATCCCTTCTCAAGGAGGCCTAAACCTATCTAAACACCATTCTTTGTGTTCATTGCTTCCTTTTGTTTTCGTCCTCACACATTACATTTATCAGATCGATATGTAACCTTAACGCTGTAGTCGAGACTCAATGGGGGAGATGTAAGTTACTAGCTACATTTTGTTGTTGTAACTTGGAAATTTACGTAAGGTGTTTTTTGTTTTGCCATTTGGTCCTATTGGTTCTGGTTTTCAATGTTGCCTGCCTTCAGCTTCTAATGTAACTAGATGATGCCCCGCACGTTGTTGCGGAAATTTTTAGTTAACATAAAGAGTATTCAAAATTGAAAACATATAATAAAATTGTACGTTCTTCACTTAGTGGGAATAACTTGATGGAAGTAACATGCTATGAGTTTTCCACTAAATAGGTGTGAACAAATTAATTATGTGATGATGTGGCATGCTTGCATGTTTAGAGAAATCAAGTAGTGGGTTGCTTCTACTTAGATATAGAAGATTTCTACAGTTTCTTACATTTTTGAGCTTTTCAGTTTCAACCTTCATTTTTAGCGCTGTTACCTGATGTTCTCGCTGCCAGACAATTTATCTTGTTTTTGTGCTTGCAGCAACATGGTTCTAGTAGGCTAGCTAGTACAAGTGTTGCGAAGCAGTCTCCCGGTGGTTTGTTTGGTTGGCTTCTGGGGGGGAAGTCAACCCAGATTCCTCCTCTTGATATCCCTCTCCCAGGCATCACATTTCCTCCGCCACTACCAGACTTTATAGAGCCAGCTAAGACAATAGTCACCACTCTTCCGAATGGCATCAAAATTGCTTCTGAAACGTCAATGGTATCACTCTGTGCCTGTAGATGTTTCTCTGTTTTTGCATTGTCTTTGCATCTGCATGGAATGGAAGTGATTTTTGGGACTTAACTGCAGAGTCCAGCTGCATCAGTGGGACTGTATGTTGATTGTGGTTCTATATATGAAACACCTAATTCATCTGGAGCATCACATCTATTGGAGAGAATGGCATTCAAGAGCACCACAAACAGGAGTCATTTGCGTCTAGTACGTGAGGTAGAATCCATTGGCGGGAATATCTCTGCTTCAGCTTCTCGTGAACAAATGTGCTACACCTATGATGCATTCAAGGCCTATGTACCCGATATGGTTGAAGTGCTTATTGACAGTGTGAGGAACCCAGCATTTTTTGATTGGGAGGTTCAAGAGCAGGTATTTGGTCATTTGAAGGCAAGGACCACCAGGTTTTGCTGTCAGTGTATTAATGATGTCTTTTCCTACAGTTGCAGAAGATCAAAGCTGAAATAGCTGAAGCTTCTGATAATCCTCAAGGCTTACTTTTAGAGGCACTCCATTCTGCTGGCTATTCTGGTGCATTGGCAAAGCCCCTCATGGCACCAGAATCTGCTATACATAGACTGAACAGTAGCATCCTTGAGGAATTCATTGCTGTAAGATTGACTTACCTGTCATCTATGTTTTTATTTAGTTAGAAAGGCTTTGCTTTGACATTTTCATGCATTGAGGAATTTAGGAAAATTTCACAGCTCCCAGGATGGTCCTAGCGGCATCTGGAGTCGAGCATGATGTCTTAGTTTCAATTGCCGAGCCACTTCTGTCCGATCTTCCTGGTGTGAAGCGTCCTGAAGAGCCAAAATCAGTTTATGTGGGAGGTGACTATCGTTGTCAAGCAGACTCTCCAGTAAGTTTTTGCTGTTTGTTTCTCCTCGCACTTTTTGTTCATGGGGCTGTATATATGATTTGCTTATATAATACTCCCTCCGATCCTAAATTCTTGTTGTTGTTTTAGTGCAAATTTGAACTAAAACAACGACAAGAATTCAGGATCGGAGGGAGTACTAACTTCTCTCCCGTCGACAGAACACACATGTTGCTCTTGCTTTCGAAGTACCAGGTGGATGGTATGAAGAGAAAACAGCTATTATTGTTACAGTGCTTCAGGTATTGTTGGGCCTTGGCAAACATTGATGTGACTTGTTATCTGCTGACAAAACTCTAGAGTAGAGCAGTTTCTTTTCTTCAAGTTTCTCCGTAGATGTATTGTCTTATTTCTGTGTTCAGTTTCCAATGTAGTAATGAGTTCGTGACAACTGTGCGATATGGACAATTTGGTGTTTTCTGCAGATGCTCATGGGGGGAGGAGGTTCTTTTTCGGCTGGTGGTCCTGGGAAGGGCATGCATTCTAGATTATGTACCCTGCCAATGACTTGAAATTTAAACTGGCTCCACTTGCCTATTAGTGTCCTAAACTTAACATGATGCCTTACAGATCTACGGATATTAAACCACTACCAGCAGATTGAGTCATTCTCCGCGTTCACCAGTATCTACAACCATTCTGGTCTTTTTGGAATTCATGCAACAACTGTAAGCATCAAGCATAAATTACCCTTAGTTTATTATTTATGAAATTCAAGATGTGAATGAAATTTTTTCTGTCCTGCATCTCTTGGAAATAGTTAATCTCTGTGCATGGCCAAGTTGTCTCTTTTATCATTTCTGCTTATTGGGTTAAATGGATTTCCTGTAA